>NC_048599.1:34366860-34966860 GCF_003668045.3 Cricetulus griseus | reverse complement strand
CTGGAGTAATTCTGCTTTGATTGCACTACATAAATACATTCCAGATAAATTTTCCTTTGAAATATTTTTGAATTTCAAAGAAAGAAAGAAAGAAAGAAAGAAAGAAAGAAAGAAAGAAAGAAAGGAAGGAAGGAAGGAAGGAAGAAAGGGGGCAGGTGATTCTCAGGACCTGCCTGCTCTGAAGGTCTCTGAGTTCAAAGCCATGGCGGGGTGGGAGAATCTTCTTACTGGTGGCTAATGAGGATCTGATGTGCCGGGTAGTTTGGGGGTAATACTGCCTTGGAGCTGGACTGAGTGTGTCATAGGTGACACAGACATACCAGTCATACACAAAATCCCACCCAGCTGAAGCTCATCATTCTAGCAAAGTAGCCCAGAACTTTCTAAGAAAAATAAGGAAGTAGTAGTTTTCAAATCTCAGACATGCTATAAGGGAGGTGTTGTGGTGGTGGTGGTGGTGGTGGTGCTGTTTGGTTGGTTGTTTGAGGAAGGAAGTATTTGCTTGCAACAGGGTCTTACTATGTTGTCCTGGCTGTCCTAGAACTTTCTATGTAGTCCAAACTCACAGGCATCTACCTTGTTTTGTCTCCTCAGTGCTAGGACTAAAGGTGCCTTCTTCCACACTCAGCTTTCATGAAGGGGGGTTTGAAAGATTTGGAGGCCCAGCCAAATCCCAAGATAAATAAATGGAAACCTGGAGAAGCAACCACTGACTCCTTTATTCTTTATTTAAGCAGAGGACTTGCTGAGTGTCTCAAAGCAGAATTGACTGAGGTCATTCCTTGCCAGTGTGTCCTCCCCAAGCAGTCCTCCCTTTGTGGTTCAGAATGCAGCCACTAAGAGAACACCTGTAACAAGAGGGTCTTCCCTTGTGGGGAAGTCAAACAAAAGTCACTTGTATAAATCTTCACATGAGTATAATGTACAGCCAAATGCAAAATTATGATGATTGATTTTTAAAAAATCTAAATAGGATCACCATGGAATACAGCATTTCTGCTTCTGGATACATATCCCAAAGAACTGGAATCAGGACTTCACAGACACACTTATGCTCCCGTGTTCATGCCAGCAATCCTCCCACAGGCCAGAGGTCAGGAGTGATCCAAGCATCCAGGGGAAGTGTGGTCTGCTGCATATAACTGAATATTATCCATCCTTAAAAATGATGGCCATTCTAGTACAAGCCACAGTATATATGTGAACCCTGAAGACATTATGCTAAATAAACTTTCAGAAAACAATGCTGTGAGATTCCATGTAGATAAGGTGTCTAGATCAACCAATCCATGGGAACAGAAAGTAAATAATTGAAGGACAGGGTGTGGGCAAGAGAGGATGGGGAAGTCATTGTTTATGGATATGGAGGCTCCATTTGTAAAATGAAGAGGCCCAGAAATGGGTTGCACATCAATGTGAAAACACTCACCATTTCTGGATTACACTTGTAAAGAGGGTTAAAGGACAAATTTAAAAACACTTTTATTATCGTCATTGGGATTGGGTCATACATGTCATGAAAACACATGTGGAGGCCAGAGGATAATTTTTGAGAGTCATTTCTCTCTTCCTACTATGTAGAAGGTACTCAGGTCATCAGGCTTGGTGGTAACTGCCTTTACCCCCTTTGGACCATCTCACTGGGCCAAGATGGCCAGTTTTATTTAATGAATAACATAAAAGGAATACATAATATCATTTGGTGATTTGCTCAACGTGTTACTTGTGGACCAGCAATCCTGGCCCCTCCATGGAGCCTATTGCAAACACAGACTCAAGGGTTTGCCCCAGGCCTATGGCGTTTTCAACAAGGCTCCAGGTAGTCCTTGCACTTTGAAAGAAGCCTTGTCTATGCTGGACTATTAGAAGATGCTGCCATTTGACTCTCCAGCACCTGTTCTTTTCTTCCACCCTCCCCTGTCAAAAACTGACATTGGCTGAACTTCAGGGAGGCTGAGTCACCACCCTGAGATGATCTCCTCCAGGCCAGTGACAGGGGGTGGGTGGCCATGTTGTCTGAGGCCTTGAAACTAAGGGAAGGTAATGTCCCTTTAGGAACACCCAAGGAGAAATGGAGTCACCTTCCTTTGGGGAGAAGGGATCAGAGAAAATTCTGTCAGCATCTTGGAACCCAGAAGACAGATAATCTGGTCCTGATGAGACTATTGAGACACCAATTGACAAAATCCCAGATCTCTGGCATGAGAAGCTTTTCTGGTTATGTGAGATTGGAAGTGAGTCTACTGTCTAAGAGGGTTTGAATCCATATTTTCTATTATTTATAGCCCAGGATCTCTAACCTCACCACTATTGACATTTAAGACTGCATACTTCCTTTTTAAAAGTAAATGTGTTTTTTTTAAATATGTACAAAGCAGTGTTTCATTATGACATTTTCACACATGCATATAACATATTTTGATCACATTCTCTCTGACACCTCCTCCCCCTCCTGCTGTTCCTTTCTTTTTCTCAAATAGTCCCTCCTCTGATTTTTTTTTTAAATCTGATTCTGCATATGGGAAAAAGCATGCAGTATTTGTCTGCATCTGGCTTATTTTGTTTAACAGGATGATTCCCAGTTTGTATCTATTTTCCCACAGCAAATGACATGACTGAATGAAACTCCATTGTGTATACATACCACATTTTCTTTATGTATTTATCTGTTGATGGGCATCCAAGCTGGTCCTATATTGTGGCTGTTGTGGATAGGGCTAGGGTAAGCAGAAGTATATGGATGTCTCTGTGGCATGCTGACTTAGATTCCTTCAGGTATATGTCTAGGAGGGATAGGCATATCTGGGTCATGTGGTAATTCTGTTTTTACTTTTTGAGGAACTTCCAAACAACCACTTTCATGGTGATTGGGTTGATTACATCCCATCATCTGTGTGTAGTGGTTTAGGACCAAGCAATTATCATTATTAGTAATAATAGAACAATCTCACAATATTTATTGTCCCCTGGTAATAACATAAAAGTCATTAAAGCAATACGGACAAATGTCTTAGAACTATTCTCCCAGTCCAAGAGAACTTCAGAAAAACAAACGAATTACCTTTCCTACAGTGTCTCAAGTCCTTAACAGCTTCTAGTAGATACTTTGTAGTAGAACAATATGCACTTTTAGCATGGTCCCACCCAGTTTTCTTTCCTTTGTACTCTTTTACATCATGTAATATGAGAATCTCGTACTTGTCTGAACCAGTAATGACCCTCTATCTACGTCTTCATTCAGTTACAAAATGTGTATGGCAGCCTGTAGAACACCTGAACCTGGGACCTCTCTCTCTCTCTCTCTCTCTCTCTCTCTCTCTCTCTCTCTCTCTCTCTCTCCTTTTCTCTCTTCCTCTCCTCAAGGTCAGGTCCCATACTTATAAAGGGAAAGTGCCTATATGAGTATTGACTGGAGATACCTTAAAGACTCTGAATTAAACCCCTAGCCCCTAGCCACTGGAGTCTCCTCTTTCCAAACAGCCCCTGCTTTCTCTCGGTACCCCTCAAAGCTATCCTGCCATTATCCTACAGTCTACCCAAGCCTTCCTCTTACCTACCATCGCTTCTTCGTCTATGTGTCCTGAGCAAGTTTTCTACTATCTGTGGACTTGCCCATTAGATGCCAGTAGCCTGGCCTCCCATTTTGACAACCAATAATTACTCCCATGGAGCCAATTCACCCCTGAGTGAGAGCCACTGAAGTCATCCTAACGAACACTAAGACCTTTCACAGTGATCCCTGCTGGGGGCCTTCAGAAGAGAGACATGCATGCCATCTCCCTTGGAGGTGTTTGGAGGTATTTCAAGGAGCTGAGTGGTTTCAGCTGTGGGAAAAACAAACAGCAAATTGTTCGGGGCTTTGATGGGGCTGGCACATTGATAACATTGTTGTAGTTTCCATTTGTTCTGAAGTCTAGAAGGTGAGGTTTATCTTAACAGATGGCTAAGGTGGATAGTAGGTGGAATTTTCCCTCAGCAACATTAGCATGGCCCCATGGGACTTCCAGGCTATTCCTCATTCAGAAATCCTGAGCCTGGCATGTGCCCCAGCAGACCACTAATTCCAACCATCACCTTATAGACCCATGGGTGCTAAGGAGTTCATCTGCTAATGCTGGCCCTAAGCAGTCTTGTGTATTAGGAAACAACACGTAGATAAAAAGAGTGGTTAGAGCCATCCCTATCATGGTTAGCGTTATCATGCACCTACAGAGCTGAGTAGCCGTGTCAGAGGACCCTCCACAGCCTCTCCTGTCTTCTCTCCTTCCTAGGGTCTGCTGACACACAGAGCTCTCTAAAAATCAGAGCCTTCGGATCCATCTTTTCTCAAAGATTAGTTTTAACTCAAGGTGTTTCAAAACGAAGACAAGAAGGAATACAAGAGGAGATCTGCTTCGCAGAAAGGTCAGGAGGGTGGAGACGGGAATGGAGAGGCTCGATGCATCTGATGACACATTTATGTTGTCAAGTATCTACCATGTGTCAGTCATGGTACCCTAAGCACCAAGGATGGGCTGCGGTAGGGAAGAGAAGGCCATGGGGAGGCAATGGCAGCCCTTGAGTCCTCATGATCTACTGAGGATTTATGTGATAGATATTGTCATGCTCTATTCTGATGCTGGGTAATTATCCCTAGAAACATGCTAAACACCCTAGTTTTTGACCCAGCACCCCCACCCAGGCAGCACCTGAGCTTTGCAATCTTGGAGGAAGCACATATCAGGCCAGAACTTCTGTTGTAGGGCCTTGTATATGGCAATATGGACTAGAGACGACATTTGTTAAGGCTTTGTTGAGAAAAATGATCCTGTTTTCCTTTTGGAGAGGGAGTGGCAGGCCCTGGTGCAACCGAGAAGAATTTAAGCTAAGAACAAGGGAAGGCTGAGTCAATAGAGCTATGTTGATCCAAACGTATCTGACAACGTTTGGACTTTTTGATATCATGTGTTAGTTAAATCTTGTGTCAGCCATTTTAAACTGCATTTCTTTATCCCTCAAATCACAAACTGAAACTGAAAACATCAAGAAAAGGATGCTGCAATGAGCAAGCCTTAAATGTGGGGTCAGCTGAGAAAAGATGTTCAAACCAGTGCAGCAAGGAAGGTGGTGATCTTTGCTTAGCAAAAAACTGGTTATGTTGGGATATAGACCTTTTGCTGATAGAACCAATGCTATAAGACAATGCATATTCCCCAAATTCCTTAGTTTTGAGGATTAAACCCAGGCTGTTTCAAATGCTAGGCAAGATGCTCTGCCATTTGTGTTAATTTGACTGGATTAAAAGGTATCTAGAAGGGGCTGGAGAGATGGCTCAGGGGTTAAGAGCACGGACTGTTCTACCAGAGAACCTGAGTTCAATTACCAGCACCCACATGGCAGTTCACACCTGCCTGTAACTCCAGTTTCAGGGGCCCTGACACCCATGGCAAAAACACCAATGTACATAAAATAAAATATATGAAAAAATAAAGGTAAAGCATTAAAAAAAAAAGGTGTCTAGAACTAGTGTCTGTGGGGGTATTTCCAGAGGAGACTGGCATGTAAAACAATGACTGGGGGCTGTCAGGCTGGTAGCCAGTGCCTTTACCCAGAGTCACCTTACCAGCCCAACAATCATTTCTTTTTGTGTGTTGTGTGAAAGAGATGGAAAGGAGCTTGGAATTCTTAACATTTAACTCGCCTTCAGTTGTCATGGGGTTGGACTGATCTACTCATCCACAGCCATCAGCACACTTCTCCTCCATCCTGGTAGGAATGGAAACACCTCTGTCACAGGACAGCACACCTGGCATTTAAAAGTCCCCAGGAGATGCTGATGACAGACTCCAGTCTGTCATCTGTTACCCTCCATACTTTGGATGGAGGGACCTCCCCGATGTCCAGTGTAGTTTGAGCAATCAGACATCTCCTAACCCTTTATCTTCCCCATATCTGCTGCAGGAGATGGACCACATGTCTCCTAGGTTGAGAGCCTTCCTCTCTGAACCCATTGGGGAGAAGGATGTGGCCTGGGTGGATGGAGTCAGCCGTGAGCTTGCCATCAATTTGGTCACCAAAGGTTTCAACAAGGTGCGCTGTTTTTTTCTTTTCTAACTCCTCTTTCTAACCTGTCTTCCTCTAGCCAGATGGCAGCCCCTGCCACATGCCCCAGTGAGTGGCCATCAGAGGAAAAAGGTGCCACATGACAGGGACTTCACTGCCACTGACCTCCCTTGCTTAGGAGCCCCCAAATGCTTGTAGATGATGACAAATAGAATTGTTTCTGTGCAGAGCAACAAATGCTGACAAGGTTCACTTGGGACTCAAACTCTCAGGACTTGATAGAGACAGGCCTGCTGCTGAAGTCTGGAACAGAACTGTCAGGACTGATGAATTGGGTGTACTCTCCGCCTCCAGGAAAGGGCCATGGTTTCTTGTCTCTGTCAGGGCACCAGCATGACAATGGCAGGTTGAGAGCCAGCAGCCTGGGAGGTCCACCTGGGTGAGGAGATAAGAGTCATTCTAAGATCCATTCCTAGCCTAAGGATGGCCTCAGGGGTAGTGAGTGGAATTGGAATGGCTTAGTTTACTTTCCATTGCTATAACAAAATACTCAACTCTGGGGACTTAATAGAGAAAGGATTTCTACTTAGCTCATAGTTTTGGAGGTTAAAAGTTCACTATTGAGTGACATTATGTGTTTGGCCGCTGGTGAGGACCCTCCCAGCCACATCACAGCATGGTAGGATGGTATCATGGGTAGGAGCTGGTGTGAAGAGATCACAGGGTGAAATAGAGAGCCAGAGGGTGGAAAGGGACCATTCTGCTCTTTTGTTTATTCATTTGTTTTGGGGCATTGGATTTAATTTAGGGGCTTACATTTGCTAAGCCACAAGATATGTCCCCAAGGTCCCATTCATGCCCTTTTATACAAATTGCTCTCTTAAGAACCAATCAGGGTCCCATGAGAACTATATTGTTCCCTTCCAAGGGCAATGCCATTAGTGATCAAGTTATCAAATCAACATTTGGAGGTCAGGAACTGTTGCATGTATATATATTGTTCTGTGCCCAAATCCTAACATCTGGGCCCACGATTTCTGACTGACATGCTACACTGTACCTGTTATTACATGTTATAAATCTCACCCCCTAACTCAGCCAAGTGATAGCAGTTCGTGGTACTGTCAGAGTGGAGCTACATGGTTGAGGGGACTTGATGCTTTCTTCCTTGATAAAGGGACCATTCCCAAGCAGCTAAGTGAAGCAGGCAAATCTGACTATGGGAGAATTTTTTAATTAAATATATTTTTATTTAAGGAAATTATTATTATTTTCATTTTTTGAATTGGTTATTTTTCTCCTGGTTGTGACCAAATACCTAACACAAAGCAACTTAAGGAAGGAAAGTTTGTTTTGGCTCATAGTTCAAAGTCACATAGTCATTATAGTGGGGAAGGCATGGTCCATGACACAGCTAGGAAGCAGGGGAAGGAGAATGCCTACACACTCATCTGGCTTCCTCCTTTGCCCTCTTTTACTCCGTCTATAGGATGGTGCAACCCACATTCAGGTGGGCCATCCTGCATTCCATTAATTCTCTCTTAAAACAACTTCACAGACAAGCTTAGAGGTGTGTCTCCTAGGGGATTTCTAAATCCAGAAATGTTGAGAATGAAGATAAAGCAACACATTCCTCTACTGTGTATAGTACACACAGTATGAAGTGTTGAACACAGTGCATTTTACATAGATAGATATGCCCATATACCTACCACCTAGGTCCTGGGACTGGACACCTCCCAGCTCCCAGATGGCCTCTGAGACCTGCTCTCAGCCAAAGTGAACTCCATCCCCAAAGGTCCCCATGGTTCTGCTATCTACTGTGTTTCCATAATTGTGTTGTTCCTTTATGCTCACAATTTTAAAAATACTCTTATAGAGGTGTAATTGTGTACAGTGACTTTGTCCAATATGTGACTTTATCACATAGTTCTATGACTTTTGTCTGGAGATAGGACCTTACTGTGGGATTCAGGCTGGCCTTAGCATCGCTGTGTAGCTTAGGCTAGCTTCAAATTTGTTATTCTTCTACCTCATTTTCCTGTATGTTATAGACATATGCCACTACACACAGCAGTTCTGTGAGCTTCTACAAATGCATGCTGGGTGGCCATTACACAAAACAAAGAGTGGCCCAACTCTCCAGCCATTCCCTGTGCCCTGAAATTCAGCATCCTCTTTGCAGGCCAACTTCTGCTTTGTTTTGTGGCCCTGTCGTTTTGCCTTCTCCAGCTCAACTCTGTTCTAAGTAAGGATTATAGGTAGAGAGACAGATGTGGTAGAGATGACAGAATGAATGAATAAACGGACATTTTTCAGGTTTCTGACTCTGACCTGCACATTCAGGACAATAAGGAGTACCTATGGACATCTTGGTCCACAGACAAGAGCTCTCTCTCTCTTTATGCTCATGACCAACTAGCCAGCACAGTGTCCAGCATTCCAATCAAGGCCTGTAGCATTCCCAGAGCTACTGACTCCTGACACTGGGGACTGGTAATTGTTGTCCTTTGTTTTGAGTTTCTCTACCTTTGGAGATCAGAGCAAATGGAGGCATGGCAGGTATGACTGGGTGCTCTTGCTGTCCATCACCTGAGAGAACCTGGGTTCCTTCTCCAACAGGATACAACACAATACAAAGTAATAAAATCAGGTAAAAGAAAAATGCAGAGCAAAGTCTTCGGGGAGTTGCCTCTCTGAGGTCCCCAGGGGGAATGAGAATGGCCATAGGCTGTACTGTCATAAACAACACAAGAAGACTCACACACCCAGCAGGAAGGGGCTTAGGTTAGGATTTGGTAGTTAAAAAAAAAAGATTTGGTAGTTATATTCCACATCAGCTCCTGGGACCCATCAGACAGACCCTGACTGGGCCCATAAGAGTTACCCAGGAAGATGTCCGGGTGTGTCTCCTACAAGATGAACAAATGCATCAGGATGCTGATGGCTCTGTGGGCACAGCCAGAATGACAGCATCTAGGATAAGAAGACTACATAAGTCAGGGATCTCAGGGCTAGTTAATGAAAATGCAGCCCGTGAGGTACTTATTTTCTGCCCACAGGGAACCTACAAGGAGGGGTCTTTCAGGGCCTCATCCTGTCCTGTTCTGTCTTTACCAGCCTCCATTGAGGTGCAACCATCATTTTCTTCTCTCCCCAGGCTGAGTTCTCATCTTTGCCCTGAGTAAACATTGCCTGGGGGGGGGGCATACTTGTTTGCAAAACATTCTCAGCATTTTCCCAGGGGCACTGGCTCTCTTAGCTCCTTCAGTGCCCTTGCTAAATACCTTGTGGAAGGCAGCTTCATGGGCTGCCCTCACACCTGCTTACCCGGGGCTCTTTACTAGGCCACCAGCTCTCTCCAGAGTCACCAGAAAGCTGAATACACAGGGAACAAGAAGTCATTAATTAGTCAGCAAGGAGGCCCCCACCCATCTATCACCTCTCTAGAGGTGTGGCCTGAATTGAGCAGATATTTTCCCTAACTCTCACCAGTCCTTCTAGCACCTTCTCTCCTGCCTGTGCTGAGCTTCCATCTCTCCAGCAAATGGCTGGCATTTTAGAAGGGGAATGAGTGTCCCCTCCTCTACTCCCAGAGCCTTGACTAAAGCAGACAGACTACTGGTCTACCCCTCATGGTTAAACCATGATTCTTAATACTATGATTCACAGGGTGCAGGAGTGTGTGCCTGCAGTCTCAATGACCCGGGAGATTGAGACAAGACAGTTATTTCAGCCAATAAATTCAAAACCAGCCTGGGCAACATAGTGAAGCCTGACTTCAAAAAGAAAACATGGGCTAGGGAGATGGCTGAAGGAGTAAATTATTTGCCATGCCTGAGTATGATCCCCTGAGCTCACATAAAGCCTGGTGTGATAGTGAATGTCTCTAATACATGCATACAGTAAGCTGGGAGGCAGAAACGGGAGACTCCTGTATTACACAGTGGCAAACAAGACTGTTGCAAACTGGAAGGCAATGGTTGACACCTGAGGTTGTCCTTTGACCTCTACACCTGTGTGCTATGGCACATAGGTGCCCACACACACACACACACACACACACACACACACACACACACACACACACGCGCGCGCGCGCGCGTGCCTTCTACACTTGTTTGCTCGCTCACTCTCTCTTTCTCCTTTCTCTCTCTCTCTCCCTCCTTTCTCTCACATATGGTGTGTGTGTGTGTGTGTGTGTGTGTGTGTGTGTGTGTGTGTGTATAGTGTGTGTATGTTTGGGGTTTTTTAAAGAAGAAAACATCAACTATTGACTCACATCTTCAGGGGCTCAGAGGCCAAAAAATGTGACTGGTCTTTCTGGTTGCTCAACACCTGCTGTTCACTGGGGCAATCAACTCTGGCCTGAGGACCTAAATGCAAAATGGTCACCACTGGCCCTGTGTCTGCTAAGCCCTTGTCTGCATGGAGATGGGCTAAAAATATCAAACATGCTCTTTGATGCTGAAACCTTCCCCCAAAAAGGAATGTGAAACATCTCTTAACATTTTTTATTGATTGCATACTGAAATAATAATTTGAAAATATGGAAGAAAATAAAGTACATTATTGGAATGCATTTCATCTTTTTTCTTCAGCTTTATTCCTTCTGTGGCCTCTAGAACATTAAAATTACTTACGTGGCTGACTTATTATTTCTCCTGGACAGCACTGGTCAAAAATTAACAGTGGCAGGAGAGCTGCTGGGTAGAAAGGGATAATATGAGTGGAAAAATCTATCATGTACGTGGTGTTAGACATGCCATGGACAGGCTGGAGCTCTGTCTCCCTACTCACTGCTACCCACACATAGACTGTGAGCATGAACATCTATGGACACACCCTCTTCCAACTTAAGGTCCTTGAAATGGCCAGTCTCACCCCAAAATCACTCTATTGTAACTTGGAGAGGTCAGAAGGCTGAGCTCAGGACCTGGAAGCCCCAGGACTACCAGTTGCCTCCTTCCTTATGTTCCCAGGTTCTCAATGCTGAACTGCTGAGAAACCTGGTTTCTCCTGTTCTCTGCTGGCACTGGACCCTACCATATGACATATGAACCTTGCAAGAAACCAGCCACTTGAATTTGGAGGTTACTCTGCATAGTGTGGTGAGATAAAACACAAGGGATCCAGTGAAAGCTGAATTTTTAAAATAAATGAATAAGGTAGCAATATGAGCATATCTCAGGGGCATAGAGAAGAGAAAGGAGGGCCAGAACCTGCTGTAGACTGAGCACTCACACCGAAGACTTGGTGCTTTAAGCCTGGAGTGACTGAAAAACACTGGGTTTGCAAGGCCACCCCTGGACATGTCTACTGAAGACTGAAGCATGCATGTTTGTTGAAAGGAAACCAGAAAAATCATATAATCACAGCAGTGTCTTACAACAATGGGAGGTACACTCTGTCCTGGGGCCTGGGAAGTGCTGATCGAGGGCAGGGGAATGTGCTAGAAGTTTGATAATAAGAGACGCCACGAAAGCTCATCTCAGTCTGACAAGGCCAGGTGCCATGATGAAGGTACAACATTTTAATGAGTGCAGATTAAGGCCAGCTACCTAGTTTTCAGGGCCCAATGCAGAATGACAAGATGAGACCTTTTGTTTAAATGTATTAAGGCTTATCACTTCCCAGCCTTTGGGCTGAGATCATGTGTAAATAAGATATCATAGCATTAAAAGAAGTCTATGGATGGTCTGCATGCAGGGTCCCAGGCAACTACATGGATCAGCCTCTGTGCAGATTCAAATAGCTGCCGTTTAACAGGGACACTAGTCATAAGAGACCAGTTCACGCAGCTTGGGGGAAGACCCTGGCAGAGTTTCCCTGTACAGACTTGGAGTTGAGAGCAAGTCTGCCCTTTAGCCACCATCTGTTACTGCAGGAAGAAATGTTCGTCCCAGGCTGTGGCATGGCCACTGGCCAAGGTGGTAGAAGGTAGACACTTGCCTGGGGTGTCTGTAATTCTATACTACCCCACTTGTCTCAGGGTTTCTAGTTAGAGGTTCATTTTCTGGAGGTAGTGGGGACAGCAAAAAGGCATTGAACAGGGCCATGACAAGTGCCACGGACTGGACTTCCCCCTTCCCTGGGGAGCAATGTGAAGCCCTCGAGAATAGAACGAAAAGGCAGTCGGTCTCTGTGCTCTCTGGAAGATGCCAGCATGGGACTCCAGGGAAAGCCCAGAAGGATGGAGGCTCAGATTGCAGCTTGGCTCAGAGACCCTTCTCCCGCCTGCCACGTTCCTGGAAAGCTTGCCTGGGTCCCGCCTGCCACGCATTCCTGGGCTTCCTGGCTGCTGAGCCCTGCAGCCTGCAGAGGCTCTGATTACCACACCAGCTGAGGCTGTAACCAGCCTCAGAAGCAGAGGGTGCCTTGTCTCCAGACTAGACTATGTCTCCAGATGGCTGGAATATGGAAGAGCACGGTGGGCAGAGGAGGAGGGAGCCTCAACCTCTCAGGTATCCCTTGTTTGGGACACTATCTAAAGAATAGGGTGGTCAGGGCATCCATGAGAATCAAATGGGTTAGTTTAATAGGGTGGCCTGCCAACGGGCACAAAACTTTCATTTGCTATTTGTCATTCTTCCTCCTGGTGCTGAGGACCACATCAAGGACCTTGTGCCTTGGAGAGAACTCTACTGCAAAGCTAAGCAGCTGAGTCTAATAGCGGGTTGTTACAAATCTCACTGATGTTTCTTCTTTAAGGGTACCCTGTTGTTCTCACCTAGAGACTTCCACAACCACAGCACAGCCCTCAGTGAAAACTTAGTGAAGGCCAGTGCTTCAAAATACTGATTTAAAAACCATCTCAGCAAAACCCACCAGTGGAAATGGGAGGGTGCTGATTAAAAAATGAGATTGTGCTAAGACACTGGGTTTTCTCTGTTTTTAAATAAAGTTGTTCCTTAAAATTACTGCAAGTGCATAGCTCCTTTCTCTTTTCAACAATGACAATATCTAAAATTAATCCCTAAGGCGGTAGTAGAGTACTTGCCTACTGTGTGCAAAGCCCTGGATTTATCCCAGCTCTGCGACAAAGAAAGAAGATAAAACTACAAACTCTAATGCTCGAGTACCTTTTGTGACTAGGATTCAGCTTTAGATGAAATTTGCTTTGTTTTATGTAATGGAAAGTCAACACACAGCCAACAGCAGGTTTTCCTGAGAAGGGCCCAGAGCTTGAAGGTGTGGATGGAAGTTGGGTCCCCTTCCTTCCACGCTAGAGAGAGAGTCCTCAAGCCAGGCCCCAGAGATGGATATATACTGTGACCTGAAATCTGGCCTCTGCCGTGGAGTGGCTATCTCCATGCATGGTTCTACTGTCTTGGTCCTTGCTAATAACAGTCTGGTGAAGATGTAAGAGCTGTGGGGGGCAAGAAGGCAGAAAATTCATGACTGCAAAATTACTAGAGAACCAGGAATCAGGGTGCCTTCTACGTGTTTTACATTTTTCTTTTTTGTTTTGGTGTGTGTGTGTGTTATGTGTGTTACATGCATATGGGTGGACATGCTGGAGTAGAATGTCAACTACCCTGCTCTACCGTTGTCTCTCTCACTTTCTTGAAACAGGGTCTTCACTGAATCTGGGTCATGAAGCCCCAGCAATCTCTGAGCCCACAATGCTAGGGTTAGAGGTACATGCTTGACCACAGCCAGCTTCTTATGGGGGTTCTCGGGACTTGAACTCAAGTCCTCTTGTTACACAGAAAATATTCTTACTCACTGAGCCCTTTCCCCAGTCTCTAATTTTTTAAATTAAGTTTTAGAGTTGGCATACAAAGTACTGGCTTCTGTGGTGGCATTTTCATACATCTGTGTCATTATACTTTGTTCATGTGTTTTTTTTATTCACAGATATTCTCAGGAAATTATATTATCAGGAGTTTCCAGAGAAACAGGACCAGGAGAATATATATAATTATTAGAGGAGATTTGTTCATTATTTAATTTTGCAGAATTAGAGCTCCACCTTGGCTGTTCACAGACTGGAGAGACAGGGAAATTGGTAGCTTGTTGCTCAGTCTGTGAAGCAGAAAAGCTCATTCAGAGAGAGATAGAGAGAGAGAGAATCCAGTGATACAGCTCCAGTTTGAGGCTTGAAAAAGAGGGTCAAGGTTAAGGATGATTTATACTGTCTGTGCTGTTCCCTTGGGGATGACTGTCCTCAGTATTTGTGTCTTCCCTTGCCATCCCATTTGACACACGTGGGCAGGGCAAGGCAGGGCAGGGGAGGGTAGGGCAGGGCAGTGCTGTGTCTCGGGTTCTCCTAGCCACTGAGTTACTAAGATCACACAGGTAGTTAGCAAAACCAAATGGATGATACCATGGCCTTCACTGGCCAGCCACACCTGCAGTAGTTCTCAAGCAAGAAAGATTTCTTGGCAATATCTGGGAATCCTTATGATTGCTTCTGTCTTGGGAACTAGGGAAGGTGCTACTGGCATCCAGGGGATAGCATAGATGCTACTAAACGTCCTGCAATGCACAGGGCAGTCCTCATAACGCAGAATCATCCAGTATGCTAGTGGTGCTGAGGTTGAGGTGCTCTATATTCCAGCCATTGAGAAAGCAGTGGGCTAGGGAGTCACACTCTAGCTTGGCTCTGTATGTATTTTGAAGAAGGAATTCTTGGACTGAAGATACAGATCTGTGGTAGATTACTTGCCTAGCACATGCAAGCTACTAGATTTAGTCCACAGTGTGTGCATATATACCCACCACCACAACCACCACCACCAAAGAAAAGATTAAATGACAAGCCTAAAAGGAGTTCAGAGGTTTGCCAGCCACCTACCCACTAGGTCCTCAAAACACTGACATTGGCCCATCCTCATCTGGGAGCCTCATCTGGGAGCCAATTAGAAATGGGCATCCTTGGACCCCACCCTGGATTTAGACGCTGAGTCAGAAACTTCGCTTCTACAAAAGCCCAGAGAACTTTTTCAAGTTTGAGGACAAGGCCTAGTCGTCACTGCAGGATGACAGTCCCTAGAGCAGGCCTGAGAGACACATGTGATTAACTTGACCTCACCTTTCTCCAGGGCTTGTCAGGAGTTGACCTGAGGACTGGCCCCTCCCACCCCAACCTTTGGTTCAACTGAGTACTGAAGGTGGGAGGAGGACAGGCACACCTGAGTGAGATTCTGATAACCTCGTCTTCCTCCCACCTGTTCCTCTTCCCAGGCCTACATCCTGCTGGGACAGTTCCTTCTGATGCACAAGAATGAAGCAGAGTTCCAGAGGTGGATCATCTGCTGTTGCGGTGCCACAGAGCACGAAGCCCGCCAGAGCTCCACTTGCCTGAAGGAGTGGTGTGCCTGCTTCCTGTAAACACCTGGCCCGGATAAATGATACAATCACCACCTACACCCAGGCTCCAAGTTATTGCTTATGTTTCTAATTGTATTCTCATTTGTGTATGAGTTTATTGTGCGTGCGTGTGTGTGTGTGTGTGTGTGTGTGTGTGTGTGTGTGTGTGTGTGCGCGCGCGCGCGCGCGCGCGCACGCACGCCAGCCAATATATGTGTATGATGTGTACAAGTGTACCCTTTGGGGGAAGTGTTGGTTGGTACCAGAAGTTGGGGCAGCTGTCTTCATCTATTGTTTTCCACCTTATATTTTTAGACAAGTTTCTCTCACTGAGCTTAGAGCTCACTAATTTGGCAAGACTAGCTGGCTATCAAGTATCAGGACTCCTCCTGTCTTTAGAGGAGTACCACCATACCAGGTTTTATCTGCTGTGGGTGCTAGGGATTCAAACTTGGGGCCTCTTGTCTGTGTGGTGTCATGGTTAGGGTTTCTATTGCTGTGAAAAAACACTTATGACCACTGGAACTTTTATAAAGGAAAACGCTTAATTGGGACTGGCTTACAGCTTCAGAGGTTGAGTCCATTATCATCATGGCTCACCACGGCTCACTGTACTGAGAGTTCTACATCTAGATCAGCAGGCAGCAGGAAGTGAATGTCACACTGGGCATGGCTTGAGCATATGAGACCTCAAAGCCTGCCTCCATTGACACATTTTCTCCAATAAAGCCACAGCTCCTAATAGTGATACTCCCCATAAACTATGGGGGCCATTTGTATTCAAACCAATTGTAAACAGTTTTATGGCCTGGCAGGTCCCGCAGCCCTTGGGCCCTAAAGAAACACATGGGCACTATATGAATTATAAGCTGTGACTGATGGCTTGAGCTTCTTACTAGCTAGCTCTGCCTTAATTTTTTACCCATTTCTATTAATGCATATATTTCTGGGTGGTCTTGGCTTACTGGGGAATGACAGACCTGCAGCTCCTTTGCCTGCTACATGGTGACCATTCAGCATCTCTGCAGAGAAGAGAGTAATTTCCTGTTTGTCCCTGCTTGTATACTGATTCTGCCCAGCTATGTCACTACCTGTCTGGCCAATCAGCCAATGAGTGTTTTATTCAGTAACCAATATGAGAAATACATATGCAGAACATTCCCCATCAACCACATGTGACTGATTTTTAATTTTTGAGACAAGAATCTCCCTCTGTAATTCAGGCTGGCTTGGAACTCACTATGCAGCCTCAGCTGGCCTCAAATTTCTAAGTTGTGATTATAGGCATGAGCCACCATGTCTATCTTTTCCTTAGTATGCATGAGTATCTTAAGGGTCTCTGAATATAATTAAACAAGAAAACCCAAATTCACCTTGAAACATACCCAGAAACCTCCATCTCTCACTTTAGATGATATAATGCCAAACTGATCTCTCCAAAACTAATGTGACACCATGCATAGTTTTTAAAATGAGCATTAAAGTTCTAGTCAGTGTCTTAGTTACCTATTGCTATATATAGCAAATTACCCCAATACACAAAAGCTTAAAACAAACAAACAAAATTCTACTACAGATGGAGTAACCTGGAATTCAGAATCTTGAGTGGGGTGGGGAGGATGACAACCGTGCTGTAAGTCTAGAAACCTTTTAGTTCCCAGAGCCCTCATAAAGGTAGAAGGAGGCAAACAATTCCCAAAGGTTGACCTGGCATGTTCACTGTGGTACACATGCTTTACACACAGCAATATAACAATACCAATTTTAAAACTCTGAAATGCTTCAAACTTGGAAGCATTCTAGAACGTTTCAGATTTAGGGGTTTTGAATTAGGAATATGCAAATAGTCTTAAATCCAAACACTAAAATTGGAAAGACCTCTGCTTTAAGTATTTTGGATTAGGACTTCTTCACCTATGTACAAGGTCCTAAGGGATAGGACTCTGAAGGTAACTCAGCTGGCTGGTTTTGTCTCTTCCTCTAGGACAAAGGTGGAGGATCCATTTCTAAGGAGGCTCCTTCGCATGGCTCTGGGACTTCCTCGGGGCTGCTCATGGTAGAGCATGTGAAGAGAGAGAGCGAACACAGAGACAGAGAATACCACACTGCTTCCTGTGACCTAATCTCTGACTCAGGCCACATCTCTTCTGCTTGATTTCATAGTCTGGTTTTTAGAAGGAAGTTATTAAATTTCCCTGGAACAATCCCTCTTCCTTGAAACAGCAAATAATGCAGACATGTTTTTAAGGCTATTGATGTTGGGATTTTTAGGTACAGCTCCACACAGTGAAACTTGTCTTTTAGTACAGTACTGCCTCACTCACCATAGCCATCCCATCCCCCACTCCCAGCTCCTGGCAACTACAAGATGACTTTCTGTCAATTTTTTTGCTTTTCTAGAAATTCATATGAATAGAATAACACGGTATGTAGCCTTTTGAGGTTGACTTTTTAAATTTAGCATAATTCAGCTGATGCTAATATACTATGCAAGCTTTTTAAACTCCAAAAGGTTTTACTTGGTGTTGTTGATGCCTTTCCTTGAAGGCATTCACCCTCCCACTAAAGTTCAACAGTTTCTCTTAGGACGTATGATGTCTCTCTGGCTACAGGACCAGGAGTAGCCTACAGAGGAAGGAGAAGGAACCATGCAGTCAATAACTGGGGCGGGACGGGGGCATGGATGGGTGAAGTCGGTGGAAAAACAGTATCCTTGCCATCTGGACAAGGGCAGTCCTAAAACAGGCACCCCAGTAGGTTTAAAGCCCACTTATCCAAAGTGATCATTTTCTCCTTAATGTCCTGTATCTATACCCTTCTCCTACTGAAAGACCCCCGAAGAGGTACTTTCGTAGAGGGAGACCCGCACCCAGGAATCAGTGAGACCACGAACTTGGATGCAAAACCGCAAGAGGCTTTATTGGAGATACGGGTACCCGGGCGACTTAGCTTCTGTGTGGCTAAGCGCCCTGAGCCAAGGGAGAGGGGTCCTTATATAGGGAAAAAGGCGCAAGCTAGAAGCAGGGATTCTATTGGATAATTCTAATGAGGCATCATACAGAGCTATTCCCATTGGTCAATGTAAATGAGGCGCTATGCAGGGTTATTCAAATGAGGCGAAGTACAGAGTTATTCAAATGAGGTGAAACACAGAGTCTTTCAAATGAGGCGAAATACAGAATCATTTCTATTGGATGGTTCAAATGAGACACAGAGCCATTCCAGATCAGCATATTCTCAAGGTCTGGTGTCTGGTACAACAGACTCAATTCCCCCCCTCCGCGTCCTGATGGACGACCTTGGGGGCGGAGACCTTGGGACGGAGTGTTTCTCATCGGGCGGGGGCTAGGCCGGCTCACTTGGTGTTCGCTCTCGTGCCGGCCCACCTGGTGCTCGTTGCTCGGCCCCAGCCCCGAGGCGAGGTGCCAGGCGGGGCGGGCCGGGGGCGCGAGCCCTGCCGGGGTGAAGGCTTGGGAGGCCCCGGCAGCTTCGGGGCAGGGGGCTCAGGGGCATTCCGAGCGGGTCTTTCACTACTTTATACTCCTGCCAGAGAGTGACTCCTGGGACCCCTCCCATCTCAGTGTTCTTTCCTCTGTTGTTGTGATACAGTATCTTGGCAAATGCAACTTAGAGAGAAAGGGTTTGTTTGGCTCACAGGTCCAGGCTACAGTCTGTCTGGAAGGTTTGCCGCAGCAACTTGAGCTGGTTCCATTGCATCCACAGTCAAGGAGAGCAATGGATGCATGCAGCTTCCTTTCTCTACTTAAATAGTCTAGGATCCCAGTCAGGGAAGGGAGCCACGAGCAGTGGACAGGTCTTCGAATCTCAATGAACACAAGAAAATCCCCTACAGGTGTTCCCAGCAGCCCCTCTTGCTGTGATTCCAGCTTCTGTCAAATTGACAAAACTAGCCATCATACTGCCTTCCTCCCTGTGCCACCCGAAATACTCAAATCTAATGCCTAAGTTGGCTTCTAGAAGCCACCCTACGACAAGAGTGTTGGCATCTAGTTTTATTTTAACAAGAAAAGTAGAACTAAAAAACTACTGAATTTTGCTGAATTTCTTTCATCATTAGACATAGTGATACATTTCTAAATCAAGGATTTACAGGCATGAGGATGGAGTTCAATGGTGAAGTACTTTGTCTAGCATGCATAAGACCTTGGTTTGAGGCCCAGCAAGAAAATTCTAATAAAAAAAAAAAAAAGGAAGGAAGGAAGGAAGGAAGAAAGAAAGAGAAAGAAAGAAAGAAAGAAAGAAAGAAAGAAAGAAGAAAAGAAAATTTATTTTCTTGGTTAAAAATTCAAAGTGTAGGGCCAGAGAGATGACTCAGCAGTTAAGAGCACTGACTTCTCTTCCAGAGGACCATGTTCGATTCCTAGGACCCACAACCATCAACAATCCCAGTTCCAGGGGATCCAGTGTGCTCTCGGCCACTTTAGGCACCAGGTGTGTATGTGGTGCACATATTTACATGCAAACAAAACACTCATACACATAAACATAAAGGTTAAAAATTTCAAAGTGTAACATGAAAAAGAAACCCTATCATTGGGTTCAAATGACAGTTTTTAATGATAGATGATGCGAATTCCCACTATAAACATAAAAAACTATATTTAATTTCTTCCTCAATTCACATTTTATTGATACTTCTAATTTCTTTAAGTTTTATAATGTTTACATTCTTCCCATAAGTATAATCTCTGATGTATATTTCAGCACTTAAACAATTTTTGTTAGTGCCAGAATTTTCAAGGTCATGGCTTTGCTATCCCAGATTTTTCGATGTTCCTCTGAGTTGTCCCCTATCAGTAACATAGGCAGGGCTGTACTGCTTTAACCCCCTCAAAAGTGACTTGGCCAACTAAGGTTGCCTTCTCTCTCATGTTACATGTCTGTTACATGACATCAGGAGAGCTGCCCCTGTCATCACTCTGTGACTTAGATGGATGGAGAGAGCCCGTCTCTACACACACGTCTATGATAATCACAACAGGAAGGAGCCAGGGTAAAGTCTCTCCCCGAAAGTTGTACGTCCTACATGTACTCTTCTCTTATAGTTGAAAGCAAGCCAGATGCCCCCCCACCTCTAAAGGGGGTAGGTCTTTTCTGAATCCATAAGAAATGGGAAAGCTTAAAGACCACACTCATCAAGACCATTATCATCAATTAAGCTCTTTACATTTTTCCCAGAATGCCTCACTGAGGTACTTTCTGACATTATAACATGTTGGGATATCTCAACAAGAACCTGCCCACTCCAACTCCTCTTCCTTTTTTTTTTTTTCCTCATGGAGAAATCAGGAGTTAAACAGCTCTGCCTTCTGAGAGCTTAGGTCCTGACCACCCAGTCTGCCCATGCTCCCTCTTCACAACCCATCCTTGGAGTAATTCTCCAATGACAGTCATGTATTTGGAAGTAACTCATTTTGGAACCCAGGAGCTGATTGGCTTCAAAGGAAAAGAAAGGATAGTTTTGTCTCAATCTATTTCAGCTTCCCCCAACACTTTTGAAATTCATCCCTTGGACCAACAATGTCTAGAATCATCCAGGGGTGGTAGGGGAGATGAGAAACCTACAAGTTATGAGATCATCAAAACTAGAGGGCCTCAACAGAAGGATTCCATACAGTGAAGGCAAGAGCAGCTCTTCCCTATGTAACATGATTTGTAAGATATCAGAGTGAACACTGTTCCTCAAACCTTACTCAAGGCAAGAAGTTTCCTTCATCACTCATTATCTTGTACTGATTTTCTTATCTTTGTAGACGAAATTAATGGACTTCATTCTTCAGTAAAATTGTCCAGTCTTCATCTCCATTAGAAGCCTGCCTGTCAGGTAATCTTGTAATCCCTCCCTCTAGAAGCAGAAAGTGATTCCTGTCTTGTTGACTTAGTCACTTGACTATGTAACTTGCCTTGGCCAATGATATGCAGCTGCCATGACAACACATCCATCCTGAGGATTCTCTCACATTGCTATCTACTCTTTTGTGCCCCTACAAACACCCAAAGGACTGCTACTACCTTAAATATGCACGGCTTCTTTGTCCTGGGCTCCAGAATGAATCTCAGGTGGGTTTGAGCTTACCCTAACTTACCTAAGCAAGGACCATAGTCCAGCCAGGCTTCATCAGCTGCCCATGTAGCCCTGTGTGGACCAGTAAACCCTCCACTGACTCACAGATGTAGTTACAAGAATCAAGGCTTGCAATTTACAGTGGCTGGTGTTTGGGGCAGTTCTCTCACTCTGCAGCAACACTCAACTGATACCTTCCTTCTAGTCCAGAGTGACTGACTCTACCCTGCCAAAGTCCAAGCACACCTTTACCTGAAGAGCCCAGGGCAGGTGAAAGAATATTGTTTTCAGAGTTAGTAGGATATGGCTGTGAGTTCTGCCTCTGCTGACCACCACCTCATCTAGGAAAGCTGCTCAACTCCACTGAGCCTCAGGTTTCTTCTCCATAAATCAAGGGCAAGACAGTAATGTTAATATTGCTGTCTCACACATCGGACCAATGCAAATAGCATATGTAAATAACATGGTGCAGTAAGAATGAAATAAAAAGCACTACTGTCTCTGTTCTCCTTGGAGCTCTGGTTTCCTGTGGGCTTGCTCTTCTTGTGGCCCTCAGGAAAGAATGAACAGCTGTGTGCTAGTAGAGAGCCCAGGAGCAGTTTATTTGATCCAGGCCACGTCTCCTTCAGCTTCTGAGCCCTGGACAGCACATGACCCTTAGGTCCTGCACTCTTTAATGTGTGGGAAGAAATGACAGCAGTTGAGCATCAAATATATTCAGATTTTAACTGTGACTTTGTGGAGTCACATTAGCTCCCTGTCCCCAAAGGTGTTTCAAAGGACACATCAGAAGTGGTCCTTACCCAGCCAATGGAGTGGTTAGTCCATGGTTTGGGAAGGGTGTTGTCTGAGAGCTTTGACCAACATCTGAAGCTGTGGTAAGAAATCTTCAAGATGGAGAGCTCTAACCCTCCTCTGGACCTGGAAGGTGGGTTTGGCCAGGACTTAGTGATTTTGATCATAATTTATCAAGTATCTAAGGTTCAAAGCATGGCTAAGTGCTAACTAAGGTCAGGGTTTCTGACTTCCTGGAGCTGTATAGCAACAAGGGGATAAGCAACAAGGGCTTCATTTGAGCCCTCACCCCAGAAGTAATCCTAAGGCAAGAGTCCTATGGGAGGCATAAATATGGGGCTACCCCAGAAATGAAGATTAGAGCAAGAACATAACCAGAAGAGAAAGAGGCCAATAAAGTGATCTTGCCACTACTTATCAGAGTAGGCAGGGAAAGCTTCCCTGAGGGGCAATTCCGGCAGCCAGCAGGTAACATGACCCCACCCTAGGATGTCTATCTACACACAATCACCAGTCACTGGTGGTGGCTGACCCCAGAACCTTAGCTGCTCACTGGGGAAATGTACCTCACTGGAAAGGCAAAGAAACCCAGTGGCTAGCCACTGCCAAGGAGTGGGGACATGGTGGCACCTGAAGCTTCTGACTCAGGTGTGTTATGAACACAATGGGGCTTAATGTTGAAACAGAATCCATCCCTTGCCACAAATTACATTATCTTTGTGAGACCTCCCTTTGGCCTAGCTCGGTGGGTGCAAAATGCTATGAATGTGTCTATTCATGTGCTAGGAAGAGGGAGACTCCTGAGACCTGGTCAAAGCTCTTTTCACAGTGGCCCTGACGGCCAAAATATTATGATGTACTGTGTCTTGTCACTCAAAGAAATTGATATTTGAGCTTGGCATTAAAAGGGGGTTCCCAATTGAATAAGCTGAGGATGTGGAAGGAAAAGGAAAGGGAGAGGAAAATGGTAGGGTCAGAGTGTGCCATGACAGGGGCAAAAACACAATCCAGCCAATTCACTCCAGGTCTTCCTAATGCCAAAGCTATGCCTGCTGCCAGCAAAACCCTCTTTGTGTAGGGACTTATTTGGTGACCTAGAGATGCTTTCAGGGACACTAGGGTGGCACTCATGGGAACAGACAGAAATTTGAATGGATGAAGATGTCTATGGTGTGCTAACAAGGCTGAAAGTACCATTTAACTGGGGGAAACACTATAACAGAAGGAAGAACCTGTGCAAAGCCCCTGGGGTAAGAGTGTAGCTGATGAGCCCAAGGGAAGGGTTGAGCAAGGCAGGGAGGAAAACTAGAAATAGACTGTAAAGGACCTGGTTGTTCATTGATGGGACTTGGCTTTCACTCAGGTTGGGACAGAAATCTACTAAGTGTCACATGATTTGATGTGTCTTAGAAGAACCACTCTGTGGTGTTGGCAGTCTGTAGGACAAGGTGAGAAAGATCAGTTAGCAGGAGATGTTAGTGACCCTGGGAAAGGTTATAGGTTGGGGAGCAGGATGGAGAAGCAGACCAATGAAATAGATGATTTTGGATCCATGCTTAGGGTTGAGCTCCTAGGTGGACTAAAGGGCAAGAGGGCCAGGGTCTACTGAGAAGGCAGAGCAGCCAGAAGAGTAGATGGACTCCAAGGGTGAGCTCTAAGAGCCCAGGGAAGCAGCTGTGTGGGCAACACTCTACGAATCCAAGAAAACTCTGGTGACGTGAGAGAAGTGTGTGTGACTCTGGGACCACATCCTTGAGAAGGCAGCTAGTGTGATTCCAGGCACCAGCAGGAGACACTGGCCTGGAAACTGGAGGACAGCCATAGCAGACCAGGGGAGAGAAGACAGCGCAGGTTGTTGTTCTGGGACTGGAGGACTTCTCATGTGATCATTCCTGCTTTCTCAGTCCTATGGAAATGAGACAGAGAAGTGAAGGCAGTGCCAGCTGACTGTGGAGGACAACGGGTGGACAGGCGCTAGAGAAATTCATTAGCGCAAATAATAAAGAAGATAGACAGACAGACAGACAGATGATAGATGGATGACAGACAGATGATAGATGACAGATGATGGATGGATGGATGGATGGATGGATGGATGGATGGACAGACGAACAGATGGGTGGACAGACAGATTATAGATGGGTCTAGTGTACTCTGGCTAGCTTATGGCAGATACATGCACAGAAAATGGGGAAAGAGACAACTGTCAATTGTTATTTCAGGGGATTAAAAGGTACATTTCCTTTCTGTACTATATCAAACTCTACAACATCTGGGTACTTTTGCAGCATTACTGTGTAACTCAGAAAAAAGAAAACAAGGCATACCCAGCTTGGGGACACAAAGCCTTTGAGTTCCTGGACTGTGATGAACAGGGCCCTTAGACCAGCTGCCCTGAGGAGCCTTGAGTGACTGCTGCCACCCATCATTTCTGACTTTCTGAGTGGAAATGAGGTTCCTCTTGCCTTCTCTGGGCTGCAGAGCTCTTTTTCACTCCCCAGCCTCTAGTTCTTCTCCTTTCCCAAGGCCAATGCCATTTTGGAGAACAGAAGAGGGTGGTGGCCTCTTCAGAGTCATTTCCTTCTCTCCCATTTCCATCACTCTTTGTGGCTCCACATCTGTTTCCCTGTCTGCCAGGTTTGTCTTATTTTAAGGACAGCTCTCACTGAAGGAGCTAGGCTGCTGTGCTTCGGGGCCTGGCCTAGTGCCTGGATCGGCGTTGACCAGATTGAAGGCCTCTACCACCAATCAGGGAAGTGGCACATAATGCCACTAAGCAGGGCCAGGACCATGGACAAGTCATTTCAGATGTCTGCATTTGTTTTCTGGGCTGTCTCCTGGCTCTGTTTTGAAGACAGCTCCAAAAATAGACATAAAGGCATTTTAAATACCAAAGGAGATGCTGTGCCCTACAGCAACGAGATGTGTGCTTATTTCTTGATTTTTTTTTTTTTGTTCCCTGAAGAGAAGGAGGTATGACAGGTGCCAACTAATATAGTGCATCTCCTCGGATCTGTTTGCCTGAGTTAGTCAGTATAGGCTAGGTTTGTTGTGATAACAACCACCACCACAGACTTCCATTGAAAAACGCTTCATTCCCCAGTAACAGCTGTCTTAATCAGGGATTCTGGATTACCAGCAGAGACCTGCAACAAGGCCTTGTCTGAGGTGGGGAGAGTCCAGCCATTCTCTCCTGTACCCCCCCCCCCGTTACTTTGGTCTGTTGTTGATGCCTTCTGTGGGGGACAGTGTGTATGTCTTCTAGGAAAAGTTTGCACAACAACCCCAAAAACCCAGTGTCTTAAAGCAGCAAAACTTTGTACCTTAGTCCTACTGCATGGCCATACTGCCTGTTACTTTGTTCTCAGGCTAGGATGGAGCTGACATAGCAGCCCCCAACTGAGTATTCACAGATGGTACAGCTGGAAGAAAGCTCTGGAGGTTTGCAATGGTGATTAAATGCCCTGGCTCAGAAGTGTCCCACCACAAATCATTTGCGGGACTAATGACGGGGCCCCACCCATCCCCAAGGGGAAAGGGAGTGTGAACAACTGCAGCAAGTATCCTGCTGTTCTCTGGATCTTGAGTGTCCTGCACAGTTCCATGTGTCAAAGCCTTGACCCCAAAGCAGCACTGTTTGGAGGTGGTAGAGCCCCAAGAGAAGAACCTCAGGTTACTGGGAGTGTGATTACAAAGGGGATTGTAAGATCCTGGTCCCTTCCACTTTTTTGGTTCCTGGTTTCAAAGTGACAGTTTAGCTCCACCATGCACTTGCCATGATGTGCCAGTGTACTCCAGGCCAGGACAAAATTTATCTGCCCTATAATAATGGACTGACAGCCTCTACAGAACATCCACCAGAAGGTTTTGTTTCATGTAATAATTGCCCCTTTGGTCTTTTATGTATTCACCATAATTTATGACATTCTGGAAGCATGCATGTGGGCATAAGGAAAAAAAAACAAAAAACAGCATTCTCATTGTAGAAAATGGAAAGTAGAGCACTCTAGAAATCAATAACTTAAAATGTTCCTGTCATCAAATAGTTCCTTTCCACACATTTTCCAAATGTATTTTTAAAAAATTAAATTTTATTTATTTATTGGAGGGCATCACACAAGCATGCCATAGCACGTGTGTGGAGGTCAGAAGACAACTTGTAGGAATTGGTTGTCTCCTTCTACCATGTGAGGGTTGGTATTGAACTCTAATTGCCAGGCTTGGCAACAAGTGCCCTTATGTGCTGAGCCAACTTGCCAGCTTTAACATGCACTTTCAAGGACAGTTTTAATATTTATTTATTTTTACTTTATGTTCACTGGTGTTTTGCCTGCATGTACATCTATGTGAGGGTGTCGGGTCCCCTAGAACTAGAGTTACAGACAGTTGTGAGCCACCATGTGGGTGCTGGGAATTGAACCCAGGTCTTCTGGAAGATTGGTCAGTGCTCTTAACTGCTGAGCCATCTCTCTAGCCCCTCAAGGACAGTTTTATTAGAATAAAATTCATACAACATTAAACTCAACACATGAAGGTGCCCAGCTTTGTGCTTTAGCATATCAGAGTCACACAGGCTTCACTGAAAACTGATTTCAGAATGTTCTAATCACCCAGGAACAAGGCTGTTGACAGTCACTCCCTCCCCACAGCCTGTCCCCCACACCACCACCAAACCATTCATCTGCTTTCCATCTCTGTAGATTTGTCTGTTCTAGATACTTCATATGCATGGAACCATGTGCTATGTGGCCTTTGCCTTCTGGCCCCTTCTGCTAAGCATCATGTTTCCAAGAATATCTATGTTGGAGCATGTGAGTATGCACATTTTACAAAACAAGTTGAGATTATAGTAAGCAAGCATCATCTTGTCTTAAATATTTACATATTTTAAGCAATTTCCTTTCATCATTACGTCTTTGAAAGGTAGCAAATGAAGCCTGGTACAGGCCTGTGATCCCAGCTTCTAGGGAGGCTGAGGCAGGAGAATCACGAGGTCAAGGCCAGTTTGGGATATAGAGGTCATTCAAGGCCATCCTGGTAAATGGAGAGAGACCCTGTCTCAAAAATAAAAAGCAGACAGATTACTGGTAAGGTCACTTGCCACCAAACCTAACAACCCGAGTTTGATCCTCAAAACCCACGTGATGAAAATAGAGAACCAACTAACTGCCCACAAGCTGTCCCCAACTTCCCAAGCACACCATGGTACACCAGCATACAAATAAATAAACAAATGTAAAAGAAATTTTTTTAAAAAATGAAAAAGGGGTTAATTATACAGCTCAGTAGTAGAGACCTTGCCTGGCATGCACCAGGTAGAAGTGAAGGGACCAGCCCCACCGTTTTGGCAGCCATGACAGGCTAACACGTGCTTGCCTCACTTTGCCCCTCCTGTCCTCGTCACTAGGAGGTCAGATGCCCGCCTCATGGCAAGGAACCAATCAGAAGTTAGCTAGTGGGGCTATGCTTTATGGCTTTGGGTGTGCTTTGCGGACAAGTGCACAGCAGTGACATGCAGAGCATAGCAACAACCCTGGGAGGGCCTATGAGCCATAACAACCAGTTGACCAATCAACACAGGGCAGGTCGTCCAAGCCTGGAGGCGCACTGATCCTGAGACTGTGCGTACCCCTAGACTCTCCCCTTATGCTACCCTATAAGGTCCCTGTTGTCTCGGGGTCTTTCTCCACCCATCCACTCTGGTAGAAGGATGAAAGGCCCGAGCTAATGGGGTTAGGTCGTTAAACAACTGCAATAAAAGACTCATTGCTTTTGCATCGAAATGGCCCTCTTGGTGATTTTTGGGCTTCAGAATTTGGGCACAACAGAAGAAATGAAAACATTTTAACAGTTGTAAACATTTGTGTCTTGGTTTCCAAGGAGAATCAGTTCTAGGATCTCTCTACGGATGCAGCCCAAGCACTCGTGGCCCTGTGTGAAATGTTTTAGTATTTGCACATACCCATACACCCTTCCTCTGCATGCCAGATCCTCCCCAGACAACACAGAATGGACACAGAGCCATCAAGGCGGCACTGTGTCCCCAGTCGGCCCTGTAAAGGAGAATGTGAGCAGAGGAGCAGTGCCCATGTCCTATCAGGATGCAGTCTGGAAGACAGTGCTTCTGATCTGCAGTCTGTGAACCTACACACGAAGAACCCGTGGACACGGACAGCCAACTGTGTGTGCACCATGTTGACTCGAAGCCTCCATGTTTGACTCACACACTCAGTGCTTTCTGATAGCTTTTGGGGGGTGGGGAGTATTATAAGCAAAACATTGGATAAGCAGCTACTCACATTTATTTCAGTAGCCTGCCCTGTTCTTCCTTTAGGAAGATGCCCAGAAACAGACTTGAGACTGAAATTTAAAGCTTTTCACAAAGTTCAGACCTGATGTCCTCAAGCCACAGTAAAGCCTAATTTATTAGATGGAGAGAAGGCCTGGCACTGCCTGTGATGGGTCCTTTCTCCTCACCTCTTCTGGTTGGTTGACCATTCCTGCTCCAACCCAGAACGGCCCTCCTTATCCCCAACACACCAGACCCTCTATTGGTCATCCTCACAGGCTGTTCCCTGTGCCCTGAACACCCCTTTCCAGTCTCTGCCCTACTCACTCACCTCTGCCATGGCCATTAGAAAAAAACTGCACCTCCAGCCTTATTATCTCCACCCTCGGCAGCTGCAGTTACTTTTTTCTCCTTAGCATTTATCACCTTCTAATCAACCACACCATTTACTTAACTTATTTTGTTATTCTGGCCCACCACAATTAATCGTTAGAGCCTGGCCCTATGCCTGGCATGAGTAGGCACACAGGAAATAAGTGAAATTGGATCCACTGCGGGCGCTAAATGCTACTCTTACAAAATCGGGGCCCACCCTGCCACCCACGCCCATAGTGAGAGGCTCTGTCTTCTACCAACTCCCCCATCCCCACCCCCATTAGCTCTTTTTTTCTTGACTCAGCTCCGAAGTCCACTGGGAGACAGCTTCCTTTGGAGTTGTTTGTCCTGCTGGAATAGGCTGACCCTGTCAGATAAGGCAGCTTGTGACCCAGGAGAACAAAAGTCTGTTTCTGGAAAGAGTGCAAATGCTTCCGGGGATCCCAGGGAGCAAAGCCCACCAGGGCACCCCCCCCTGCCCCCGCCTCCCCAGGACCTCCCAGGTTCTGGCTCCTCTTGCCAGACAAGGGCTGCCACCCACAGTCCTTGGAAAGCAGTAGCTTTGAGACAGTGTGTGTGGCAAATACAGGCCTGGGGACCGGAAAGGCAGGTCCCACCAGAAGCAGGGAAATCCCTTCCCTGACCCTTCCAGGGCCATGCAGGGAGTCCCTGTGTGGCCTCCCCATTGTACCACACTTCCTGCCAAGCTCCTGGGCTTTCTACTGCAGCTAAGGAATGAAATTCCCAAACCCAATATAGTCTTGTTTTTAAAATTACAAGTCAGTGAACAAAGTCCCACAATTAATGGTCTCAGGGTCAAACCTGCACCAAAGGAGACAAACTTAGCGCTCATCTGAATCACAAACTCGCTCCACACTCTTCCTAGAAGTGAGCAGGCCACTGCACAGCCAGACTTCCCATAAGACCTATAAACCTAGTGCCCACAGAGACTGGCCTCAGAGACCCAGATCCCTGACTTCCGACTGGAACATTCTGGAATATTCTTTGGGGGGGAATGGCTGCAAGAATCCCAAATTGTTCCTTGATTCTTTCCTGAAGATGCATTTGTAGTGGCTGAGCTATGCAGTGTGGTCTTTCTAAAACTCCATTCACTCATAATGTTCACACAGAAAGCACTGGAATCATCAGCTAACAGTTTTGAGTTTCTGGAAACAAACCCTCCCTGTGTAGCCACTCAGGGGTGGCACACCAGGTAAGCACTGCTCAGATCAACAGAATATCCCTGGCCACCCAGATTCTCCATAGACCCCTCTCAAACAATCTACACCCTACACCTCTGCTCTGCTAACTTCTGGCAGCTGAGACTGGCTAGGCTACTCTTGAATTTCATATGCTATGCTCTCCTGTGTCTGGCTTCTTTCCATGGTTTATCTGTGAGACAAGATGTTACTGCAGTAGCAACAGTTCTTTCTTTGTTGTGGCTGTGCAGTATTCCACTTTAGGAACAGACTAACTTACTTATTGGCCATTACTAGGGCTCTCTAGTCAAAACATTCTTTTGTGTATCTTGGTACACCTGTTTCCCATGGGTGTACTTGGAACAGGATTACTGGTTGATAAGACACATATGTGGTCAGCTTTACTAGATAACCAGACAGACTCAGAACACGGCTGGCCTCTCAACAGCTATGTCTAAACTCTTGGATGTCTGTGTCTTCAATGATTCTTGGTGGGCTAGTCCTTTTAGATTCACACATTCTGGGAGAAGCATAGTGACACATACCCCAGTTTTCACTTACACTCAGACATTTCATTTAAAATGTCTTCATTTTAAAACTCTTGGTGTATAAGGCATGAAACAGACACTAATATTAGGGTTGTAATGGGAATCTGAAGACAGGAAGGGGTTCCCCAGAACCCAGAAATCAGGGAAGCCATGCTATAAGGTTTGGAGTAAGGGTTGGAGGGGTCTGCTTGCCAGGGACAAGAGATCTGATGTCACCATCCACCTTGCTACACCCCAACCCCAAAGCTCAAGGCTCTGTCTTTACTCTCCACAGCCTGACCACCGTTTCTTGTCCCCTGTGGTTGATCCTTTCTGTTATACCCTTCTCCCTCTCCTGGCAATCACCTTCACAAAGTGCCACTCAGAGGTCACACCTGCAGATGGTTCCCTCTGCCCTCCACTGGCTTTAGCTCACTGTGAGCCTCTAATTTGCAGTCTGTCAGATTACAGCCTCTGACATACTTCTGTGACCTGTACAGCCTCCTCCTTCTCCCCCTCCCTCCCCTCATCTCCCTCCTTCTTCTTCATTTGTTACAGCACTCAAAAGTTTGGAGACATCTTGTGAAAACCTAGCTCTCTAGCAATTCTTGAAAAAAAAATGAAGGAGAGGGCACCATGGCAACCAGCAGCTGGAAGCTGAGTGCCAGCTGCTACCTTTTCAGGCATGCCTGTGCCCAGCTGACCACAGTCCTCTCACTCTGTGTTACATGACACGAGCTGCTTCTCGTTGCTACAGTGTGATCTCCTCTCAAACCAGACCCTTATCTGGCTTGTGGGTTCCAGTGGGTTTTTTGTTTTTGTTTTATATTTGTTTATTGTTATTATTTTTTTAGAGATGAATCTAGGAATCCAGAAAGGGGATGACTGAAAGAAGAGGAGAAAAAAAAAACCAGTAAGGGTGTGGGCAGATTAGCTGTGGGCAAGTGGAGGTCAGTACACAGAACAATATGACTTAGTGGTCCTGGAGAAGGCTTCAGTGACACTCTACCAGTCACAACACTGTGGTCAAAAAAATCCTAAAGATTAAAAAAGGTTGGGGCTGGAGAGAGATGGCTCAGCAGTTAAGAGCACTAGCTGCTCTTCCAGAGGACCTGGGTTCAATTCCCAGCACCCAAGATATGAGACCTCACACAGATAAACATGCAGGGAAAACACCTATGCACATAAGATAAAAATAAATTAATTTTAAAAAAGATTGTAAAAGGCAGGAACCACAGCCAGGGATTTCCATGGCCATGGCAATCTCACACAAGAATCTTGATAGGTTCTTAACTCAAGGTCCTCTTGACCTTTGGTACAGTGCCACATATGTCATGAGTATTTGTGTGTGTATGGTATTAATGCATTGCTTGTGTGTGTGTATTTGTGTGTGTGTGTGTTTGTGTGTGTGTGTGTGTGTGTGCGCGCGCGCGCATGAAAACCCAAAGTTGATGTCAGGTGTCTTCTTCAGTCCAACTCCACTTTATCTCAGATCAGGCATGATCTTCCTCTGAACCAAGAGTCTGCCAACTGGGACTAGCCTAGCTAGTAGCCAGCTTGCTCCAGGGGTCCTCTGTCCCTGTCCAAGTTTTGAGATCACAGTCTGCCACCAGCACACATGTCCAGCTTTTAGATAGGTTTCAGTTCTCTCACCCCTGGTCCTCACGATTGCAAGGTTAAATGTCTTATCCACTGAGCCATCTCTCTAGGCACCTATCACGAGTATTTAACAGTGTGTGGGATTGTGTGTCCACACCTTCCTCCAGTCTGAGAGCATAGTCTCTCTTTCTTTTAACATCCACTCAGGCTTACAGGTATTCACAGGGTGTGTTCACACTTCACCTGATTGCAAGCTCCTTTACGGTCATAGGAGGGTTTTAAACTCACCTGGGAGGTGAGGGCGTAGGCAGGATCATTATCTTTCAGCTTCCCACTTCATGCACAGAGCTCCAGGTGACATACATGTGTCCACTGATAACCACTGTGACCCAATTGCTAGGAGCCATAGACCAATGCTGTGCCCTGACCCTGGCCTGTGCCATACCAACATGGGTAACTTAGAAGCTGCCATATTCTTCATAGCTTTTCTTGTCCAGCTGTCACGGAGGCCTAGGACAGAGACTGGGGTGGGGATGGGGTAGAAAGTTCAACACAGTGAGTGACTCATGTCCTCATCCATTTGCTTGTTCCTACAGGCCAAAGTTCAAGAAGCAGGGAAGACAATGGGAAGGCCCCCTACTATATGAAGAGAAAATACTTTGAGGTCTTATATATCCAGGGATTCCCTTAGGAGCTGCTATTTGAGACAAAATGCCTCCAGATGCCCTAACACAGATATATAGAGTCATTCATTTTTGCAACAAACTTTCGTTGAGAATTGTTGCTGACTTCTTTTCTTTTAGGACAGGAATGGAACCCAAAGCTTTGTCAGTGCTGCATTTCCAACCTCAGTGATAGATAAATTCTTTCCCATTCTTCCACAACCATGGCTACCAACCTTTGTGACAAAGGCTTCGTGGACACACAAGGCCAGAATCTCGGAGATATTCTGGTGACCCAGAGGTGGCCAGGCTAGGAGATAGTAGGCTCAGGTAACATCCCCGGCTAAGCCTAGCCTTCCAACTTTGCCAGCTCAGGCCCCAGACCTTGGAATGAGGAATGCTCTTAGAAGTGGATCCCTCAGCAACATCTGATTCAGCTCCAGCCCTTTGAGCCGCCCCCAGCCAGTCCAGTCTTCTGATATATCACAGATTCCTAAGTAAGACAGCAACATAGCCCTTCTATACCATTGGTATCTGTGGGCTAAATACAATGGGTGTTGTCTATCTCTGGGTGGAGAAAGGCCCCTGTGTGTAATAGGTAGATGGGATAAGAACCAACTGTGAATTCAGTGCTCTTCCCAGCACTATCAAGAGAAACAAGTAAGGTGTGTGTGTGGCGGGGGGGGGGGGGGGGGTGGATGACACTGTGTCTTTCCTACTCAAGGAATTACTCAATGCTTTCGAAAAGCTATCCGAGAAGGTGATATTTGAGCTGAAAGCTGAACTGTAAGCAACAGGTGGATGGGTCTGTACAAAAGAGGTAAGGGTGCTGAAGGAGCAGAGGGCAGCTGGATGGAGAGGGCATTCTACATGCAGAATGGAGTGGTGACGGGCAAGAGGCAGGCAGGCAGGTCAGGCAGGCTATGCCAAGGAGGTGAGTGACAAGGAAAGTAATGTCTCTCCAGTTACCGTGTAAGGAACAAGTCGGGGTAGAAGCAAGGTTACCAGTGAGGAGCCTTTGATGGTAACTTGGGTCCACGACAGGGGCCTAGCAGGGTTTTGTGGAAAGGGCAAGCTGCTGGGAGGTGGGGTTGACAGTTGTTGTGAACTCACTAGGTGTACAAAGCAGGGGTGAGAGTTGAAAAGAACACCTAGGTTTTCCTTGTGCTGATAATTTTAAATAGTGCCCCAGGATGGGTTGTAGGGAGTTAGTTCCCCTCAATATGCATTGTTCAGGGTCAGAGCTGAGCTGAATATCTCTCACACATCTCTCTGGGCCTTGCCTTTATTATATTCTCCTCACTCTGCATTGGTGACAATAAACCTAACTCCATTTTCTGGTTCTTCAAGCCAGAAAAGCAGCTGAGGGTGGCCTGCTGTTGCAGTTCTAGCCAGCCTCCCCAGCACTGCCTTGGAGCTGCTTCCAGGCTAAAAGCCACAGAAAGGAACAGTGACAACAATGCAACCACTGCCGTGGACAGATCCCACTCCTGCTTTTGCCTGCTCTGCCTCACTAATGCTTTGGGGAAAGTTGATTTTTCTTTGGTTTTGGTCAAAGTTATCATTTTGGTATAACTGTAGAATCATGTGCACTTAAAAAAGAATTCATGCAAGATATCCCTAACCCTTTTTCTCAGTTTCCCCTAATGACAACATCTTGCTAACTTCATGAAAGTATCTCTCTCACTACTAGCACAGTGCACATTCAGCATTTACAAACAACAGGGGCCTTAGTTGAAATTGGATAACTATACCTCCCTCCCTCCCAAGCCCACTCTTTCCTTGACTCCGGCTACCTACTCATCTCAAAACTCTGTTCGAGACGGTCTGGTGAGTAAGGGCACGTGCTGCTCTTCCAGCATCCAAGTGGGGCAGCTCACAATCACCTCTAATTCCATGGCTCAGTGGTTAAGTCATCTACTGTCCTTCCAAAGGACCAGAGTTCAGTTCCCAGCACCTAGGTCAGGTGGCTCACAACCACCTGTGAGTTCAGCTCCAGCCTTTAGCTCCAGGGCATCCAGCACCTCTGGATTCTGTGGGCATCTGTACTCATATGCACATGTCCACATGCAGACACACGCATCCACATCACCAAAAATACATGTCATATTTATACATAATAATAAATAAAATTCAAGTTTATTAAGAAACAATAAAAAATACGTTTTGAAGAAGATGATGAAAAGGAGGAGAGACATTAATCGTGATCATACAGTACTCAACATTTGGGAGCTTGATGTTCTTATGGCTTAGTTTCCTAGGGACTCATTCAAGTTGCCTGTAACTATCGTTCATCCCTCCACCCCTCAGCATGGAGGTCACACATTGAAGACCACCTGCACTTATGGAGACTTACAGCCATGACACCAAAGCTACGGTAAATATTTGACTACAGCTTCTGCCTGAATCTGTTACCATTTCTTTAAGGGAAGCAGTTTTCAACCTGTGGGTTGAGACTCCTTGAGGGGTTGACTGACCCTTTTTCAGAGGAAGCATATCCGATATCCTGCACATCAAATATTTACATTATAATTTATAATAGTAGTAAAATTACAGTTACAAAGTAGCAACAAAATAATTTTATGGCTGGTGGTCACCACAGCGAGGAGTTGTATTAAAGGGCCACAGCATTCGGAAGGCTGAGAACCACTGCTCTAGGGTAAGTGTGTAGGAATGCAATCTCCAGTTCATGATAGTTCAGTTTTTAAAAGAAACTTCCATGCCGTTTTTGAGTAGCTGTGCCACCATATGTCCCAATAGCCACAGTGAGCGATCCAGCTTCTTTCCAGCATCCCTGGCATTCCATTTCAGCAACCCTGATAGGTATGTGATGATCTCTCATCATAGCTTTTATTTGCATTTCCCCAGTGGTTGGAGCCAGTGAGCATCTTCTCATGTGCTTCTTTGCCATCTGTAGACCCTCTTTGGTTAAGTCTGTTCATTTCTGGGCTTCTTCTTTTGGAAAACGAAACTATCCGGGTAATTCCTTCGCTGTTTCCCTGCAAGCCTTCACATTCGCAGGAGCCACGTCTACCAACAAGGTGCCAGGTCAAGTATCACTGCTGCAGGGTTCAGGAGATGATTGTGGTCCATCAGTGAGGATGGCCAGAAAGACAGCAGAGGACAGGCAGATTCTGTGGTGTCTTTAAAGGTGGCTGGAGATGGGATTCATTTGTTTTGTCTCTTAATTCCTGTCATAATCTTTGTGTTTGCTTGTTTGTTGTGATGAAAACACCTGACACAAACAATTTAAGGGAAGAGAAAGATTAATTTGGGTTCATGATTTTAGAGGTGCCAGTTCATGCTAGCGAGCGGGGCATGGAGGCAGAGATGGTGACAAGAAATCAGAAAAAGAACACAGGAGGGGAGAGATATAGCCCAAAGAAGACACTGCTCCAGAGACCTACTCAACTCTCTCCTGCCTCCTGTCTCTCACCACCCTCAATATTGCCATGGCATTATAAATCCATCAAGGGATTCAAGCATCAATTAAGTCAGAGCCCTCCACATCTTCCAGATGGGAAACACCATCACAGACATACCCATGTGTGTGCTACACTGCCCTGTGAACTTCATAATCCAGTCAAGTTGACAGTCAAAACTGTCACTATCTCCCCTTTCCAATGGGTGAGCAGAGGCTCTTAACACAGCTTATAGAACCCCATCTCTTCAAGATCTTCCCAGGACATCCTTTCCCACAGGCCCTCTCAAAGTCACAAAATGCTGACTCCACTGTGATGCACATAAATACTTAGTAGTAACTGGAATTCTAGGTGTGCATAGGACAAAAATCCAGTTAGCACTTGCCTGGACCAGAAAGGCAAGCAAGTAGTTGAAAGAGAACATTTATGAGATACCACAAATTAGTGTGAGGAGGAGAGGAGCAAGCCTGGGTCTCAAGCAGCTGGCCTCTGTGACCAGCACTGTCACTACTCCCTTTATGACTCTCAACTCTGTCTCTGCGCAATGTCCACAATGTAGCAGATGTGGTCAAAAGATCCAGAGTCACACAGAAAGAGTGGGTCTGGCACTTGGTATATCAAGTCTTGAGACAAGGCAATGATTTGCTGAATTGTGGCCTAGTTCCAAGGCACCATTTTAGGCAGTTCATCAACATCAAGGTAGTGGAAAGGAACAAGCTATGAAGACCTAGCCGATGATGGCCTCTCTTCTTAAGTTCAGTGGTGACCTTGAGGGTTTCCATGAGGACATCATGGACACATAAAACTTATTTTGTTGGCAGATGTTTCTTGTCCTGATCTTCAGGTCCCAATTAACAACTCAGTCTTAATATTAATTGAAAATGCTTGGCCAATAGCTCAGGCTTACTACTAGTGTACACACATGCCCACACACATACAGGCAAGCTCACATTACACATGAATACACATGCCTTCTATGTTAATTCAGAAATCTAAAAATCTCTTTTAGTCCCATAGCCTCATCTGTCCCTGCCTGAGTCCTTTGCATTAAGTCAAAAAGATGGAGAAGAAAATGAAGAAGACATAGTCTTTCTTAACCACTTCATTTCTATTCATATTCCATTGTCAGAGTCATATTCCTTGCCAGTATGCAAAGAGTACTGGGATATGTAGTTTCCAATGGACAGTTAATTCCTAGGCACAACATTTGATCACATCTTAGTCTGTTTACTTTTCTATACAAAAGTATACTTGAAAGTAGGCATATTATAAAGAGTAATCTATTTGAAGGCTGGAAAATCAAAGAACAAGACACCCACATCCACTTGGGAGCCAGAGAGGGGTTGTCTTTCTACTGCACCATACTATGGCTAATATCACAGTATAAGAACTCTGGTCTCTCCTATCCTCTTATAAAGTCACTAATGCTACCATGGAGCCCCCACCCTCATGACCTCTAACCCTAATTGACTCCCTGGGGTGGTGGTGGTGTGTGCCTTTAACCCCAGCACTCTAGAGGCAGAGGCAGATGGATCTCTGTGAGTTCGAGACCAGCCTCCTCTACAAGAGCTAGTTCCAGGACAGCCTCCAAAGCCACAGAAAAACCCTGTCTTGAAACCCCGCCCCCAAAAGATCTAAAAGTTCCTAATTGACTCTCAAAGGTCCTACATCCAGATACCTTTAACGTATAACATGATTTGGGGGATTAAGTTTTCAAGTTTGGGGAAACACATTACAATCACGACAGTGCAAGAAGGAATATATGCTTCGGTAGGCTGTCTGTTATATTGCCTTTCTCTTGCCCCTGCAATCAGCCACCCTTAGACACGTGCCTCATTGTCTTCTGTTTTCCTGACTGTTGATATAATGTCTAAGACACTCAGAGTCCCTGCCTCTGGTTACATCTAAGCAAGACCCAGAAAGCCCATAAGTTCATGAAAGACAATGGTCAGCCTTACCCAAGTTTTGTAGAAACTAAGTTTACAAGTCATAGCCTGCAAGCTACTCTCTTATAGGATTAGTTGGAACCAGGTCAAGGATAGAAGTGTACAAAGGGAGGCAAGGTTGGGCCAGCATAATATTGGATCCCATCTACATTTAAGCCTTAGAATTTTGTCTATTATGAAACTTCTATATTCATGTTTATTTGTAAAATATTAGCTCAGTGGTAGAACACCCGATTTCTATGCATACACAGACCTGGGTTCAATTTCTGGGTCCTCAGAAGTGAGGTCCAAGTGTGATATCCTTGATTTTAGGTTCTTGGCACCTATAGCAAATATGCTATTGGCCTGTCTTGCCTTGCCTGGCTTCTCCAGACCCCTCCTCACCAGTGGCCAGCCTCAGTTGCTCTCTGGAAGCCTGATGTTTGGGGATGTGCACTGTTTTGAACGAGACCCTATTAGCAGCAGGGGACTGGGTGCTGCTGCAGATCCAGGGCAGGTGCCTGTAGCAGGGGCTGGGCTGGGGGCTGCAAGGAAACCTGTCACCTTTGTCTTTGTCCTGGGGAAGAGCCATCCAAATATTTCCCTCTGCCCCTGGCTGGGACTTAGAGACCACAGAGCAAGTAGAGAGGTTTTAGTTCAGTGTTCTTAACCTGTGGGTATCAATCCCTTTGGGGTCAAACAACTTTTCCACAGGGGTTGCCTGAGACCATCAGGAAGAAAAGAGATTTGCATTACAATTCATAATAGTGGCAAAATCACAGTTATGAAGTAGCAACAAAAATAATTTTATGGTTGGGGGTCACCACAGTGTGAGGAGCTGTATTAAAGGGTCGCAGCATCAGGAAGGTTGAGAACCACTGCTCCCATTCATCCCTGGGTGAGACCTTGACACCTTGAGAAAAGGCCTCTGCTCTCTCTGGGTGGTATGGCCTCCTTATCTAATTTCTCTGGAGCCATTTGAATTGAGTCCTGTGAGACTTTCAAATTGAAGTCACCTCTCACAACAATTTAATAGAAACAGAAACACAACTGTAATCTATTTGAAGACAGAGGTTTTTCCTCAGAACTGTGTGGTCTCACTTTGGTGCCCCAAGGCTCCATTCCTTCCACCTTGCTCATTGTAGGTCCCTCTCCAGTCTCCCCACCTTGCCTTGCCTCTGTCTGGTTTGTGCTTCTGTCAGCCATTGTTTCTTGTCCTTGTTCCTCTCCTGCCCTCCCCATTATACCATCCCCAGAGGGATGTGACCCCCATCCCTCTGTCTCTGTCACCCATGTGTGTGCAGCAGGTCTGGGTGGCTGCCCTGACATTCTCAATGCTCCTGATAAACAGACACTGGGACATAAACAAGAGCCCAGCAGGACCTGAGACTCCACCCTGCACTCGGCCCCGGGGTCATGGAATCTGTCTGCCCTCCAGCACCAGGGTAGGTGTTGGTGACTCTGAGAGCATCAGATGGCTCTCAGAACAGGGAAGAAGGAATGTGGTCCCACAGGATCCAGGCTTTTTGTTGGAGGTCATGGGAGGGAATGGTTTCCTTTGAAATAAAAATGTGTTTCCTGGAACAGCTGTTTACATTGCACCTCAAAAGAGAAGGAGCAGAAAACCTTAGGATAGCAAAATCTCTCCCCTAAAGAAAACAAGCTACTTGCGAGTTCTCAGAGCAGCAAGCAACAGCCTTCACCCCAAACCCTGAAGCTGCCTCCTGGGCTTAGCTTCAGAGAAAGGAACCGTTATGGTCCAGAAGACACATTCAGGAAGGTTCTCAGGGTTGCTACTCATGATCACTAGAAATAAAATAATAACAAATCCAAGAGTCTGGTAAAAATGAAGCAGCTTTTAATATACAACTCTGCAGAAAAACCTCCCCTAACCCCCACCCCAGCCCCGCACAGAACAGAACCAAAGCAAAAGTGGCTGACTGTGGTGTGGCACAAGACAGTGACTTAAAAATCACAAAAAGAGAAATTCCTGGCCTCTCCTCTATAAAGGCCAGGGCTCACATCCTTCTCAAACTCTCTATCCCATTGACTTAGGACATAAAACCTCATCCAATGAGCAATTTGGGGCTTGAGACTTCAGTCCCCTCCCCAGTCCTAGACTCAGTCATTCAGCAGACCAAGAATAGCTTTTGAACTCTGGAAGTCCTAAGACATGCAGGAGCCGCCAGTTAGGGGAGAGAGAGGGCCTGGTGCCTTTATAACTCTGATGAACTCTGAATGTACTTCATATTGAAAATGGACCATAATAATTATTTCTTACAAAACCCACTGTCAGTAACAGCAAAAAACAGAGCAAACAATAATTGTATTGAGGGCTTTGCTTCCCTGGCAGCTGTTCAAATCTCTGTCCCTCTGACTCTGCCCTTCTTCCTTTCTGTAATTTCAGTTTGGCTTTCCTGCCTAGCCTTCTTCTGCCTTTCAATAGGCCAAAGCAGCTTCTTTATTAACCAATGAAAGTAAAACATATTCACAGCATGCAGAAGGATTATCCCACAGCACATATCTGCTTTGTGGTGATGGTGGCTGCCATAACAGGCACAGGCTAGAGTCTGAAGTGGCCTCTGGCATCCTACTGATTCTTGACTCAGGTGCCTATCACCCTACACATCCTGCTCTTGAGAAATTGTCATACTCTGCAATAATAGAAAGCACATATCTTTCCATATCTACTAGGCAAAATGCAGCCAACTTACCCAATGATTGGGAAGCTGTGGCAGGTCCAGCAGGTCCTCAGTGCCTCTCAGGGAGGGGTAGCCCTCAAAGCGTCTCACTTCCTCCACTAGAGTAGCTAAGTCACGTGACAATATTTGCATGGCTCCATTTTCTGCTATTGTAACAAATACCTGAAATAAATCAACTTAAAAAGGGAAAAGTTGGGTGGACGATTCAGCTCAGCCAGCAGCAGAGTGCTTGCCTATGGCTGATATGAAGCCTAGACTGATTCTCAGCACTGGGGGAGGGCAACTTTGGAAGATTTAGTCCATGGTTGTTGGTACTGTTTCTTTCAGCGTTCCCATTTCTTTTAAATCCATTCATTAACAAAATCTGTAACTTTTAAGGTTTTCCCAAAGTTTTCATTACTCAGAAAGTCAAGCATCTGTACAAATAGGATATGATCACCCTGACCAAATTCTATTATTAGCAATCCATGGCCAATCTTATTACCTCTGCACTCTAACGATCCCAATCATCAATCATTTCACCTGTAAATGTCTTGTTTTTTTTTAAGTGATATTCTTTTCATCTATAAAATTCATTTAAACCAAGGTATAAGCAACTGAAGATGTCTCAGTTGTCAGCTCTCTCTAGCCCAGTGGAATCTTAATTAAGGCAGAAGCTGAGACAGTGCAATGGCAACAACATTTGGGGGACCACTTCTCCCGAGGAAAGCAGGGAAGCGAGACATCTTGGGGGTGGAGGGAGGCAGGTGGTGGGTGGAAGGGAGGCATCTTGCTTGAGGTGAGGTGGAGGTAAGGTTTCTTGGAGATGGACATTGGCATCTTGGGGATAGAGGTAAGAGTGTCAAAGTTGGCTAATACAACCTCTGTCACAGCCTGTTAGCAACCACCATCCCGTTATTTCTTCTACCAACCAATCCTGTTATTGTCCTCAGCAAGAACGAAAATATTTGAGTCCCATTCAAAGAATGCTCTGATTTTGCTTCTATCACTCAAGTTCCAAATGCTTCACTCTACAGTAAAGTCATATCCCCAACAAACCCATTACAAGCTGTAAGAAGCAAATGCAGCATTTGGCCTAACCTACTGAACATCCTGGATCTGCCACCAACACACTGGAGTTATTGGTGGTGTTCCCTTGTGACTGTGAGTCTCTCTGTCTCTGACAGCATTGCCAGAGAGAATCATACCACATCACTCACCTAGAAAATATACAGACCCAAAGTATAGTTTTTACTGCCATCATTAAGCTGAAAATCATCAAGGAGAACCACTGTTAAGTCAGGGGCCATCAGCTGCAGCTCAAGTTCATTTATTAGGGGAAGGGTTCAAACTACAGGATGTCTTAGGAACCATATGCAAACCTGCAGGCACTTGGAGATTTCTAGTTCTTCATTCCACCTTGGGTCCAAGGGTCTCCCAACCTGAATACATAAGAGGCAGCCCTTGATGGCAGGACAGTGGGGTTTGTATGCCTCCCAACATAGGCAAGCTGTAAGTCCATAGCTGCGTCCAGTTGTTCATCTTATCTTGTTTGGCTCTTGCAGCATGTAGAGATTTAGGGATCATTTGCCAGAGTGTACCAGTCAGGAGGTGTGGTGGTCTGAATAAGAATGGCCCCCATAAGCTCATATATTTGTTACTTAGTCACCACTTGAGAAGGATTAGGAGCTGTGGCCTTGTTGGAGAAAGTGTGGCACTCCGGATGGGCTTTGAGGTTCCAGAAGCCCAAGCCAGGTCCAGTGGCTTTCTCTTCCTTCTGCCTGGGGATCCAGATGTAGAACTCCCAGCTACCTCTCTAGCACCATGTCTGCCTGTGTGCCACCATGCTCCCCACCATGGTGATAATAGACTAAACCTCTGAAACTGTACATCAGCCCCAATTAAATGCTTTCCTTTGTAAGAGTTGCCGTGACCGTGGTGTCTCTTCACAGCAACATAGCACTGACTAAGTCAAGAGGTTCCATCAAATTCCCACAGAGCCAAATCAGCATCTTCCCTTTAAAATGCCAAGAAAGGCAGGCTGCAGGCTCCACCATAGCTCCCTCCCAAGGAGCCTCCTGATGGGTGGATATTGGTGGAGTCAATGTTCCTTGGTGGGCAGTTCTGAAGGATTCTGTTTACGACACTACCTATCAACATAGGCTTCCTTGTCTTCCCTCCCCACCCCCAGTACCTACAGAAATCACCTTCCAAGAGATCTACATGAACTCTATTCATGTCTGTCTCTGGAAGAACTCAGGCAGGACTCCAAGCTTGGGGTGCTCAGCTCAGGTTGTCCTGCCCCCACCACTCCACGATTGGCACGTCTGTCTGGAGAGCTGCTGTGAACCAGTCATTGTGCAAGAGCGGTTTGCCTCAGAGATCAAAGAAGCCTCTGCATTCTGGAAAAATATTGGGTCACATAGCATGTCATTTCAGAATGGCTCTCAAGTACAGCATTTCCTGAGCTCTGCAATTACAGCCGCTTTCTGTGTTCAATTTAAATGACCGTGTAAGCAGCTATTTACGCTCTGGCTCCGGGCACCACTCAAGGGCTCCTTCTAAATATATCATGGCAAACTCATAACCCTAGGCTGCCCAAATGCCTGTACTCGAGGGGTGCCACCATGTTCGTGGATGAGTGACTCCACATAAAGCCCCGCCTGGTGTACCATTGAAAGCCACACAGCCCTGCCTCTGCTTTTCCCTTCTCCCTACCCTGTTATAGAAGCCACAAGGAATTCCCACTGAGCAGGGAAAGCCACGGAGCTTTGAGAGTCATTGTTAGGCTGGCTTCAAGGGCCAGAGCTCTGCAGAATTTAACAACAAGCCTGGTTCTTAAAACGTGCCCAATAAACGTTCGTCAGATTCCAAACCCATATTCGTGGGTCACTCTACCTCTCTCCCTTCCCCCCTCCCTCCCTGCTTCTCTCTTCTTTCCCTCCCTCCCTTCCTCTCTGAAAAAAGTGTACACATTTTCATTGTTTGTGATGGGCAGAGACTGGACTCGTCATCTGTGTCCATGGATGAGTGTGGGTGGGTGAAGTCCATTAGACCCACCTATGGAACACTCTCTGGCCTTTTAAAAGCAGTTCTTGATGCTCTGGGAAGGAAGTGCCTCCGAGACATATTAAGTGAAGAAAGAAACCTGCTGAAGAGAGTGTGTAATGTGTTATCACTTGTGAGAAAAGGAAAATGTTAGGAAAGCACAGGATATGTCTGAAGCATACGCAAGAATCTTAACAAAGCCTGCAGGGGAGGGAAGGGAACTACATTTGGGGTTCTTTGTCCACTTTATGTGGATGTATATATGCACACACACTGACAAAAAGAAAGCACAATGAGCTGGGGGTAGGATATCTCCAGTGGGTAGAGCAAGCCAAATTCAGGTCCCTAGCATCCATGCAAATGCCAGGTGGGCATGGCAGCCCACCCATAATCCCACTGCTTGGATAGTCCTGGAAGGAAGCTGGCTAGCTAGACTAGCGGGACCAGTGAGCTCTGGGTTTAGGAGAGAGACCCTGCCTTAAAATGTGAGAAGAGTGATTGAGGGAGAAAACCTGATGTCAGCCTTTGGACTCCACTCATATACACACATGTGTGCCCAAGTACATACAAACACTGTCCTGGTTGGTTTTTCTGTCAACATGACACAGTCTAAAGACATTGGGAAACAGGAACCTGAGTTGAGAAAATGCCTCCCTCAGATTACCTATTAATGATTGACATAGGAGGGTCCTATTCAGGAGGGCTGGTGCCACCCCCTGGACAGGTGATCCTGGGTGTTATAAGAAAGCAGGCTGAGCAAGCAGTAAACAACCTTCCTCCCTGGCTTCCCCTTCAGTTCCTGCCTCCAGATTCCTGCCTTGAGTTTCCAAGGACATTGGTTTCCCTCAGCGATGGACTGTTAACTGGAAGTGTAAAATGGAATACTCCTTTCCTCCCCAAGTTGCTTTTGGTCATGGTCTTTATCACAGCAATAGGATCCGCAACTAAGGTAAACACACTTGAACACATTTGCATACCATACACATCCACATGTCAAAGTTAAAAAGAAAGCAAAACCTATTTCCTGGTCTGAATGCATTCATCATTGTGTGCATTTGTACAGCAGGATTTAGAGTTTGTGTGTCTCCCCTCCTGTGCTTGGTTCAGAGCGCACACATATACGATTCTCCTAAATAAGTTGAGTGTGGCCTGCACCTTTTCAAAAACAGAATGCTGACCCTACCTCCTTGGGGTGGAAACAAGAATAGAAACAAAAAATTATTTCAAGAGATTGGAAGCGGTGGCAGGTACCAGATACTCAGGACACCCAGCCTAGGCTAGGCCACATAGCAAGACAGAGACAGGAGGGAGAGGGGAGGAGATGGAGGAGGAGAGGCCAAGAGAGAATAAAGGAAAGGGCTGGAAGAGAATGGAACACCACATATCAGAATAGCATTGGAGAAGTACTACCACACACTATCCAGCAACACTTTGGTCACAACTAACTGCATGTTTGACTTTGGTCCCATAGATTACAGTAGAGCTGAAAGTTTACTGTGGCCCAGTGATGTCCTAACTGGAACATGAGATGCCCCCAGCACAATGCACTGTGCCTGTTTATAGTGGTGCTGTACAAACAGAACTATTTGCACTGCCTGCAGCACAGACAATTATATATGGTATATAGCACCCAATAATGGTCAATTAAGAACCATGTGGCTAGCTGGGTGGTGGTGGCACACACTTTAATTCCAGCACTCAGGAAGCAGAGGCAGGAGGATCTCTGTGAGTTTGAGGCCAGCCTGTTTTACAGAGTTCCAGGACAGCCAGGGCTACACAGAGAAACCCTGTCTTGGGGGCAGTAGGGTGGGGGGTGGGGTGGAGGTGAATAGTGGGGTGGGGGAATGGAAGGACCGTGTGACTGTGACTGTCTTAGCTTTGTTCTCTGTTGCTGGGCTAAAATGCTCTGACCAAAGCAACTTAAAGAAGAAAGGGTTATCTTAGCTCACAGTTCAAAGTACAGGGCATCATAGCAGAAAACTCTATGTGTGCAGGACATTGAAGTGGCAGGTCACATTGCATCCATAATCGGGAACAGAGAATGGGGCGGCAAAGGTGGCTCAGTGGTTTGGAGCACTGGCTGCTTTTGCAGGGGACCAGAGTTTGATTTCTAGTACCCACACAGTACCTCACAACTGTTTGTAACCCCAGACCCAATGAGTCAATGCCCTCTTCTGACCTCCACAAGCACTCCAGGCTTGTGGGGCACATAGTACACGTAAGCACACACAGGTATATATAAAACCTAACAAATAAGTCTTTGTAAAAGGAAACAGAATAATGGATGCAAACGATTGCTTTGCTCCTTTGCTCCATTTTATTCGACCCAGGATTCCCTACCCAGGAATAGTCCCACCCACCTACGATTGAGATGGATCTTCCAATATCAATTAGTGTAATCACAATAATCCCCCAAGTATGCCCAGAGGACATCCCTCAGGTGACTCTTTATCCTACCAAGCTGGTCACTCACACTAATTGTCACAGTAACTGATTTACATATTTACTGTTCTGTAGTTCACTGCATTTTTAGAGTGTTCTTCTATGTGTAAAAAACCTGTTCACCATGAGAGTGTGAGCCTCAGACATCTCACATTTCACAAGCCTCTCAATTGCATCAGGAGTGGCTGACCTACACCATCTAGATCATAAAAGAACATTTTATGGTGCTCCCAAGATCTGAAGATGCATTTCTCAGAATACAGGTCCCTCACGTGTGTGTGATGTATGCACATCAGATGTCTTCCTCTATTGCTGTCTGTAACATTGCTTTGATACAGAGAATGCCACCGGGGCAGATGTTCACGACTCCAGTGCTGGCCAGCAAGCTCTCAGAACCCCAACTCTAAGGTCACAGGTACCCATAGCATGCCTGGCTTTTGGTGTGAGTGCTAAAGGTTTGCAGAGCCATCTCCCAGCCCTGTGCCCCACAAATGATAATGATAATATATGCTGAGTACCTAGAATGTGCCTCACAACACTGTCAGCTCTGGGGATCTAGAAAAAGATTTAAAAAAAAAAAAAGGCTCTTGATGGGAGCCTTTGCCTGGTATGTATGAAGCTCTGGGTTCAAAGAAAAATTCCTGGCCTCTCAAGATGGACCCTGTGTTGGGTAGGAAAGAAGATAAGTTATACAGTTGCTGACATTGTAGTATGTTAAGAGTGATAGTTGTGAGAGATAAACAGGAAACATAAATAGGAAGGAGGGAATAGATTTCAATTTTAAGGTGGGCAAGCAAATCCTAAGGAGGCAAAAAGACCTGGAGATAAAGGCGGAAGTTGCATAGGTACATAGCCCTCTGAGGCTCCAGAGGGCCCACGTCACAAGGGTAGACTCCCTCCCCCAACTACACACACACTTGATGCATGTATGGGGGACTAGTAGCCTGGAAACTCCCCAGAACCAGGTTTTCTATGAACTCAAGTGAGTCAGCTCCATTTTATGGGTTGAGTGAAGCCCAAAACAAGAGGAGAGCAGGTCCTGTTACTCACCAAGGCAGTGTGAAGAAGATACAGAAGGCCCCATGGACCTAGGTCTCAGATTTGGAGGAAACAGGCTTAAAGAACCAAAGCAAAAAATAAATGTTCCAAGAATTCTGTCTTTTAACCACCTCTGTATAGAGAGTAGCTAACCCTGTATGGATACTAACTACCTGTGTGGAGACTAACTACCCCTGTGTGAAAACTTGCCAGTGCATGTCTTTAGAGCTCTCCACCTACAAAATGCTCCACAGAGAGAAGGGGCTTAAAGGGCACCTCGGAGCTTTACCAGAGTCCCTAGAAGGCCACCAAAAGAAAACCCACATGACTCTTTCCAAGTGGGTGTTTCCCAAGGTCCTCTGAGAAAGGCTGCTGTTACTAACATGCTGGGCACACGTATCTGTAGGCCCTCTTGAGCAATAATGGAATAGGTTTCAGTAGAATCATTCTTGGGGAATTTATCTTATGAACCACAGCAAGTTGTGGCTGTTGCTCTCTGTTTTTTTCCCAGTAAGAGTCTCTGTAAAGACCATTATGCACATGTGTGCTTGCTCACACTTGCGTATACACACACACACACACACACACACACACACACACACACACACACACACCAGGGCTAGGACCCTAAAGTACAGGAGGGCTGTTCCCACTTGAGGGTGATGGATGTGTGCATCTGTAAGTGATGAGCAGGCGTGCAAACAAGGGACAAATCCTCTCCCTGACGTAGGCAGCTATGGGGAATATCTTAGCTTCTTTTCCTATTACCATGGTAAAATATTCTGCCAAAAAACAATTTAAGAGAGAAAGGGGTTATTCTGGCTCACAGTTCCAAGATACTGTTCATCAAGGAGGCAGGAACTTAAAGGAGCTGGTCACATCATATCCACACTCAGGAACAGAGAGCAAGGGAATACCTGACGCTGCTCAGCTCCCTTCCTCTACTTAAAAAACGTAGGGAATGTTACCACCCACAAAGGGAGGGCATCCCCACCTCCACATAGCCAAAATAATCACCCACAGCCATTCCCAGAGGCCCCTTTCACAGGCACTTCTGTCCAAGGGACAGTTAACACTAATCATCTCAGAGCACTAGTTCAGTATAAGGGAACCACCACACTGCCCCAATGTCTCCTTTGCCTAAGAGCGGGGTAGAAACTGGAAGATTTCTGAAAACTGACTCCTGAAAACCCTGCTTGTGGTCACCATGTGCCTAACAGAAAGCTTTTCCAACCACATATCTGCTTCAGTCATGCCCATGCTGGACACTTCAGAAGCTCTTTATCCTCAACCGCTTCCCTTGCTCCTGGTTTCCCCATCCCACTCCCATTGGGACTCCTAGAGTCATGAGCACTCTCTTTCCACACGCTCCCTACAAAGCCATGTTTTTCCTACACAGGGATTATTAGCCTTTACAACTGCCCAGTATTTCTAGCCTCCTCTAAAAGTTCTCGGAGTGTTCACGGCACTGCCAAGCAATAGCCCATTTAAGCACCCTTATCTCCTACCAGGCTCCACCCCAGGGGGCAGGGGCTGGCTCTGTCTTGCCCAGCATCGTGGCTTCAGTCCAGTCCTGTCCGTGATCAGGAGATACCCCACAGCATGTGGTCATGGAATGGTGCCCCTCTTTGGAAAGGGCTGTTCCAAAACACTGATCACTGATGTCCTCCCGTGTTTTTTGTTTTTTTTTTTTTTTTTTTTGGTTTTTCGAGACAGGGTTTCTCTGTGTAGCTTTGGAGCCTGTCCTGGCACTCGCTCTGTAGACCAAGGAGAGCACCCAAGAGGATGCCCATCTTTCTCTCTCCTTTCAGATTTATCCTGAGGGCAGAACCATACCACTTCCCAGGGTTCCCCTGAGATGGAGCTATGGCTGTAGTGATGGCCTGCTTCCTAAGACATCTTCCCAAGGACATCCAGGTCCTCTTTCTCCCTCTTTCAACCCCATCTATGTCTTCTGGGGTCATCTTCCAACTAAATGTCTTGGCCCTGGGTCCTTGCCAAAAGGACCACTCCCTGGGCCCTGTCTTCCAAGAGGTTTAGTGGCTGGCAGAAAACTGAGTTTGGATCAACCTTACTTGAATGTTCTCTGTGGAATCCACAGGGTGATATCACTAAGAACAGAGTCCAGTGAGGGAAAAAGAGTGTTGTGCCTACCAGATTGAGAAACAGGCCAGGATTTCAGGGCCAAAGGAAAGTATGATGACACATACACCAAAATAAATTAGCAAAAGAAGAAATTGAGGTTAGACTGAGCAAGGGAAAGCTGGCTGACAGACCAAGAAGGCCAATGATTGTAGTGTTAATAGATGATGGAAGAAGTCAGGAAGGCAGGACAGATCCTCACTGCAGGGGCCAGACAGAGCAAGTTCTACTGACACCCATGATTTGAAACTTTGCCTCTGGAACTGTGTGGTATGTTTCTGCTTTCCAAAACGACCTCGCTTGTGGTAATGGTCATAGCATCCTAGGACATGAATGCAATCTAGCCTTATTTTTATAGGCTGCAATGCATACTTATTTTCATGTGGCTACTAGGGCTTTGTGGAGTAGGCTGTCATTATTACTATTTTCCAGAGGGGAAAACCCAGGGTCAGAGTGTCCAGGTGGTGAATGTAAAGTTAACAAAGCTGGCAAGTGAAGCCGTCAGCACAGGTTCAGATCTGATCTTCAGGTCCTGTTGTCATTAGCTCACTCAGTGTTATTGATCTACAATTTCCCAGGCACTCTCTAGGCATTTAAGACAGAGGAATGAGATGGTTAGTTTTAATTGTCAGCTTGACACATCATCAAATCACCTGGGAAGACAGTCTCAGTGAGGGATTGTCTAGCTCAGGTTAGCCTGCGGGCATGTCTAGGGGAACTGACTCGATTACATTAATTCATGTGGGAGGACCCATCTTAAAAGGGTGTGACATCCTTCTCTGGATTTGGGTCCAGAACTGTATAAAAGAGAAAATGAACTGAGTTGTAGAACACAAGCATCAATTTTCTTGGCTCTCGACTGTGGGTGACTGAATGCTTCAAGTTCCTGCCTTGACTTCCACGCACTGATAGATTATAACCCAGAATTATAAGATGGATAAACCCTTTCTCTCTTAAAGTTCTTTCTTGTCAGTGTGTTTTACCACAGCAACAGGAAAAGAAAGAAAGACAATGGTCCCTACCACCCAGAGTTCACCTTCCAGCAGGGAGGCAGCCTAATGAAGTAATTGTTGCTTAGCAGGCTAGACGGAGTTAGAGGCTATGAGCAGAAACTGGACCGGGGAAGGGAGGGTGAGTGAGCCTGGGCTCCATTTGGAAAATTAAACAGAGGCAGAAGGAGCCTCAGGAAAAGTGAGGCCTCTGTGGAGATGTGGGTGGAGAGGGTGAGTCTTGTGGATGTCTCAGAGCAAGTGTCCCAGGCATAGGGAACAGCCTGTGTATTGTAGCAGGAAACATGAGACATAACCAAAGGGACAATGAAATGGAAACAGGCCTGTCTCTAAGCATAAAGACCAGACTTCTCAGTATGTTCCAAAGAGTCCTCCAGACGGTCTGTAGGAGCTTCCATGACACGGCCCCACCCCACCTTCTCCATTCCTAGCCAGATTGTTAGCTCTCCATTCTCATCTGCTTTGTCTCTTGAGGTACTAGTTGAGGTTCATCTAAAGAATTCCAGAGCTGGGAAACAGGCCTGGGGTATTCGGCAGCACAGTCATTCTGAAAGATAAAGAGCCTACTAGGCAACAGCACAAATGAAGTGGAATGCCCTGTGCTAAATGTTAAGAAGCCAGACCCAAATGACTGCCTTCTCATTTCAGAATCTCCTATGAGATTCTAGAAAGGACAGATGTATGGAGACAGAAAACAGATTCAGGCTGCCAGCAACTGCAAAAGGGTCTGTTGCCCATGCTGCCCACTCTGAGCCTAACCAGGAATGCTCCGTAAATGTAACCTTCCCCCACCCCCGCTTGAGTGACCCCAAATGCTTGTAGTTCTTGCTTGAGTAATCATCTTCCATTCTAAGGTCTAAGAACTGTGACAAAAGGAAGCAAAAACACCTGCCCTGGTGAGAAGGGCAAGAAGAGGATGACACTCAGGTCATTCTGCACACAGGGCCACCGGTAGTGTTTTGACTCCTTTTCTGCCACTCCAGTTTTCACACATAAAATTCTCACTAGACTTCGGTGGAGGAACAGGAACTCCACAGGGCTCCATGCGGGCAGGTTGTATTTCCCAGAACAGAAAGAGATACTATAAAAAATAAAATGATGAAACTTTGTGTCTTGAGCCTCTAGTTTGAGGAATCATTTGCTACACAGTAACAGGGGGAAAACAAACAAACAAACAAACAAACAAAAAAACCAGGAACAGAGCCCAAGGCAATGGCTGCAGCGTGTCTGCTCACTGTGCCCTGGACCAGCCGCCTCTCTTTGCTCCTGGTTTAGACAATGGGAGCCTTCACACACAGCCTACTGGAGGTAACTGTGCCTCCCACCCTAGAGCAATAGGGGTCAGCTCTTCTCGGGATGCCAGGTGCTAAAGTTATGTCAGGCACAAAGTAGGTGATCGTTCTAGAAGCTGGTGTATAAGTTAGCCGTGATGCTCTTTACTGCAGAGACTACAATAAGCTAATCATGAGGAGATTTCAGGAAGAAATGGGCAGGGCTCTGTGATGGAGGACTGAATGTGTGCAAAGCACAAGGAGGCCCTCTGAACAGGTCACACCTGAACTGAGACTGAAAGATAAAGGTGCCAGTTTGGGGCAGGTAGGATGTGTGTTCTTCACAGGGGAATGCCAAAGAAAAATGCTACAGACTGTGAGTGCATGCATACACAGCTACACACACGTGCACAAGCATGCACACACACATACACATACACATTCACACGCATGCATGTATACACATACACACACATATGCACCTGCATGCACACACATACATATACACATTCACACGCATGCATGCATACACAGCTACACACACATGCACATGCATGCACACACACATACACATACACGTTCACACGCATGCATGTATACACATACACACACATATGCACGTGCATGCACACACACATACACATACACGTTCACACACATGCATGCATACACAGCTGCACATATATGCACATGCATGCACACACACATTCATATACACGTTCACACACATGCATGTGTACACATACACACAACCTTAAAATATAAAAGAAAGGTTCTGAGTCACTTTTTCTTTTTCTTTTTTTTCCGAGACAGAGTTTCTCTGTGTAACAGCCCTAGCTGCCCTGGAACTAGCTCTTGTAGACCAGGCTGGCCTTGAACTCATAGAGATCCACCTGCCTCTGCCTCCCAAGTGCTGGGATTAAAGGTGTGAGCCACCACCCAGCCGAACACAATGTTTAAAAGCTGCTTCATTTTTATTTATTTATTTATTTGCTTCACCACTTATTCTTGAGCAGGCGAATAACAATAAGCATTAGTATGAGTCAAAGAACAGAGTGTTTTGTCAGGGACTCAGCTCTGCCCTTGATCCCCTGCTATCACCTTGAGTGGTCTTTTCTTTATGAGCCTCTGTCCTTCTTGGTATAAGAAGGAATTGGGCTGGCATTAGAGGCATCCTTATGGCTCATGGTGGCCTGGGAGGACAGGTTGTGAGAGCATCTCTTCCTAGTACCCTGGATTCAGCAATGCCTCATGGGGTGAAGGAAGCTGGCCATGGGATAGTGTTTACACCACATTGTGGGGGAAATGCTACTGCTGAGTTGTTTTCCTTGAGAGCTAGTTTAATGCTTACCAACATGTCACTGGCCTGAACTGGTGCTTCACACATTCTTCTGCTCACGTTCCCTGTGGCAGAGAAAAGCATGTACAAAACCCTAGACCTAGACCTGAGCATCTTAGAATTGTCCTTCAGAGCACTTATTAGAGACTGGAGACATGGCTCAGTGGTTAAGAGCACCTGCTGCTCTCAAAGAGGACCTGGGTTGTATTCCCAGCACGCACATATCAGGCAGCTAACAACCATCTGTAACTCCGGCTGCAGAGGGATCCGATGCCTCTGGCCTCCATGGGACACACTCATGTGCTCAGACACACTCTGCATGTGATTAAAATAGTTTTGAAAGAAAAGGGTTTTGAAGAACTTCTCAGGGACCAGTGAGGTAACACTGTGGGTAAAGGTACTTGCCACTGACGCTGATGACATGAGTTTGATCCCCAAGGCCCACATGGTGGAAGGAGAGAACAGACTCCCAAAAGATGTCCTCTGACCACCACATTCATGCAATGGCATGAGCTCACACCTCCAAAATAAACAGTGGTTATAAATATTATTGACAGGCACCTACGGGCTAGGCAAGGTGGCTCCCACCAGTAATCTCAATACTTGGGAGGTTGAGGCAGGAGAACTGCCATGAATTTGAGGCCAGCCTGAGCTAAATAATGAGTTCTAGGCCTGCCTGGGCTACAGAGTGAGACAGTATTTCAGTTTTAAAAAGCAAAAACAACAAAAGCACTGGCTGTAGTTTTAAATTTACTATCAGTGTGTATCTGCTTCCTGTTTATTCCAACTTTAAATTTTAATAAAAAAACTTACAGTTTTATTGCCCTAACTTCATGAAGATGATGTATGTTGTTGATCCTAAAGGGCCTTCTCTCCCTCTCTCTCTCTCTCTCTCTCTCTCTCTCTCTCTCTCTTTCTTTCTCCCTCCTTTTCCTCCATTCCCTGTTATCCTGTAGGCAGATCTAGTATCCTCAGTTCCTTCAGAGGGAAAGCCTCCCCATCCACTCTCTCTCTCTGACTTGCCTCTTACTCCTTCTAACCCATAGCCTCCTGCCTCGGAATTAGGATAGGCATGGGGTGGCCAGCCCTCAGCTGCCTTAAGAGGCCCTGAGGCCGTGGGGCCCAGAACAACCAGAAGACATTTCCTACTTGACATGACAGCACCTGGCTTCTTACTGTCCCTCTATGCTGTCAGTAACCATGGGTCCAGACAGATAGGAGAGAGGAATTCCTTTGCCCCTTCTCCTCTGGAAGCACGTAGCCTAGCTTGTCACCCCGTGGCTTCATCCGGAGAATTTCTACAACCCAGACTTGGGCCACCATGGGCTTTCTGGCTGGGGACAGCTGCTGCTTACGTCACTGCTAGGGATGGCTGGGCAGATGCCAAAGGCCAACTTAAAAGCAGCCCACAGCACTTCCAAGCACAGCATGGGTTCAGGGACTGTCACACTGCAAAGGACAGATCCAGCTTCTGAAGGGTGACAGGCCTTTGAGTGCTAGAACTTTCGTGGGGAAAAATTCTAGAAGAAAAATTAGAAAACAACACCCCCTCCCAAAGGATCCTAGAGATCTTGGTAGAGGATGGGAGGCAGAGTGCAACCAGAATTCGGATATGGAGACAAGACAGGGAAAGTCTGAGGAGGGGCCCTGTCCTGGCTCTGTCTCAGTCTGCCCACAGCCCTTAGCCCTCAGCCATCATCACCCTCCCATCCCAGTAAATATGCCAAGAGGACATCTGCAGTCTCAACATTGATAAATCCAGGGACAACTTTTCAAGGCTACCACACCATCTGCTTGTCCTGTTTGGGGCTTCCTTCATTTCCTCCTGCTTCAAACTCTCTACTTTCACAGTCTTAGTCTGGGTTCACCTGAGGCAAGGGCTTGCACTCAGGCATCTTAAATGGAAGCGGATCCAAACAGAGGTGAGACAGGGAAAGTGAGTCCAGGGAGTGTGTGACTGGGCCGGGTACTACCAGGGGCACTGGGCCTTGGCACTTTGGGGACTTCTGAGGAACTTAGAATAAGTTGGGGTCCAAATCTGAGTAAAAAGGAGGAAGTGAGTTAGGCACCAGCATTAATTTCTCTGCTTCCTGACTGGGCTTGCATCTGACCAGCTGCCTCAAATTCCTGCTACCATGGTTTCCTGACATGAAGGACTGTATTCCCAAACCGAGTCAAGACAAACCATTTCCCCAGTGGTGGTGGTGCATGCCTTTAATCCCAGGGTTCAAGAGGCAGAAGCAGGTGGATCTTTGTGAATTCCAAGCCAGCCTGATCTACAGAGCTAGTTCCATGACTACACAAGCCAGGGCTACACAAATAAACCGTGTCTCAAAAAAACCAAAACCAAAACAAACAAGCAAAAACCTTTACATGCAGGTAGTTTTAACTGGCAATTTGACACAACTTAAAATATCACCTGAAAGCTTCTGAGGAATTATCTAGATCAAGTTGACCTGTGCGCTTGCTTGTGGGAGATTATCTTGATTAATTGATATAGGGCAGCATTCCCTAGGCAAAGGGGTCCTGGAAAGTATAAGAAAGGAGAAAACAAGCGAGCAATCATGCATTTAGTTGCATTCTGCTCTGCATACTGGAGTGAATAGCTGCTTGAGTTCCTGCCTTGACATCCGCTCAGTGATGGACTGCAGTCTGGAGCTGTTAGATGAATAAACCCTTTTCCCAATAGGTTGTCTTTCATCAGGCTATTTTATTACAGTAACAGAAATGAAACTAGAATGCCTTCCTTTCTTAAGTTGCTTTGCTCAGTTATACTGTCACCTCCCGTTCACAGAGGGCCACCTCCCTGGAGCATTAACTGCTGAGACACAAATCATAGCAACGTAGAGTTGCTTGGTGTGGGAAGCCATCCACAAGTGTGGCCAACGTCTGCAGTCAGTGGGCCAGGAGAAGACATGGGAGACACCAACATGTCCACTACGTATAGCCACCGTGATAGCTGGCTGGGGTGCCTCTCCTGCCCAAGTGGTAACCTCTCCCCGCCCACCCCACCCTCCAGAGGCTCCTTTGACCTCCTGTCCTTCCTGCTGTAACCTGCCTCCTTGCCTATCCCCTTCCATATACAGTGTTCTTGACCTCACCACTGTACCAAACACCTCGTGTTAGTCTTTCTTTCTCCCCCAAGCAACTTCCAGCAGGCAGGAATCAACACACTTTTGATGGCTGTGGCTAACATGGTATCTAGCACACAGCAGAAGCTGGAGAAAGTATACATAGTTCCTCTCCACTTCTCCATGAAAACCCCACTGGTGTACATGACGGAATGCATCTTTTATGCCCTAAAGACCCAACATGAAAGTTGCCTGCTAACTTCTGCCACTCTTGCTCTCTGGAAGGAGCAGGACTTTGGGGTGTTGACACCGCCACTTTTCCTCTCCGTGATGCCAACCTGAAAGGTGGTCCTTCCATCTGTAACTGTAAGGTCTGAAAGACACCCTCTCCAGAATCACCTTCTTAACCCTCGAAGTTTTCAGACCTTAGGCACAAGCAATCCATGTGTCTTCTCTTCAAGTCCCGGCTTGTTGGAATCGTCTGCCGTTATACCCAATTACTCCCTCACCCAGGCCTTGAAACCTTCAATCTGGATTTTCTCTGCGATTTACCTGTTCTGAGTACTTCCTATACATTCATCTTTTGGTGTCTGGTTTCTTCCACTGGACATTTCTCAAGACTCATCTCCTAACATCAGCATCTATCAGCACCTCTTTCATTTTCACAAGTGAACACTATTTTGTCTATGGATGTGCCACAATTTGCACTCACCCATTGGAAGGTGAAAGGAAGGTCGCCCACCCCACAGATTGGTACAGGACAAACTCTTACACCAAATTCTCAGCACAAAGGAGGTTTATTACCCAGGAGAGGTAGGGCTGGGGTAGAGGGAGGCTGCAAAGGCAACAGCAGCAAGAGCAAACAAGCAAGAGATTCAAGAGAAGGTATTTCTGCAGGAGTGGATTTTTAAGGGGAAAAAGAGGGACTCTGTACTAGGGTGAGCTGGTAAATCCTGATTGGACAGTGAAGCCAAAGAATGCATTTTGATTGTTGGACCTTGGTGTTTTGTCTCAGGAATGAGTCAGTGTCCAAATAAGGGAGTAGACCCTTGGGGGCTAGCTTTCGGGACGTAAGGTTTCTTAGCAAGGGAGAAGAAAGAGGGTAAAAGTGCAAAACCTATATGAAATGTTTACCATGCTCGAGCCTGTTAGAGCCCCTTCAAAGGACATTTGCGTCTCTCCCTTTCCCCCTTCAGCCACTGTGACTAGAACTGCTGTGACCAGGTATGCATGTCAAATGACCAGTTCCCAGATGGCTTGAGTGTAACCCAGTGCCCCGCTGGGTCATCAGCTGTCTTTGTTTAGCTTTCTTTATCCTATAGTGCTGGGGTTGAACTCAGGGCCACCTGCATGCTAGACAAGCACTCCCCCACCAAGCTACATCCCTATCTTTTTAGCTGTGCTTTCTTCTTTCTCTTGTTTAAATGCTAGTCACTCTAGCCAGTGTCAGGTACTGCATCCTTGTCATTTGCATTTCTTTTGTGATTCGAGATGCTAAGAGTCTTGCCACATACTCTGTGGCCACTTCTACTTCTTCTGTTGAGAAATAACTATTTGATTCCTTTATCCAAGCTCTTTAAGTTTCTTCTTTAGATAGATTTGGCTAAGTTTCCCCCATGAAGTCATGGCTCTGGGAACCAGGATTCTCCCAGCAGAGAGGAAGTCCCCAGAAAGGGTCTGGGAGGCTAGTGAGTACAAGGAGTGTGCTTAGTTTTTGCTCTGGGCTTTCATGGGCTCACGTTTTTTCCTAGATAAGCATGAACTTTCCTGGCAGCGGGCCTTGGCTCAGAGACTAACTTCCTCTCTAGAAATTGGGAAAGTCCCATAGCACCCTCCTATTGGCCTGGAGGCAGGAGTGGTTGAACCTATAGTCCCCTTCCCTCTTTTCCCCTCCCTGGGTAGTGGGTGGGATTGGTATTCCCCAGAGACCTGACCAGCTTCCAGCCCTGCCCCAGCACTCTTTGAAGGCTGCCCATTTTCAGGATGTTGGATCTGCAAAGGGCCAAGGGACAGTTGCATGGTAGGTGAGCTACTTCTGAGATATTGCCAACCCCAGGGTCAGGCTGGCTGGTCACGCTCACTGGTCAGAAGCAGCCACTTCGACTAATGGCTTGTCTTTAAAACATATCCAGAGTCTTTGTTTTCTGCAAACAGCCTCCCTCCACATGTGGGAACCCACAGAGCACAGATTGCTTGCTGTCACCCTGGCAAGCACCTAGGACCTGCATCCCATAGCCCCACCAACATCATGAGGCCATTGCAAGGACTCCATGAGTAGTAGATGGGTCACGTGCCCATCACACACAGTGCCCTGTCCCCAACATAAACAGCTTCAATCTTGGCTGCACACTGGAACCACCTGAGAAACTAAAAAGGGGTAAAACAGTCCTACCCAAAGACCCTGATTGGATTATTCAGGTGTGCAGACCAGGGCCCCAAGAATCATGGGATTTTTAGAGAATTGCCCAGGTGACACCAATGTGTATATAACAGGGCTTATCAAACCTGGGCCCACATCCAGGTCCCCTTCTGCAGGCAAGCTTCAGAGTCACTAGGGCCACAAGAGACCCTGGATCAGCGCTTTCATTCAGAGGTGCCAGTGTGTGTCCAGACCAGGGCCATGTGTTCTTCTGGGAAGAGGCTGAGAGAGAAACTCAAGGACGAGCAGTGACTGGGGAGGGAGAGGGCTGTGCCTAGGCAGGGAAGGATGCCCTCTAAGGTAGAGTGGCTGGGTGGGCTCTGATGGGGACCATAAAGGGCAGACTCCACAGCACCTAACAACCAGAGGTGAAGTGTCTGGCTTTGGGGCTGTGAGGCGAGAAGTCAAGCCCAGGTTTCTCTCTCTATTCACTGGGAACATTCTTTAAGAGGGCAGGAGTGGGGCCAGCCTAAGCCATCACCCTCTCTACTAGGAATAATATTGCAGCCTCTTCTATCCCTTAGGGCCTTGGCCTCCTCAGCACCACCACTGCGCTCCCCACCAGAAAGACTGCCCCAGAGGTGACAGGACCATGTCACTCCCTTGATAAAAATCTTCCCAGGAACTTCCAAGCCCATCAGCAAAAGAGCTCAAATTCTGCACCCAATGATCATAGCCTTCTGCAGTGGGCAGGGGACCTCCAAAGTCAGGACATTTGGATGGTGCCACAATCGCAGGCAGACGGTGCCCCATTCTCTACATTTGGCCAGCAGCTAAGCTTGAGGCAGATGCTAAGCCTTGTAGCTGACTCTAGGCTATCTGGCTGTTTTGGCCTCAGGGCTCCTAGGGTTATTCTACTCAGGGGTCTACAAAGCTCCTACCCAACCTTCCATGCCCTACACTTAGCCTTCTAGAAACCATCATGGGTACTAGCCAGCCTCCCCTGAAGAGTCCACAGTCCCAGTCCAGGTAAGGAACAGACAAGAGCGATGGAACACTGGGGAGAGCACATTATCCTGGGGGATGTTCCCTTCTATCTGGTGCAAATCATTCAGTAAGGCAGCATGTGAGGAGCAATGGGTCAGAGCAGGAGGGAAGCAGGGCTGAGGAAGACGGGGCAGAGAAGGGACAGCTCCAGCTGCCAGTCTGGGAAAATGGCTGAACCCACAGTGCTCAACCATCTGCATGGACCCAAATAGGCCAAAGCCTGATCCGCAGCTCCACTGAGTGTGTGGGCAGAGTCACACCTCCCTCCCACACATGTCTGTGTCCTGATCTCTGGGACCTGTGACTAAGTCCCAGAAAAGGGACCTGGCAGATGTGCATAAACGAAGGCTCCCAGATGGGGCGATGATCCTGGATTATGGAGGCTTGCCCGAGGTCACCTGAAGGTTGTGTGTCAGGGAGGGGAGGAGCAGAAGCAGAGACCATAGCAAGATGCAGAGGCAGAGGTTAAGAGATGGAGTGACTGAACGGGGCTGGGACCCCAGGGAGGAGTACAGCTGGCCTCCAGGAGCCTGAGAAGACTACAGAATAAACTCTCCCTAGACCTTCAGAGTGACTGCAGCCTGCATCCACCTGGACTCCTGTCCGGACAGCCCCACCCCAGACTTCTGACCTGCACAGAGGCCACACCTCCCGGATCTTTAGTCAGGTGGTCAATAGGAACGGAGCACACCATGGACTACTTCAGGAACCTTCACCCCACCCCCTCACCTCTGGGATGCCCTGGGAATGAGTCATGAGCTAGGTTCTCAGAGCTTTCCTACCCTGCCTTCACTCTGCCACAGTTTAGGAAGGGTTCCTCAGTGGCAGGGTGCCTGGCTTGGCTTGTTCGGGGGATCAGGCACCTCTGACCTAACTGTCTTCTCACTCTCTGTCAGCAACAGCCTCTGCGTCCAGGTCCTGTTAGTGTGACAGGACACTCACTACCAGCTTCAGAACTTATAAACAACAGCTCATTTGGCTCATGATTCTGAAGGCTGGAGAGTCCTAGGGCTCTGCCATCAGAGGACAGTCTCTCTGTTGTATTGGAACATGGCAGAAGGGAACAGGAGAAAAGCAGGCTCAACTTCATTTTATTTATTTATTTTTTAATCAGGGTCTTACTTCCACAGTAATGAATAATTTATCACCTCTTAGGGTCCCACCTGTCAGTATTGCCCCAAGGGCAATTTAACTTTAACTTGAATTTAGAACAGGACATTCAAACCATACCACTGTGTTCATTTAAAACTGACCAGCAGGTATGGTGCCACATGACTGTGAGGCCAGCACTCCAAAGACTGAGACAGGAGGATGGTATGTTTGAAGATAGCCTGGACTACAGAATGAGTCTGTCAAAAACCAAACCAACAACAACAAAACAAGGGTTAGTTACTATTCTATTTCTGGGAAGAGACATGACCAAGGCAACATATAAAAGAAGCATTTCATTGGGAGCTGGCTTACAGTTTTAGAGGGTGAGTCCATGCTTATGTTGGGGAGTGTGGCAGGCAGGCATGGCACTATTGCAGTAGAGAGTTTGATCTGCAAGCAGCACAGGCAGAGAGAGCAAATCTGGGCCCTGTCTTGGCTTCTGAAACCTCAGAGCCCAACCCTGGGGACACTGCTCCTTCAACACAGCCACTCTTCCGGATTCTTCCTAAACAGTCCACCAACTGGGAACCAAATGTTCAAATATGTGAGCGTATGGGGGCCACTCTCATTCAAACCACCACTCCACCTCAAGCCAAAAAAGCAATTGGTACCATCTTAGTCAGACAAGACTTAGTGATGCTCTGCACTGTATGTATTTGAACTTGCTAAAGTCTCTGTCTGCCTGTGTTCCTTCAGGGAGCTCAAGGCGGGATGGTATCCTGAGGCAATGGCAATTGGCCTTTGCCCTCCTGCACATTAATCATTGACTATGAGGTACCCAGGTACCCCAGTGACCTAGCAAGTCCTGGGTATGAGCCATTAGCAGCGAGCACAGGTCTTAGAGAAGGATACCAATGGCCCTGGAAAAGAGAGAGAAGAAGGTGTGGCTGTGTGGTATTCATTTGGACAATGGGCTGGACCACACAGGTAATAATCCATATATAGCCCCCAGCAAACAGCTGCAGGAACATCAGCCAGATCCCAGAAAAGGCACTTACCTGTGAAGGTTGGGGTTTGTGATTGTCTAGAGACCAGGAAAAGGCTGTCATTTTTGTCAGGAAAAAAACATAGGGGCTTGAGCCCATACTTTCCACTTCAAAGTGCTGTGAGAGCCAATGGGTGCCTTCTGGGCCGGGTTCCTGGAGCACAGAACTGAGGAAGGTGGCTGAGTCCCAGCCTGGGCATCAGGCCAGGCTGAGCGGATCTCTAAACACTGGCATGCCCCTGCAGATGCAACACAGAGGAGGCCCCACCCCCCACCATCTTCTTCCCACCCTTTTCCAACAACATTTTTATGCCTCTTATTTTCTCTCCTGGCATTTCTCTTTCCCTCCTCTCAACTCAAGAATGCCAGTAGCCCATAAGCCCTTGGGGCATTGCTCAGCTCCAAGGATCTCAAGCACAAAGAAGAGCCTCATTGTGGCCTGAAGGAAAGACGGGAGCCAAGGAGAGAGATTTATATCCAGGGGTGGCAAACTTTCCTTATAAAGGATCTGGCAGTGAATATCCAGCCTCTTCATGCCAAAGGAAAGGTTCTCCACCACCAAACACTATCCACCTCTGCCACAGAAGTTCAAAACTAGCATTTCATGCCGCATGTAAATGTGATCTGACTGTTCTAATAAAACTTTATTAGACACAAACAGGCAGAGGGCCAGATTTGACTTGGCACAGTTTGTAGCCTCGTGGTTTATGTGTTCACAGGAGAAAATTTAGGGTTAAAGGACGATACATAGATTTCAATTCTCTTGCCAATTCAAATTACCCCCCAAGTGACTTCCTGGATAGCTGTGTTAAGAAGGATTCCAGGGAAGGTGCCACCACTGAAGAATACCCTGTGTAGTTGACCATGGAAAGGACAGGGGCAGCATCAGAACGTCAAGTCAACCACATGATTAACCCTCACATTCTAAGCCAACAGCTGGATCCCAGAGAGGGGGACTTTCCCATGGCCACACAGCTGTGTCAGGCATACCTCTGCAGCAGGTGGAAAGCTGTGTTTGTCCTCTTAGCACACCAATATACATCTAAGCCCAGCCACTTGTCCTGGCCATGCTGTACCAAGATTTCTGCTCTGTCCCCTTGAGAGCAAAGATCCAGAGCCCTTGCCAGTTCTTGGTTTGCAAGAACTGATGCTTAGAAGCTTTCATGCCCATGAAAAAAATACCTATCTTTGACATCTGAAAGATGAAGAAGCTGGCTTGAAGGGGAGACTGTTTGCTCTTTGTGGGGGACTGGGAAGTGGCCTCGGCATAACCAGGCTTCCTTTTATAATCAGAAATGCTCCTCTAGCATGGATTTCACAGGGGAAAGCTGATTGCAAGCACACAGAACATTCCAGTGCATCAGGCTCTGGCTTACCTCCTCCTGTCTCTATTTCTGAAGAGCCTAAAAGTTTTAACTATCCCAGATAACTGCCAAGCTCTTTTATTACAGCCAGTAAATAAGCAACCGTAGCAAGAAATTCTCAGCAGGATTCAGGTGGGAGTTTCAGATGAAACATTTAGAATGTACAGTTCTGGAAACAAAATCTTTTTGTTAACATATCAATCAATTCGATCCATGTAGTGAGAACCTGTATGCTGTGGGAGCCCTGAAGCCTTTGGGGCTGCAGTGTGCCTCACTGGTAAGTGCTGGGCCAAATGCAGAGGTCACAATTAATAGCTGGCTGCAGAAGGCCATGAGGCCCAAGCCAGGCTTGACCCACGGCTGCCTCCCTGAACCGAACCTCTCTATCTGAGAATAGTCGCTGTGCTCCCCTCCACACGGGGCACAAGCCAGATGGACTATAAATGGCACCTGGATAGCCCCCCAGCAGCCCAGGTTGACCTTGGACTCCTGATGCTTCTGCTTCAGGCCCTGGGTGTTGAAATTACAGGTGTGCACTCCCACACTTGGCTTGAAATGATGAAACTTGGTATCACTTCTCAGGAGGTCTGGGGGAGGGCATCTGAGTCTATTTACCGGTTTCGTTAACACACCCCCTCTTATCGATGTTCCTACCTTCCCTGTTCCACTTATTCACCCCCTTGCCCTGGGTGTGTCTTTCAAAGAGCCTGTGCCCAGTCCTTGTGTCGGAGATAGGCTCAACCCTGATCACTGACATGTAGGAAGGAAGTGTGCATGTTTGCCCCTTCCCTCAACGCCACAGAGGGGTCAGAGGGTTAAACCCACGGGTTGCTTTTGTGGAGGGATTTCTGGCTGTGCAATGTGGATCTGTGGGTGTGAGATGGAAGTGGTGGTAGCGGCAGCAGCCACACCACATGTCTGTCCAGCATGCATCCCTATCTTCCTTCTGCCGGCTGCTCCGGCTGCTCCTCCATTCATGACTCCTTCCTAAGCTCTATCTTTCTCATGCTCATCCCTCTGGGGCAGGCATTGGCCCAGGGCAACCAATCAGAATCTTCTATCCTCTTGGGCCATGTCATTGACTCTGGGAAGCCCAATCAGGATCCTCCTAGAGGTTAATAGAGGGTCTGGGAAAGGCTACAAAGAAAACTTGGAAACAACCAGGAGCATGGCTCCCATTTTGCATGGCACGGGAATAGAGCAGAATGAAGGAAAATAGAAATGCGATGAGATGAAGCGTCTGCACATGAGAAAGAGAAAACAGAGAATGAAAAAGGGAAGTGGAAATAAGCAGAGCAAAGGGGAGGAACACGGAACAGAAAGGGTATGTGTCTCACGAGGGCTGCGGGAGCCGGCTCTGCATGAATTTAATCACTGGAGCCAACACATTCCCTGTGTGCCTGAATTGGATTTCTAACACTTGCAGCAAAGGGATCTTGACAAGGAGACAATTTGCTGTTGTGCCTAGCCCCAAAGCTGATGATGCCAAGATGTTCTGTAGAGCCCTTCTCCTCATACCAGCTCCTACCATGGATACCAAAGGAAAACAGTGTCCCTACGCTTCCAGTGCTGCACAGAGCTGTGCTGCATCAAGCATAAGTAAAAATAGCTGTGACTATTAATAAATTGGCCAAGACTTTATTAGTGACCTTTGAGCCATTGCAGAATAGCAGAGGATCTGAGAAGCCAACAATTAGTGTCAGATGATGTCTTAACGTGGACTCAGATGACAAAAGAAGACCCAAAGTATACAGCCATTAGCCACAGGGATACGAACTGAATCACTTAACATAGAGAGAGAGATTGGTGCCCCCCCTCCCCCGCATCCATGGTATCTATCCTGCTGCCCATTCACCTGTCTATTAACAAGCATTTACCAACAATCTCATTTAGACTTCCCTTGACGCAAACACTGAGACTGGCTAACAGTGTCTGGTAAGCTGCTTAGGTAGACTCCCTCAACTGTTCATCCTATAGCTCTGTTTCAAGTAGAATTTACTTAAGCACAAGTAACAGAACACAGGAATAATACTAGCTTGGAGAATTACAGACACAGTTATTCCATGAACTACAAATGCTAGCTCAGTTTTAGTGTAGTAGCCAGCGATACCAAGAACCATGGATTCCCCCACCCCTCCCATCAGTCCTGCATGGCCAACCTCAGTGTGTTGGTTTGTCATCTTCCTCCTTATCACAGTCACAAAACAGATGCTACATGCCCAGCTGCAAGGCCAATGGTGGAGGATGTTGTAGCAGAGGCCATTGGGGCACACTCCTCTCCACCCATTCTACTATTTCACTGAGTTCCTGCCAAGTTCCAGCTGTCTTTCTCTAGGGTTTTCTCCTAAAACCATAGATGACTGTCTGTGAGCTTCAGATTAGGAATACTAAAACGTCTGTTTCTCCCAAGAGGAATCCAAGCCAATGACCACAGAGGTTGGTGTGATAGATAGTCTTGGCTGTCCACCTTATTGGATATGGGATCAACTAAGAACATGCCTTTGGGTGGGTTTGTGGGGGCCCTTCTAGGAATGGCAGTACCTTCTCACAGCAGCCCAGATATAAAAGGTCCCAAGGAAAAAACAATAAACAGTACTGCTTGCCAGCCTGTGCTTCTTGCTGGTGAGTACATCTATCTTGCTGCTGCTGCTGCTGCTGCTGCTGCTGCTGCTGCTGCTGCTGCCACTGCCAGCCTTGGCTAACACCAGACTTCAGCAGGCTTCCAACATGAACTGAAGGCCAATGACTTTCCAGAAACCTTCTAAGTGTTCAGCATCGGATGGGGCCTGCTGAGGTGTCTGTCCTCATAAACTGGCCAGCTACTGGGTTCTCAGCCTCTCCAGTGTGGTCAGCCATTGCAGCGACCCACCTGCTTGCTGTCACATAAGCCAATTGAATGGAGCCCTTTGTAGTGTATACTCACTGGGTCAGTTGGGCTCCTCTAGTGAACTCTAATCCTGATGCCATGACTTTCTCAGGGATGACTCTGAGGTAGGTGATTTCCAGGGATTCCTCCTGTCTGCTGAGGCTCCTGTCACCCACAACAGCAGCTAAACCTCTGTCCACTCTTTGTGTCAGGCTGTCTTAGGGGAGTTGAAACAATGAGCACCTGGTAGGGCAGTGAGGTTTGTGGAAGCGGGGGTAGGGGGTGGGGTGGGAGCGCTAAATGAACAGGATGTGTAAGGGTTCCTGAGTGGGGAACCCACAGAGCACCAGGTACCGACCAAGAACTGGAAATTGGAGGCAGACAATGAGGGACAGTGAGTGGGGTCATGCCTGAAGGAGCTGCCCAAGGCCAGAAAGCAGGTGGTAGCAAGTGTGGGTGTGGCAGAGTGAGGAGCCTTGAGAAGCTCTCTGTGAGATGAGCTAAGAAGACAGTGTGGGACAACCTGTAGCAAGGGCTGGAGACAGAAAGGGACAAAAGTAACGACCCCGCTGCAGAGAGGGAGAAAGAGAGAATTAACAAAGAAGAGCATGGAACACTCTGAATATTGCTTAGATACATGTTTCAGCAGGCTGGCTTCCTGCCTCTGCCTCTAAGTTCTGGAACTAAAGGCATGTGCCACCATACCCAGCAAACTGCAGCCTGATCTTCTGGAGACATTTTCTCAATTGAGGTTCCTTCTCAGATGACTCCAGCTCATGTCAAGATGGCATAGAACTAGCCTGCACTCCAGCTTTATGTAGGTTTGGAGGATTCCGACACGGGTCCTTACACCTGTGATCTAACAACCACTTTACCCAGTGACCCATCTCCCAGCCCTTTGTGCCAGCAGCTCAGCTGCTATTGAGAACTCTCTTCCTGTTTTGCACAGTGCACATTTGGCAGAGAGAGGACAACCTCAGGTGATTGCCTCACCCCCCATCTTGTTTAGACAGCGTCTCTTTGTTGCTCGCTGCTGTCTAAGCCAGGCTAGCTGGCTCCTGAGTTTCCAGGGGTTCTCCCTGGGAACTCTCACACTACCCATAGGATTACAGATTCATGCTACCTAGTCCAGCTGTCGTACTTAGGGTTATCATTGCTGTGATGAAAACCTTGACCTTGGAGGTTTAGTTTCCTGAATTGTGAGAAACTGACACCTGCTGTTCAAGCCAACTGAGCCAATTAAGACAGCATGTTAGAGCCTTAAAGCCTGGGGTGGGGATGATGGAAAGTTAAAGGTCTATCATTCTTGCTCTAGATTGACCATAGCTAGAAACATGTCTCCAGCTGTAGAAACCACCAGGAACAAGCAGTGGCCAAAGGGACAGTAGCCAGGGTTGAGACAGACCAGGAATCCATAGAACAGGGGACAAGGCTTTAGGTGAATGCCAACGACATGTGTCATGCTGAAGAGAAAACAGCAAAAGAGTTGCACAGTCGTGCCCAGATGTCATTTATCTCCTGAAAGAGACAAAATTTTTATACAACTCTGGTAAACCCCTAAAATTGTCTCTATTCAGTTGGAGAAACAGGGGCTTCCTCAGTTATTTCAAAAGAGCAATTTGATACAAGGAACTGGCCACCAACATACAATAGTCTCTCCCTTATCTGTGGTTTTGTTTTTGGCAAGTTTAGCTGCCCGTGGCAATTCAAAAATACTAAATGAAAAGTGCCGAGGGAGAAGGGAACTGGGATTGTCATGTAAAACAATCTTGTTTCTAATTCAAATAAAAAATGATAAAAAAAGAAAAGTGCCAGAACGAAATAATGTATAATGTTTATGTTCTAAACAGCTTTTATGACTGTATATATTTATAGTTGTTTTATTCTAGTATTACTGACTAAATCTCTTACTGTGCTTAATTCAACAATTAATCTTTACCTCCGATGGGTGTGTGTAGGTGGGGAGCATGGTTACATAGGATCTGATGGTGTCAGCTGTTTCAGGCAGGCACAGAATAGCTTCTAACTTAAGAGTATCTGTCACTAAGCAGGGACAGCAGCATCAAAGAGCCAATAGGGCCCACAGGGAAAGAAAAAAATGCCTTAAGATGAAAACCTGCAGAAAGAGGGTTAGAGAGATGACTCGGTGGTTAAGATCTAGCACAGCTGTTTCAGAGAACTCTTGTTCAGGTCCCAGCATCAATGTCAGAGAGCTCACAACTGCCTGTAACTCCAATTCCAGGGGATCCAACACCTTCTTCTGGTCTCCTCGGGTAACTGCACATATGTGGTGCATATAAACTCATGCAGGTGCACACACCCACATAAATAAATACTTAAAAATAAAATAAGTAATAACTTCAGAGAGCCATAAACACTTTGCCACTGGAGGAGCCACAGGGAAAGAAGGGAAAACCCCATGAGCTGCTGGGCCATGGAGCTGCTTGGACAGAGCCCTGCACACTATCCTCCTCAATCCTCAACAGAAACTGAAAAGGCAAGGTCCTTTCTCCCTTTCTGCCACCTTCTAGTTCCTCTCCAGTGCCTCCTCCCCTGGACTGACTCTGAGAAGGCAGCTTGCCACTGTGTCTGTGAAGTACCACCTGCAGGACTCCAGCCTCTCTGGCAGCCAGCAGAGCACAGAGGGCAGGAGTGGAGCAGAGGACCACCGAGTTCACAGGGCAGCTGGCAGGTGGAGAGGAACTCTGTGGATGGGATACAGGAGCCAGATGAAGATGAGAGAGAGACAGAGACAGAGGCCAGTGCTTTCTCTTCCAGGCTCCATCAGCAGAGCGAACCAGGTTCTAAAGTCTCATAACTCACTGGACATAGGTCCTCGGTGCCTCGGGTCCCAGCTGTGTGCTGTCCACTCCCAGCTTCCATGTCTGACTCGCTGTGAGCTCTGTGCATTTCACAGGGTGCCACCTTCGTGGTTCCCATCACGTACACTTGCTTTCCCTAATAACCATCTCCTCCTGGAGCCTCATTGCCACCAACCTGGGGTGCAGCTCTCCTGGTGGCATCCCAAGGAGGGCAGGCTCCTCTGTGCAGGGTTTCTCACAGCCCCACTCTTCTCTTGAAATGTGCTCAGCATCTTAATGGAAAGATTCCTTCCAGAAAATGGACTAGCACCAAAAATAAATTATCCAGAAAAACAAGACCGCTTTCTCTACCATGAAAGAAACTGAAGAGCTCATTAGCCTAAGGAATAAATCATGTTTTCTAGTGTTGTGAGGCCAGAAGACAGCCATGAATATTCATAAGCATACTTCTGAAGTGAGGGCTGGAGAGCATTCTTTTAGGCACCACCCATTTGAGGGAAAGGTATCCTAACTGGTTAGGCTGGCTGAGCCCAAATCCTCAACAAGGAGACTGATAGCCTTTTGGTGACAATTTATCATGTTAATTGGTTAATTATAGAAAGTTAACTTCTGGTAAAGGCAATGGGGAAAATAAGCCAAACTAGGATCAAAGCCTGGGCCTGAGGATGCCTATGGGTGGCTTTATAAACTGGGCAAACCCAGCCACACCTAACAGCAAGAGTTTCATGGGGACCAAGCCAACAAGGAGAGGTAGCTGCTGTTGCTTGGACCTTAGTTCCTGTGCTGGGGGGAGGGTGTACAGCCATTAGTGAGTAGGCCTAGGAAGAAGTCCTTATGTCATTTGGGGTATACCTATAGGGGAGGGGGCTGGAGTCCCTTGGCTGATTCCTCTTCTTCCTCTTGAGCTTCCTGGCCACAAGAAAACCTGTCTCTACCATGTACTCCCCGATATTGTCATCTGGCACACCCTTCTGAGGCCTAAAGCAGTGGGTCGCCCCCCCCTCCCCAACCTGTGAGTCCACACAACGTCTTCCCTTTATAAGTCTATCACTTCAGGTAATTTGTTATAGCTAATTTGGAGAGCTAACAGGGGTGCATGCCAGTCACCTCCCAGTCTCATGGACCTAGCCTTGCCTTTTTGCTTTCTCTGGGTTTTATGGTTGAGTTTGGTTTTTATTCACAGTTGGGTTAAGCCAAGGCTCTCAGCCTTGACTGAACCTTCAAACAACCCCCAGGAGCTTTCTGGTTAAAAGATGCTCAGACCAGACCAGATCACAGACCACAGAGGTCTCTGGGGTCACACTTGGTGTCAGTGGTTTCAGCGCACAGCCAGGGCAGCTGTAGCAGCTGGTGTCTGAGGTGATGCAGTGGTCCCTTCCTTGAAGACATGCCTCCTTATCATGCCTCCCCATAGAGAGGGAGGACTGCTCCTAGGACCATGTGCTACTTGTATCAACAAGGTCCTTTTTTGCCTCTTAAAGAGTTACCTTGAGCAGAAAGGTTGAGTCAGGTGTAGATTAGAAAAAAGGATATGTGATAGGTAGGGTTTTAGTTGGGGGGGGGTTAGTAAGGGAGGAAGGGAGGGAGAAGGGAACTGGGATTGTCATGTAATTCAATCATGTTTGTAATTCAAATTAAAAAAGTCAAAAAAAAAAAAAAGAGTTACCTTTGGGGCCATTCCTGCTCAAAGCCCAGCTTCTTTGCCACATGGAGAAAGCATGCTGAGAGATTGGTCAGTGACCTAGCTGATCTCCCAGAATCCCTGCCAACCATGTAGGAGAGGCTTCCAGAAGGGCCAGTCCAGGAGAACATTCAGGTGACCCCAGTCCCAGTTGACACCCAGGAGCAAATACAGGAATCAGTACCCTGCTGTATTCAAGCCATGCCTGGAACCACGAGGGGCACTAATGGATGGAGACCTTAACCAGCAGGCTGTGCAGTAATTGTCTGTTGAGCAGAGAATGGCTGGAATGGGCAAGAACCACTGGATCAAAGGGATGTTCACAGGGCAGCATTGCAGCAAGGCACACACAGTCTCCAACAGAGAAGAACCCTCTGCGGCTGTGTGGATCTGAATGTCTCTCACAAAGGCCCATGTACTTGGTACCCAGCCTGGGCACTAACAGTAGATCTTTTAAGTGCAAGGGCCTAGTAAGAAGACGTTAGGCCACTGGAGTGTGCCCTTATAAGGGACAATGGGACCTCCCTCTCTTTCACTTCCAGGCTGCCCACAGGCCTCTTTGGTCATGTTCCCACCATGATATGTTTGTGGTGCTACATGCTCAGGGCAATAGGATCAAGAGACCATGAACTGAAGCCCCTGAAAATGTCATCGAAAACAAACCTTCTTTATAACTTGATTTTCTAATGTGTTTGCGTCACAAAAACAGAAAAATTACTAACATGCCCTCCACCTCAGTGGGGACAGCTCCATCGTCACACTGTGTCCTGCCTGCTCCCATGCTCTGGCCACTCCTTATAAAAAGAACCACAGGATTTGGGGACAGGACAGCTGTCAAGGTAGAAGCCACCCATCCATGCAGTGGTCCCTTTTAGGCTAAAAAGGGTTTTGCTTGTGTTTTCAATTTCACTAATTTTCCATTTTTAAACACCAATCTTACTTGTTTTAATTCATAGAGTTAGTGGTCCCATATGGTCACTGTTACCATGGGAAGGCAACTATGGCCAATAGTCTATTTTTTAGAACAGACATCTGAAGGCTCAGAGAGACTATTTGAGTCTACTTAATTGCTGTAGTGAGTAATAGAGGAGATGGGAGATAAGCCCAGGGGCCATTGGTCTGCTGCATGTAATATTACACTGCTGGTCTGTTTTGGGGGGAAGGAGGAGGAGCCCCAGTCTCCCCTCAATATTTATGTTGCCTTTGTGGCTTAGGAACCTTATTAATTGGCTTTCTGGTGCTGTAACAAAATACCTGAAGTTGGGTACTTCATATGGAAGGCAGGTTTATTAACTAGGTCCTGCAGGCTTATGAACAGGGCGCTGGCATCTGTGCAATTCTGGAGAGAACCTCTTGGCATCACAATAAATGTGCATGAGAGATCGCATGTCAAGACAGGAAGCAGCTAAATATGCTCCCAGCAGCTTAATCTCTGAGAACTAATCCATTCCCTGATAGCTACTAGTCCATCCTCAGCACCAACCTCCACCCCTCAAAGCTCCACTCCTTCCACTAGGCTCCAACTCACAGGTCCCTGCCATTGCCACCCTGGAGATGGAGCTTCCAGATACCCTCAAGACATGTCTACACCACAGGAATAACAGAAGCCCAGTTTGCTCAGAGAGGTACTGCATCTAGCTAAAGCCACGTTCCCCAGTCTTTCTGGGAGCTAGGTGTGGGCATGTGTCTAGTAAAAAGAGCACCTTGGTGTCGTGAGGGTATCTACAAAGCCTGAATCCGCAGGAAAAGCCTGCAGCTCATATGATGGTTGGAGCTCCAGCAGCTACATTAGCATATGAAGACACCTTGAGCTAGCAACTACTTATTGCAGACAATGGGATAAAAAGCCCTCACAAGCGTCCGTCCTGTCATGGATTGCCTCTACCTCTAAACTTAATAAATCAGTTAATAAATGTTTGGGTGGTTAAGGCCCTGTTTTAAGTCTCTGTTAGGGCCTACTTTAGTTCCAAAGTAATCAAGTTTACATGTTGGTTAATTTTGAAATTCTAGTGGAAGTCCCCGTATGATGGCATGATTTGTCCTTAGGACACTGAAATTCTATTTTCTAGGTCAGAAGGCAAGTTAGGTTCCGATACTAACATCATCCTTCCCTAACAGAAGACATAGCTGGTCTGGCAGAGAGCAGATGTGAAACAGGCAAGTGTCAAATACATGCTTAATAAGCGTGTGTTGGAGACATAATCCCAGAGCAGCAGGGCTGGGAGACTGGCAGATGTGAGGTGTTAACTCATGGGACTCCACTCTTAGGAATGGACTGGGGTCCCATGGACTGGAAGGACTATAGTCTGTGACTCTTGCTCTCTCCTCACAAGATGCCTTTCTTCAGTCATGGTGCGACACAACCCTCACCAGCTCCCACCCCTCAGTCATCCCGCCTCCAAAACTCTAAAGGTTAAGGCTATGTTCATTGAAAACTACCCAGACAGCTCCAACAGATGGACAGGTGGACAGAAATATTTGAAACTATCACCCTACCTGTTTCTGGTAACCTCACTTATGTGTACAGATGCCTTTTAAAACATATCTCATACAAATGACCTTTGTTGGTTCAGGGAGTATCGCTGGATATTTGTTTACACTGTGTGAAGATGTGTCTTTGTTTTACCTTACCTGCCTGAGGCATCTGATTGGTTTTAATAAAGAGCTGAATGGCCAATAGCTAGGCAGGGGAGAATAGGTGGGACTTCAGGGCAAAGAGAGGAACTCAGGTGATGAACCAGGTGCATGAGAGATGCCAACGAGTCATGGAAGGAGAGGGACATGCAGACTGGAGGAGAGGTAAAAAGCCACAAGGCAGACCTAGATTAATAGAAGCAAGTTAATTTAAGTTATAAGAGCTAGTTGGGAATAAGCCTAAGCTAAAGGCCAAGCTTTCATAATTGATAATAAGTCTCCCTGTCATTATTTGGGGGCTGGTGGTTCAAAGAAAGCCCAACTACAGGGGACAGCAGGAAGCCTCACGAGATAGCCAGGGAACATTGGTCCAGCCCTTGTCCTTGGGTACTTTATCTCCTGTCTCCTTGGATGCCCTTGCACTTGCCCTGTACTGGATGTGATTCAAGCTAAGACGTTAAAGATGCTTGTGTGGCATGTACCCTGATATTTTCCCTGCCAAGAGCCTGTGCGGAGTGGTAACTGCCCTTAGCTGTGGCCCCAGAATAAAGTGATGTGGAACAAATGCACTGGAGCCACCTTGAGACCTGGCCCACACAAGTGAGATCAGCCTTTTCAAGCTCATCCTCCTACAGCCAGCCCAGCCTCCTGGATGTAAATGTTTGTTGGTGCAGACCACTGAGATGGTGGGATTGTTTGCTTGGCAGTGGATCTGACTAACAATATCATTCAGAGAACTGCACACACACACAAAAAAATGTCATCCTTCACTCCTGCCTTTCCTTCATGCCTCCCTCCCAGTCCCTGAGTCCTGTCACTCAAAGCATCTACTTCCCCTGCCCCTCTCCCTTCTTCTCTCTTTTAGATCTCAGCCCTCCAGATTAGAGTGGCCTTCCTGCTGAAGATGAGGCATGTCTGGTCATCCTTGTGTAGCCCCAGTGAACTTCCGGAACTGCAAATCCACAGTCTTCCACATCTAGACCCTTCTATGGGCAGCATCCTGGGTCTAAGAGGGAGGGGCATGTCCATGGGCTATGTGAACTTACTTGATATAAATGTCTCACAAAGTCTACCTCTGTCAAAACATCACACTGGACCCCACAAATATACTCGATGATTCTTTGTTTACTAAGAAGTAAAGCCGAAGAAACCTCACTCACACAAAAGTGCCTTGTCTGTGCCCTCCCCACCAAAGATCTCCCTGAGGGCAGACCCAAGTTCACGAAGCTCTGTCTGCGCAGTGGGGAGTGGCTTTCTAGAAAACTCCTGAGTGGGGGATGTCAGGGAAAGAGGAAAGGTAAATGAGGACTTGGGGGCTGAGGAGAGAAGGAGTCAGAAATCTAAAGATGGAGCGTGAGAGGGGAGTTAAGGACAGAGAGGGCCACAGAGCTGAAATGCCTGCAGGCACCAACACTCACTCTTCCCAGCTCGGCTCTGAGGCGCGCAGCTGGCGTGGGACTTACCCTGCTGGTGCCAGAAACACAACCAAGAGTGGGAGAAACACAGGACCCAGACGGGGCGTTCCTGGTGGGTCCAGTCCAGGACCGCGGGGCCTGCTGCTCCTCTCCAGCTGCCAAGGATTCTAAGAAGTTGTGGCTAAGGAGGGGTGGCAGAGGACTGAGCTGAGGGGCGGGGGAAGTCCTTGGCATCCTGAAGGAGGACCTTTTTCTAGGCCAGACTTAAGGACCCATCCGCCAGGAACACGAATATTGTGCCCACATCAGGAGCAGACCAGTGCACCAGGCTTTGTCCAAAGGAGGCTGACACCAAGCCTCCGGCACAGCTGCCCGCTTCCCTAAATCCCTGGCCTCCAGGATTTATTTTTCATTTTTTTCCCTCCTAAAAGTATCTTCTTAGCTCAAATTAAATGGTGGACAGGACCACATAGTTCACAAAACCTGACTCAGACCTGTTACTAGGAAGAGTTCAAGTCAACTTTTAAAACAATGTGACATTACAGTGGTCCCCAAGCCAGTGTCTAGTGGACCCCACACTACCCATTCAGAGTGATATTGAGTCCCTGTAGCACACAACATCAAATATGCTACAGCCTGGTCACATGGGTCAGTGGTAGGCTGAGGATTTGAATATTTGAAAAAAATCTCATCTGTAGCTTTAGAAGATTTGAGAAATGCTTTCATTTAAATCATTCTTTTGATCCCCAGGGAGGCTTTGAATCTGCCCACCATGATCTATAATCCCCCTCAAATCTATAGTGGTGACTACAGCAAACAAAACATTCTTGAGTGTGGGGGGAGAGCTAAAAAAGAATGCAGTGAAGGTTCTTTGAATAGAATTACAATGCATTTTCTCTCACTGTGTTTGTCGTCCATAAGGAACATTCATGAATTTTTATCACCGAGGATTGTTTAATTAAGAGACTTTTAGAGATAACCAACACTAAGGATCTATGAAAAAGCAATATGGAAATCCACTCATAAACCTATTTTAATTTATAATTTTAGAAAAGAATTTGAATTGAGGTATCCTAGTATCCTACATGGGGGGAATAATGTTTTTCCAGAAGCCATAGGTTATTACATAAACGTCTTGGTACTAGGTGTGGGATACTTCCCTACAAATTGTTGTTCATAGAATTACCAGGTATGTCCGCAAATTAATACTGGCAGTTGTCATTGCTCTTGTTTGCCCACCAGAACTTGATGGTAAAAGCCTATGGCTGAAGATGCCACCCACTCTGCTCTTATGACTTGAGGAAATCAAGCTGAAAGTGACCTGGAAGCTTTCTCCTGCTGGCTAGCTTTCATAGCACTAAAAGGTGCTATACAGGCTACTGGGAGAGATAAGACATCAACAGTCTCACACAGTTGTGAATTCTGCAAACTACAGTAATAATCACCTTGGCAAGATGTACCTATTGGTGCAATAGTGGTGTGGATGCTACGGGGGCAACCAACTGTTTGCTTTTAGGACCTGAGACCCACTCTAGGAGGCAACTTGTGCTAGGTATCCATGTGGCCAAGCACCTGTACCTAAGAGGTTGTAGGCCCCAGAGAAAAGCTTACTACTATGATTTTACTAAGTAAATATGATATCAAACTGTCTTCTAAAACAGGACTCTAAGATTAAATTATTTTGTTTTAAGTGTACAAGTGTTTTGCCTGAAAATGTGCATATGTATCTTGTGTACGCCTGTTTCCCTCAGAGGTCAGAAGGAGGCATCAGATGGTTGTGTCTTAGCAGGTCAGTGCTGGGAACCAAACCCAGGTCCTCCTCAAGAGCAACAAGTGCTCTAACCACTGAGATGTCTCTGGAGTCTCCAAAGTACTTTCTAGATACTTACCTTCATACACATACTGTAATGCAGCTTTCAACTTTAATAAGACACCTCTTTTCACAGTAGACAGTGGGTAATATATACACTCACAACTGGCCAAAGGACAGAGACTAAATGACTGTGGAATGATCAGCCCTAATTTGAACATCTATCTCATACACATGTGCGCGTACACACACATACACACACACACACACACACACACACACACACACACACACACACAATACGAAAATAGGAACAAGAATGGTTGGGAATTAATGTTCCAGTGGGAGAAAGAGGAGGGATAAAGGAGAATAAGGGGAGTGAAATGCCTAAAATTTATTGCATAGGTATATTATACTGTCAAAGAATTTTTTTTTTAATTTAAAGAGACCTGTAAAAGAATTCTCTGGACAGTAAATTCACCATTGAATGACCTTCCCAGTGTCTTCCAAGTCTTTGGTCAGGAAGTACTTTTTTCATATTTAATCCATGTCTAGAGAATTAAGGAAGAAAAAGACAAAATGGGAAACATATGTTGTCCTTTTCACTGCAGAACCCCAGTTCTTGTCATTGCTGGTTATTTTGTTTTTTGTTTTGTTTTTTGTTTTTTTTTTTTTTTTTTCCCCGAAGACAGGGTTTCTCCGTGACTTTGGAGGCTAGCTCTTGTCGACCAGGCTGGTCTCGAACTCACAGAGATCCACCTGCCTCTGCCTCCTGAGTGCTGGGATTAAAGGCATGTGCCACCACTGCCCGGCCATTGCTGGTTATTTTTAACACTAGAGTCATGCTGGTGGGATACAGCCAGATCAGAGATGCTGAGAACGGTCACAAGCCCATCAGCACAGGACCAAGGAAAACAAATCGCTTTTGCTGCTGACCTCTTAATTCCAGGACATCCCGGCAACCATCTGGTAAATGTCAGAGTCATCCAGAAGCAAAAAGGCAACACTCCAGGCTTCTAGGGAAAAGTCACGGGCCTCAGTAGACCCAGGTTTGAGCCCCAACTTGGCTACCTTCACACTATAAAGCTTAGGAAGAGTGATAGAGTTTGCTGAGTCTTGGTTTTCTCCTCCAGCAATCTTGAGCCAGGAGTTCCAGCAGGCAAGGGCGGTCGGTCCTTCTTTTAAAGCTCCTGACATAGGCAGATAGTGCATTGACAACTCTTCCTTCTGATCCTGTGACCTGGTCAAGGGCAATGCATTAATTACTTTTGTTGCTGTGATAAAACCTCATCCCAAAAGCAACTTAGGGAGGAAAGAGTTTTGGCTTACGGTTCCAGAAGAGGAGTCCATGACAGCAGGGGAGGCCTGGCAGTGAGCAGCCGGAGCAGGAAGCAGAGAGATCACATCTTCAACAGCAAACACAAAGCAGAGGGCGTGGGGGGGAACACAAAGCAGAGGACTGGAAGTGGGGTGAGATTATGAACTTTCAAAGTCTGCCCCCAATGAAGTGCCTCCTCCGGCAAGGCTCCACTTCCTAAAGGTTCCATAACACCCCCAAACTACACCATTAACAGGTGTAGTAGAGCCTGTGAGGGACAAACCTGCCCTACATGTGCTTAACCCTAGAAAAGACTTAATAAGGTAGAGAACAAATTATTGAGCGCCTTGTTTCTGGGTACATCCCTGCATGAGGCACATCCTTGGCTACATCCCAGCATCAGGGCACATGCATGATAGTGTGTATCTCAACCCCAAACCCAGGCACAGCCCAAGTTCAGAATCTCCTTTGTTGGAGAGCTGGGCAGACCATTCAGTAGCTACATGTGGGGGCATGTAGCTGGTCACATGTAAATGAATTCAATTTAAATGAAATTAAACGTTCAATCCCTCATTCTTCCTAACCACATATTGAGTGCTCAGTAGCCACATATGATTACAAGATGAACCAGGACATTGACACTGTTACCAGAGGTCATTGGACAGCATTGTTATGGTGGTTTCTGGGACCACACAGGCTACACCTAGACAGAGAGACCTGTGGTCATTGGCAAAAGTGTTCTCATTGCACTGCAGTGACATGTTCCCTGAGTGAAACCAAAATTCCATAACTGGCACTTAGTGTCTGGCTATAAGTTTTGGGGGGTGCTCAAGGGAATGCAGCCCCCTAGGGTGCTATGGTTGGGAGCTGAAGCTTCAAGATGTTGCTGCTTTACCATGGGCTGACAAAGAGCAGTGGATCCCATTAGAGCAATTTGACAACACATGATATCTAAGCAAGAATCCAGTGGACAGATGTGGCCCAGGTAGGATGGCAGCAAACCCACAAGGCACCCAGCATGTAGCATGCTACATCCTGGCCTCATGTGTTCAGTGAGGCAGGGGAGATGTTGAAAACAGCAAAGCTTGCTTCTGCAGTCACCGCTATTTTAAGAAATTCTGGTTTCACAATGGCTTGGTAATAGCCACAGGGTGGAAAGAGAAAGGACAACTCTGTGAAGGTGTTGTCTTCTAGGAGCCAACACCAATATAGCTCTGTGAAGTCCAAACTAGACTCAAGAAACCCCAGGTCCCTTTGGATTCCGTGGTGGCTCACCTGGGTGGAGGGTGACCTCACCTGGAATGGATAACATAGAGTGGCGTAAAATAAACCATCTCCAATCTCATCTCCATTCTCCTTGTTCATGCTCCAGGAGTCACCCTGGCTCACACCTCTGACTGGGGTTCAAAAGTCTATGCCAACCTTAGGATATGTAGGTGATGTAGGTGCTGCTGGCAGGACCCACCACTATTCTCAGCTGCCCACTTCAGAGCTTGTGTTTGCCACACAGGAGCTAGGTAAACTTCAGCAAGTTAATTCCTTCCTATGACTGCTCTGTCATTGAAACAGTGTGATGAAAACCATGCTTGCCACACTAGGCAATTCCAAATATTAAGTAGGATTCAATACATGCAACTAGGCCCTGAGTACAGAAACCAGTAGTAAGTAACAACACTCAGTAAAAACTGTTAATAACATCAGTGTGCCATTTGCCTGGTTGCTATTTATTAGTCATAATTAATACAGTGACATTATTCATTAGCTGCTACCTCCTGTAACACGAAAAATAAAAGACCCAGACACTGATACTGGGGCTCAAGCTTCAGGCTGAACCTGGGCACTGGCTCTCACTCTACCTCAGACTGAAAGAGTTGATCCTGGCTCCACCAAACCTCAGACTGCTGCCTCTCCTCAGTGTGGCTGGAGAATCCTGAGACTTCAATGTCTTCCTGTCCTCAATGTGGCTGGATAATGAATGCCTGATACTGACTACTGAAGACCCTGCTCCTGTCTTTTATACCCATCTAGTGCTAAGATTAAAGGCATGTGATCCTAGGTGCTGAGATCATTTTTGTGTGAGCTGTTTCTCTTTAGGACTGGACCAGTCTTGTGTAGATCTCGGTGGCCTTAGACTCACAGAGATCTGACTACCTCTTAATCCTGAGTCTTAGGATCAAAGGTGTGTACCACCACCTCCTAGCTTCTGGCTGCTGGGATTAAAGGTGTGTGCCTGGCTTCTGTATCTTGTGGCTGGCTTTGTTTTCTGAATCCTCGGGCAAGCTTTAATATATCATAAATAATAAATCACCATAGCCTCCATCTCTGAAGGCATAGCTCCCAGTCTGCACCAAAAACTGGTCACTTTTTGGAAGAATGAACCCTCCATCCCTGTGTTCCCTGATAGACTGGTCACTCACAAATATACCTCAGTACCCCAGTGTGTCCAGAGCGTGGTATCTATTCACAGCAACAAAAGCCTAACTAAGACAAATATACATTTTTGGAAAGAATACCATTAAAATGTTATGTGTCCTTATCATGTCAAAGGGTTCATGATGTTAACGTGTCTTACTACTGGTTATGCTAATGGAGAGAGAAGAGAGGGAGAAAGAGGAGAGGAGAGATAGATTTTAAGGAATTGGTCCACACAATTATGAAAGCTGGCAAGCCCACAGTCTACATGGTAGGTCAGGAGGCTGGAGACCAGTGACAAGGTGATATTGCATTGTTGTCTAAAAGCAGAGTGCAGGCCAACTCCCTTTTCCTCTGGAGATCATTGCCATCTGCTCGGATGGGGCTTTTTGGCTTTAGAGAGAATAATCTTCTTCATTCAAGGTCTACTAGTTTAGTGTTAATGTCTAAAATTTTGTCACAGAAGGGTGGGGTGCGGCTCAATTGGTGGAGTGTTTGCCTAGCATGCACAAAGCCCAAGACCAGTGCTGTGGGTTTTTTGTTTTGTTTTGTTTTGTTTTGTTTTGGGTTGGGTTTTTTTTTTTTCCCTTTGGTTTTTCGAGACAGGGTTTCTCTTTGGCTTTGGAGCCTGTCCTGGCACTCGCTCTGTAGACCAGGCTGGTCTCGAACTCACAGAGATCCACCTGCCCCTGCCTCCCGAGTGCTGGGATTAAAAGCGTGTGCCACCACTGCCCGGTCCAGTGCTGTGTTTTTACTTTTGTTTTTAATGCAAGTGGCACACCCATCCATGTATCCTCATGCTCAGGATGTAGTGGGAAAACTAAGCTCAAGGGCCAGCCTCATCTATGCAGTGAGTTAAGGATTAGCCTGGTCTATAAATAAACCTCATCTTTTAAAAGAAATCCCATTGTGGCATGGTGGTAAATGCCTTTAATTCTAGTGCTTTGGAGGAACAGGCAGTAGTTGCTCTGTGAATTTATTGCCAGCCTGGCCCACATTTCGAGATCTAGGACAGCCAGGGATACATAGTGAGACCCTGTCAAAAACAAACGAACAAACAAAAAACTTCACAGCAGCCTCCAGACTACAGTTGGTCTACAGATCTGGGTATCATGGCTTCACTAAGGCAATATGAGAAGTTAGCCATTTACCCCAGGCTATAGTGTATGAGCCCCTCTCAAGTCTAGGAATCCAAATTCCTTATAGTAGCTGGTGAGGGGATGCAAATGAGGGGAGCTCACCACTCACACTTGAGGGGCATGGACTAGCTGGTGATTCATCCCCCTGGAAGTATGGTGTATTGGGTCTGCCAGACAGATCAATTCTTTTTCAAGAAATATTGAAATTTGAATTTTTGGATGACATGGAAAGGTGTGCTCAGAGGGGCCATTTGCAACTGGGACCCAGATGATCTCACTGAATATGACAGTGTCCTTGGTTCATTAGCCATAAATCTTCTTGTGCTAAAAACTGACTAGCTGTGGAGTATCAGAAATTGAACTTCTGTGTACCTAGAACAATGTTGTTCTCACTGTAGCTGGAGTCAGAACCATCCAGAGACAGGGAAAATGCAGACACTGAGCCCCACTTATCACAGATATCTTAAACCATGCATGCTAAGTGCCTTGCATATGGTGCTCTATCATTTGAACAGAGTCTGTACATCCTCTGTATACTTTCCATAACCTCTGGGTCGCTCCTAACACCGGATACAAGTAAATGAGTGACATATAAATAGCTGTTGTGCTGTGTTGCAGATGCTGACAACCAACAACCAAACACAAAAATCATGAACTTAATTGAACAGCTATGAGAGGGTTTTTGTTTGTTTGTTTGGTTTGGTTTGGTTTGGTTTGGTTTGTTTTGGTTTGGTTTTTCGAGACAGGGTTTCTCTGTGGCTTTTGGAGGCTGTCCTGGAACTAGCTCTTGTAGACCAGGCTGGTCTCAAACTCACAGAGATCTGCCTGCTTCTGCCTCCCAAGTGCTGGGATTAAAGGCGTGCACTACCAACGCCCATCGAGAGGGTTTTTATGATCTTTTTTTTTTTAACTCAACTGTACCATTCTTGAGAGTGGATGTTGTAGATGACAGCCTTGTGTTATAATGTCAGAAGTTGGACACACCTAGAAGAGCAGGTGCAGTTCTAATCTCCAGTCACACTTTGCATGTAGAATAGGTATAATGTGTTTTTTATTGGTTTTTTTTTTTTTTTCTGTCTGATGTTGGTTAAATCCACAAATGGAGACTCCTCAGAAGTGGCTGGCTGTACTACACTACAATAAGATGCATGCAGGTTTGCACCTGTACATATAGTTATAAAACCCTAGAGACCAAAGCTACCATCACAGATGACGGGAGGCTGACAGGAGCTGCACTTGGAAATGCTAGAAAGAAAAGATCCTGGAGTTCATCAGCCACTTCTGCTGACAACCAAACTGCGGCCTAAGTGTGGTCTGACCACAGGACTTCACTCATGGCAGAGAATGCTGCACTGTCCCGTCCAAGGACCTGGCCCAACCAGGACCTGCTCACAGAAATGCTCCATAGAGGGTTGAATGAGCATCTCTTAGCCTCACTCGAAACACATATCCTTATCCTACGTCCCAGAACCTGTGAGTGTGACCTTATTTGGGAAAGCAAATTAAACTAAAGATGTCAGGAGATCGTCTTGGTAAGGACAGAAACAGTCAAGGAAAAATGGCTATTTTCCTATTCATAGACTGACTGGGTCACAAGCCGAGAGCTTCCTTGAGCCACCAGAAGGAGTAGGGAACCAGAAGAGATTCTCTGGACTCTCTCGGGATGGAGCCAACCTCTTGCTTTTTGGGCTTCTGACCCCAGAAGTATGAGATTAAATTGCCATTGTTGAAAGTCACCTAATCTGTGGTCACTTTTAACAGCAGTTCCAGGAATCTGACATGTACTCAATTATGGTTGAAAGAGAGAAAAGGAAACAGGAAGTGCTTTGAAGGTAGCAGGTGCTGTAGGAGCACCACTGGTCTCAACAATGCTACTGCCGTCCTCCTGTCTGCATTCCCAAACCAAGGTGCTACCTCCAAACTCCTCCATGCAACTTTCTGGAAAGTGTGTGGGAACAAGATTGCTATTTCCAAACAGCTCCTATACCACCCTATCCTCTAAGAAGCTGAGGTTAGGATTCTCCTCACGCTATGTGGATTCCATGGTCCTCTCCAAGATACCATGCCTTTCTCCCTCCAAGATAAAGAGTGGCAAATCTCAGAGGGTGAAGACATGCCTTTTTGGCCCGACCAATGGGGAAGTTGAGGGATGGCAGCCAGGGCCATTGTGATGGTTAGTTTAATGGTCACCATAATGTGAAGTCACTTGACAAGAGAGTGGTTGTGGATGTATCTGTGGGGGACTGTCATGATTATGTGAATCGATGTGTGAAGACCCAGATGTAAAGCAGGCAGCACCTGTCCCTGGTTTGGGGTTCTAGACTGAATAAAAGAGGAGGTGAGCTGGCCGGGCGTTGGTGGCACACGCCTTTAATCCCAGCACTCGGGAGGCAGAGGCAGGCAGATCTCTGTGAGTTCGAGGCCAGCCTGGTCTCCAGGGCGAGTGCCAGGATAGGCTCCAAAGCTACACAGAGAAACCCTGTCTCAAAAAAAAAAAAAAAAAAAAAAAAGAGGAGCTGAGTAAGCATGCAGCCATTCATTCATTTCTCTCCACTCTTGACTGTGGACGCGACAAGTTTAAGTGAGTTTAAGTTCCTGCTGGTTTGGCTTCCCCACTATATATCCTGGAACTGTGAGCTACAATAAATGATCTCCTCTTAAGTTGCTTTTGTCAGAGTACTTACCACAGTAGCAGAAAGGAAACTAGGATGGCCACCCACACCAGCTCCCTGTAGGGAACAGGACTTGACAAACTGGTTGGTGGCTTTCCTCCAAAGCCCTGCAGCCAGTTTGGGTCCAACAAAGTCCCTTAAAGTCCCTTCTCTGAGACTGAAAAACAGCAAGCAAGAGCTGTTCCCTATATGTGATCAGCAGCTAGGGCTCCCTGAGCGTAGTGGCATGTCCTGGGCAGCACAAACCTGGGTCTCTTCAGCTGAGCCCTTGGGAATGTTCTGCCTTGCTCATAGCCTCTTCTCAATCCAAAGGAGACCAAAAACCAAAGTGACTCCAGCCACCTCTCAAAAGCCCCTTCTTCTGATCCAAGAGGGCCCATCCGAGCAAACTGTGTTTATGATCTAATAAACCTTGCCTGAAGATCAGAATGCAAAGCTAGCCACAGCCATAGAGGCCAGGCAGTGGTGGCACATACTTTAATGCCAGCAGCCACACTAGTTAGCCAGAGAAGCTGGGTGGTGGGAATGTACACCATTAATCCCAAAAGTAGAGAGGTGTAGAAGACCCGAGCTCAGGGTCTCATCTGGGCATTCTCCAGTCTCCAGTCACGTTGAGGACTGGATTGCTCCAGCCTTGGTAGAGGTAAGAACTCTCTAGTGACTGGCCGCTTGGCTTCTCTGATCTTCAGCTTTAACTCCAATATCTGTCTCTTGGTTTTTATTATTCGTGTTACAAGACTGTGCCCACAATGGCTCCTTTCCAGGATGGGATGCCCTGAAAGTCCACGATGTACATTCCTTCTCGCCCACATAGCTTACCTCAAGCTTCCAGAATTTCCCAACCAGAGGAAAAAGATGACTCAAGCCCATCTCTGGAAATGTGTTCTCTGCCACAGTAAGGCAAGTCTGAGGGGACAAGGCACACAGCCACATTGCTCCTCAAAAGGCTGGAGAACTTCAGGTGCCAAATTCATAGTCTTCACCCTGCTCTGAGGGGTGGGGAAAGATTTGAAAAGAATCTCTCACCTCAGCCCCTAGCTTTGATACTTCTTTCAGTTTCAAGTATCCTCTGAATTTTTCCTTTGGGCAACACATACTTCCATTCCAAGCACCTATCAACACTTGCTCTACTGACCAGTGGGTGCCTTGGCCATGAGGACCCATTGCCTGCCCACCAGCCAGAAGGCAGACAGCTCGTTAAGCGTGGCCTGGAAGCTATAGCCTGTGAATGTGGGGTAACTTTTAGGTCACAGTCAAACCAGGAGGAGACCAAAACAGTGCTCCTTTTCCTCTGCACATCCACCTTTGCCCCCCCCCCACCCTGTGATAGCCTCATGGCTAGCTCCTCCAGGACAGGTCAGGAAGGGGTCCTGAAGGTTCTCCTCCTTCCTGGAGGGTCCCATGATCTGTCCCTCATGTTGCTCCATTTCCAAACCACCATCCCGGCAGTTTACCTAGCTCTGCAACAGCTTGCTTTTGGAGCACACTGGGCATAAAGTTAGTGACAGCCAGGAGCCCTTGGCAGCACTCCTCACAACCTGGTCATTGCTGTCCTCCTCAGCTCCCATCTGACTCTCTCAGGCAATAAGCTTAGAGGTGCCATGTGCTGGGCCTGATGGCTCCATCCCTGAGCTCCAGTCAGGCCTATGACAAGGGTCTGAAAGATAACCAACATGCCATCTGTCTAAATATTTAAATATCACAAGCGATTCAATAAATGGTATTCCAGGCCCCTCCTCTGACCTGAGTGCTTTCATGAGACCCTGGGTGTAGTTTTGACTTCTGTGTTCTAAAGCTTCCATGAACTCTGCCCCAGAACAAGGCTGCAGAAAGACAGCTGGCCCAAGCCTCAGCCCAGCCCCTTCCTTGACACTTAGCAATACCCCCTGACACTGTGTGTCCCAACTGCAAACAACCCAGCCTCAAATCTGAGTTCCACCCCATACTTCACACACTTGGCTATTCTGTGTGTCTACTTGCTCTATCTCAAGTCACGTCTTTGGGGCATGCCAGAGCCCTTCTTTCTAAGGGCTAGGGCAGCATTGGTGTGGCCTAGGACATTTTCTCAGTGTGTTATTCTGCACAGGCTGCTATTGCAAAAATATCATGAATCTGGTGCATGAGCAGAAGTCTAGAGCTCCTGGATGCATTAGCAGGTGTAGTTGTCTTGCAGCTCTTGTTTGCAGCCCCATTTTACAGGTGAGGACGCTGAGCTGAGACCCAAAGAGACAAAGGACTTCAATAGGCAATATGTGCCACATGCTGGTTCCTGCCACTACCTCACCCACCCTAAGAGCAGAGTCGGTGCTCCCAGCAGAAAATAGAGAAATCTGTCTGTGGTCTTTCTAGCTCTCATGCCCCTGCTCTGAAGAAGCCCTGTAGGGAGCCCTCTGGGACAACCTGCTGTTCCTGTGAGCTTTCCCAGCCCTCCCGCTTGCCAAGGAATAAAGTAGCTTCATTTTGTGGTTCTACAATCAGGAAATATTTCACTCCAGGAAAGGGCTGGACAGGGGTGGGTGGGCAAAGGAGGAATCCCAGCACTCAGGAGGCAGAGACGGGCAGATCTCTGTGAGTTGGATGCCAGCCTGGTCGAGAGAGAGAGAGAGAGAGAGAGAGAGAAAGAGAGAGAGAGAGAGAGAGAGAGAGAGAGAGAGAGAGAGAGAGAGAGAGAGACTTTCTTGAGAGGCAGGGATAGAGATATCAAGACAAAACAAAAGAAAAATAGCCAAGAGATTGACCTCAGGGTTGCATGGATGAGCTTCACTGGTTAGGAAGCCTCTCTCTCTCTCTCTCTCTCTCTCTCTCTCTCTCTCTCTCTCTCAATTTCTCAGATAACAACTTAGTTTCCCAATGGTGACACACAATGTTGGCATGAGCGAACTCCATTTCGATTGTTAGTCTGGTGTGATGGAGCCTGGTATAGGAATTTAGTTCAAGCCACTGGGTATCTGGTGTTTTTCGTTTTATTTTAGTGCATTTGATGCAATATGTATCCCCCCTCTATATGTATCCAGAACACAATCAAGCCACCCTGAAGCCAGTCCTACATGCAGAGTTGTATCTGAATGAAGCACTGGACCTTTCCTATGGCCTTGAAGATGTGTTTGTCTACAGGCTCTGGAAGAGGAGCCAGGAGTGGTGATGCACACCAGCAATCTCCACACGCAGGAGGTGGAGGCAGGAGGATCAGCAATGTAGTAAGTCTGAAGCAAGCTTGAGCTATGTGAGAGACTCTCTCAAAATGCAAACATCAAAAATCTCTCAAAAAGGCAGACTGAGAGGCAGGTGTGGTGGTCCATGCTTCTAATCCCAGCATTCAGGAGGCAGAGGCAGGTAGAGTTCTGTGAATTTGAGGCTAGCCTGGTCTCCCTAAGTTCCAAGCCAGCTAGGGCTACAAATAAAAAGGTAAATATCAGAAAAGAGGAAGGAGTGGGGAGACCATGGCAACTACGATGGTAAGCCCAGCACTGGGAGGACCACAATTCAAAGCCGGCCTGGGTTACACAGGGAGACCTTGTTAAAAACAGAAACCAACAACAGCACAGCTCCCAAATAAATACACACACGGAGACTTATTATTACTTAGGACTGCCCAGCCTTAGCTTGGCTTGTTTCTCGTCAGCTTTTCTTAAATTATCCTGTCTACCCTTTGCCTCTCGGCTTTTGTCATTCTCTATTTCTGTATACCTTTCTTCACTTCTTACTCCATGGCTGACTGTGTAGCTGGGTGGCTGGCCCCTGGTGTTCTCCTCTCCTTCTCCTTTTTCTCCCCTATCTTTTCTTCCCAGAGTTCTCCTCCTATTTATTCTTTCTGTCTGCTAACCCCACCTCTACTTTCTCCAGCCATTCAGCTCTTTATTAGACCAATCAGATGTTTTAGACAGGCAAAGTAACACAGCTTCACAGTTAAGCAAATGCAACATAAAAGAATGCAATACGTCTTTGCATCATTAAACAAATGTTCCACAGCATAAACAAATGTAACACATCTTAAAATGGCATTCTACAACACTCTCCAAACCTTCCAACAAAAATGTCATGGAGGTTGGAGCCATAGCTCAGCAGTTAGGAGCCTATGCTACTTTTACAGAGGACCTGAATTAGGTTCCCAGCACCTATATGGAGCAACTGACTGCTGCCTATAACTCCAACCCGGGGGGATATGATGGCTCTGTAGGGACCTGCACCCATGTTCACATACCTACACACAAGACACACACATACACATACACATAACTGAAAATGAAAATAAAATCTTTTAACACGGTAATCTTTCAGCTTCTCTTTACATAGCTCACAATATAGGCTAAGGACCCAGCAGCCTTTCTTCTCTGGTCCTCAAACCCTTTGGCCTAAGCTCCTTTTGCGCCCTACAACCCTCCCAACTCTATACATCCCCTTTGAGAAGATTGCTCCACAGGATGACTTCGAGATAGTGCTTCTGAAGTCAGCCTCACTGACAGCCTCCATCTTCCTTTGGTCCCCAATATCCCAATAGCATGCTGGGCGAGGCTCAATGCAACCACAGCACATTGGCAGGGGATGTTTGGGGTACTGGGTAAGGTTCAGTGCAAGAGTCCTTGCCTAGCATGCTGGAAGCAAGCAAGACAGTGGGGGGGGGGGTAGCAGACAATTGGCTTGGGAAACGGGGTGTAAAGGCCTCCAAAGCCTGGGACTGGGGCAAGCATGGTAAGATTTTGAGCAGCAGCTGAAGGTAAATAAATGGATCTCATCTGTTGGAGATGTGGGTGTCCTTGGGTGGCCACCAACTCCAGGATCTGGCAGTATACACAGAAACTAGGTAGAGAAGGTCCTCTCTGGGGAATGTGAACAGGTTTGGGAAAGGAGATGCTGTGGTCTGTGAACCCACAAGGCCTAACTATTGAATGACACACAGGGGCCCTATTCCTGCCAAAGGCATAACCTTCACCAGGTCCTGAGAATATGTAGATCAGACCTGTGGGGAGGAAATTTTCCCAGAAGTCTTCCAGAGGACAGGACAGGAAGGACAAAAGAATGAGAGGAGGGAGACAAGATGACTGGCCAAGAGCAGTGAGTGCTCTGTAGTCAAGGGGGCCTCTTACAAGGGACCCTAAAAGGATCAATAGAGAAATATGGCCCAGGACTACATATTAAATAACAGTCTCTGCACCACTCTCTTGCATTCTATAAATTTTACTGAGATTTTATTGCTCTTGTGTTCACAGGGCAGATACTGAAGTATTTAGGGATGAGGAAACAAGAGGTCCCCAGCCTTCCCTAGTATTTCAGAAACTTTACAGTAATAACACTTTGAGGCTGGGCATGGTGGTATATTCCTCTAGCCATGGCACTCAAGATGTTGAGGCAGGAGGATGGCAAGATTGAAGACAGCCTGGGTCACAATAGCAAGATCCTGTCTCAAAAATAAGTCATTAGGGCCAGTGAGGTAGCTCAGAGGGTGAAGGTACTTGCTACCAAGACCGACAATCTGATTCAATCCCTGGGACTCACACAGCAGAAGAAAAGAACAGACTCCCCTGACCACCTGACATGTGTACACATGTACAACTAAATAAATGCAATAAAATAAAAACAAGTGAACAAAAACTAAATAACTGGTCCACAAGCAATCTGTAGTTATAGATCAGTTTGATGGAGGAAACTTGCTGCTTCTCTGTGTGTTCACTCAACACAGATCACTGAACTACTGCAGTGGGCCAGGCAGTACACTAGGTAGAGCAAAGCAGAGAACAGCCTTTCCTGACCAACAGTTGGCCAGCATGCCCCACAGCTGTCTTAGCCTACTCAACTCTCTGTCCCCTGCATCCCATGGCTCCAGCCTGATGTTTGGCTCTTGATGCCATTTTGTTTTGTTTTGTTTTGTTTTGTTTTTTCAAAAATCTCAGCTGATACAAACTAAGCTTTTCTAAAATACTGTGTACCCTCCAAGGTAATGTCACTTTGTCCTCCCCCAGAGGGCTGGAGTCAACATATGCAATTAGTATTTAAATTATGTATCTATAATACATAAATTATATATCCATAATTACACAGATCAAGGAGAAATCTTTTACATTACAGCCAGCCCACAGCCATACACATGCCCATGACCCCTATGGTATCCATTTTTCTTTTTCTTTGTGTGTGTGTATGTGTGTGTGTGTGTGTTTCAATACAAGGTTTCTCTATGTAGCCCTGGATGTCCTGGAACTCAATGTATAAAACAGGCTGACCTCGAACTCAGAGATCCACCTGCCTCTGTCTCCTGAGTGTTAGGATTAAAGACATGCTCGTGCCACCACTGCCAGGCTTGGCAGCATTTTTCATCTGACTTCTCTAGTGCTCACTCTTCCAGAGTAAGGACACTTCAGCCTAAGCTACACATTAATATCACCAAAGCAGGCTGTACTCCAACACACTAAATCAAAATTACTTAGGGTGAGACCTGTTCATCTCTGGTTTTAATCCTAAAGAATATCAACAAGCAGTCAGTGTAAAGAGCCAGTATAACATGAATAATAAAAACCAAGAGACAGATATTGGGGTTCAAGCTGATGAGAAGCAAAGCAGCCAGCCACTAGCTCTTATCTCTATCTCAGACCAAAATGGGTGATCCTGTCTCCAGGAATCCTCGGAGTACAATCCTCTGAGTTCCTGTCTCCTCCTGCCTTATACTTCTCTCTCCACCCAGCCATATATCACTCCTGTCTCCACCTCCCTAGTGCTGGGATTAAAGGTGTGTGAACCCAAATTCTGGGATTCAATGCATGATCTCTGTTACTCTTTCAGACTGATTCACTATTGTGCAGCCCAGAGTGGCCTTGAACTCAGAGAGATCTATCTGCCTCTGTCTCCTGAGTCCTGGGATTAAAGATGTGTGCCTGGCCACTATGGCTTGTGGCTAGCTTTGCATTCTGAACCCTCAGGTTAGCTTAATTAAATCATAATAAACAATTTATCACCGCAGAGCAGTATGGGAGCTGTGGTGGTTTGAATGCAATTGGTCCCCATAAGCTCATAGGAATCGGCACCATTAGGAGCTGTGGCTTTGTTGGAGTAGGCACAGTCTTTTTGGAGGAAGTGTGTCACTGTGGGGGTAGGCTTTGAGGTCTCCTTTGCTCAAGCTACTCCCAATGACACAAACCACTTTCTGTTGCCTGCAAGATGTAGGAATCTCAGCTACTTCTCCAGCACCATATCTACCAGCACACTGCTATGTGCCACCATGATGATAATGGACTGAACCTCTGAACTGTAAGCGAGACACCCCAATTAAATGTTCTCCTTTGTAAGAGTTGCCATGGTCATGGTGTCTCTTCACAACAATAGAAACCCTATCTAGGGCAGGATCTATAAACAAATGTGGGCTTCTTTGTTTTGTTTTTACTTTTTATGAAAGCATAAGAACTGACATTTGTCAAAGGAAAAAAAAAACCCAAAAGTTAAAGAAAAACCTTAAAATATAAACACACACAATCTTCCTTTCCCAGGCTTTTGTTCCCACACATCACCACCACCATCATCATCACCACCACCATCACCATCATCACCACCACTATCACCATCATCACCACCATCACCACCATCATCACCACCATCATCACCACCATCACCACCATCACCACCATCATCACCATCACCATCATCACCACCACCACACCATCATCACCACCATCACCACCATCACCCACCATCACCACCATCACCATCACCATCACCACCACCATCACCATCACCACCATCATCACCATCACCATCACCACCATCACCATCACCACCATCATCACCATCACCATCATCACCACCACCATCATCACCACCATCATCACCATCACCATCATCACCACCACCATCACCACCATCACCACCATCACCACCATCATCACCACCATCATCACCATCACCATCATCACCACCATCACCACCATCACCACCATCATCACCATCACCACCACCACCCATTCAATCTGCATCTGCCTAGGGCTTGCTAGCTTGCCTTGCTTCTCAGTTCAAGGGAACAGCAGGAGTTTGAAGATACAAAGCTGAGCAGACTGGTCTTCTCCCTCTGGCCCTTGAGCCAAGTATGTGCAGCCCCTGACTGCAAAGGCAGCCTTGCTCCTCCTTGAGCACACTCTCCTGGCCCAAGGGATACTGCAGAAGTCATGTCTTCTGTGGCTTGAGCCAAATTTAGATTTTCCCAGCACAGCTGGGCCCCTCCCCAAAAGCATCTCCAGAGGCAAGAGCCTGCACAGTGGCCCACTTGGTTTCCTGAGTGGCCATTCTCAAACTCCAGCTCCCCTCCCTCAAGATGGCTCAGCATGTAAAGGCATTTGTCATGCTAACTTGCTGACCTAAGTTTGATCCCAACTCCACAAAGTTGTCCTGTGACCTCCACATATGTGCCATGGCTCATATGTCCCCCCACACACACACATCATCATCATCATCACCCACACACAATGTTTTTAATTCTCTAAATGAAGGAGAAATTAAGATTAACATAATAAATACTATTTTAAACATTTGCTTACGGATGGGTGAAAAAAGAATCTGAGACTTGATGGAACCACTGCCATTCATCTTAACTAAAAGAGAATCCTTCCTTTTAGTCTGGTAACAAACTGATCCGGCACCTCCCAAGTGTGACAGATGAGGTGAAACCACTCCTTTTTGACCCCAAGAATGGAGAGTTACTTCCTAGCTTCTGGCCAGGGCAGTTACCTCTTCAGAGTCTCTTGATGCTTTTCAAGTCACAAACATCTCCAGCCGTGTAATGGCCTGGCCCTTTTCACATGCCAACCCAATGTCATTTCTCTTTGAATAAGCTCAGATTTAGAAAACTAAAACTAAAATTAAAAGGTGGCCTTTACAGAATGAAGGGGATAACGGGCAGTCCCAGCATTGTAGGAGCCAGGACAGACTGATGGGGGTTGGGCCTGCAAGAGGCATCCCAGGAAATCCGGATTTGAACTAGCCACTCTGCACTCCTTCCTATTGATACAATCCATGCATGTCCAGCATAAGTGTGGGTATGTGCCTCTGAAGACATAGATGTAACAGTACCCATGGGTGCCAACAGACCAGGCAGGGAGACAGAGATCTGTTGACTGAGCTCACAGCACAGCATCTAGCAATGACCTTCCCAGGGAAGGTAATGCATGTGGAGAATGGGGATGCTGAAGACAATGCCCTTGACCTTGAGTCCACAAGAACACCTGGACCTCCCTCATCAGCAGAAGAGCATCTATAAGCTTTGCAGGCTGGTAGTTTCTTATAACAGCCTTCTGGGTAGGCACAGGTTCACTCTCTGGAGACAGAGCTGAGTCTATTGCTGATTCTGCATTTGATTTTATCAAAGTGGAACCTTGAGCCTGGTTTTCTTAAATTAAACTTTCTTTTCTTCATACCTAAAATTCGAGTATCCACTGAAAAGTGTGCTCCGATGGGGTATGCGATTATGCAGTGCTGGACAAGTAGGAACCCACCAAGATATTGGCAGAGGGGAAAGGCTAGAGACAACCACACTTCCCAGAGTGCTCTGTGCTATAAGGGAGAGGAGAGCAGGGGAGGGAAGAGAGGATAGAACCTTGCTTAGTTCTTGGTAGGAACCAAGGTGCCTACCAAGAAGACAAGATCTCAGCAGCTGAATTTGCTTCAACTAGGGAATTCGCAACTTTGTAACCTGAACTGAACTGTTCAAGAAGACAAAGCCAAGGCTGAGGCTGCAAGGCCAACACTGTGCAACCCTCCTTTTTCTAGTGTCCCCATCAAAGCATGTCAGCACAGCCTTTTGGGAACATTAGTTTCCTAAGTGGCTTAATCAAAAGATCCCAGTTCATCCCCACAATGGGGCAGTCACCTGGGAAAAGTAAAAGATAGATCCATGCCTTCCTTCTCACACAAAGATAAATTCCAGATAAGACTAGAGCTTAACACTGCAATTGTAAAAACATTAGGGAAAAAATGAGATACTGAGAGCTCTTCTTGTCTGCATCCATGTATCCAAACAACTGTGGACTAAACACGTTCAGAAAGAAATTGTGTCTCTACTGAACATTTGGCCATTATACACGAAACAATACAGTTTAACAACTATTTGCATAGCATTTACATTGTATTCGGCATTATAAATAGTCCAGAGGTGAGCTATGCATAGGTTATATGCTAATATTGTGCTTTTTTAAACAAAAGACTTGAGAAATCTGAGGATTTTGCTATCTGCAGGAGCTTCTGAAAACAATATCCCACGAATACCAATAGATAATTATAGATAGGTAGATATGAAATTTTTTATTAAGCACATATGTGCTTGCATAATACAGCCCTGGAAGATGCACATTATGATGGTTGCCCATGGAGAGAAAAGGAAGATGGAGAAGGAAGCCACTTACATTTGTCTTTGATTACATTCACATGCAAATGTAAAAAAGGGGGTGGTGGCTGTTTTTTTTTTTAACATTTATTTAGCATGTGTGTCTATGTGCGCATGCTCATACCACAGTGCACATGTGGAGGTCAGAAGACGCAACTCTGGTTGTCAGGCTTTAAACAAGTGCCATTACCAGCTGAGCCATCTTGTCAGCGCCATGTATTGCTTCTTTGTAGCATTAGATTTGGGTAAGTTGTCCATGGTTTCCCCAAGGATAAACCCAGTCTCTCAAGTCAGAACCATGAGGATCCTAAAAGTGTCACATTCTTCATGCAAGAAGTCCCACCACATCTGCTGGAACATGGCTGCCGGAAATGGAAACCAGTGGCTTCTAGAAGATAGAAATTCGGTGCCTTTCTTGGGAAAGGAGCCAGGACCACACGACTCAGGGAATCCGAAGCCCCTCCAGTGTTCCAGTTTGGGCCTGAGCAAAGTGAAGTATAGAGAGCCCCTTCGCCCCAAAAGGCTCAAAACATAGGAGCTGCTGAGGTCCCCACTAGGAGGAAAGCAGACAAAGCAACCCGTGTTCAGCCTCCTCCTGGCCCAGCTTCCTCAGAGAATTGCAACAAGTAGACGCCCCTCGTGTGCGTGCTCACCAGTGACTATGCCCCAAGACTTTAGATCGAGTTGCCACAGCCACGTGTGCTCTGCTAACTCGCCACCTCTCCACCACGTCTGGCTTTCCCTTTTTGTCCTACTTACGTGTTCCTTTTGGAAATTTTAAACTTTTTTTTTTTCAAAGTTAAGGGGAAAGGAATTTTTCCAGAGCTCAAAGATGTTGGCTCAGATGTACTGGTGGGGGGAGGGAGGGCTTGGATTGAAGAACTAAGGAGCTGCCGTGGAATGGGGGTTGGAGGGCAACATGAGACTCCAGGAGCTGGGTGCAGACCCCCCTGGGGTCCTCATAAGCTGGCCACTCCTCCTGGATCTGGTGTGTCTGTGGGCCAGTTGCCAGGGCCTTGGTTACCCCTTAACCGCCCCGTTAGTGCTTGGGCTCCCTTCATCCCAGCATAACACACAGGCACAAAATTCCGCTGCTGGAGCCAAGGTGGGCAGAACGGATGACTGGAATCGATGTTCCAGCTTGGAAGTGGGGGAATCCATCCTCTATCCGTTTCCTTTTCCCCTCAGCGTCTCTCTAACCCTCTCAGACTACACCAGAAACAAACTGTGGCATAAAAGAACTTTCTGAGCTCGTTTTAAGTGAAGTTGCTGAAAGCAAAAGAGGCCCCTCCCAAATTTGAATCCCCGGGATGGTGAGGCTTCTTGGAGTCCTCAGGGCCTGGGTCCAGCCTTCTTGTTCAGACCCTACTTGGCCTCCTCCACTCTCTCCACATTGTCTTCTTCCTCCCACAGCGTGTTGACTTCCTGCCAAACCATTTCTCTCCTGGCTCTAAACTTTTGTCGGGGGCGCAAGGGGGGAAGATGAAATCAGCACTTGGAGAGCTGGAAGGGGAAAAACAGCTGCTTTTAACAAAATGGGATAGAGGAGGGAGGCCCAACATCTGCATCAGGGTGGAAAGTCTGAGGTCAGGAAGGACACACAGCTCACTACTCGGGATCCTACAGGCACACAAAACACTCACTAATGCGCCCCGAGCTGTATGTACTAAAGTCAGATGCACTTGGTACATGTATTAAACTTTTTCCCCCTTCACCTTAGAGATATGGAAACAAAATATTTCTCTTTCCTCTTTGCTCTCCTACAAGAAAAACTACAGCCCACATACTTGGGGCTTGAGAGAGTGAAGGGGTCTATGGCACCATTCCCCAAGGTGAAGTCATTGGGCATGGCCAGAGTCTATGGCCTCTACCAGAGGATACATAGGCCTAGGATTACCCTGGTTGCTGTTTTTACCCCAGAGGAGCCAGAGAACTGGATTTTTATGTGAAAAAAACACCTGAGATTTAAATGTTGACAACTAATTCAGAAGCTGAAGGCACTAAGCAATTCAACCTAGCACTGACCAAGCAGACAAGACTCAGGGGGAAGCAGGAATGCCAGACACCTGCTGAAACCTGGCTTCCTGGAGGAGGGCTGACACCAGAACTGGCTTGGAGCAGACAGTGTGTCACCCCGTTCTGCACTTTGGCTCCTTTTTTGCCTTTGGTGTGTCCCTAGCCCCTCCCAGGTCTGAAGAGAGTTTCTTCTTGCAGTGTGTGGCTGAGGCCCTTTCCAGAGACCGTTGGAGTCACCCTGTGTGAGGGGACAGGATGTCAGTTAATCTGTTTGACAACTTGATTGGATTAAGAAACACTTGGGCTGGTTTAGAGACCATTCTGTGGTTAAAAGATATTGCTGGTCTTGCAGAAGACTCAAATTCAGTTCCTAGCACCCAGTTCAAGCAGCTTACAACCACCTCCAACTCCTGATCCGGGGGATCCGACACCCCTCTGGACTCTACACCTGAACACACATACACCTGAATAAAAATAAATACTTTAAAAACAAAACTAAACTAACTAAAAAAGAAACACCCCATAATGAGGGGCTCATTTGAGTGTCCAGACCTGGCTAACTAAGAAAGGAAGATCTGACAGGGGTGGTGGTGCACACCTCTAATCCCAGCACTTGGAGGTAGAGGCAGAAGGATTTCTGTGTGTTCGAGGCCAGCCTGGTTTACAGCTGTTACACAGAGAAACTCTGTCAAACAAAGAAGAAGAAGAAGAAGAAGAAGAAGAAGAAGAAGAAGAAGAAGAAGAAGAAGAAGAGAAGATCCACCCTTATGTGGACAGCAGCAGCCCATGGGCTGGGGTCTCAGACTGAATAAAAAAAGAAAAGGTAAACAGTCAATGTTAGCATCCAGGAACGCCTAGGCTCCGCCCCTTGGGAGTCTGACAGAGTGGGTCACCCCTCGACACATGGCAAGCAGTACCCTGGAAGAAATGCACCCTGACCCTGAAACCAGTGCCAAAGAAACACACTTCGTCCCTAGAATCAGAGCCAGTAAAAGAAATACACCCTGACCCTAAAATTAGAGCCAAAGGACTAAAAAAAAAAAAAAAAAAAAAAAAAAGACCAGAGAAAGAAACACACTTTTGCCCTGAAACCAAAACCAAATCTGCCCCTGACCCTGAGCAGAAAACCAACCAATCCCTGAGCAGGAGATCTAGCCAATCTGAGTTCAGGGACTGAAATATGACCAATCCCCACCCTGGAAATCTTTACCCTGGAAAAACTCAGGCCCTAAGAAACCCTATATAACCCCTGTGTCTATTCGGTTTGTGGCTGTCTGGCTGTCTTCCACCCCAGCAGAGGCAGGCATTCTCCTGGATTTTTCCCTCCCAATAAATCTCTTGAATGAGGTTTGAGTGAGACCTTCCTTTGCCAGAATGGAGCAGATAAGAGAAGTAACAACTTTTCCAAAGCAGAGCGAGCAGGGCTGAGCAGGGTTGTAACACTTTCCCGGAAACCTTCCCTTAGAGAAGCTGAGTTGTTACACTCAGGAGCTGAACTGTAACAACTTCACTGGGGAAGTCCTCCCCTGGGATCAGAGCTGTTACACTGGGGAAGCCTTTCCCTGGAACAGGGCTGTAAACTGCTACTCTTACTGTGACCTATGGTATTCCTTGGCTCCAGGCTGCCAGAACATCTTTCCACCCGAGCCACAATGCTTACACCTTCCTTTCTCCCAATAAACTTCTCACATAAGTTCTGCCTTCATGGTGTATTTGTCTCTCACCGGCCATGGAATCCGCCAAGGTCCAATCTTGTGCCTCATGTCACAGCAGTTGAACTGAAATCCTGGTATTTCTCTTCTCTACTTCCAGGTTGACACCACTGACCAAGCTGCTTCCCCCTCTTTGCCTTCCCTTCCTTGATAGACTGTCTTCCTCTGAACTGTGACCCAAAGTGATGCCCTCCCACATCAGGTCATTCCTGGGAAGGTATTTGGTCACAGCAACAAAAAAGGTAAACTAATACTGTGAGCTCACTGTGCTTAGAATTTAGCCTGCCCTCCCCCTGCCCCTGGCCACCAGGCCTGAGATCCTTTGCCAATGGCTTAGGCAAGGGTTTGACCAAATAGTTCCCTCGAAAAGGTGTCTCTCCCGCCTCCTGAGACCATGTCAAATTCATCCTCTGGAGATTTTGCCTGAACTCGATCTTAGCTTGGTGTCCTTGCGACCCTGAACTGCTTCCTTCATTACCCCCTGAGAGCTCTTCCTTAATAAATCACCAGGTCACAAGGACTTTCCAGGAGCCATTCTGGAACCCAGCCAAGGATGGAGACAGCTCCTACTACAGAAGAAAAAAAAAATGCTAAGTATTTCAGAAGACATGTTTGCAAAAGACCTCATCTGTAGGAGGGCATTGTCTGAGAGTCAACTGAGGATGCTTGAGCCCTCTGCTCTTCTACCTGACCCCTATTTCTGCACAATATCTCTTCATAAACTTACAACTGGTCTCAAACCTCTTCTCACTCTTTCCCAAGTATTTGGCAGACATTGTGTGTCTGACCCCGTCCCAGCCCAGACTCGGTCATTCTAGACCACTTGCCCCAGTGGCTGATACAAGCTAAATTTAAGCCATGTTGTGAGTGAAATTTTCCTGGAATGCCACAGTGAGTGGGCCTGAGAGAATTTAGTTATCCTGGTACTTGGAACACAGATGCAATCTGGAGGGTGTAAGGCTTGGAGCCCCAGGGGGACCCAGCTGGAAAAAAACAAACAAACAAAACCCCCAAGTCTACAGAGGTGAACTGATGAGAGAATTGAAGGGAAAGGGTACCATGGTTGAGTCAAGTTTCTGTTGCTTGCTACCAAAAGCATCCTGATGCCTGCCAAGATTCTCAGACATAACTGTGGCTTTGGAAATTCGTGGAACCCCCCCAACACAGAGGAAAGAAGCACGGAGGAAGCAGGGCTGGTTCAATGCAGCTGGTGAGTGCTGAAATTTTTAATGTGGTGGGAAGGTAAAGGGATGGAGAGAGGGGTGTGGAGACTAACAAATGAAAAGAAGCCTGTTGCCAAAAAGGACTAGAAACTCATCACCAGCTGGGCTACCTGCAACAACAAGCCCAGCAATACACAAACATGGGAGAAGGCAGTGCTATGCAAATGACCTGAGAAGGGGCATGAGTCTCCTGGCCCAGCTTTTGAGCACATGTCTTTTTGTAGTTCATTATGGGGAGCACCTTTCTCTTTCTTAGTAAACTGTCTCTATTTCTACTACCTATGCATTCTGGTGGGGTTCTGTTGTTATTGCTTGTTTTGTTTTGTGGGGTTCTGTTGTTATTGCTTGTTTTGTTTTGGTTTGTCCTGGGACACAAGAACACAGATATCCCAGTAGATATTTACCTTACAACAATAGAGTGTGTGCACAGAACCAAGAAAACCAGCCTTACCATAAGCATGAATGTTCCCTTGCTGATTCCCCAGGCTTTATCAGTCACCAGTGTCACAGAACAATGTACCCACCAAGTACACCCGGTGCCTCATCTCCCTCAAGGACCTTCCTTCCGTCTGGTTAGAGATCAAGTTGGCTGGGCGGCAAAGGGTTATATAAAGCTATGGCTTAAGGCAGACGAATTGGGCCAAATCTCTCTGGACAAAAAATATCTAAATATCTTCTCTTTCTTTCTTTTTCTTTCTGTTTTTCTTTTCCTTCTGTCTTTCTTTTCTTTTCTTTTTCTGAGATGGGTAACGTCAATGCAGAACTGAAGAAGTTAGGCTTGGAAAACAAAACAAGACCTCATACCACAATGTTTAAATGTTTAAGCCTCAGAAATCCAAACACTGGGGTCTTCTGCCGTTCCCGGCAGGCTTTACATCAAGAATTCATGTGGTAACCCAGAAAGCAGCATATGAGTCTGAGTAACCCATCAAACTAAGGTATCTCCACTGCAGACCCAGAGAGCGGGGCATTGGGTACAGCATGTGATGGGGGAGTTTTCCTAGGAAGAGCCAACAAGGAATGAAGAGGACAAGGAAGAGAGAGGGGCCACTGAGGAGTGATTTATGGAGCTGGTCCTGCTGGGGTGGGGTGAAGGGGAGAAGAAGCTGCAAGGAAGGAACACAGAGGAGTCACACACACTTCCTAGTTGCCCCCTAGTAGTCAGAGGTAGTCGGGTGCTCAGCTGTCACCTCTCAGCAGCCACTGCCTAGTTTCCTGGATCTCAGGCTAGAGTTATCTGGGGAGGACTGGGGGGTTTGTTGATATGGGTTTGTTTTTTACTCACAACTTCTAGGTCCCACTTTCTGTGTGTTTACATTTATTGGCTGGAACTGCAGCTGAGAAATGAGCTTTTAGGCCTTAATTCAGCTTTTTGTGCTCCTGTGCCATAAACTGAGCTCAAACCACAGAGTTTCCTTAGAAAGAAATGGGGGGTGGGGGAGTGGAGGTCAGGCATATTTTCTTAGGTTTAATTTCCTTCCAATGTCCTTAAGAAATCCCCCTAAAGCTTCCGCTGCCTCAACCCCAGTCCCTAGCAGTAGCATCAAAGACTTTTAAATTGAGACCCAGGGTGAGTTAGCTAAAGTAAATAAAACCCAGAGGATGAGGGAAATTAAAAAATAGACTGTCTCAGAGAAACCAAGTCTCCACCAAACAGCAAAAAAGGAGGAAACTCGTTGGGGGAAGGGAGACTGGAGAGGGAGGATATGGAGTGCCAAGAGTTGAAATTCAAGGAAAGAAGGAATTAGCATTGGCAGATTTAGCTAATAAGAACACTGGGTGCCTGGTTCGATTTGTGTTTTAGACGAGAAATATTTTTTATTGTGTGCTCTGCAATATTTCAGACATTCTTTTATCAAATATTTCATGCAATAAATACTACAGTAAAATGTTATGCATTGCCCATCTGAAAGCCAAATTTAAATGGGCATCCTGGGATTTTTATCTGACAACCCTAAATTGTAAGTTAAAAATTACAGTCAGAGAGAGATGCTCATCAGTTACGAGCACTGCCCACTCTATTCACTCTGGCCACTTTTCCAAAGGACCCGGGTTCAATTCCCAGCACCCACATGTCTGCACCAGGCAATGTGGCATCCTCACACAGACATTCATGCAGGCAAAACTCCAGTGTACAAAATAAAATTTAAAAAAAAAAAACCAAAAAACTATGGTCAGCTGGTTAGAAACCTTTCACCAAATGCCTTTGCCTTAGTCTAGTCAGCTTTGCTTTAGAGGAGGCTTGCTAGTCATTTAGGTGGGTGTCCCTCTCTTTGCGGGTATATTTGGCTTTTGGTGATTTACAACACACAGAGAGGAAACACCCAGAGAAGATGAGAAGAAAGTGGAATACAAAGACTGTGCGAGGAGGTCCATGCGTGGAGATCCAAGACGAGCCACTATCCTTCCACCTTCTATCACTCTGTCAGGCCACAGGAGCGGCCTTGCCAGCACTGTCCCCTCCCCGAGGTGATTTGGGGGTCTCTGCAGGAGGGTGGAGAGCTGCCACGTTTCAACCCTAGAGTGACGCAGAAGGGGACTACACACACACACACACACACACACACACACACACACACACACACCTGCCACGTTCCAGCCCTGGATGGCGCAGAAGGGGACCACACATACCCTGTCCTAGGGAGATGCTCTCTCTCTCTCTCTCTCTCTCTCTCTCTCTCTCTCTCTCTCTCTCTCTCTCTCTCTCTCTCTCTCTCTCTCTCTCTCTCTTCTCAGACACACACACACACACACACACACACACACACACACACACACACACACACCTGTCCCCGGGCAGGGGAGGGGGGTGTTGTTGTCCTCGCCTCCCTCTGCTTTACATTTTCCTCCTTGGCCGTCTTCGCCGTTCTGGCTCCCCACCTCCCGTCCCTCCAAATAAGGAAGCTGAGCATCGTGACTGCCAGGCAAGGATGCCGGGTCTGGTCCCCGCCCCCAGGCCTAATCCAGCTGCCAACGAGGCAGCTGCCGGCGGGGGGGGGGGGGGGGAGTGAGGGGGAGGGGGGAGCGGAGATAGGGGGGTCGCGGCGTGGCGGGAGCGTGCAGGTCCCGCGGCCCTGATCACTATCTAAATGCTGCGGTGCAGAGCACAGCGCGGGCCCTGGGCGGTCCGAGGCACCTGCAGACAACGCGCCAAGGTCGAGGTGGGAACCAGGCTTTCAGGGCTGCCACGATCGCTTAGCTCGTTCGCTGCGCGGGGCTCCGCAAGGCGGAAGATGACGTGGCGGAGCGAAGAAGCGCCACATCCTCGGATCCAGTCGCTCCACTCCCAGGAACTGACCCAAAGGAAATAATCCAGTCCAAGAAAGATAGAATATCCGGAACTAGAGCAACACGTGGGAAATGGTTTAACGAACCTCCGCACATCAGTGCTATGGAACGCTTTTGCGGCATTTAGGTGATCGTGATCGCTTGGTATCAGGCACCCTGTCCGTGTCTAGTACAGAGACAGGGTATACCCAGGTCTCCTTTTTTTCCTCTGAGGGTTCACAGGGAAAACGAGACAGTAAACTTCTGAACCAGGTGTGCATCCTCATCCGTAAAATGCAAACACTTCATAGAGAAGCCAGGAGGGGCCGGGTGGGAAGGTTACACCGAGTATCTACCACTCGGTGACTAAACAGCTACCAACATTCCCGACCAAGGCTGTGGCTGTTGGCATGGTCAGTTGCCACTGTGCCTGTTGCTGTTGTAGGTCGTGCCAGGTGCCATGATAAAAGCGTGTATGAGTCATTAAAGGTACACAGAAGTGAAAGTGCCACAACACAAACTGCATACGTTTGAAAACACAGGAGGGATGTGTTTAATTGTGCCCGGGGATGCCACCAAAGAAGCATCAAGATTCATCTGGGTCTTGAAGGATATGTATAGGTTTTCTGGGTTGAAAAGAAATGAAAAGATGTTACAGGCAAAGCAATCTTAGGGGCCTGGAGGGGAGAAAGAGCACGGGGACTGCAAAAGCTACTTCCAAGTGTCTTGTAGGGAAAGAATAGGTTTCCAGCTGACAAGTATTCATCTGCCTGACTTCCACAGGCACCAGGCCAGGCCCTCCTGCTATGAGGCCTTGGCTCCGCCCATCAGAAACCTCTAGGCTCAGCTGTGCATCTTGGGTAGGTTCCCATCTTTAGAGGGTGATCTCAGTCCACGGATGCTCCGAGGCCAATGTTGGAAGGGAAGGTTCTGGATCTTTTTCTTTCTTTCCCCGTGACTCTGGGCAGCTGTGAAAACTTACTGAGTTCTTCATATAGAGATATTGGGAAGAACGAGAGTGAGTCATTCTTATGTCCAGGGACCCAAATCTGAAACGAATCTTTGTCCCACCAGCAAGCTCCCAAATAATGACACAGAGGCTTATTAATTATGAAAGCTCGTCCTTAGCTTAGGTTTGTCCCACTAGCTCTTATAACTTAAATTAACCTGATTCTATTAATCTATGTTTTACCATGTGACTTTACCTCTATCCCATTACGTCTGTCTGGATTCCTTCTTCTCTTCCTCTGTCACCCACGGATATTCCGCCTATCCTGCCTAGCTATTGGCTGTTCAGCTTTTTATTTTGCCAATCACAGTAATACATTTTCACAGTGTTCAAATATCCCACAACACAAATCCAAGTGAAAAGACCCTTGTGTTTCTTGACGGGGCTGTGGTAGTAGTTTTAATCATAATATTCAATAAATGGGATCACTTATACACATCAAAGACTGAGCATGCATCACCTCCATTAATTAGCCATCCTTATCCCCTAGCTATAAATACTACAGCTGGAGCTGTTTGTTTTCTTTTGTGTTTCAGTGCTGGGATAGAAGCCAGGACCCTGTACATTCTAGGCAGATGCCCTACCACTGAGCTACACCAACCCCAAATGTGGCTCAATGTCACCCATCCAGTAATGATGAATCTGAGATTCAAAGCAGAGCTGCCTCTCTTACTCCAGAGCGTACCTCCATACTCCTAGGCTATGCTACCACAAAATGGAAAAGAGCCTGTTGGGTCAAGAGGTAGAAAGCAGGCCTTATGAAATCCTTGATTTACCCAGTAAAACCATCACAAGTTCATAAGGGGCCATGGCTGCAGACCACAGTGCTCTGAGACATTATCTAAGCACTGCCCGACACAGCTCTGCTTGTTGTTTCCATATAGCATAGGGCCTTAGTATAAAACCACAACCACCCCAGGCCTTTCAACACAGGGAGCTTAATGTAAGGAACTGGCTTTTGAACTTTGAATTGTTGAGGGGCCAAACTGGGACTAAGACAGCTAGAAGCTATTGTTGCCACCACTAGGCCTGGACAAGAGAGGACAACAGAGTAAGGTAGGTGTACCTGAGCCAATGATCTGATGCCACCAGCAGGAACTGGAGCCACCACTGCCTGAGACGCTACCTGTAAGCAAAGGAAGATGACAAGAGAATGGCTTCCCCAGCCTCCACTCTTCAGCCTTCTGCTCATTTGACCAAACCTACCTGACAGGCACAGTCAAGGGAGCCCTCTACAATGTAGAACAGAAAGTGAAAAGTGGGGGCAGAATGGGAGGGGATGGAGATGGTGGTACAAAGATAGGCAGAGAAAGGACAGGCACCATTCCAACCCAATTGCCCTTGAGGGTGGCTGTCTTTATCCCATTTTACAGACGGAGACACAGTTGCTTAGAGACTGGGTGGCTGAGTCAGCAAAGTGAAGCAATCCTCAGGATTAGACCCAGCTCTGTGTGTCTGTCTCCGAGGCTTGAGCAAGACTAGTCACCTCAGGACTTCATGATTCCTGAGGAATTCAACAACAGCAGGAGCAAGGTGAAAGAGAATCCTTGAGATTCTAAGCTCGAACGTGGGGTCAGAGAGCAAAGGCCCACGTAATGGCAGCATTCGCATTGCCTTCTCTTCTGACCCTGAAGCCATTGCTGTACCTTGGAGAGGAAAATTCTGTTAAGCAACAGATGAGACTCTTGCTCTGGGGACAAAGGGCAATTTTTATCTTCTTTGTATGCCTGAAGGCTGTCTGGTTTGTTTAACGAGGAGTGTGCATTGCTTTGTTGTTCATCTTTAAGCAGCAGCAAACTGGTAGTTGGACCCCAAATGAAGAACTCAGCAGGAAGGAAGATGAGGCAGAAAGATGACAATAGGAGGCTGGACCTACCAGCCAGGTGGCTCATCACTGCACTATCACCTGCTCCCTTGAAACAGAACAACAAAATTAGATCTAACATGATGCCAGGGTCTAATACTCACATATATGTGTGTAAACAAACACATACATTCTTATATACATAAAGCGTCACAAGCCATTATATACCCACAAAAACATACAGAAGCACATTGTCATGTATAATCAAACCTATATATCTACACATGTACCCCTATGTACATAACACATACATTGTAACTATTATAAACATCTCATGGGCATGCTCTGTTTCACTTTTTTCTTTGTTGGGAGGGTTTCAAGACAAGATTTCTCTGTATAACAGTCCTGGCTGTCCTGGAACTTGCTCTGTAGACCAGGATGGCCTCAAACTCATAGAGATCCTCCTGCCTCTGCTTCCTGAGTGCTGAGATTAAAAGCATGCACCACCACCACCCGGCCTGTTTCACTTTTTGAGTGAGACTTGGAGATGGGAGTAAGGTTCAAGGGTAGAGTGCTTGCCTACCTCATATAATCCTTGGATTCCATTCCCAGCATCACAAACCAATCAATCATTCATCAATTAACAGATGATAGATAGATAGATAGATGGATAGAGAGATGATAAATAGATAGATGGGGGGATTTGACAAAGCTTTCCTGACTTAACTGTCTCACAAGGAGTCTCTGCATCTTCCAGGAAGCTCATCAGGATGCCTTCCAAGGGTTGGGGAGCTTCTGTGGGCCCCAGAACATGTTCGAAAGTGCATTCCCAGAGTAGGCTCCAGAGAACACTTTTCTCTGACACTATGGTCTGGGAGGCCCTGCTGTCCCCTTGATCAGCGAATGCTTGCAGTACCAGGAACCCAGTCTCTAGAAGAACTGCTCTGGGAGTGGCTTCAATTTTCCCAGACTAGGGTATTTGGATCAAGTCCCTGCTCGTCTCTAAGCCTCTGTTTCCTTCTCTGTGGTGGAAGGAACCTCTCAGTTCTAACCAGGGGCTTATATCTGGCATGCAATAGGAGCCTCCTGACCCTAGATGCAGCTGGAGAGGAATTTGATTCCAAGGATGGCATGCTTCCAAAATTCTTGGCCACCATTATTTATTACCAGACTTCCATTAGTCATTGACACTATAAATACATCTATAGCTTCCTCCACCAAAGAGCCCAGATGGCCTAGGGAGGAAAGGAACCCTCACACACGTGCACTCACCCCACCCTCCAGGTTAGCCACAGCCCAGTGGTTTGCCAAAAACATCTGCCCCATGTGAATTTCCATACTAAGCAACAGGGACTCCAAGATAGGGGTAGACAGCTGCAAACTGAGGGCCTCTGGCTGGGTCTCAAACAGGAAAGGACTGGCAGGCAACCTGCCTGCAGGTGCAAATAAAACAGGATCACATGAATGGACAGGACAAATCACACAGATAGGTCCACTGCTTTTGAGCACCAAGGATAGGGACCTGTTTAGGATGAACTAGGTACTCCTCCCAGGAGAGAGGTAGATGTCCCAGCAGTCAGAGGGGGCAGGGGATTTAATTGTTAAGAGAAATAACTTCTCCACATCACCGGATGGGTGGGGACAGGATAGCATCATGGAGTGACCTGCATTTGACATTCCTTAAATGAAGGGAACAAGGTACAAGGAATGGACCCACTGGGAAACATTGTATCTCTGATGTCCTAGAGGGGCAGGTCTGCAGTGACTCCAGGCAGCCCAGGAAAGGAAAGTCCTGCCCTAGCTTGAGGCTCTGCAGAGCCCCCATTCTGCTGTGCCCTTCACCATCAAGTAAAGAGCTGATCAGCCACGAGAACACACCCATCTAGATGATTCCATAAACTATTCTAGAAGGTGCCATGAAGGTCCAGTAGGTATTATTACTAACAGGCCCAACGGGTAGCCAACAAGCTGCTGTCTGTGAGTCAATCACGAATGGGCTGCCTCAGCATGACTAGAACTGGACAGGGGAGTAAGTAACAGGAAGTTAAAGGCAATGCCTTTCTTCTGGACCAGGATCCCATCCATTGATTTCTGCATAGATAGGTCATCCAGGAAAACCAGAACAGGGAAACCCACATCACATCTAGGAGGTGGTAAGGTAAGCAGAGATGCTTGGGGTAGACAGCTAGCAGCCTTTCTCTGCTTCACTTTTAAGTGTAGCAGAGGGTACAGGGCAGCTCCCCCCCCCCCAAGTCTGACCTCCAGGATACCTCACCTGCACAGTGGGGATTCCTGCGGGAGCTGAGCCCTGCATTCAGCATTTGCATCCATCGTAAACTTGACCAGTAGACTTCACCGTTTAACTGCCCATACATGTTTTCTTTGGTCAGCCACTGAGGTCAGAGGCAGTTCAATAGGACTGTCTCACTCCTGCCTAGGAGGCCCTCACTGACACTGGGGACTGATAGACATAGAATGTGTCAAGATCCAGGAGCTCAAAGAGCAAATGACATTCTCTACTTGTGCTGTCTCCTGAATATTTATTTGGTTTATTGATACTCCTAAGTCTGGTCTGGCCTCAGCCAGCCTCCCTCGGGCCTCTCTCTCTCTCTCTCTCTCTCTCCTCTCTCTCTCTCTCTCTCTCTCTCTCTCTCTCTCACACACACACACACACATACACACACACACACACACACACACGCACGCGTGCATCTGAAGTCACCACCAGCTTGCCTGGGGTCTCGCTGGTCAAGAGGGGCTTCACTGGAATGGCTGCTTCTCTATCCTCTCATCATCCAGCAGGCCATCCTAGGCAGGTTTCCCAGAGAGAACATAGAAACCTGCTGAGCCTCTTGGCACACAGGCTCGCTTCTGCCACATTCTATTAGCCAAATCATAAGTGCCATAGCTTCAAGAAGTAGGAAATAGACTCCATCTCTCCCAGGGAAGAGTGGCAAGTTTGAATTGTGAGCCCAGGGCCCAGGGCCCAGGGCCCAGGGTGGTGGTGCATACCTGTAATCCCACACCAGCAAGGCTGAGGAGGGAGGATAATGAGTTCAAGACCAGCCTGGGCTATAATCAGAAAGGGGGAGGGGGGAGGAGGGAGGGAGGAACAGAGGGAGGTGGGAGAAATTAAGTACATTGTAAAGAGGTTTGACCCTCAGAGAAAAATAGGTGTAGGCATTTTTACTAACAATCTACCAGAGACAATGTGGGCATTTGCCCTCCAGGGAAGACACAACTGCAAATTGCCAAAGAAAAAGTCTCCTGAAATTTCATCTGTAAAATCATGGCCATCAAAGTTACGTAGTAAGAACATTCAGCCCTTGGCATCTGGGAGGCATTGGTTACAGGACCTCCCCCCTCCCGCAAGACACTAAAATGCAGGAATGTACAAATCCCTTGTGTAAATGGTAGAATGGTGCCTGTTGGGAGAGCTCAGCAGGAAAGGCTGTTGAACCAGAACTCAAAGTCCAGAACCCATGTGCTTGCCATCTGACCATCACACCTGGGCTATGTCACCTGTGTGAGTTTGCACGGGCTCGCGTACGCACACACTTACACACACACACACACACACACACACACACACTGCTAAAATGAAGTCCTTCCATATAATCTACATACATCCTCCCATTTACTTTTAACCATTTTTACATTACTCATATCCCCTAGTCCAACGTCAGTGCTATGGAAATAGTTGTTGCACTGTAGTGCTTAGAGGGAAATGACAGGAAAAAGTCTGCATGTATCTGGTACAGATATTTCCAATCCTCAGTTACTGGAGTCTGTGGATACATAGGTACATTGTCTACTTATATGTCTATCAAGGTAGTTGCAGCAGGCAGAATCCCATCAGAAAAACAGAGCCAAGGAAGAACAATTCAATCGCGATTTCACACACTATCCTACTTAAAAGATGACAAAAGAGCAGGAAGAGACTGGAATCTGCTCGAAACTGCTGCTTCCTTGGGCTGAAGGGACAAAGAAGAAGAGAGTCACAGCTACTGCTCGAATTCGGAGGCAAGCAGGAGGGGATGAGAGGCTACAGCCCTAAGCAGAGAGAGCTGGTATAGGCCCACCTCCCGCCTCGGCTTCTCCCTTCTTCAGAGCGCCAATCTTCTGCTGGAGTCTCCCATTGGCTACATCCACCAGGAAGACAGTGAGCTAGGGATCCTGGGAAATGTAGTCCATAGAACTCAGGGCCCTGCAAACCGGCAGAGTATGGAATCCAGCCTAGGAAGAGAAATAGCAAATTCACTGTGAGAATGGAAAGGTCTCCCTAGCCTACCTAAAATAGGGGACTGCCTCAGCCAAAGCCTTTGAGTATGAGAGCCAGACCTCGATAGAGGGCAGAGCAGAAAGGGGGAAGGTTGTGGTGGGATGTCCCCAACAGAAGGGGATAGCAATACAATGTTTAAGATTAGAAAATGACACGTGGCCTGGGGAACCAGGATGGCTGCCTTTCCACACAGCAGTTCTTGAGCAGTGTGAGCAGTAACCACACTCTAGCAGAGGGACTGATGGCTGCTGCAGCTACAGATTAAACATGACTGTTTCATTCTATCCTGTCACAGCCCTCTGCACTAAGTACCAGAGAAGTTTCATACGAAAACCAGAAAAGGCACCAGGTTTCCATGGATGACTGCATAAAGTTAAGATCCTGAAACTGAAAAACGAGAACATCCCTAAAGTTCTGAGCGTGTGTTGTGTGTGTGTGTGTGTGTGTGTGTGTGTGTGTGTGTGTGTGTGTGTGAGTGTGTGTGTACACATATATGTGTGACATTTATTCACAATATATGTGAGTATTATATATTGTATAATGCATTATATATTCATACACACATACATACATACATAAAACACACACATTTGAGGCCGAATTAGACCTTGAGTCAATAAAATTTTCTTTAAGTAGATAAAAACAGCCTGAATGTGAGTAAGAACTAAACCATACAGTTCAGTGGGTATGTTTTCTTCAATATTTATTGGGATTTGACATTGGAAAAGTTTTACAAGACATTATTCTTTAGAGTAAGAAATAGATGACCAGAGAAGTGAGATCATCTGTCCAGTATCACATAGCTTATTAATGAGCTAAACTACAGTAATGGGAGAACTTATGTTGATGTGTCTGCTCTTATAATGTCCTAAGAATAAATAACTATGGAGCCATCAGAGTGTGGTACTGTCACTATATACATATTATCACAATGGGTACATAGTGATGGAACCAAATTTACACCCGCAGCATGAATGTCACATGCCAGGTTTGTCTAGATCTCCGCATGTGTGTCTTTAAATGTGTGGGAAATACTCTACAGTGAAGGGAGGTAGTGTGATGTGGCATCTTGGAGGGGTTGGGTCATTTACTCAAGGTCACACAGCTGGCTGGAGGGAAACCACAGGGCCCCCCAGAGCAGCCACAAGGCTGTTTCATGGGCTGCTTCCCTTCATCTAGAGTGCCCCTTTGCCACCGGAGAGTTTCGACAACTCAACTCTAGAGGGCAGAATGGGTGGAGTTCAGTTTTTCACAGTTCTTTCCCAGGTTACAGGCAAGGAGGCTCCAGGCAAAAGTAGAAATGTATCAAGTCTAGTTTCAGATCCTGGTGTCTTTCTCTTCCCCACCCTCAATACATTAGGATGTTTTTGTTCAGCCAAAACAATAAAATCGCTTTTGCAAGGGAAGAAAAATAGCCAACTTGCCAGTTTCCTGTTCTTGTCAGTACATTTCCTGGAAAGGGTAAGAAGTAGGTCTTCATTGATCGGGGTGGGGGCAGGGCAGTTTCCAACCCAGGTCACCATGACACCGGTAAAGTCAAAGGCCAAATCAGCTTAGCTCTGGTCTAATCAGTGTCCACATCCTGCAGACTCTTCAGTGGAATCTTGCTCTCTGGGCACCTTCCTTGTTGTCTCAATAAATGCCTAAGGTCTCTTCCTTAGCCACAATTTCTTTTACTCTTTATAGCTAGCTGCTTTCTCCACAACCACCTTGCTAGCAATTTAGACGTGCCAGGGGTCCTATGGGCTCCTTAGGGTGGTGGTGAGACTATTCCAGAAGATGGATGCTACAGGGGTCAGATGTACTGACAACTGAAGTACTTGTCTGTGGTTAACAAGCTCTATCTTCACCTCACTCAGATGTGGGTAATGCAACCAGAGCTAAGCTCCTAATACGTGCAAGACTGGGTGGGCTGTGGTGGCACACACCTTAATTCCAGAACTGAGAGGCAGAGGTGGAGGATCTCTGTACATTCAAGGCCAGCTTGGTCTATATATCTAGCTCCAAGACAGACAGCCAGGGCTACACAGAGAGACCCTGTCTCATAAAACAAGAACAAAAAAAAATTCATGTAAGGATGCTGTATCAGTTGGCTTCTACTTGATTTAACAACAAAAAGAAAAAAAGAGAAAAACTAAGCAAATATTTAGTGCTTAGACCATTTAGCTTCCATGGGTCATGCAGGTTGGGCTTGGCTGGGTAAGCCTTTTGTTCCCAGCTAGTTTACTTGGGCATCTTTGACCTGCTGCTGGGCTTCTGGAAACTAGCTAATCTGGGATCGCTCATGGGAGATGGTGTATCTCTGCCCCTCAGAGTCTGGCTCTCTTCAAGACCGTCTAAGCATGGTGGTTCAGGCTTCATATAGGAGAGCTGGTCAAGTCCCAAGAAAAGTACATTAAGCTACAGGGCCTCCAGTTGTCACATTCGAAAGCCCCTGGGCTACTTGAGTGCATCAGTGCCATTGCTGAGTGACATGTACTCAGGTCTGCAACCTAGCAGTGAGACCTGGAGCACTTGCTGCAGATGACTGACTGTTGAGTATTTATGTGGACGGTAGTGATGTCCAAAGGAAAAAAAAATGCTTTTATTTTGTAGGTTATTTCATTGAACTATATGCAAAATGGGTATCAATAAATGTATTGACCCAACAACAAAAAAATGCAGGGCCTCTGGAGATCCAAGTTTAGAACTGCATGAAGTTGCTCCTTCCCTTTTCTAACTCCAGGCAAGAAAGGGACTAGGAGTCAACCCCAGTTCTTTATCACTGTGAAGTTGCCAGGGAGCATTAGATACAGGGAGCAGAGAAGGAATGTCACCAGATCCGCTTGAAAAGACTCTTCCCTGACATCCAAGCTAACTCTTCCAGAAACAAAGTAAGTGCCTTGGAAAAGGAACCTCCCCTGCCCCCCCCCAAAAAAAGTTAGAATTGAATATTTTCTTCAAGGGTTTGTCGCACAGGCTGGGCCTACCTACTAAGCACAAACATTAAGAGAGCGAAGCAGCAGGCCCAGGAACAGCTAGCTGGAGAGAGCCTGCCTTCACCTGCTCAGGGATTTTATAAATCATTCTAGTTTGACATTGACCATGGCTGAAATGTTTACACCATGACATTTGGCTGGCTCTTCTCATCAGGTGCTTTTCCTCCCAGACAGCTGTTTTCCCAGCATACCACCGCCTATCAGCCAAGCAAACATTACCTCCTTCAAATAAGTGAGCAAGACAGTCTGAGACAACATGGAAAATGGTAACACACTGATCAGATACCATGGTGTCAACTCACAGAGTGAACTGAGATGAACTGAGCCTGGAGAGTATCGGGAAAGGACGTCAGGTATCCACAGGGTAAAAATGAGGACATGCATCACAAGGAGGTAGCCTTTCGAGCTAACTCTCGGAGGAAAAATAAAGACCACCACAGCAGGCATGAGAAGGCAGCTTGCATGTGAGAATAGGCCAGGCGAAGGCGATGGGCATCTAGACCCACAGAGGTACTCAGACCTCAGAGGTTTTATTTAGTGACAGCCTGGCTTCATGGGACAGAGAACCCTACACAAAACGTTGTTTAATTTTAGTCAGTCTCTCAGCCTAAGGCAACCTGAGTTCACAGGTTCTCTCCTATTGCTACTTAGCTCCCAAGCCCAGGAACATCCATGACACAGCCACACACAAGAAGGCAGTTCACACACAGCGGTTCTGTATTCTGTCTAGACCTTCCCATCAGCACCTGCTCTGGAATCTCCAAGAACAGGTACATATGTTTCCCTGGACTTCTCTTCCTCTCTTGGGAGATAGCACACATCTTGATTTGACCTCAGCTTCCCCATTCACTGTGTAAGCTTGGCCACACTGTTTAATCTTTCCTGATTTCCAACCCAGGAAAACGGAACAAAGCAAGAATCAGAGTTGCAAGGATTCGGTAGGAGATGATGGCTGAATCAGAATTGGATCCAGGGTGGTGGCAGCCTGGGGAAAATGGCACAATAGTGGGGTGATGATGACAATGATGGTGGTGGTGGTGGTGGTGGTAGTGTGTGTGTGTGTGTGTGTGTGTGTGTGTGTTCCTAATCAAATGCAAATGTGAATGTGTGTGTTGGGAGAAACAGACTCTGATTTAAGCCTCCATCTTTTTTCTCTGAAAATCAAGGTATCTCCTTCCCAGGTTTGTGTGGACAAGGTAGCTGGGGTGGGAAGCAGGGCCCAGGCAGCCTAGACCTTGTGGAGTGTGTTTCTGTGTGTTTCTGACCACCTGCATCAAGGAGTCACTTCAAACAAAGACTCTCTTGCAGGTGGTTGCCCAGCCCCCAGTCCACACCCACAGGTGGGACAGTTCTCTTCCAGACATGACCCCTCAGGGTTCAAGGGACCAGTTCTCAGGTTGCCACTGGGGAGGGGTTGACATGGGAAGTCCCTAGGTCAGTGATCTAAGCAAATATTTGTCAGATCAATGTTCAAGACTGACCTATTAACTGCAAACATTGTAAATGCACCACCAGGATGGTGAACAGCAAGTTAGCCGTGAATGTCTTTCCCAGGGTCCCCAGGAAGTTTCCTATCACTCTTGCCCACCTCTTCCCTCCCTCTGCCTGGGGTCCACTGGTCCTCCACACCACACCCCTAACCTGGAGCTCTGTGTTCTGCCCATTGAACACATATGGGCCTAGTCCACATCATTATCTCCCCAGAGAGTAGCTAGCAGCCATCCAGGCAGCCTCTGGCTCTGCACCCTTCCTGTCCTGGTAAAAGACTGGCTTTCATGCTCTCTCCCTTCTATGCACAGCCTGGGCAGGCATCCCCAATGACAACCAGCTAATGAGGACCAGACATCCCTCTTGAAGACCCCTAAAAGAGCCCAGGAGTGAGACAGGGAGCTGGAACAGACCCACAGAACTCGTATTCCCCTCTGTGAAAACCACCAAGTGTGTCCCAGAGCCCAGAACAAAGCAGACCTGCTGAGTGCTTTGCTCTAGTTGCTAGAGGGCTAAAAATACCCTGGCACTGCCAAACATCCTCCAAGGCCCAGGGGAGCTTATTGGGGAAATGGTTACCCAGCACCTGGGCTATTAAAAGGCATAGGCAGAACCAGCCAGCCTCCTACGTGTCCGTGGTGCCCTTTGTCCCCGAGACTCTGCATTCTGTTCACACTCCTGCAGAGGCCTGGGCTTTCCTGCCTTACCTTACCCTGGTGATTCTCTCTTCCCCAGGCTGGATCAGTCTTACTCTTGGTGGGAACACAGGTTGCCCACAGAACTAAGCTTTCACAGATGCCAAAACAATAGCTTGCTTGCAAAATGCAGTGGGTTGTAGAGATTTTTGATTCTTTCACCCCTGTTACAGCTAGCTAGAAGGCCAAAATCCAACATCCCCTAGTAGGCTCTACCACAGCAGCTTCCACTCAAGGTATGTGCTCACAACCTGTGTCCACTAGTCTTAACCCTACCAGGGCCTCCAGCCTCTGGGTCTGATGAAAAAAATATGAACCTGAGGTGGGGGTAAGGGAAGCTCCTAACCCCTCAGTAAACAACCAGAGAGATTGTGGGGATGTGAAACCCATCCAAGAACATACCCCCAAGTTGGGAACCCTCAAATTTTTAGAAGCCAACCACTGAATTAGACACCAAAATGGAAAGATAAATAAGAAAACTGGAGCTGGGGGTGTAGCTCAGTGGTAGAGCACTTGCCTAGGAAAACCCTTGTTTCCATCCTCAGCATTGGGAGAGGGAGGAAGGGAGGGAATGGTGAGGGTGGAAAGGAAGAGAACAGAAGGGAAGGGAAGGGGAGGGGAGGGGAGGGGAAGGGAAGGAGAGGGAAGGGGAAGGGAGGGAGAAGGAGAGGAGGGAAAGGGAGGGGAAGGGAAGGGGAGGGGAGGGGAGGGGAGGGAAAGGGAAGGGAAGGGAAGGGAAGGGAAGGGAAGGGAAGGGAAGGGAAGGGAAGGGAAGGGAAGTTCTTCCTGGAAAGACATGGTGGTACAGAACTTTAATCTTGGGCCCTGGGGAGGCAGAAGCAAGTAGATCTCTATGAGTTTGAGGCCAGCCTGGTCTACACAGAAGCACCCCAGACCAGACAAGGCTACATAGTGAGACTTTGTCTCAAAAACAAAACAATCATAAATAAATATTTTAAAATAACTTTTAAAGACACCCTATACACTAAATAAATAAATGAATGAATGAATGGATAAATAAATAAATAAATAAATAAATAAAAGCTTCCTGTTTCCTCTTGCTGTGTAACAACCTGTGGCAGGTACCGGGGCTTGAAGCAACACAGACACCATGTCACCATTTCTGCAAGGCCAGCTGGTCTTGGGCCTCTTCTGGCTGTGCAAAGTAAGGTGGAACTGTGGTCTCACCTGAACTTTGTCAGGAAGGACTCTCCTTCTAGGGTGATGGAGGTTGTTGACAGGTTCAATTCCAATCCCAATTTCTTTCTCTTCTTCTTTCCATAATATTTTTTATTGATTATTTGGGAATTTCACATCATGCAAGCTGATCACACCTATTTCCAAGTCCTCCCGGTCTGCCCCTCACCCTTGTGACTCCGAGCCCCCCCCCCAAAAAAAAAAAGAAGAAAAAAAAAAACAAGCAAAGACACCCGCAAGTCGGGTTTGTGTTGCCCACATACTCACTGGAGCATGGTCAAACTCACAGTGGCCAGCCTCTTAAAGACAACCAAGTCCTTCCCCGCATGCACCCCACAAGAAGCCATCTAAAGTGGAAAGGTAATAAGGAGTCAAGTCTAGATATAAGGCTAGTTTATTCAGGAAGATGCTACTCACTCAGAAGCCTGGCCCGTCGGCAGGGAGCAAGGTAAGTAGCAGGGACCCCACGTACGTGTCCCTCACTCTTAAACCTTCCTCTCATCACCCTGACCACACCAATCGGGCGTGGCCAGGCACACCCATCTCCAGCCCCAAGCAAGCATGGCTAGGGTATCCCCTACAGCCATCAGTTGTGAAGAGCTGCACCTCAGCATCCTCGTTACAATTTTTAAGAGTTTGATGGCTTCCTGTCTAGGCTGTTACTTCTTGGAGGGTGGGGAGCTAGGGGGTAGGGGTTGTCACTGATGCCTTCTACGTCTCTTTTTCCCAACTGTGAGTCTGCAGTCACTAATGCCAAAGCAAAGTAGCTTCCTTGTCCTTTACAGCCAGCCAGAGCACAGACCATAGACTTCCATAGGGTTTCTGTTGACAGCACAGCCCGCAGACATCAACATGACTCTCTGCCACAGCCCAGGCCACAGACACCATCACAGCCCTCAGTGGCAGCATGGCCCATGGACATCCACATGGCCCTCGGTGGTAACACACAACCTTTCTCACACCTGTCATCACCTTCAAGTCTCTAGTTCCACCTTTCTCCCCCATGCAGGCACCTCTCTGTTCTTCCATCGCTCTTACCTTTCCATTGCATATTTGTTTGTCAATAGCATTGGAAATTGCAGTATGCAGTTCGTCAATAGCATATGGAAACTCAGTAGCCCAAAAGCTTTATATACAAATAGTCATTGCAGTGAACCATTGGTATCATTCAAACTTTCTTGTTTCTGATGTACCATAAATACTGGACGTCTCGGATATCCAGCTATTGCCCAAAGTCGGGATGATCTTGTGGCTAGGCAGGGTGTTTGGGGGTAGGTTCTATGTGAGTTCCAGGATGTCACCCATCTCTCAGCCTTTGATGTTGGCCTCCCTGAGGCTTGCTGGCTTCTACCTTTGTGCTTATAGCCTGTGGGCAGCACCATTACACACACACACACACACACACACACACACACACACACACACACACCCCTTCATCTACTATCAGGGGAAGCAGTGTAGAGTACAGCTACAGCAGCTCCAAGCTGGGGGCCAGACAGTGGTCCTAGGACTGGTCCTATTCAGTGATGACATCTGGTTCTGCAGGACCCTCTCCTCCATGCACTCCAGCAGCTCATAGATGGAGGTAGATGTTGGGGTAGACTGACTCAAAATGCTAGATCTTGGCTGGGATGGCAGCAGAGTTGGTCGACTGCCGGCTTCTCAGGGCTCTCTTCACCATGCTTGCTCCTAAGTTTCTAACACGCTATTGCTGGAGGCTTCCTTCAGCCCCCAGGACCATCTACAGCTCCCTGCCCCTCTCCACTGGTGACTCACAGAACAGTGGTTAGCTTTTGGAAGCAGAGCAGAATACTGATGAAATCTTCCCAGAGGGACGCTCATATGATATGAAAGATGAGAACTCATATCCATGCTTCCTTCTGGAAGCAAGCCACAGATTTGAGCCACAACCAAGAGGTGGGTCAAAGGTAAGAAGTCTCATAGAAAGGTCTCTGCTGTGGCACCATCTTGAAATTCCAGTCACACCAGCAAGATTTAGAGAAAAACAGAAAGGAAAGAAGGAAGGAAGGAAGGAAGGAAGGGAGGGAGGGAGGGAGGAGGGAGGGAGGGAGGGAGGGAGGAAGGAAGTGAATGAGAAGAAAGGATGAGGGAGGTGACAAAAGGATCAACTGGGAGGTGGGAGCCTTGGTTCTGGAACAATAGGGTGAGGGTGGGGGCCATGGAATGCGGGGAGACTCAACATCTCCTGTCCAGCCTTCATTTCCTTTTGCTCTCTTTTTGTCTAAAAGTTCTTCCCCTCTCCCTGACCCAACTCCTCACCCAGATCTATTGTCTCCCCTTCTTTAATACCACATCCCCTGCAGTGTGTTCCATTACTTATCAGCTAATTGTATTTCTGTCCTTTGTAAGATATAAGCTACCAGAACAGTGTCTGGTTCCAGAACATATGAAAGAACTATCCACTGAACAGATGAATACATGATTGAGTCCAGCCTGGAGCTGGAAAGATGGCTCAGCAGTTAAGAGCACTTGTTGCTCTTGCAGAAGACCTGGGTTTGGTTCCCAGTACCAGGCATGCCTTGGTACACAGACATACATGCAGGTGAAACACTCGTAGACATAAAACAAAATAAGTTAATCTAAAAATAAAAAGATGGTTTGACAATAGACTTGCTTGGAATTTATACAATTAGAACGTGGCAGAAATCAACCCCCATTAGTGGCATTCTGTGTCTTCTGACTCAATGGGATTTTAAAAACACTAGTGATAGTATAGTGACTGTACATATTCATGCCTATTTCAATACAGGTACACAAGGTATAAGATCAGAGTAGCCAACCTATCCACCACCCCAGGAGTACTCTTAAGTCTATGTTTTGGGAACATTCAAAATCCTCTCTACCAGCCGCTTTAAAACAGCCAATTCCTTGTTGATAACAGAGTGGTCGTCCTGTGTGCTATAGGACCTTGGAAGCTCTTTTTCTCCTCTCTGCACCTGCACCTGCTGGCCAGCCTTGCTCCTTCTCCCCCACAACCTGGCAATCACTGTTCCGTTCTTCTTTATTACAAATTGTTTATTCAGTGTATGGGGGTGTCATTTCACTAGCCCTGTTTTCTGTTCTTGGGACTGGAGAGATGGCTCAGGAGGTAAAGCACCTGCCACTAAGCCTGATGACCTGAGTTTGATAACTAGGACCCTTACAGCAGAAAGAGAGAAATGACTCCACAAAGTTGTCCTCTGACCTTCATACATGTGTCATAGCTTACACTCACACATACATACAAAATAAGCAAATAAATGCAAGAAAAAATGAAAAAGATAAACTTTTAGTTTTCATATATAGATGGGGACATGCAATACTTGTCCTTATCATTATGTCCCTGATTTATTTCATTTAAAACAATGTTGTCCAGTTCATCCCTATTGCTGGTAATGGCAGACAGAACTGTGTTCTTCTCATGGCTGAATAATATTTACTGTGCATATCTCCTTTATTTTCTTCATCTGCTCAGTTTTGATGGGTTCTTAGGTTAATTTAGATCTTGGCAACTGAGAACAGTGCTTCAATACAGGCAAGAATATGTGTCTCCTCCACATACTGGGTTTGATGTCTTGGGATGTAGACCCAAGAATGAGGTAGTCATCTCAGAATATTTTTTTTAAGTATTTACTGATTGATTTTGTATGCATGTTGCTTGTGGCAGGGGACATACAGAAGAGGACATACAGGTGGGGGTCAGAGAACAGCTTGAAGGAGTAGTTTTCTCCTTCTACCATGTGGGTTCTGGGGATGAAACTTAGGTTGTCAGACTTGGCAGCAAGCACCTTTACCAGCTGAGCCATCTCATTGGTCCCTCAATTTTGTTTTTGGAACCGTCTCACTATGGATCTCAGGCTGACTTCGAGCTAGGGAACCTCCATCTTCAACCTCCTAAGGGCTGGACTATAGGGTGCTACCCTGCCTAGCTGTTAAGTGGGGTGTTTTTGTTTTGTTTTGTTTTTTGGTTTTTTTCTGTGCTTCTTGGCCCTTAGCAAATCCTCTTTTGAGCGTTAAAAAAGCAAGCTATTCACCTATTTTTGTTTGTTTGTTTGGTTGGTTGATTTGATTTGTTTTGTTTGAGACAGGGCTGGCCTTGAACTCACAGAGATCCACCTGCCTCTGCCTCTGCCTCTGCCTCTGCCTCTGCCTCTGCCTCTGCCTCTGCCTCTGCCTCTGCCTCTGCCTCTGCCTCTGCCTCTGCCTCTGCCTCTGAGTGCTGGGATTAGGGTCCAGTTCATTCACCTCCTTTTAATGGATTATTAAGGATTAGGTGAGATTGAATTCATTTTATCTCCTGGAACTTAATCTCTTGTCAGATAAAATAGTTTGAAAATATTTCCCTCTGCTCTGCTGGCTGCCTCCGGGGTCGGTTACTTCTTGCCTTTGCCGGACGAAAGCTTTAGATTTACTGCAATCCCCCCTTGTCTGCCTTGGATCTGTACTTTGTGCTTTTAAGGCCACATCCAAACCCTGTTTTTTTGTTTTTTATTTGCCCAGCTCAACATCTGTTAGTGCCTCCCCTGTGCTTCCTTCCAGTAGTTTCATAGCTTCTGGTCTGACTTTTACATCTTCCACCCACTTTGAGCTACTTTTGCACACGGCAAGAGATAGGGATCTTAATTTCTTTCTTCCACCTATGGACCACTGATGTTCCCAAAAACAGTTATTGAACAGACTGTCCACACTTCAACGAACAATTTTGGCACCTGTTGGTGGATATGCAGATCTGCCTCTAGCCTCCCTGTTCTATCTGTCTATGTGCTCATTTCTATCCTCACTGTGCTATTTTCCAATAAGATTTGAAGCCAGGCATTGTATGCCTCCAGCTCTTTTTCTCAGGATCACTTTGCCTATCCGGGTCTTCTGAAGCTCCATACACAATATAAGTGAGTGTGGAAAGGATGCCATTGCGTCTTAATGAGGACTGCATCCAATCTATAGGCTACTTTGTTGTCTTCCAAGGCAGGATGGTGCTGTTCTGTGACAAGGGACCACGGAAGCATGCTGAACTGACCTGGTCCAATGGGCCTGAGATAGGTAATGATCAGCTAGAATGGCTATTCAGCAGGAAGGGACTGAGAAGCCAGAGCTCACGAGATAGGCAGAGAGACAGGAAATGGATCATTCAATCACTACTTCTAAGGACAGAGGAGTTGAGTGGGAGAGGAGTATCAGGAATGTGTAGCGAGGAGAAGGAGAAGGTGTACATACCAGAGGAAGAGACCCAAGAAGAAAGGAAGGTCCTGCCCAGTGCCAGTGAGAGGCCAAGCCAGCAAGACAAGAATGGACAGGATTAAGTGACTGGAGACCAACAGAGAGCATAGCAAAAGCATCTCAGAGAGCAGAGATATCCCCATCCACAAGAAGCCACACACGAATAACAGTCACTCCTTCAACAAAGAGCCAAGAATAGATTCAGTGGGAAGGAAGGAAGGAAAGAAGGAAGGAAGGAAGGAAGGAAGGAAGGAAGGAAGGAAGGAAGGGCAGAAGGGTGGACCCAAGACAAGTGAAGGAGATTCTGGAATAGACACAAGCTGCTGGCCCTGCAGTGCAGGCTAAGCAAATGCACCCAAATACAGCAGTCACCCCTGTCTACAACAGGTATGATACACATCGGTCACCCCTGTCCACACAGACACTGTACACAGTGGTCACCCCTGTCCACCATAGACACTGTCCATAGCAGTCACCCCCATCCACAACAGACATCATATACATTGGTCACTCCTGTCCACAACAAACACTATACACAGTGGTCACCCCATCCATCACAGACACTGTACACAGTGGTCACCCCCGTCCACAACAGACACCATCCAAGACCATAATCAGATGCTCGAAACATCACTAGCACCAACCCTTGTACACTGTGTTTTTCCCCTCCATACACACACCTCTGATAAAATTCTTAAACTAAGATATAAGGCTGTCTTCTTTGGTATTAAATTGAGACTTTCTGGTATGTCTGTGTGGTGGTTTGATCAGGAATGGCCTCCATTGGCTCATATTTGACTGTTTGGTCATTGTAGAGGCACTACTGAAAAGGTGTGGCCTTTTCAGAGTAGTGTGGGCTTGTTGGACAAACTGAGTTACAAGAGTTGCCATAGTGGGAGGGCCAATCCCTGCCCCAAATGACTGGACAGATTTTGATGGGAGGGAGAAGGAAATTAGATAGTTTCTAATTTAAATCAAATGTACAAAATCATTTCTATTTAAATAAAATGTATAAAATTGTTTCCAATTTAAATAAAATTGATGAAGAAAAAAATTCTTAAACTAGTCACAGAAGGAGACTGCAACAAATTCTGACAAAGTAGAACAATTGTAAGAGTAGGCTGAAATAAAATCCCCAGATCACAACTCTTGCCTTTGGGGGCCATTGTTAAGTAAGTGTATACACAAGCACTGCCGTCTATAGCAGTCAATCTGATGGTCAAATGGACCAAGGTGACTAATGTGTGGGTGGTATACACAGCATGGACCCATTGAGCAAAGGGGTGTTTAAAGTCCAGGTGGAGTGGAGCCGATGTTGTAAGATTTCATCAAAGCTATGTGTAACTTTAAACTTTTGAATTGTTTATTTCTGGAATTTTTTATGTAATACTTGGGACCATGGCTGACCTCCCTGAAACAGCAGAAACTAAAGCCACAGATAGAAGAGCTACGGTATTTTCTTCTCTGATTTGAGCCAACACTCTCAGCAGTGAGCCACAGTGGAAGCAGAAGAGATGGGCAGAGGTAATGTCTGGGCCCTTTGAACTTGCCCCAAACCTGGGCTGTCAAAAGGCTCTTCAAAGAGAAATAGAGCTTTCTGGGCTCCTGGACAGCAGAAAAACACTGGCTTTTGTCCTGTCTTCATCCATTACAGCCTGTGGCAGCTGGTGTTGTCCCAAACAGCCCCAGTAGCTCCTCCTATCTTCTCTTATACCATCAGACAATATCCTCATTAAGAAGTGGAGTCTGTGTCCCTTCACCCTGAATGTGGGCACAGCTCTGTCACCCCCTCAGCAGGAAGAGTCCACTGTAAACTCCAGGTAACCATATCCTGGTGATCAGATAAAGTCAGGCCTCTGCTGCAAGGTCCTTCTCTTGGGAAATATGCCAATGAAGTCCAGAACCACCATGTAGCAATCCTGGTTTTCTTAAATCTACCATATTGAGCCATCCCAACCAGGGGTGATGGCTCATGCCTTTAATTCCAGCACTTGGGGGGCCATAGCAGGAAGATCTCTGAGACTTAGTTTGAGGCCAGCCTGGTGTACCTAGAGAGTTCCAGGTCAGGTAGGGCTACACAGTAATACTCTATCTCTCAAAGCTAACAGTTTTCAAAGCCATATTGACACTGAGGTCCCCAGTCATTTAGCATTTCTCATCTAATTGTTTATGCAACTGCTGCAAAGATCACTGATGGGGATCTTGTCAGATTATCCCAGAGAGACCCACGTGAAGAAACCCAAGTCCCTGGCTGCAGTGTCAGAGAAACGCTCATCTAAGATCTCTGGGCCTCAGCACTCTCCATGGTCTTAACCCTCAACTACTTTTTCCTCTGGAAATTTCCCCTAAGCCCTGTCCCGTCTACCTGCTGCAAATATTCACTCTACCTTGGACCCAGAGGAAAGAATGATTAGCAGGCTCTCTACAAGCACAGCAGCCACTGTGAGTGGACCCTAATGGTAGCTGGCACAGGCCACATGCCCATCGGCCAACCATGCCCCCTCCAGGAAACAGAAAATCAAATCCGGAGGCCATACCAGGTCAGCCGCACTCCAGGAAGGAACTGGGCAGGCTGCCCAGAATCACCCAGAATGGACTTTGGGCTGATCACCCACATTGGATTGATGCCTTCACCTTCTTGGAAAAAGCACTCTCTCCAGAACCAAGGCCACCACCTGTCACAAAAGCCAGGTGTTGACAGAGCAAGATAGATATGGGAGGAGCCCTTGGGTGTGCCAGATACATCCCTGAGGCCTGGCTGCCCCATCATCCCTGCCCCAGGCTTGGTGGAAGGAGTGAAGTAGACACCGCCATGAGCAGAGCAGCACCCCATGATCATGACTGTGAATGCAGAGTTCTGGGGCACACGGATCCACCAACCTCCACACCCCCAAGATACTCATATATGATACTCATGCTGAGAAATATATAGCCTGTTCCTGCAGGGTGCTTAATCAGCTTATCCTCTGTTATCCATTCTTTCAACAAATATTTATGTAGCCTCAGAAAATAGTCTCCCAGTTTACAGTGTTGAGTTGGCATCACAGAGAAATTAACATCACATTTGTCAAAGCTACACACCCCCTCCATGCATGGAAGTAATTCACTATATTAAATACATAGGGTCTTACTTATGTCTGTCTGATTACAGAAACTAACAAAGTGTTCCTGATGAAAAGAAAATATGAAATAGATATGTGCTAAGCATCATAAAAAAAAAAAGCATTTTTCAGGGCCAGTGAGATGGCTCAATGATTAAAGCACTTGCCGCCCAAGCCTGGTAGATGACCTGAGTTCTGTCCCCAGAATTCATAGTGGAAGGGAAGAACTAACTTCTGAAAGTTGTCCTCTGATCTCCATTTTACACCATGAGACACATGTACTTACTCTACATACCACACACACACACACACACACACACACACACACACACACACACACACTCATACAAGTAAAATCAAACTTGGAAAAGTATATCATCACGTATGCGTATGTGTAAATATGTAAAGGATATGTCTAGAATAGAAGTTTGTAACCAGAACCCCACTGTTCCCTAGGGGACATCTAGCAACACCTGTCACAACTAAGAGGTGATACTAGCATCTAAAGAGGAGAGGCCAGGAACCACTGGACATCCAGCCATGCACAAGACAGGCCATACCACAGCATTGCCATCTGCCCCAAGATGTCAACTGTGCTGACTGTAAAACCTGTCCAGAAGGGTACTGAGAAACAGGCTGTATTCGTTACTTTCCTTTTTACTGTGACAAAATCCCTAACCAAAGTGACTTAAGGAAGGAAGGGTTTATTCCGGTTCACAGTTTGAGGGTACAGTCCATGAGGATGAGGAAAGCCTGACAGCAAGAATGTGACATGCCACTGGTCACATGTCATCGGTAGTCGGGCAGTAGAGGAGAGATGAATGTTGATGCTCAGCTTTCCTTCCTATTGTTCAGTCTAGGACCTCAGCCATGGAGTAGTGCCTGCAGATTTAGGGTGGTTCTTCCCCCATCAGTGAACCCAATATCTAAATTCCCTCAGAGGCATACCCATAGGTTTGTCTCCTAGGTGACCCTACATCTGCCAAGTTGACAGTCAATTGTGACCAACACATAGGTTGACAGTTGGTCCCCATCAGGTGGGGACTAAGATGCATAAGTATGTAAGAGTTTTTCTTTCCCCTGAGTGTCTTTCTGACCCATTTTGTGCTGAATTTCTTACTGAGTATACCAATGGCTTTTAAGATGAAGAAAGAGGAGGAGGAAGAGGATGATGACTTCAAGGACTTGACTGACCACCATAATTAACAAATGTCCTGTTCTTGATTGTTAGGAGGGGAAACGTAAAGAAGGAAACAGGACCTGCCTGCCACATTACTGGTGCCCATGAGTCCATGGACCCAGCAGGCCTTTCACTTCAACCCCACCCGCTAGTTTCTCAAACTCATACTAGTGACATCATGGGTCATCCCCTCCTTCCTCATGGGGACCAGCTTGCACTCTGCAGGACATTCAGGAGCACCCTGGTTTCTGCCTCCTCAATGCTAACAGCTCTCTTTCCAGATGTGACAGCCAAAAATGTCTTCTACCATCTCCAGATGTCTTGTGGGAAGGGAGCAAGGTCAGCCCTTGTTGGAAAACACTGTGCTTCATCTGTCTGTAAAAATGCAGACACAAAGAGGTCCCCATTCACTGGCCTTACAGATGTTTGCTCCAGCTGGATCCTCAAGTAGACACACAGCCATAAAATAGGCTACCTCAAGTGCCAAAGGACCAAGGGTGTGGAGGAAGTGGTCAGATGCAGAGCAAAGGACAGGAGGCACATACTTGTCAGGGGTGGGGCTCACAGATCTCTGAGCAAGATAGGAGCTCTAAGATCTCCTAAGCCATTAGCCCATTTCACAGAAAAGGAAGTGGAGCAGAGGTCTGATGTGGCCAAAGTGACACAGCCAATGATGGCTGGCCCAGCTCTAATCCCTGCAACATCCCAGGATGACCTCACAGACTACCCTCAACCTTTACCCACTCTCTGAATCCTGGGTTCCCTAAGTATCTTGGCCTTTGCCTCTCAGAGCTGATTCACCTAAGGTGTGTGTGTGTTTTCTCCAAACACCCTGCTTTGCTAGATAAGTCGTCACTCAGCTGCAGCCATATAGCTGCAGAGGGAAGGGGTTGCTGTACACACACAGGGCATCTCCGTGGGCTGTCACATCCTTGGGGACACATCATCCTGTTGACCATGCTGGCCATTGGAGACCTACAGAAACTCTCCACCAACAAGAGTGGAAAGAAGGAAGAGCATGACAATGACAATACACTTCTTGGAGCATGAGTTTAGGGAGAAGGCAATGAAGTCTGGCAAAGAGGTTTGAGGTTTAATCTTGGTTGTCGGCTTCACTTAGTCTGGAATCAACTAAGACAACCCTCTGGGCTGGCTGTTTGAGAGGACATTTCCTGAAAAAATTAATTGATCATGGAGACTCTCCCCCAGAGTAGGTAGTGTCTTCCACTGAAGACAGGCCTAGAAATAAAAAAGGTCAGAGGGAAGAGAACATGACTTTTTCCTGTGTACTCTTGCTCCTTGTTTGTGAATGCATCTTCTCTGATGCAGCCTCTGCTTCCATTCACCTTCACTGACAGCAGAACCCAATTTCTTTGGCCTTTAAATGTAGACGGAAGATCAGTGTCTCTCCAGGAATCCTCCAGACTTCAGCACAGATTGAGGTTGCTGGAACATCCAGCCTTGTGGACTGAGCGGCTACTGGGTTTTTGGCCTCTCCAGTATACAAACAGCCATTGCTGAACTACTCAGTCCAGATCATGTAAGCCAATCTAGCAAATCGTTTTTGTGATACCTAATTGTCTTGGCTCACATGGTTGGCAAGAAGAGACTCTCAATTGAGAAAATGCCTCTGTAAGAGTCTTCTGTAGGCAAGTCTGTAGTTCATTTTCTTAATTAGTGATTAATGGGAGGGTCCAGCCCAGTGTAGGTGATACCACCCCTGGGATGGTGGTCCTGGGGTGTATAAGAAAGCAGTTTGAGCAGCCAGGTGTTGGTAGCGCACAACTTTAAGCCTAGCACTCAGGAGGCAGAGGCAGAGGCAGGCAGATCTCTGTGAGTTCGAGGCCAGCCTGGTCTCCAGAGTGAGTGCCAGGATAGGCTCCAAAGCTACACAGAGAAAGCCTGTCTCGAAAAACCAAAAAAAAAAAAAAAAAAAAAAAAAAAAAAAAAAAAAAAAAAAAGAGCAGTCTGAGTAAGCCATGGAGAGCAAGCCAGTAAGCAGCAGCAGCACTCCTCCATGGCTTCTCTGTCAGTTCCTGCCTCCAGGTTCCTGTCTTGAGTTCCTGCCCTGACTTTTCTGGATGATAGGACTACAAGCTGTAAGATAAAATAAACTCTTTCCTCCCCAGGTTGCTGTTGACCATGGTGTTTCAACACAGCAATAGGAACCCTAGCTAAGGCAGTGTTCATCCCATCAGTTCCACTCCTTTACAGAACTCTGGCTAAGACAGATATCCATACCCACTTTCCTCCTGGTGGAAAAAGGCAGACTGCTACAAGCCCAGACTTCGAAACCAAACTGCTTGGGTTTGTAACCTGCTTCCTAGCTGTGTGATTTCTCTCCTAGCTGTGTGCTTCACCCCTCTGAGCCTGAGTCACTACCACAATGATACAGAGACAGCAATGATAATTAATCTTCCTGGTATGGCTAACACAGCTGAGAGGATATATGTGGAATTCTTAGCTCAGAGGCTAGCACATCGTTACTGTATTCTACATGATTCGCTTTGCTTTTATTTCACTATTAATCACAAATATAACTTTAAAAAAAAAGGACCACATTACTAGGGTTTGTGGGTTGCACACAAATATTCACAGAATCTGGTTTAGAGACTGGAAAACTAGTGAAAAGTTCTTTCAGGAGCAAGCCTTACTGGTGCCTGGCTCATCTATGCAGCTGAGAGGCGATTACACTGTTCTTGGTTTCGGCTGTTTTCCATCTGTGAGGTTTCTCATTGATCAGATAGAAATCCCGAAGGTCTGGCAAAGGAAGCTTTTAATTGCTCTGGATGGGCCAATTTTTGGCTTAGCTGCTCAAGCATATAATGTGGGTGGGGGAGCTTTTTAAGATTGCTGTCAGACAAATAACACAGTCAGAATGTGTGGCTGACCAGACCTCAACTGACTCCCACAAGTCCTAGGGACAGAAGGGACAAGGCAACACTCCTGACCTTTATCAAAATGGTGCGCAGATCTTGTCACAGACTAAATGTCCCTAGAAGCAGACCTAGCCCAGGACTGAAGTCAATTCCCTTTATTTGGAGGGAAGCCTGAGAGTCCCAGGAAGGGAGACAGAGAAGCCATGGTAACCAACAGAAGTGAGGAGTCAAATGGACCACAACCAGAGATTCAGCCCTGGAAGCAGACCCCAGCACAGGCCTACTCACAGATGGTGAAGCTAGGGAATTATACCCCAAGTCCTCCTGGTGTGTCTGTCTCCCTGGCATTTCCTTGATGGATGTCCCCAGTGCCGGCAGCTGGAGAAAGCCCTGAGACAAAGTGACAAAAGCTAGCAGTTGGAAATCAGGGTGCTGGAAAGACACTAGCACCCTGCTGCAGCACCCACCTGCAAGTCAAGTCCCAAGTGGGATGACTCCCTGCATCCCCACAAGGAGGAGCCAAGGGCTCTGGCTGAACACATAACCTTTTTAAAGTGTATGAGGTTGTTAGATACCTATTTATAATCTTTACAGTTACCCTACGTGTGTATAATAACATTATCCTAGGGATATGTTAATTTAGAAATGTTACTTTCTTTGTCCCCATTCCATAATTCAATTTTATTCCAATTTTTCCAGATCATCTTTGGTCTTAGGGTCATCAGCAACATTGGCAGCGTTGGCAGAGCCACCTTTTGAGTCACTGCAGCCCAACCCATCAGCACATTTTTCTTCCCACTTGTCTCCATTGTCAGTGATCAGCACTTTTGGAATCTGTAGGATGCGTTTGCTGGAATTTTTATCCCAAGTCTCAAGCACCTATTTGCATAACATTAGGGCAGCTGGCTGCTGCATTCATCATAGAGGGGCCCACATGTCGTCTCCATAATGTAATCACTTGGCGTGGCTTGCTTAGGTGTCCTTAAAGGACTTGTTCACCCTCACAGAGCCATACTTCCATGCCACGCCTTCTGGAAACTGCTCCAAATCGGAATTCAATTTCCTAGCCTCATGTATCAATGTGAATGTGTTATTGAAACAAATGACCACTGAGTGGATGCTTTATAAAGATGATTTCTCTCCTTATCGTTCTACCAGCTGGAAGTCCCAGATCAACATGCTGGCAGACTCAGCATCTGGAGAGGCCACATTTCTCTGCTTCCATAATGGTGTCTGGTTGCTGCATCCTCCAGAAGGGAGGACCACTGAGTCTTCGTAGGGCAGAAGAGTAAAAGGCGAAGAGCAGACCAAGCTGGTTCCATCAGCCCAAGGCAAGCAGAAAGTGCTGGCCCTACCTTTGCTACCAGCATGATAGAGATGCAGTTTCAATAGGACTGTAGTAGGGGATACATTCAGCACTTCCTCAAACTTTAGATAGCCAAAGTCACCCCAATGGGGGCTCTTTCTGAAGGGACCAGCTTCCCTTTTGGCAGCAATAACGGCTGAACACGTGCTCTATGACCTTGTCTTAGTCACTAGAAAGTCAGATGCCTGCCTCGTGACAAGGAACCAATCAGAAGTTAGTCACTAGCAAGTCAGATGCCTGCCTTGTGACAAGGAACCAATCAGAAGTTAGCTGGTGGCGCTATGCTTTACGACCCTGGATGTACTTTACGGACAAGCACACAGCAATGACGCAAAGCATAGCAACCACCCTGGTTGTTATGGGCCATAACAACCAGTTGACCAATCAAAACAGGGCAAGCCCTCCAAGCCTGGAGGCACACCAATAGTGAGCCTGTGCATACCCCTAGACACTCCCCTTACGCTGTCCTATAAGATCTCTCGGGAGGCCTTAGGAGCTGTCTTTGCTAGCCATCCGCCATGGCGGGTGGGTGAAAGACCCGAGCTAACATGGGGTTAGCTCGTTAAATTACAATAAAGCCTCATGCAGTTTGCAGCAAGCTCTCGAATCCTCCTGGTGATTGGGATGACCTCGGTCATGGCCTGGGACCCCGATACCTGAGTTTTCCGGGGGTCTAACATTTCAAGCAATATGACTCTTCCAAACACTTTATGGCTCAAAACAAAAGGCTATTATCCATCAGGAATGGATGGAGAATGGGTGGCGGGGGGGGGGGGGTCACTTCTCATTGATAAATCATTTGCTACTGATAGATTCAGGGAGAAGGGGAGTCATTGCCTTCACTAGTGTATTCAATAGTGACTCCACCAGACTCCAGTGGAGGATTCAAATCCAATCCACCTCAGTGGTCACACAGATGGCCCTGGTTAAACTAAATCATAAAATAAAACCAAAAATCATGGATGTGGGTAAGAGATTTGAGGAGATGGTATTTGTTAGTTCTCAAACCCAGGACAAATGTCAAACTGAGATACGTATACCAGCTGATGCTGGCTGCCAGGTTCTCCCAGAATTCCTTAGTCCCTACCTGTTTACAGGGTCCTCCTGACTGACATTCCCCGCCCTCTACCCTAAACTTCTCCATCTCCCTCCCCCACCTTCTCTGGCCCCTATATAACTCAGCCAATTTGGTTATGCCAGTCTCTTGATCAGTGCTCTCTCTCTTGCTCTCCCACTCCCTCTCTCCTCACATGGCCTGCCTCAGTCTGGCCATGCTCACTCTGGACTCTCCCAGACGTTTCTGCCTCTGGCCATGCTCTCCCTCATACCTGCTATGAACCTTCTCCTCCTCCATACCTAGGAGCTAGGAGCAGCCACGTCTTCCTTTTATTTCTTTTTTTTTTAAATTCAGTATTGATGGGGTGGAAGTTAGTGGGCGTAGGGGAAAGAGTCGTCAGAATGCACCGTGTCCATTTCCAGCTTACAAGTGGAGAAATGAAGGCTTGCAGTAGATCAGGAAGCAGTGCTGTGAAAGTGCTGGCTGTGGCTTTAGGGTGTTCTCACCTCTCCCAAAGCATAGGCATTGTTAGAGAGACTCTTTTCTAGTTAATTAGCTTATTCTTACATGTATGTGCATTTTGCCTGCATGCATATCTGTGCACCACATGTGTGCAGTGCTCATGGAGGCAAGAAGAGGATTCCAATACCCTAGGACTGGAGTATTAGACTGCTGTGAACGGCCGTGTGAATACTGGGAATCAAACCCAGGTCCTCTGAAAGAGCAGCCAGTGCTCTCAACCACTGAGACATCTCTCCAGACCCAGTGGTAGTCTCTCGAGTCAATCAGCAGAGCCCAGGAGAGCATAGCCTGGATGGCTGGGCAGTATGCTTCCCGAGCTAGAGTCAAGGGCAACCTCTGGCACTGCAGCTGGAGGCCTGGTGGTTCTTCTCATTCCAGAAATGAAAAGTTCCTGCCAGACATCTGGGTCCCCTTCCAAACACCACACCCAAGGCCATTTCAAATGAGCAAGTAAACGGCTGCAAGGGTTTTAAACAAGACAAAATAGGAGTCTCGCCTCCTCCTTTCTTTGCTGTCTTAGTAACCAGGCAATCCCATCTGCAGGGAGTTGCTGACTAACAGAACTGAGGATCTGGAGATAATCACTGGGGAGAGACAGAGTGCAGTGTAGGGTCCAAAGAGAGCTGTGGGCTGGGAAGCCAGGCACGGCTGAGCTCTGGCCTTTCCGTTTCCCCATCTGTAAACCAGGACCAGTCCAGAGAGCAGATAACAATTAAGAGGGATGCAGCATGTCACTCTCTAGTCAGTATGGGTGGTTATACTAATCAGGAACAGAACTGATAGAACCAATGTGTGCTTGCATTGGTGTGTGTGTGTGTGTGTGTGTGTGTGTGTGTGTGTGTGTGTACATGCACGCTTTATTAGAGCAGCTTACAGGCTGTGGTCTGGCTAGTCCAACAACAGCTGTCTCTCAATGGAAAGAATTGAGTAGTTGTTCAGTCCACAAGGCTGGATGTCTCAGCTGGTCTTCAGTCTACACACTCCCAAAGAAGTAGGTTCTAATCCCAGCAAAGGAATGTCTCAACAGTAGGATAGATGTATTTGCCAGCAGGAGAGGGCAAAGCCTCCTTCTGTGTCCTTTTATGTGGGCTGCCACCAGAAGGTGTGGCCAACATTAGGGTGGGCCAAATGATCCAGATTTAGGGTGGGACCTCTTACCTCAAAAGATCTGAAAATTTCCTCTACAGGTGTGCCCAGTTACTTGGGTTTTAGTCGACTCCAGATGTAGTCAAGATGACAACCAAGACGAGCCTTCAAATAGGGTTGACGTCCTTCCTCAGATCACCCCATCCTTTGCTCTTCTGCTTCCAATTGGGTTACAGGGTACCAGCATGGACTGGTTCCCTCTGGAGAAGCTGGGTAACTGGGATGGAGAACAGGAAACATTCTGCTTCCTGCCAATGCAAGGGTGTCCCCCAAGGAAAGAGCACATGGCCTGTCCGCCAGAAACTCCTCATCCACCCTACTGGAGACCTCCTCAGAATGGGGCCCTATTCCTACACCAAGAACAAGAAGATAGTAGCCCAACAAATGTACTTCAGCCCCTGGATCCCAGGAGCAGGTTCCCTGTGTTGTGGAAATCGGAGTACAGGAGTGGTAAGAAGAGAAAGAAGCAGGCTGGGAAGGATGGAAGTCAGCTCAGCATGGAAGGTACCGTGTCTCCCTGAAAGGGGACATGATGGAGCCACAGGCTACTGAACAAAGCTGGGGTCTCCACGGAGTGTAGGTGTGTCTCCAAAGCCTGCTGGAAGGCTGCCCTCAGGGTTGAGCTCACATCTCTCCATAGCCATGATTTCTAGGGCTATCAAAAGCAAGTTTTGTAAGCCAACCCTCAGAAAGCTGTGTATCCCAGCTCTGGTGGCCAGCCATGTCAGTAAAAGACACATCTGAAAAGAGGGCTATAGCCAAGGATGCTGGAAAATGGTCCCACAGCCAAACAGGCCTTGAGATGTTCTGTTTCAAATTAGCCCATGACTTCCCTCCCACTAATGACAGTGACCAGGCTCCATTTTGCCATTTCATGAGTATTTTCCATCATGCCCAAAATTATGATATGAAACTGTGAACACCGGGGCCAGTGAGATGGCTCAGTGAGTAGAGATGCTTGTCCACAACCCTGACAGTCAAGTCCCAGGACCAACTCCTACAAGCTGTCCTATAACCTCCATATTGTGCCATGGGAGCCCAGACTTGATTTCTGTTGCTTGTTCCCCCAACACTGACTGGTACGGTATGCCAAATCCACATTTTAGCCGGGCGGTGGTGGCACACGCCTTTAATCCCAGCACTCAGGAGGCAGAGGCAGAGGCAGGCAGATCTCTGTGAGTTCGAGACCAGCCTGGACTACAAGAGCTAGTTCCAGGACAGCCTCCAAAGCCACAGAGAAACCCTGCCTCGAAAAATAAACAAACAAACAAAAATCAGCATTTTAAAAATTTTACTTATTTATTCATTTCCATATGTGTGTGTGTGTGCTTGTGTAAGGTCATGTTGCCACCTGTGTGCAACAGCACTCAGAAGCCAAAAAGAGCATTGGATCCCCTAGACCTGGCAGTTGTGAGCTGCAATGTGGATGCTAGGAATCAAAGTCAAGTCCCTTGTAAGAGCAGCAAGTGCTCTTAACTGCTGAGCCATCTCTCTAGTCCCCCCAATTTTTTGAAGCTCAAGAGTTTCTTAAGCATTTGAGAGTAACTGAAAAGGAGATGTGAAGGTAGAATCCTCATAAAAACATGAAGGTTTTGTTCATTTTGTTAGCTAATAAGGGAACACATAAAAATGTTCTAACTGGTCTGGTTCAAAGGAAAATTCTAAGAACCCATAACACCTATGAGTTATCAGAATGGTAAAACGAACTTCCATTAGATGCAGAAGTCTATCAATAGGGCAATAAGCAAGTGCAATGCAGTCCATTGGACACAATTTGCATGTCTGTGGTTGTGAACCACTTGCATTGTTACAATTTTTCTGATTCACAGTGCCACCGAAAACAGTGAAGGCTGAGATAGCCTGGAGGGATTCTCTACATTAGACATTTAGCAGACACGGCTGCCTTTCTGTGTGTTGGAAAGCCTTTTGTGTTTTCATCATGGCTATATGTGAGATGACTACATTGGTGGAACACTAAAGGCTACACTCAGAACTTGACCCCCAGATTGGTGTCATGGGAGGATCTTGGAGGAAACAGGAGTTAGGTATGTTGTTGAGGCTGATAAGGATCAGGTGAAGAAGGCAGCCTGGCGAGGTGACCAGGGGAAAAGCTGGAGGCTACAGAGCCTGGCACTGTCCTTTGGCAGAATAGACACAGCTGCCCAGATGTTGGGGGGGTGCTGGTAAGTGGCAGAGCTAGGATGTGAATGGGACTTCTTTGCAGCCTAGATACTATTGTGACTATTGGCTCATTGAGAAGAGTCTTAGTTGGGGCGGGGGGAGCTGGCAACTGTTCTCAGCAAGTGTCATGCTTCCTCCTGTAATGGGTACCCCAGAGTCCCAGGGTCCCTGTAGAGGATCCTTCAGCCCTTTTCATCTGAATGCCCTTAAGTGGGCTTCAAAGAGCATGATGGCCCCAGAGTTATTTGTTCCCTTAACAAGTGCATGCTAGACAAAGATGGTAGGAGAGTTATTCGATGAAGATGAATGAACGAACGAACGAACGAATGAATGAATGGTCAATGTTAACAAAATATTGACACTTTGTCAGCAGTGAGAGGGAACATGGAGAAACGGCTCCATGCAGCCGCCCACAGCCTGAGGAGTTCCCTCATCTTTTCGGGATCTCCCCTCCGGTAAAATCTGGTTCTTCAGCATAGAAAAGAATTCCAAATGGAGACAGTATGAATCAGTTGTTTGTCAAGAGACACTTTTAATGTAGATCTTAAGCACAGGAGTAAACAGAAAGAGGCACTTGGAAGGAAGACACATCTTCCAGCATGGGTTTGGACTTCTCAAGGAAAGAATCATGGTTAATGTCTACAGTAGCCATCTGTACTGGTTTGAGTGGGTTGTGGAGGTATACAAGGCTGCTAAGGGAACCTGGCTGAGATCTTGGGGGTGGTTCCTAAGTACTACATGGGATCACAGCTGATGAAGTAAAACCCTAGGTCACAAGGTTTGCTGGGTGAGTTAAGATGTCTACTGTAAACAAAGGTCTGGTGTAGTCAGTGAGGTTTACTGGAAAATGTCTAGGGAGGGAGTGAGGTCATACAGCTTAGACATTAAGCATGGTGCTCCTTTCTCTGTGTAGCCCTGACTATGCTAGAACTTGCTCTGTAAATCAGGCTGGCCTCCAACTCACAGAGATCCTCCTGCCTCTGCCTCCTGGGTGCTGGGATTAAAGGTGTGCGCCACCACTGGCCAGCTATAGCAAATGTTAATTGTGCTGGGATTCTTGATTCTCTGTCAGCAAGAGGCTTCAAGCAGATTCTAAGGAGGGAGTGTCCTTTATTGACCCATGCCCACGCCCCTTTCCCTCAACTTCAGTTCCCTGAAGAAGATATGAAGCATTGTCTTCCATACTCCACTTCCCTGTCAAATGGTGACCTTTAATTGAGCACTGATCATATGCCAGGCTTTGTACCTTTCAGAGGCAGCCAGTGGAACCTGCTTCAGGGCTTGGCTCAGAGCCATTCTGAAGCCTGACTTCGCCCCCAGCCAGCTGGGTGGCCTTGGGAAAGTTACTTAACATCTCTGAATGCAGTTTTTCTCACCCACAGAACGGGACAATCATGGTACCTGGCTCAGAAAGTCCCTGTGGAGAATTCAGTGAGTGAACACAGTTAAAACTCTTCAAACAATGTCTTGACAGTATTAAAAGTCGTGGATGTCAGCTATAACCTTCCAAACACTCCAAGAAAGGTAAAGATTACAAATTTCCCCATTTTAGAGACAGAAAAACTGAAGCTTGGTTAGAGAGGTTAAGTTCTTTCCTGAGCTAGCAAGTATTGGGGCTGAAGATCCCAGAACCTGTTTGCAGAGCTGCTGTGCTAATAGCCTGACTGATCCTTTTGCAGTTTCTGTGTGCTCTTATCAGCTCTGCGCTGGAGACAGCTGTCACTTACACTGTCCTGGCTCTCGTGGAAATGCCACCTCAGCACCCCACCTTTGTAGAAAGGCGGCGACTCCCGGGAGCTGATCCTCCGGCTTCAATGCGCCTGCGCTGAGCTCTCCGACTCCCTGGAAGGGTGGGTGGAAGCAGGTGGCTGGATGCTGAGCCTTCAGGCAAAACCTGGCCACAGGGCGAGCTCTTAGGGTGTGCCCGATCGTTGTCAATGCTGCCGGACGTCTAAATCCTCCTGGTCATAGAACACGCGGAGTTGGGCTGGCAGGTCGGAGCTGGAAAAAATCCCGAGGAGGTCCGTCCGCTGGCCAGCTGTTGGCAACAGACACAGGATGCCACGTCGCAGAGGCGGCCTTCTGCTAGCCAGCCCCACCGCTCCTTTTGTGAAAGCAAGGCCTAGATCGTGCCTCGGTGGAAACTGAGTGCGATGAGGAGTGATCTCCTCTTCTCTACACTCTTCCCTGCCAATGCCAATGCCCCCCGACCCTTCCGGGGCTCCCTTTTTACCTGCTACACCTCCTGTCCCTATGTCCCTCCTCGTGTAGAGCCACTTCTTCTGTGTAAGCCTGCTTAAACATGCACTGTTACATTAATGCGCCCCAGACTGACACATTAGCGCACACACTCGATCACAGCCTTAGAGCTGGTAAAACCCTTAGGTAGTAGAGTCCAGTGTGTCTGAATCCCCCCTGCAGTGTCCACCAGCAGTGATTTCCCACAAGTAACATCACTGGTCCTCACTCTCCCCATCTGCCGAAAGTGTTATGAATACTACCCACCTTGTAGTTATTTCGAGGATGAATAAAATAACCCAGGTAAATGGACTTGGAATTGAATCAGGGCTTCACTCTTAGGTTAGGCACAAAACACGAGTCCAGATTTAAAGCCTTATTTTCCCAGGGGACAGTGGACTGTTGCAATGGGAGGAGGGGAACACACATTTCTGGAGCTGCAATAAAGGGTATGCCTACTGTTGGGTATCTTAAGAGCAGTACCAGTGCTTGGCATTCCTTCATGGGGAGCCTGGCATTCAGGACCACAGCAATTTGCAGTCAGGGTACCCATCCATCCAGCTTGCAATGCTCACTCTTGCTGTAGCATGGCACCCCAGGGGCCCTGGGAAGCCCAGTGACTCACTAGCTGCTTATCTGCCCATGTTGTGCATCGAAGGCTCTGATTTAGAGTGGGGACCGGTGAACTGGAGCAGCCTCTGTCTCTCCTGCAGCCAGTAGTTTACACTAGACATGTATTGAGCACTACTTGTATACAGCAACTATAAAGGGACGTTACTCCCACCCTGGCCTCATCCACCTGGGAATGATGGAACTCCTGTTCCAGTAACAGGAAGAACCAGAAACAGGAATGGCCATCACACAGCATGCTGAAAACACTGAAATGACAGACTAAAAAAATGTCACCGTGACAGAAGAGGACAGTTAGGAAAGCTTCCGGTCACAAAGATACCCATTTCTGACTCAGTAGCATTTGCTGTACAACTGGAGTAAGCAGAAGTCCTTCCGTCCATCCTGCAGGTAAAGAAGTTGAGTACAGTGCTGAAGAGGTGGTTTAGCAATTAAGAGCATATGCTGCTTTGGCAGTGAACCAGAGTCTGGTTCTTGGTACCCTTGGTTAGGCAGCTGGCAACTGCCTCTAACTCCAGTTCAAGGATGCAAAGCACTCTCCTGTCCTCTGCAGGCAGCGGCGTGGCTTATGCATGTACCCACACTCAGAAACACACACATGATTGAAAATAAATATTTTAAAACAAACAACAACTAAAAAGAAGTCAAGGGGCTGGAATTGGGGGGCATCTATCTCTCCTCCAGCAGACTTCCCGTAAGCTGGCCCTGACACTCCTCCTCCCACCCCATCTTCCAAACTGCCCAGGAGATTGCTGGAAGACAAGAGGGAGGAGGAGCTGGGTCAGGCAGATAAGCAAGACCAGGCGGCCACTGGCCTGCTGCAGTGTCTGGACTTTGTACACGTGGGCGAGGAGAGCTAACATAAGCACCCTGCCCCCACGTTGCCCCACCAGCCTCAAGGCTGGATTTTTGTCCCTGAAATTCCCAGAACTGCCCCAAACAGGGCTCTTAACAACCAGGTGTGGTTTAGCATGCTATGATTTAAAAAGAGGACCTTTCAGAGCCAGAAAAGATGCCTGCAGCAGCCCCCTCTGATGCTCTGCGCCCTTATGCGTCAGTGGAGGACATGGGGAACACCCAAGTTTTAAGGGCATTGAGTGGGCAAGTTCTTTGCTAGGACTCACAAGTAACAAACCATCGGATAAACAAATCACGCTCTTGGCAGAAAGTATATGGAAATGCAGGGCACAGGGCAGCACTTCCTGACTGGGGAGGAAGGTTCCCTGGAGGATTTGGCACCAACACCACAGGGAAGCAGACAGAGGAGACAGGAGCTCTCTGACTCAGCCCACATGTGCCAGACTTCCTTAATGGGCACAAGGGCAGAGGAAGGAAAGGGGAATAGACTTTCAAAAGAAAATGCAGGGCACACAGTTACATTTAAATTACAGGTAAACAAGAATTTTTTTCTTTTTTCTTTTCTTTTCTTTTTTTTTTTTTTTTTTTTTTGTGTGTGTGTGTGTGTGTGTGTGTGTGTGGTAGTCCTGTCTTCTCCATGGCTTTGATTTCTGTGGTTTGGTTACTCTCTATCACCTATTATAGGGTGAAAAGGACCAAGGAAAAAACACCCTGACTCTGACTTGACCTCAGGACCAGGACTTGAAATCCCACCAATTCCTGAGTTTACCCCAGAGTCAGGCTGCAGAGTCCCACTAATCCCTGAGCACAGGATCCCACCAATCCTTGAGCTTGCCCCCAAATCAGGCTGCAAAAACCCACCAATCCCAAGCCACCCTGGAAAGCTGCCCCCACCCCCACGAAACCCTAAACAAGCTCTGTACCCTGTTCAGTTTGCTACTGCTTCTCACCCTGGAGGCAGCCACCCCCTGGATTCTTCCTTCCCAATAAATGTCTTCCGTGAGGTTTGTTGTGACATGTGACATTTTCACCAGAGTAGAGCCCAGCTGTAACAACTTTTACTGGAGCAGAAGGGAGCAGAAGGAAGCAGAGCTCCCTGGGAACAGAGCTGTTCCTGAATGGGGGGGAGGGGGGCTTAGCAGAGCTCTAACAACTTCACTGGGAAACCCTCCCCTGCCAGAGTTGTTAAATTGGAGAAACCTTTCCCCAGTGCAGGACTATAAGTTGCTGCATGACTTTGTGATGTTCCTTGACTCTCGTCTCCCAGAGTACCTTCCCTTTCAGCCTCCAACACTTACACCTATGGTCCCAAAATAGCACATGGAAAAATCAAGACATAAACAATAGTGCATACATTGTGCACTGGTCTGAGTATCATAATGAACTCTTGAACTGTTCTTCTCCCTTCCTTCCGTATCATGACCTATCCCCTGCCCAGCATGTCACTCTGTATTTATGCCACCTGGTAAGCATCAGATTATCAGCTCATCTGTTGAGTACTACAGTGAAATTCTATTTGTATTCAAGGAATTCTTTGGGGGGGGGTAATTTGTTTGCTGTTCATTGTTTTGTTTTGTTTGAGACAGGCTTTCTTTGTGTAGGTCCTGGAACTCACTCTGTAGACCAAGCTGACCTCGAACTCAGAGATTCACCTGCCTTTGCCTACTGAGTGCTGGGATAAAAGGCATGTGTCATCATCTCCTGTCTTAGTGACATTATGAGCTTGCATAATGTTAACATCAAGGAACTCTTAAGTCCAGACCCACTGTTAGCTTTATGTGAGGTCACAATGTCTACACTGTGTACCTCAGTTCATTTTCGCATGAAGACACTATCATCTTACAGCATCCCAGCACAAAGGGACAGCCATCCTGCACAGTAAGATATTACTCTGAGAGACAAGGGCTAGAGAGATGGATCCATGGATAAAAGGGTTGCTGTATAGGTGGGAGGACCAGAGTTCCAGTGCCCAGTACCCACATTTGTGCAAACCCAGACTAGAGAAGTAGAGACTGGATCACTGTGGCAAGCTGGCTAGCTAGACTCACCAGCTTGGTGAGCTCTAGGTTCAGTGAGAGACCCTGCCTCAACACATAAAGAAAATATATAAATATACACATATATAAAAACACAAAAGCACTATAGAAGTGTTCACCAGGGCTGGAGAGATGGCTCAGGGATTAAAAGCACTGACCGCTCTTCCAGAGGATCCAGGTTTGATCCACAGTACCCACATGACAGTTCGTAACTGTAATTCCAGGGCATCCAACACCCTCTTCTGGCCTCCACGGGCATACAGACATACATATAAGTAAAACAACCATACATATAAAATGAAAAAATAAAATTTTTGTAAAAGTGTTGCCTCCATGCTGGATAAGATCTGAAAACTTCTTCCCTAAGGAATACCTTTCATGGGACCAGAAGGCATCATGAAAGCTGCCAAAGAAGGGAAGCAAGTCCTACCCAGCTCTGACACTTAGGAACTGCAACAACCACCACCATAATAATAATCTCAAGGGTACAATAGTGGTACACATACCTTGGTGGTAACCATCAGCTCTCTAACTGGACTTAAGACCCACTCACTAAGAGAGAAATCATGCCTGGTACTAGAAACGTAGCCAACTATGCGGGGCTAGTGAAGTCATGGGTCTCAGAGGAGAACCCACAACTGACACTTTACTAAACCAGTATAATCCTAACCAAACTCTAAGTGTTTGTTCTTATACCCACAGATAAGTGTAGTCCTCACCCCTCATCAAGGAAACTTCTCTTTGCAACAGAGACCATTGCAGAAAACCACAACCAATCATACTACAGATTCCAGTCCCAGTAGATGCATCTACAACACAACTCCTGCACCAAAGCGTAGCGAGCATTTCAGAAAAGGGAAGGAAAACTTGTAAGAGCCAGAAGAACAGGAAGCTTGCTCTGAGATTATATGTCCTAGGAATGTCAGAAACTATACCCATGAAGCCTCACCAACATGACTACCTAAACATGAACTGAACAAGAAAGTCAAGGGGAAGTCCAGGAGCCCTCAGCTCTAATTCCTCTCCTGCTAAGATCAGGAGAAATAGTCTCCCCCAGGAAAGAGCACAAGTGGTTGTCCAATACCAAATGGTCATCCATTTATATGTGTGTGTGTATGTATATATGTGTACATATATATAAATGTGTATGTACTTAGGAATATAAGCACATTATATGTGCTTAAGAATATATATTATATTAAAATATTATTTAATATTTTATTATTATATTAATATATTCCAAATACATGTGTATGATGTATATAACATATATGTTTCATATGAAACAACGCTTTAAAAAGAGGCCATGAGTTTGAAAGAGAATGGGACCTGTCATATGGGAGGGTTTAAAGGAAAAAGAAATTTTGTAATTATATTATTATTATCTCAATAAATTCTTTAGTATTTTTTAAAATATTTACCAGGACTGAAGAAACGACTCAGTGGTTAAGAGCACTGGCTTCTCTTGCAGAGATCCTGGCTTTCAATCAATTCCTAGCACCCACATGGTGGCTCATAACCATCCCTCACTCCAATTCCGGAGGGTCCTTCACCTTCTTACCCCCATGGGCACCAGAAATGAATGTGGTGCACATACAAACACATGGGCAAAGCACTCATACACACACACACACACACACACACACATATATATATATATGTATATATATATATATATATATATATTATTTACCAAAAAGCTAATAAAGGTGATAGTGCCATGGCAGATCTTTTTTAATCTTCTTACTATTTTTCTGTATTGCTTAAAAATTTCATAGTAAACATGTATAATTATAATGAAGCAATTATTTTATTATATTTATTTTGCATATGTACATGAATATGTGCCATAACGCATGTATGGAGCTCAGAGGACAACTTGTAGGTCCTGGGAATTGAACTCGAGTCATGAAGCTTAGCAGCAAATACCTATGCCCACTGAGCCACTTCACTGGCTCATGAAACAATTATTTAAAAAATGCAATGTCTGCTTGCAAGTGTGAGGATCTAAGTTCAGATCCCCAGGGACAGAGAGGTGACTAAGGCTCTGATAGGTTGTGGCCCTGGACCTTATAATCATCTTAGCTACGTATTTATGGAGTCCAAAGCAAACCACAAATAGGGACGCAGTCAGAATTTCAAGTTGGGTGTAGTTACTCAGGAGGTTGGGGCAGAAGGATGGCAGGTTCAAAGTCAGCATGGGCAGCTTATTAAGACTCTGTCTCTGTAACAATAAGTCTTTCTACCAAGCCACCTGAGTCCTGTTGCCACGTGGGCGCTTTCCACCAGGCCGCCCAAGTTCCGCCCACCACCACGTTTAGGTCCTAAGTAACACACAGAGACTTAGGTACAAATGCTGCTTGGCCAATGACTAGGATTTCTCATCTGCTAGTCTTAATTATCATAAATCTATATATTTTATAAGACTTATTTATCTTATCGGACGCCAGTGGCAAGTGTCCTGTCTTCCTAGGCTCACATGGAAACTCTGTGCTTTCTCCTACCTTTCCCAGAATCCTCCTTGACTCCTGGTCCCACCTATCTCGTTTTCCCATTAGCTAACAGGATTTCATTTATCAACCAATAAGACAATCATATACACAGAAGGACCTCCCCCATCACGTCTCAAAACAAAATTTTGAGGAAAAGGCTCACGGGTAGAACACTTGCCTGGCACACGTGAGACCTAAAGTATAATCTCTGGTTCTTCAAGAAAACAAGTTCAAAATTACAACAGTGGGGCATGAAGCCAAGTATGGGGCACTTCTGAGCATGGTACCCTATGTGACTCCATAGACAGTGGGCCTGGCAGGCTCTCCCTACTTACCAGACCTGCCTGAACCAAGTAGAGAGGATTTCCACCAGAAACATAGCTAGGCATGCAGACAGAAAAACCGATCAAGGAGTGGTGAATGCTGGCCTTGGGAGGCCAGGGCCTTAGTGAGGTGCAGCCCCCTTCAATTTCAGCCCCCGGCAATTTCACCAGAGAAGATACAGTAAGTATTCATGGTTTTGCATTTGAAATTTTGGCTCCAGAGATGTTTAAAGCCCAGGAGACTCTGAGGGTCATGGGTGCTAGACAGCTTTAGTTAGCAAAGGTGCGAGTCAGGAGGCCTTCACGCAGACCAGGCCAATGGGTCTGGAACTGGTGTCCATTCTCTGCATGGCATTTCCAGGCTAGTCCAAAGGAATCCTCTCCCAAGACACACACACACACACACACACACACACACACACACACACACACACACACACACACACACCTGTGCCTCACCCCACATCTCTGCTGGGATCATCTTACCTCCAACATGCCACCCATAAGCTGGCCCACAGGAACCTGCCCCTAGGCCTCCCGCCCCCATGCCTCCTGGGTCCTGGGCACCACAAAGAGTGCCTCTGTTGCTGTCCAGCAGACGCTGAGCCTGCAGACAGCCTACACCTCCCGTAGGCCACAGGGCACAAAGGCTGGTCTGTGTGGCCTGCCCGATGAGCCTACTGCCTCCCTTCCTCCACCAGGCACAGGGATAAAGTCATCACAGTTTCCAGGAGGCTACCGGAGCAGCTGAGGAGACAAGGCGATGCCTAGCTTAAAGGTCCAAAAGTGGTCCTCCAAGGCTCCAGTGCACTAGCAAGCTGTGGCTGTCTGGCAGTGGTTCGGCAGCCTCCAGTCTCTCTGAAGTCTCTTCTTGGTCCAGCCGGGTAGCTGAAAGTTCCATCGCACTCTCCCTCAATCAGTCTTCCCACACTTTATACGGGTACCACAGTGGCTCCCACTATCTGCAGAAAAAGGGCAAGGTTGCCCATTAAGTCCATTTCCCCTCCTCTCCTGGATACTTGCAGCTCAAGTCCATTGGTCTTTATTTCCCCAGCACTAGGATTGAACCTTGAGCCCAGAACAGAAGGTGAGCAGGCACCCTACCATTGAGCTATATCCCCAGTCCTTTTTTTAATCTTCATTTAGAGTCTCTCTCTAAGTTGCCTGGGCAGGACATGAACTTTCTATTGTCCTTCCTCAACCTGCTTAGTGGCTGGGATGATGGGCCTGGACCACCAGGCCCAGTTCCATCTGCTTTTGAACTCTGAAGATATCAGAACACACCAGTGTCAGAGCTCCCTGGACTGTCAAGTCATCCAACCTCACACACCTGCATTTTCTTCCATCTCCCCAATCCCTTCACTGCCAGGAATGTGCCTTCAATACACTTTATTGAGTACCTTCTGTGTGCTAGGCATAGTTTTGTCTATGCAGTTTTACAATGCCTGGCATCCATGTTAAACAGGATCCCAGGGGCATCTGTCTCCACAGCAATGGCTCCTGTACCAGACCATGAGTTGATGAAAATTGTGTGCCCTTATGAGCACAGCAAGTGCCCAATGTGTGGTTCTCAGCTGGGAAGACTGTTTCTCCATTAGGCAGCTGGGTGCAGCTCCCCATCCCTGGATTCTCCTCTGAGCTCAGCTGTGCTTTGGTGGACAGTCACCAAAGGAGCTCAGCTCCCATGTCCACACTGCAGACCCCTCAGCCTGCATTCAGAACAACCCACAAGTGACCAGAATTCAAGGGAGACTGGAGAAAACCCTCCTGATGAGGGTCTGGATCCAATAAGTAAATACTGCAGCCTCTCCTTCTCCCCTTCCTCAGCTGGATTATTCTGATGTATCCACCCTGGCTCCTTGGATGGTCCCAACAGTGTGAAGCAGCCCCAGTGTCCACACTGGTACCCAGCAGTGGCATACTCACCATTGGCTTCTTCTCTCCCTCCTTCCATTCCCTTCCTTGCATGTGATAAAGAAAGTGCTAGTTCAAGGGTCTGCTTTGGACCAGAACATCATTCCATATCTTCTGCCTGGTCTGGCTCTCGTCCCTGACTTCCTTCAACAAATGGATACCATGTGCCTGGTAAATGTCAGGCAACAGTGACTTGGGCATTGTAAACCTTTTCAGGATAGCCTGTCATCCTCACCTTGTGGGGAAAGAGAAGGAAGTGGAATCTGTACAAGGCAAAGAGTGAGAAAGGCCTGGGAGGAAGGAGACATGGCTGATAGATACTGTGTCATCAGTTCCAGGGGACAGAGCCAAAGGGCTGCCCCCTCCCGTCAGCTCTGGATACCTGCAGGCTTGCCCAGAAGGCTCCTATTCACCCACCCCATTGCCACCATCCTGCACGCACAGGAAGCTCAGGACCCAAGTGGGGGTGCAATGGCCTAGATCCAATCTATAGGAGACAATGGTAGGAGATGAGGTGGAGACAAACACCCCATTTCTTCTTCCCTCACCACAGGTCTGGTGGAGGCTCCATGCAGTGACCTCTGTGGGCCGCCTCTCTGACCAGTCTCTGGCAACTCATTCTAGAGCCCTTCAGGAAGACGGCCTCAACACACTTGGGTCCCTAGACTCAACCCACTCAGGTGAGAGCAGCCCCTCTATGAAGATCGGCTTTGTAGTAATGCATACTGAGTTGTTACTTGTCTCCTGATGTGGCCCCACATTGATGGCAGCCTGATGGACACCACCCCACCCCCAGCAAGTACCCCTGCCCCTCACCTATGCAAGCCAAACGCAACTATTCAATATTTGGTCCAGAGAACCTCATGTCATCTCAGCTTAGTTTTCACATTTGGAAACTGAGGGTGATGGCGGTAGGGATGAGCATCCCGGGACCTTCACCAAGCTGATGCTGTCTTCATACCAGCCCAGAGAAGGCACGCGGTTCCCAAAAGACCCTGGGCTCCTGACAAGAACAAGGGCTAGAGGTATGTGTCGTTGCTGGTTCTTTTTCCCCACATGTCTGCTTCCCTCCCCTTAGCCCCTCTCTGCTATACCTCCCACATAGCCTTAATACGGCTCACCCCGTAAGTTGCTACATCCCAAATAAACACAGACCATTCCCGTTCCACAAAATTGGGCTTATGTTTTCCCTGCAGCCTGATTTTATTGTCTTCTGTCCCTATAAGCAAATACCCAACAGACATTTAACTCATGATTCTGAAGGTTAGGGAGCCCAAGCATGTGATGTCTAGCAAGAATCTTTAAAACTTCTACATCAACCCCTGGCAGAAGGTGGGAAGAGAGAGAAAGGCTAAGAACAAGACAGGGCTGAACTCAGTTTTACAACTCACCCTCAATACAAAAAGAACCCACACCCAGGATAACTAGTTAAGCCATGAGGGTAGAGTTCTCAACTCCCAACACAGATACTTTAGGACATAAGTTTCTAATGCATGAGTTTAGCAGTCATGTGCAAGCTCTCCTCATCACATTTCCCTGAGCAAGTGACATCCTTCCACTCTGAGCAACCCCACAGCATTCCACTGGATGCACTACTGGTGCTTGTTTTGTTGACTTGCCCATTAACCCACGATGTCTTCTTAGTAACTGTCACTGGAATTTGGAGCATAAGTTATCTCCCGGGAGCCTTTGGAAACAAGGAAGGTGCTGCTGTACACTTTTGATCTGGCATTTTGTTGTTATGGTTGTTGTTTGAGACAAGGTCTCGCTGTGTAGCCTTGGCCGACCTGGACTCACTATGTAAACCAGGGTGGCCTCAAACTCACAGCAATGTTCCTGCCTCTGAAGTGTGCACCAACTATTTGAAGTTCACAGCTGTAAATAAAATAACAGATCACTTATCCCCCCATCCATCCCTTCACTTTCCTCTTCCCTCCCCACTCTCAGAATAAATTAGACTTTATTCTGAGCAATCTTCGATGGTCCCTTGGGGATGAAACCATCCTCAGTTAGTTGGTTCTCGAACTGAAGGAAGGCATAAAGCCAGTCTGCCTGTTGCCCCAAAGACCAGCTCTGGGCTTTCAAGTTCAAACCGTAGCAATTCCAGTGCAGCCTCAAGTTTTCCTTGGGGCCTTCAAAAGAAGAAAAGAACACCACAGAGAGTGAAAAGACACTGTACAAAATAAGACTTTGAATATCACATGGGCCAGTGTCCCTGGAAATGCAAATAGCACACTCACCTGGGCATTTTGAGAAGAGTTTAATAGCGACCATATACAAAGATGCAGTACAGGGTACTGCTCCGCCCATGACCAGCAACATCAAAGGATCACTCCCAATGGTGAGGTGACAACTACTGCAACTCAGAGAAGGTGGCAGCACAGAGAGGGCCCCAGCCAGAAACTGCCTTAAGCAGGAGATGGACCCAACAAACAGTGACCCAGAAAGGAAGGGATTATGGGGAGGGAGATATGCCTCCCCCATCTCTAGGTACTATCAAAAAGGACCAGCTAAAACAACATCTTAGGGAGCCACTGATGCAGGCTTTAGAATTCAGCATCCCAAGACACTAAGCTGAAGCAAAGCCCAGGGGGGAGCAAATGGGATGTCTCTGGCACAGATGCTCTGAGAGTCTAGATTCCAATTAGAAATTACCAGGTCAGTGGAAGTGGGGAGTAGCAGTTTGCACAAAGTATGTGATTGCTATTCTCTTACAAATATTGTCAACTATTTTCCTTTCAAAGGCCAAGTTCTCCCTGAAACTGAGATTTGATTTTACTTATTGGATTTTCCACTTCTATGTTGCTGTTCCTGACCTCAGACATTCAAATAAATGAAGGCATGGAGCAAATTGGGGTCCTGCACCCCCACCCCAACCCTGCAATGTCCTCACTGATTGCATAAAGGAGAGAATAGGGCAGCAGCTCCCCCAACATGATTGCTGGCGAGGAAACATCCACAGAAATGCCAGTGAGCTCTTACACAAGGCCCTTGCCCAAAGACTACCTTGCAAAGGTCACACCCTACGTAAGTGGCTAAGCTCAGTCAGAATAGTTGCCTGTGTTCAGCTGGACAGCTGTCATCACAGATACTCCAGGTGGCCTTGCAGGCAGACCCTAACCTTAAGCTCCAGATCAACAGAGGCCTCCCACAAAAGGCCCTTTCTTCACATTCCATCAGGAACCCCAAATCTACAAAACTATAGAGGCAAAGAGCTGGGCTGGAATCTTCCAGCTAAGGTCCTGATAAAGGGGCTTTCTTCCCTCTGTTCTGAATGTTAGAGATCATTGCAGAGTTATATCTTCACTCATAACACATGACAACAATAAAACCAGCCCCTGGGGCTGGGAGCTCAGCTCAAGCCCAAGAACCAAATCTGACCCCATCCTCTGAGGTGACAGACAAATGTCTGGATTAACATGAAGTCCTTGAAATATGATGTCACCCAGTACTCTGCTGGACCTGAGATGTCAAGGCAGGAGCTGTGGAAATAGACAAAGCTGTCACCAGCCATCTCAAATCTTTTCCTAGTACATTCCCCCAATGCCGGCACCTAGGAGGGGCCTTTCACAGATTTGGAAGATGGATCAGGGAAGTGCCACCCCGAACTGAGCAAGTGCAAACTGCATGAAGGTCAGAAGCCAGATTTTAAAGACACTGCTCTTAACAACTGACCTTTTCAGACAGATCTGGAGAAATTCCACTCCTGGCACAGTCGGGGGGGGAGGGGGAGATGCCGGGGCTGGTGGTGTGCATCTTTGCCTCTTCTGGGCACCTCCTAAGCCCTCTTGAAACACCTATTGTTTCCTGACTGGTGGCTGTGGGCTTGCTGGCTCCTTTACGTCATAATTCCTCAATGGAGGCCTTTGTCTCCTGCCACAGGCTCCACAGCTCTTGCCTTGCTCTGTGACAGTGCAACAGGATCCAGTAATGCCCAAAGGAGGCCTTGGCTCCCTGGCAGCATAGGCAGAAGCTGATGGGCAGGATGAAGGAAAGGCTCTCCATTCCGAGACTGGAGCCAGGACCTGAGAGACCTGACTGGAGCAGATTTCACCACTGCAGGCAGCCTGTTGATCCTGGTCTTCTAGCACATGACACCCCTTTCCATTGCTCTTGAGACAGCTAGCCTTTGCAGGTACACCCTACCTCCTGGTAGCTGGACACCCAGAAGTTCACTCCCATGCTGAGCGCTCGCCTATTTAAACTGCTGTGGGAAGGAAGAATGAGACCTGATCATAAAAGACAAAGTGGCTTCTGCCTTGTTCTCTTGGATCACTCCCTTGAGAGAACTGGCAACCATTCTCTTGAGAGGTCTAGGAACAAAACATAGAGAGGGTGAGATCAATGTAATGGGATGAAAATCAGTGTGTCGAACAGAGGCTCCAGGGGAGAATCTCTGACTCTTTTAGTGGCTTCTGTCATTCCTTGGCTTCTGGCCACCTCTCCCCAAGGGCAGAACCTTCAATCTGTCTGCCTTGTCATGACGTCATTTTCTCCTATGTGAGGTGTGTTTCAGGTTTCCGTGACTCTCTCCCACAAGCACACTTTTTTTTTTTTTTGCAGATTTTTTTATTTGAATTAGAAACAAGATTGCTTTACATGAAAATCCCAGTTCCCTCTCCCTCCCCTCCTCCCCTACCACCCTCCCCCAACTAAAACCCTACCTATCACATATCCTTTCTGCTCCCCAGGGAGGGTGAGGCCTTCCATAGGGTGTCATCAGAGTCTATCCTATCCTTTGGGATAGGGCCTAGGCCCACCCCCGTGTGTCTTGACTCAGGAAGTATTCCTCTATGTAGAATGGGCTCTCAAAGTCTACACCTATGCTAGGGATAAGTACTGAACTACTAACAGGAGGTCCCATAGATTTCCGAGGTTTCCTCACTGAAACCCATGTTCCTGGGGTCTGGATCAGCCCTGTGCTGGTATCCCAGCTATCAGTCTGGGGACCAAGAGCTCCCCAATGTTCAGGTCAGCTGTTTCTGTGGTTTTCACCAGTCTGGTCTGGACCCCTTTGCTCTTCACTCCTCCTTCTCTGCAACTGGATTCCAGTTCGGTTCATTGATTAGTTGTGGATGTCTGCTTCTACTTCCACCAGCTGCTGGATGAGGGTTATCGGGTGGCATATAAGTCAGTCATCAATCTCATTATCAGAGGAGGGCATTTAAGGTGGCCTCTCCTCTGTACAAGCACACCTATAATTGGTGTCTGAGACCTATCTTGGAAATCTAGAATGACTCTTTTGAGCCCCAATTTTTTTCTTTTTTTTTTTTTGTTTTTTGTTTTGTTTTGTTTTGTTTTTGTTTTTTTGTTTTTTTGTTTTTCGAGACAGGGTTTCTCTGTGTAGCTTTGGAGTCTATCCTGGCACTTGCTCTGGAGACCAGGCTGGCCTCGAACTCACAGAGATCTGCCTGCCTCTGCCTCCCAAGTGCTGGGATTAAAGGCCTGTACCACCAATGCCCGGCTTTTTTCTCCTTTTTTAATTTAAATTAGAAACAAGATTGTTTTACATGTCAATCCCAGTTCCCTCTCCCTCCCCTCCTCCCCTTGACCCACAATTCTTAAACACATCTCCAGAGACTTTTTTTTTAACACTTGAGATTGTCCCTAGGGTCCCACACAAGGTAGACCAGTACTCTATCACTGAGCTAGTCACACAACCCTCATTTATTTTACTTTTTTCTTTTGAGACAGGGACTCATTAAGTTGCTTAGGCTAGCCTTGATAACACACATGTGGAAATCAGAGAACAATGTTGGGGAGACAGGTCTCTCCTACCCTAGTGAGTCTTCCAGTGATCAACCTGAGGTTAACAAATACCTTCACTGCTAGGCCATCTTACTGGCCCCACTGGAGTTGTTCCAAATTACCTCAAACATCCTAAGTGGTGCTGCTATGAGCTTTCCAAGTCCCTGTCAAGGCTGCTGTCTCTACATTTTGGGATCACTTGAGGCATTATCAGACTGGAGTTAAACATGGGATCCTGATAAATCAATCTCCCTCAAGTTTTCCATTATTTTCAGCTCACAGGTCCTCTAGAAACGACTAGACTTCCTTGTTTGTCTTCAGCAGAGACAAGATAGAGGCTACAATTAGTATTTCTCAAATCATACTGACTGCTAGGTTTGCGTCCTGACCCTGAGGCCCACAAAATATCCTGTTTCGTATGCTCTTCTGCAGCTTGGTATCTGGGCCCCTGCCTTCAGTACAGGGTCAGCTTGCCCTATCGCTGTGGACCGATGCTGAAACAGGGTTCCAAGGTGTCAAGAGCCTGCTCAGAGGCCAACCAAACAGTACAAAGAGACTCAGGAGTGGGCAAAGGACAAAATATGACCCTAACAACCTGCCCCTCAGTGGCCTACTTCTCCAACTTGGCCCCTGCATCTACAAGAGCTTGTGGGGACATCTCATATTCAAACTGCAACATGATTCATCCCCCTCCGCCCCCTTCCTGTATCAAAAGAGTCCGAAAGTGCTTTTTTACTAGAATGTGGTAGTGGTGACTGACCCCATGCCATTCCAGAAAAATCCTTTAGCAGACTCCTGTCCTGCTTCTTGTCTTTGAACTCCTACTTGTTCTACATATCAGCACAGTGGAGCCTGCAGATGCTTCTATAAAGTGCCATCCAGCCAAACCCAGTCTGTGGCAATTCATTATACAGCAATAGATCTCAGAAGAGCACCTAGGAACTTCACAACCTGAAGCAACTGGCAGCCCTTCACTTGAGTTCCTGGCAGAAAAGACCACAATGAAGACTTGATACTTGCAGTGAATTTGGGTGGTGAGTCCAGGAAGTCAACAGGAAGGGGTGGAGATGTGAGCGACAAGAGAAGGCACCAATAGGAAGAAAGGGTTCATGATGAGACTACCACTAGGGACCTCCTGGAGGAGAGTTCAGAACACAACTCAAAATTGTCTCAATAAAATTCGGTAGTCACTCTGGAAAACAATAATAGAAGTTGCTAAAAATTTTGAAGCTAGGGCTGGAGAGATGGCTCAGAGGTTAAGAGTACCGACTGCTCTTCCAGAGGTCCTCAGTTCAATTCCCAGCAACCACATGGTGGCTCACAACCATCCCTTATGAGATATGGTGCTCTCTTCTGATGTGCAGATGTGTTGTATACATAATAAATAAATAAATCTTAAAAAAATTGCTAGTATATAATACAGCATCACACTTGAAGCAGTCCTGGTCGGGACAGTGTGATTAAGAGGTGGAGACTCACAAGGCTTCCCCGTGGGTGGGATTAGGACCTTCTAATCATGCAATAAATCTTAAAAAAATTGACCAGGCTAATACAGTATATAATACAGCAATCAGAGGACCTTGTAGACAACTCATAAATGCCTGTAATTCCAGCCAGTATGGTTATACATGTTTATTAAAGCTTGCCGGGACAGTGTGATTAAGAGAGTGGAGACTCAGGAGTAGAGAGACCGAAGTGGTGGTACACACTGGGATTAGGACCTTCTAAGGACTCATGCAATAACATTTAGCCTACTTGCCCTTCTGCCAGCCTCAGCCATGGGTTGATGGATCTCCGTGAGTCCCAGAGGACTCTGAGAAAACCCTCACCAGGCACCTAATGCTAGAGAAAATGCTTAGATTTCCCATTACTTCAGACTATGGGAAATAAATCTCTATTATTTCAAATTACCCAGTCTAAGGGCTGGGAAGATGGCTCAGTGCATAAAAGCTCCAGATGCTCTTGCAGAGGACCTGTTCAGTTCCAACATCCACACCACAACTCATAAATGCCTGTAATTCCAGGTCCAGTATGGTTATATATTATTTATTAAAGCTTGCCTGAGGATGAGGTGGTGGAAGTCAGCCTTAAGCTGTAGAGATCAGGCAGTGGTGGTACACACTTTTAACCCCCGCAGACAGAAGCTAGGCAGTATTTATACATCCTTTAATCCTAGAACTGAGGATTAAGAGGGTTGATGGATCTCCGTGAGTCCAAGGCCACCCAGAGAATACAATACATGATCCAATCCTAACCCATACAGCTGAATAAATCTTTGGGTCAGCACCATACATCTTTTTTGTTTTGAGAAGGATCTTTCTGTCAGGAGTGTATAGCCTGGTCTGCTATGTCATTCTCCAGCCACAGTGAGCGCTAGGAGGGATTCATTCATTCTGCTGCACCATTGAGAATAGGATACATTCAGTCTCAGAATTCTACAGCCACACTGATGAGCTTTCAGCCCTTTCAGCCTGAGGTGGTGGTAAGAGCTAGTGGCCTGCTACTTTGCTTTTCTGATTTTCTGCTTGAAGCTTGAACCTTGTCTCTGGGTTATTTATTTAAAAGTTATTCCCTAGACCTCACAGGTACCAGACATTCATGTGATACATATTCATACATGCAGAAAAAGCACCCATACAAACAAATAAATCTTTGGGTTTTTGTTTAAACTGCTGTCAACTCCCCATGGGAGCTCTTACCGTTGGGAAGAGTGGATGGGGAGGTGAGCAGAGTAGGTGGAAGGGCGGGAGGGAGAACATTTGGTTGGAATGTGAAATAGAAATTTTTAAATTAATTAATTTTTTAAAAAGAAAAAAATGAGTCAGGCATTGGTGGCACATGCCTTTAATCACTAGCATTCGGGAGGCAGAGGCAGGTGGATCTCTGTGAGTTCGAGACCAGCCTAGTCTACAAGAACTAGTTCCAGGACAGAGCCTTCCAAAGCCACAGAGAAGACCCTGTGTCGAAAAAACAAAACACAAACAAACACAACAAAAAAGACTTCCCTAGTCCAACCAGTTTTATGTTGTAGCTGCCCAAATGACCAACTAAGAGACAGGAACTAGCTATTCCAAATGACTCTTTAAAGGCAAAAAAAAATCTTTTATATTTATGTACATTGGTGTTTTGCAAGATGTCATGTACTCAGGGTCCCCAGCCATCTCTCCAGCCCCTGGAGTTAGTGTAGGCAGACAAGCTGTGAGCTAGCTCAGAGTTGCTGGGACATTGAACCAGGGAGCCACTCTAGGACTCTCACAGTCAGTAAAGGGAAACAGGCATATCCACCAACAAAAATGGAAAGCCCATGGTCTCACATACCTACATCCCAGCACTCAGGCAGCAGAGGCAGGGACCATGAGTTCAGGCCAGGCTTGGTCCACAGTGAGCTCCAAGGCAGACTGGGGTACATAGAAACCTGTCTCAAACAAAACAATAAATAAATAAATAAAAGGAAGACATCCTAGATCTCAAACTCTAGACAGATCTATATGGAAGCAGTCTGAAGAGAACAGGAGGGCAGTCAGCTCTGAGAGTCTCCAAGGTGAAGGTCACTTGAAAACCCAGCTTACAGACACAGCCCTGTCAGACAACACAAAGCTGCACTAGCCTTGCTGCTTGATGTTTCTGTTCCTGTGGGAGCAGTTTGGAAAAGTATGCTGATGCTGTGAAGGCTCCAAGATTAACAGGGCTGCACATAGGCCTCCAGTTGCTATTTGTATGTTTGTATTTTTACGGTGGGTACCTTCTTTTTTTTTCAGCACTAAGTGAGCACTGCTGCTCTTCCAGTAAGCAGTTTAAAAACTTGCTCTGTTGCCCACCTTCAGCTCACTCTGTCTGCTCCAGCAGGAGATCACTCTCTGCAGCTCTCACATCTCTCGGCTTCTAGTCCTCTGCCAATCTGGAAACTCTAAGCTAATTGCAGTGGGCCAGAACTAAACCAGGCTCAACATGAGGCAGGAGGATTTCTATTTATGATCCAATTTTCTCGGGAAACTGAGTTCCAGGGGAAGTTATTTTCCTAGTATTGTCAGAAGTCTATGAGTGAGATAATCTCTAATAACTAATATTAATGGGCTAATTCTTATAAATATAATTCAGCCAGGGTACCACACACACACACACACACACACACACACAGATAATTGTGTCAACTCATGTCAGTTGCCTGACTCGGGAAAGATGAGGATGACCCACTAATCGAAGATCTGCTGAGGCTGTTTTGAAGACATTACACAGTGTGTGCACAATTTAATATGCTGCAAAAATGTTAGAAGGAGCCGACATTTTCCACCCCATCAGGCCTTGTTCCAGAGAGCTGCTTCTTAGCCACCTCACCCGCACCGCCCTGGGGTCCCCCACCCTAGGGTGAACTGGACCCTGAAAGTCAGGCAGACCTACTCTGGGTACCCTGATTCTCTCATAGTTACTACAGGCTCTACAGGCCCAAGGATACCCCCAAGCCTGTCCCTAGGGCTGCACAGACTTTAAGGACAGCAACTTGACAAAACCTGCTCCTGGGCCGCTCCTGTCCCCTGCAACACTACCCTCAAGAAGGGTTCTTCCTGGCCTGCCCCTAGCCTGCATGCCACTCCCAACAGCTCACTCTCCTCTCCTTTGTATCTCCAGCACTCGGGAGGCAGAGGCAGGCAGATCTCAGTGTGTTCTAGGCCAGTCTGGTCTACAAAATGAGTTCCAAGACAGCCCAGGATTGTTACACAGAGAAACCCTGTCTCACAAAACAATAAATAAATAAATAAACAGACAGACAGACAGACAGACAGACAGATAGATAGATCTGTAAACTCTTCTCAGCTCCAAACATATGGAAGCAGTCTGAGAGTTCTACAAACAGGGCACAGCAGCTCTGAGTTCTCCAAGGTGTCCAGTCACTTGTCTCACCCAGCTTACAGACACAGCCCTGTCAGAAGAACACTCTGCCCTCCAACTAGCCTCTGCTAGCTTGATGTCACTGTTCCCCACTTTGGGAGCAGTTTGGAAAAGGCTTTTCTGGATGCTGTGAAGGCATGTGCCCACAAGATTAACAGGGCTGCAGCGGCTGCAGGCCTCCAGTTGCTATTTTCTTCTTTATTTCTTTTGTATTTTCCACGGTGGGTACCTTCTTTTTTTTTTTTTTTTTTTTTAAGTGTCAGAGAAACAAATGAGAGTTTTTTAAGTAAGCAGTTTAAAAACTTGCTCTGTTGCCTTCAGCACTTTTCTGGGTCTCCACTCTCTCTGGGCTCCAGCATTACCCATTACTCTCTCTGCAGCTCTCTCTCTCTCTCGGCTTCTAGTCCTCTGCCTTCAGCTCTGGAAACTCTAAGCTAATTGCAGTGGTTAATGTGAACTAAACCAGGCTCCTTAGATGCTTCTAGATTTTTTCCTTCTTACCTGGAATATTTATGATCCAATTTTGTTCTCCCAGACCAGGAAACTGTAACCCTGCTGATAGAAGAATGGGAAGTTATTTTCCTAGTATTGTCAGAAGGTGTATGCACCCTGAGGCCAACCATGAGGAAGTGTCTCTCAGACTCTAAGGGACCTGATTCAAGATAGCTGCCTGCATTGTCACCAATGTCAATGTCATGGAAGACCTGCTTGGACTGGAGGACTAGAAACAGGACCACTGAATGTAGCAGAGGACTGGGATATTGTTTTTCTATAAAGGACATTACTGGAACCGTTGGTGACATCTAATCACAATTAGATAATTGTGTCAACTCATGTCAGTTGCCTGACTCGGGAAACTGCACCGAGGCTATGACTAGAGTGACACTTTCCCGTTAGGATTTACACACTGAAGCCTTGGGGTGGGGGTCAGGGCATCATCATATCTGTAATTCATTCTCACTTCCTTTCGGAAAAGCATGTACATATACAAACAGATATACCCGAGGAGAAATAAAACAACAAGACAAAAGTGGTAAAAATGTTACTATCTGGGAACTCTGGGTGAAATAATAGGGTCAATTTTTGTTCTGTTCTTGTGTTTTTCTGTGAGTCTCTTTGATTTTGAACCTTGTGTTAATGAAGATAACACAAAGATTGACTCCTAATTGAACCCTCACTAATCTGCTTGCTTTCTTGACCTTGAACAGGCTAGCTGAGTGGTACTTGGCTCTTCAGAATAAGCTGTTTTGTTTTGTTTGAGGCAGAGTCTTATTATGTAGCTCCAGCTGGCCTCAAACTAGCTACCCTCCTGCATCAGCTTTCCCAGTGCTGAGATTATAGATTGTGCCACCATATCCAGACTACAATGGGCTCCTGAAGTTGCTATTACTGAAAAGTTTTTGCACACGGATAAGCGCCTCTGCTGATGCAGCAATCCAAATCAGACCAAATCAAACTGAAATCAAAAAAGCCCACATGCAATGGATACAATGCTCCTGAATGGCCTTCCAGCCCCCTAGAGAGGAGACGGGAAAGGGAGACCAGAAAAACCATGAGTCTGTTTTCTTGGAGACAGTTTAAATACCCTATGGGAGTGGTCTTGAGCATCTCTGGGGTAAGGGCCATCATTTGGTGGGCTTTCTGTGATGCAGCAGGGTTTGGGGAGAGACGGGGAGGTGGGCTTGGGTGGAACCTCCACCATAACATTCCAGATTCTTTGGATATATGGATGCCAGGGGCTGGGGTGAAGCTTTTTACCATAACATCCCAGACTCTTTGGGTATATGGATGTCAGGGACTGGGGTGAAGCTTCTGCCTTAACCATTACTATCCCCAGTTTACAAATGGGGAAACTGAGGCTCACTTCTTAAGGTCACAGCAGCTATCCAGTGGCCCCAGATCATCACTGTCACACAGTGACCCACTCTGACATTGGTGAGCAGACTTCCTGTCAGTTTCTGTTTTTAATTTCTTCTTCTGGTTATCCTTTGCTGAAATGATGGACAAAAAGACAAAAGCAAGGCTAGTTGTCCAAAACAGTAAACATTGGCTAGATACCCATAAATGCTCAAATTACATGTAATCGAAAGGTAAAACTCAGTTCCCCAGTAGCATTAGACACAGTTCAACTCCTCAACAGCGGGGTGTAGTTAATATCTACTGTTTTTATAGATAATTGGACATTTCTACCATTGCCAAATGTCAGCACTCACAAATACTCATTTGTGAGTGCTGTTCTGAAAATCTTTACATACAGTTCACTGCTCACAGTAGCTTCTCTTTAAGCTCACTATGTAGACCAGGCTGGCCAGGAACTCACAGAGATCCTTCTGACTCTGTCCCGAGTGCTGAGATAAAAGGCATGCGCATCCATGCCCAGCTTCCTGGGTAACTTGGAGTTCACAAAATTGTCTTTATCAGGCACAAATTAAAATTTTCTGGAGTCAGAGGGAGACACCTACAGGTAGTATTTGGAATTACAACCTAGCACAAGCAGACAATGAACATTGGACCGGTTCTGATTTAACAGCTATCAACAGCCACCTGTGGGGTTGACTTAGGTGGCTTGAACTTGTGAGAAAAGCTCCTGTGACAGGAAAAGATGAGGACAAAGTACCAGGAAGATAAACTTGAACAAAAAATTGCATCCACCTCCTGCCTGAACCCTCCAGCGAAATAGCCGGCAGAGCAAACACAATGAGGACCACCCAGGAGATCCATCACAAACACTACATCCTTGAAGAAATGATCAAAGAAATGACTAATGTAAGCAGTACTGATTTATTTGTAGGAAGATTCCAGAACCCTACACTGAGCATTTTCTTTTCCTAACGTTGGATTTTCACTGGATGCATCATATACTAAGACATCAATGCAGAAATGGGATGTCCTTTCAGGCAACTCATGGCATGAAAACACATGGAGGAGTGTTTGACCTCTATGGAGTCATCAAGTACAGGAGACACCAGGACCTCTGAGAAAAGCACTAAAAGACGTCCCCACTTTCTCCTTTGGCACAGGATGAGGAGTGAGAAGTGGCTTGCTTGAGTGAGAGATGGATCCATCTAAATTATTTATTGACCCACTCATTTCACAAACACTTATCAGGCCTTACAGTATCCAGGGAGCAGTGGGGTGAAAAACGCTACTCTGAGCCAGATGGTACACACCGTTAGTCCCAACACTCAGGAGGCAGAGGCAGGCGGATCTCTGTGAGTTCAAGGCCAGCCTGGTCTACAGAGCAAGTTCCAGGACAGCCAAAGCTAAACAGTGAAACCCTGTCTCAGAAAAAAAAAAAAAAAAAAAAGCTACTGTGAGTCTCAAACACAAGGTTCATCCTGGCTTGGCCCTAGTACTAGATATCGCTGAATAAAATATTAGACAAAACAACTTCAAAGGAGGGAGAACTTAGGATGGAGCAATGGCCCAGTGCTTAAGAGCATTAGTTGTTCTTCCAGAGGACCTGGGTTCAATTCTCAGCCCCCTCATGGTGGCTCACGATCATCTGTAATGCCAGTCCCAGAGAATCTGCCGCCCTCTTCTGGCCTCCACAGGCACTACATGCACATGGTGCACACACACTTATTTAAGTCAAAACAATTTTTAATATTTATTTTATTTATTATGTATACAGTATTCTGTCTGCATGTATCCCTGCAGGCCAGAAGAGGGCACCAGATCTCATTACGAATGGTTGTGAGCCATCATGTGGTTGCTGGGAATTGAACTCAAGACCTTTGTAAGAGCAGCCAGTGCTCTTAACCTCTGAGCCATCTCTTTAGCCCCAAAACAAATTTTTAAGGAGAAAGAATTTGATTGGTTCATTGTCAGCTGGCTTTATGATTTGGGCCTAGGGTGAAGCTAAACATCATGGCAGAGGAGGTCGTTTACCTCATGGTAGAAAAGAAACAGAGATGAAGAGACAAGGGTCTAGGCATAACCTTTGAAGATAGTCCCTACCCACCCCCAGTGATCTATTTCCTCTAGCTAGGCCCTGCTCCTAAATTTTCTTCCACTTCCCAAAGTAGAGTCATCAACTGAGGACAAGGAACTTGGTACACGAGCCCACAAAGGATGTTTGGAATTGAGACCATAGGAACATTAGTTAAAGGATTATCTTGTTTTGTTTATGGTTTGCTTTGGTTTGTTTGACAGTGTTCACTATGTAGCCCATGCTGGCCTCTAACAGGTAATCCACCTGCCTCTGCCTCCAAAGTGCTGAGATTACAGGTGTACACCGCCATGCCTGACCTGAATGAATTCTTGACTTTGCAAGAGGGCTGGGGTCCCATTGCCCTACCTGGGAGCAGACACGTTATGTTCTCAATAACAAAGAGAAAAAGGATGCCAACAAAGGCCATCAAAACCATCCCGGGGCAGTGAGTGCTCTGAAGAGGGCTGGACTGTGGAGGTGGACTGTGGTCTCTGGGGACTCTGAAGAATCTAGTGGGTCCAAGTGCCGGGGCAAGCTCAGGTTCTGGATGCAAATCTCCAATTTGAAAAAAATGGAGTCTAAACAGTGATGTAATCCCCGAGGGCTGGGGAGGACCCATTGCTGGGGTGAAGCTCCATGGGACCAGCGGTCGGCAAGACTGAGTCAAGACTAATGGACCACCTGCCCAGAATTAGAGAGGTGTCAGGTTTGGAGGAGGGAAGAAAAGTACCGAATATATCATTTGTTGCAAAGTCCACAGAAGCAAACCCTTCAAAACAAAGATTGCCCCCTGCTGTGGAATAATCCTTCTGTACACTGTGAAAATGGGCTGTTCCCATTGTTAAGAAAAAGCTGATTGGCTGATGGCTGGGCAGGATTTTCCAGGCAGAGAGAATGTTGGGAAGAAGAAGGGCGGAGTCTGGGGAGTCTCAGGAGGTAGGGAGAGAAGTGGGATAAACATGCCATGCTGAAAAAAGGTACCACCAAGTGGCAGAGAGTATATAAGAAATAGGGATTTATTTAAGTTGTAAGAGCTAGTTAGTAACAAGCCTAAGCTATTAGCTGGCCATTTATAATCAATAATCAGTCTCTGAGTGGTCGTTTGGGAATCGGCTTGCAGAACAGCTCATCGAGGTCTCAACAAAAAACTCTGCCTATATCCGCCTCTTTGATGAGCTTGCACTGGGTTCCTGCCTTGGGCCTAACCATGTGCAAGATTCTGGGAGGAGAGCGGCCATAAGCTTCAGGGAGGGGTAGATTCATAGAGAGCCCTTTCCACTCTCATCACACTCCGCATAAACCTGAGCCCCTTCTTAACTCCTTGGATAGTGAGATGCTATTTCACCAACGCCTTCATTAAAAGGTCTCAGATGCACAATAGGAAAAAGGTAACGAATTAAATGGGCACTTAGCACAAAGGCCAACAAGTTTATGAAAAGATGGTTACAGCCAGATGCAAACAATGCAAAGTGTCTAGTTTGACCAGATACGGCTAAAATTAAACCTCTGCAAACACTTGGACCCATGGGCATGTGGAGCAAGCAACTCATAAGCTGCCGTGGGAACAGACATTGGAGTAAGGATGCTGAAGAACCTTTTGGCAGATGCTTCTAAAATTAATCATGTGTTGACCACGTGACTAGGTGGTTCTACTCCTGGGTATATACTGAACGGACCAGCTTCCCTTTCGGCAGCCATAACAGCCGAACACGTGCTTGCCATAAACCTGCCTTGGTCACTTAGAGGTCAGATGCCTGTCTCGTGACAAGGAACCAATCGGAAGTTAGCTGGTGGCGCTATGCTTTACGACCCTGGGTGTGCTTTACGGACAAGCGCACAGCAATGACTTAGAGAGCATAGCAACCACCCTGGGAGGCCTATGGGCCATAACAACCAGTTGACCAATCAACACAGGGCAAGCCCTCCAAGCCTGGAGGCACACCAATCGTGAGCCTGTGCGTACCCCTAGACACTCCCCTTATGCTGCCCTATAAAGATCTGTGCGCAGTGGCTTCAAACTGTCTTTTCTAGCCATCCGCCATGGCGGGTGGGTGAAAGACCCGAGCTAACATGGGGTTAGCTCATTAAATTACAATAAAACCTCGTGCAGTTTGCAGCAAGCTCTCGAACCCTCCTGGTGATTGGGGTGACCGAGAACGTGGCCTGGGACCCCGGATACTTGAGTTTTCCGGGGGTCTAACAATACCTTAGAAGAAACGAGTGCTTGTGTGTGTCAAAATACATGTGCAAAGACTACATCTCAGCCACGTGTATAATAGCCAAAACTCAGTAGAAGTCAAACAGTAGTTCATAGAGGAATGTAGAAGTGTATTCTGGTTTGCAGCACAATAAAAAATCAATGAACTTATATGATGCTTGATAGTATAAATAAACCTATTTATTTGTTTGTTTGGTTTCTTGGTTTCTCTGGGTTTCTCTGTCTGATAGTCCTGGCTGTCCTGGAACAAACTTTGTAGACCCAGCTGGCCTCAAATTCACTGAGATCTGCCTGCCTCTGAAAGAATAAATCTTAAAAACACAATGTTAAGCAAAAGAAATGAGACACAGAGAGAAGGGGCTTGGCTTAGAGATAAAGTACTTACCTAGAATGCCTGTGAGCCTGAATTTGACACTCAGCAGTGCAAACAAAACTAAAAGGAAAGAGGAGGGAGGGAGACAAAGGCAGGGGGTACAAAAGAACATTTATCCAGGGCTAATTTATCTTAGGTTCAAGAACAGGCAAGCTGGGTGTGGTACTACCTTCAATCCTAGTACTTTAGAGGCAAAGGCAGGCAGATCTCTGTGAGTTCAAGGCCAGCCAGAGCTACATAGTAAAACCATGTCTTAAAAAAGTTGTCTTAATTTAAAAATATAGAAAGATGAGGGAAGACAAGCACCTGGTAGGAAGTGGGTTTGATTAGGGAAGGGTCTGAGACCAGAAGAAGAGTAACGTTCTGTACCTGATCCTGGGAGTGACGTGGGTGTAAGAATAGGTAAGTCGGGGCTGGAGAGATGGCTCAGAGGTTAAGAGCACTGACTGCTCTTCCAGAGGTCCTGAGTTCAATTCCCAGCAACCACATGGTGGCTCACAACCATCCGTTATGAGATCTGGTGCCCTCTTCTGGTGTGCAGATATACATGGAAGCAGAATGTTGTATACATAACAAATAAATAAAATCTTAAAAAAAAAAGAATAGGTAAGTCATTGAGCTAATGTTATGACTTTTTGTTGTTTGTTTTTGTTTGGGTTTTTTTTGGGGGGGGGGGTTCAAGACAGGGATTCTCTGTATTGTTTTGGAGCCTGTCCTGGAACTCGATCTGTAGACCAGGCCTCGAACTCACAGAGATCTGCCTGCCTAAGCCTCCTGAGTGCTGGGATTAAAGGTGTGCGCCACCAACATCCAGCTTTTTAAAAAGCCTGCTCCACAGAAGGGAATCTATGCCTGATACTGTAACCCTGGTAGAAAAACAAAAACAACAACCTCATGCTTCAGCAAGTTATATGCTCTGGAGAAGGGAACCTACTGCTGTTCTGCTAAATGGGCACATTGTCACTCTGCCTTCTAAATGTGTATGCTTATACCCATAGCACTGCTCTCAACCTTGGCAGTTAAACAGAGACTCATAACTGGTCAAGTGCTGAGAACAAGTGACTGTCGAGTGCTCAGCCCTAAATGGAACATCTGTACAGATCCCTCCTTCTAGGGCTCAGAAACATGGAGGAAGAGAAGACAGAAACAGTGTAAGAGCTGGAGGATGGGAGGAGTGCTGTGAAATCCTGTCTTCATACATGACATGGTCATTGCACTTATGAACTCACTGCACAAGACCTATGCAAGATCAAGCCAACAAGATCAGTCAGCATTCCAGAAGGCAGCACTGATGGGACTCAGTGAGTTAGAGAGGGGCGGGGCATGAAGGTTGGAGGAAAATGTGTAGGAGGCATGCCCGGGGGCATTAGAAGAGCATCTGGGGGTGAGCATGATCGAGATATACTGTATATGGGGGCTGGTGGGGAGTGGGGGAGGAGGGGAGGGAGAGGGAGAAGGGATTGACATGTGAAGCAGGCTTGTTTCTAATTTGAACTAATAAAAGATAATTTCTTGGGAAAAAAGATATACTGTATATATGTTCAAAATCGTTAAAAAAAAACTAAATAAAAGATATTTTTTGAGAGCAAAACTAATCAATGCTTCATGTTGTAGCCTGTAAGTACAGTCACCTGGGAATTACAGCATCATTTTGTTATAGCTTCTTGCTCACATTCCCAAGGCTCTCAACAGCAGCTTTGTGAGCCTGGCCCACGGAGGCCTTAGTGCTTCACTCCCCTGAGGGGGTCTTTTTTTAAAAGATTTTATTTATTTATTATGTATATTATGTATTATATTATATTATTATATATATTATATATTATTATGCAACATTCTGCTTCCATGTATATCTGCACACCAGAAGAGGACACCAGATCTCATAACGGATGGTTGTGAGCCACCATGTGGTTGCTGGGAATTGAAGTCAGGACCTCTGGAAGAGCAGCCGGTGCTCTTAACCTCTGAGCCATCTCTCCAGCCCCCTGAGGAGTCTTCTTAAGAGGCTAAACAGATGAGCTGCCTTCTGTGCCCCACATTCTGGGAGGTCACACTGTACTGACGCTTGGGGGGATCCTGCAGGTCCTTAGAGTAAATAGAGGAGCCCCAAGTACACCTGCCACACTGGGTTGGTTTGTTGTGGCCAAAGGCTAGAATGTAGGGAGAGGGCTTCGAGGAAGGCTTTGTATTTATAAGACGTCTTTCCACTGAAGACAGGAGGTTGGGAACACGGACTTGCTGTGTAGCCTAGGCTAGCCTCACATTTGCTTTTTTGGGTTTTGTTTTTTTAACTTTAGGAAGATATGAATTCCTTACTGTTCAAAAACACTAGCTGCCCAGTGTGTTCTAGTCAAATTAGGGAGTGTTTCCCCTGTTTAAGGGAAGGTTCTTTTCGACTCATTAGAGAAGAGCTCATGGGTTTCACTCCCCAGGGAGGAGCAGAGGGTTTTATAAAAATCTCACTGCAGCAGTTTCTACCTGGGGAGGTTATGAAGCAGGTTATGAAGGTTATCAAATGCCTCTGCCCACGTGGCTTGGAGGTGTATGGGTGCCAGCATGCCAGCTGTCAGCCTTAGACTCTTGTCTCGGCATTCCTCTCCAACCTCCAGGAAAATAAAGGAGACCGTGAGAGTGGTGGGTAGGTTGGTGGGGTGGGGTGAGCCATGCCCAAGATGTGTTAACCACTGGAAAACTTACCTCCTCAAGGAGAGGCTGGGGTTATGATTGGGACTTTGCCTATGGTGGAAGCCTCTGACAAATGCCCGTGACTTCTTCTAAAAGTCCCAACTCTTGCCCACAAAATAATGAAAGTGTCTGGGATGTGTTTCAGTGTTGGAGCACTTGCTTGGCATGCTTAAGGCCATAGGTTTGATCCTCAGAACCGAAAAATAAATAATTTTTAAAAAGTGTTCTCTAGCCCAGAGAGGAAACTCCTCTGACTAGAACATTCCTGTAGAGAAGTTGGAAGTTCACTGAAAGTTCTCTGCTGGAGTTGGTGAGCAGGCCTCAGGTGTCTTGGACCTTGAAGATGCATCCCAGAGAAAGAAAGAAGCTGGTTTCCCCGGCACATCACTTTGGGGAGACAGCCTGCTCTTTCCTTCAGTGCATCCAAACTAGGTTTTGGAATCCAGGGCTCTCAGTGTCTGTCACCCCCATTCCAACTACAACATGATTCTTCAGGGAAGCAGCATGGGATCTTCACGCCCCAGGTGATCACTAACATGCTGCTGCTGCTTCCTCCTCTTCCTCCTTTTGGTTTTTCCAGACAGGGTTTCTCTGTGCAGCGGTGGTTATCCTGGAACTCACTCTGTAGACCAGGCTGACCTCAGACTCATAGAGATCCACCTGCCTCTGCCTCCCAAATGCTGGAATCAAAGGTGTGAGCCACCACCCAGCTACTAACAGACTTCTCATGCTTGTCACTTCATTTAGCCTTTTCATAGCACTTATTACTTACTGATGTTTGTTTGAGAAAAGGTCTTTATGTGGTGTTGGCTGGCCTGAAACTCACTATGTAATTGGCTGACCTCAAACTCATAGAAATCCACCTGCCTCTGCCTCCCCAAGTGCTGGGATTAAAGGTGTGCACCACTACACTCCGTTTTTTGTTTTTTTTTTAACAGTGCTGAGAATGGCCAGGTGTTGGTGGTGCACACCTTTAATCCCAGTACTCAAGAGGCAGAGGCAGGCGGATCTCTCTGAGTTCGAGGCCAGCCTGGTCTCCAGAGTGAGTGCCAGGATAGGCTCCAAAGCTACACAGAGAAACCCTCTGTCTTGAAAAACCCAAAAAAGAAAAAAAGAAAAAAACAGTAGTGCTGGGAATACAACTGAGGGCCAGAGGCATGCTAGGCATGTGCCCTGCCCCTAGCAGATCCTCCTCTCATGAACTCAGTCACATTCTCAGAACTGGAATATGCTCCCATGTCACTTCCAAAGCTTCGATGCCTTTTTTTCTTATAATCCTACTACAGTGGTTCTCAACCTGTGGGTCATGACCCCCTGGGCAAACCTTTATCTCCAAAAACTATGTACATTATGATTCATAACAGTAGCAAAATTACAGTTATGAAGTAGCAATGAAAATAATTTTATGGTTGGGATCACCGCAACATGAACTGTATCAAAGGGTTGCAGCGTTGGGAAGACTGAGAACAGCTGCCCTAGAACATTTACCAAGTATATCACAGTTGTTCAGTCCATCTTTGTTCAGTTAGCCAGGTGTGGTGGTGGTACCGACCCTGATCCCAGCACTTGGAAAGCTTATCTATGAGCAGAGGGTTACTAACAGAGCTGTCAGACAGTCAAGTGCAGGAGAGCTCCAAGCTGAAGGTACACAGATGCTCATCACTAGAACAAATTCAGTCTTTAAATCCATAGAAACTGATTAAATCTCCTAAGGGGGCAAGGTGCAGAAATAAAGAATGAGGGAGCAGAAGTCTTCAATGCCCAGCACTTGGGAGGCAGAGGCAAGCTGATCCCTGTGAGTTCAAAACCAACCTGGTCTATATAGTGAGTTACAGGTCAGCTAGGGCTACACCGTGAGTCCCTGGCTGACCTGAAATGCACAATTCTTCCTGCCCCTACCTCCCAAGAAACAGGACAAAAGACATGCACCACCACACCTGGCTTTTTCAATTTTTATTATTTGTGTGTGTGTATGTGTGCATGCGTGCATGTGTGTGTGTGTAAGAGCTCTTCCATTCTGTGGGTCCCTGAGATTAAACTCAAGTTGTCAGGCTTGACAGCAAGTACCTTTAACTACCAAGCCGCCTCACCAGCCCCAGCAGTGAGGATCTCAAGTAGGGCAGTTTGGAGGTGTTGTCAGGACAAAGAGAATGAACAGCTTATTGTGGGCCTTTGGAAACCACTTTGAGCCAGAAGGTGGTGGCACACCTTTAAGCAAAACCAGGGAGAGAGAGAGAGAGAGAGAGAGAGAGAGAGAGAGCAAGAGACCACTTTGGTTAAAATTCACGGACTCAACACTTGAGCCAAAATGCTGAAGGCTTGAAGATAAGAATCTTTGTCCTAGGCCTGTAATCAGCCTGGATTCCAGGAACAGGTGCAACTTCTCAAGGAGCAGACCCTCCAGAGAGAATAATCACCTATGCAGGTGACTACAGTCAAGAGTGAGAGGACCCAATGCTGGGCAGGACCACACCTTGACCAGGATGATTTAATTACATACCTTTTGTCCCCTGCCCAAACTTAAAGCTCCAGTCAGAACCCTGAAGACAAAACAAACCCTTTATTTCTTTCTCCTTTTAATCCATTCATTAAGTATTCTGTCATGAGGTGGAGGTAGCCACTCTGGTCACCCCTGGAATCCAAAACCTTCCTGGGACATTCCTTGAGGTACAAGAACAGGCAGAAGTGACACAGCCATTCTGATCCAAGGTCTCAGGAGCTTGTGGTTTTCTGCTGTGTTGCTGAGCCCTGCCAGGACCTCCAGGGAAGGTTAGAGGAAGGGACCTGCTAAGGGCCAGTCAGGTCCTATTGGCTGAGGCCAGGTGGCCACAGCTGACCACCAACTTTGTACACAAAAAAGAACCCAGGGACCAGCACATGCCTTTAATCCCAGCACTCAGGAGGCAGGGGCAGGCAGATCTCTGTGAGTTCAAAGTCAGCCTGGTCTACAGAGCGAGTGCCAGGATAGGCTCCAAAGCTACACAGAGAAACCCTGTCTTGAAAAACCAAAGAAGAAAGAAAGAAAGAAAGAAAGAAAGAAAGAAAGAAAGAAAGAACTCAGGGAAGCAACAGAACCTAAGCAGAGACCATACTGACTGGCAGGCTTGAGAGACGGAGGGAGGGAGGGAGGGAGAGAGAGAGAGAGAGAGAGAGAGAGAGAGAGAGAGAGAGAGAGAGAGAGAGACAGAGACAGAGAGACAGAGAGACAGAGAGAGAGAGAGAGACAGAGAGAGAGAGCACACGTGTGTATACATGCGAGCTTGGGTGATGGGACACAGGGCTTCAAACATTTGAGGCAAGTGGTTACCACTGAACCACTTCCTCCCCCACAGCTGTTTACTAAGTAGCACCTCTGTGCCAACGGGTAACCAATAACATAAAACAGGACAAGGAACTAACAGTTTCCAATCCAGCTTCTGAGGAGTGTGATCATCATCACTCCGTCTTACTAAGTATGAACAAAGTGAACACGAACAATTCTTCTCAAATCTGTCACAGAGCTGAGGTTACAAGGCAAACTACCCTACACATAGGACAGTCAAGGCTGGGAACATAGCTCAGTGGAGTAGTGCTTGCCTAACATTTTTCCCAGCATCAAGGGAAAACGGCAAAACAAAACAAAACAAAATTAGTAAAATGAAGACAGAGTAAACTCTCAGTGTGACCAGCTGCTGTGAGACCCACCAGCGGAACCTTCCACAGCAGCCAGCATGAGTGCAGGGCAACCTGGATGTAGTGGACATTGTGCTGGGGGCATAGTGTGAAGAGGTCTGAAGGAAGGCTCCCGGGGACGAGTATGGAAGGGGCACTCCCATGCTACCATGTCCTCACAGTACCAACTGGAGGAAAGTGTTCATGAGCCTGTGTGTGGGTGGAGGTGTAGGATGGGAAGCTCAGTCACTCTGAAACATACCAGAGCATTCTGTCCTTTTGAACCAAGTCCGCCTCCAAGAGAAACTATTCTACCACAGCCTAATCTACTGAAGCCCAATCAGAAGCCAGGTTGAACTGACCCAGGGGAAGGAAAAAGGCCAAACCAGCCTCCTGCAGACATCCTGTTCCACTAAATTAGAGGAGAAAGCTGAAGCTGGCTTGTGAATTTGCAGCCTGGGGCACAGACCCACTAAAGGCCAGAGACCAATCATGGGAATTCAGAATGCCACCTCCATCCCCACCCCCAACCCCTACCCCAAACACTTAAGCACTGTGCTATTAGAGGCCTTCTGCCACAGTTCCTTTTACCTGGTACATCATGCCTGGTTTCCAGAAAACCCTACAAGGCTGAAAAGGCTCAAGAGATGAGAGCAAGCGTTAGAATCTGATATGGCAGGAATGTTGCAATGACCAGACCAGGGCTTAAAAAACAAGTTGTGGAGCTGGGCATGGTGGTGCACATCTGTGATCTCAGCACTCAGGAAGCTGAGAGAATAGAAAATTAGAGACCAACCTAGGCCACACTGAGAGACCCTATCTCAAAAAAAATGAACACACACACACGCACACACACACACACACACACACACACACACACACACACACACACACCTACATGTACACAAGCATGCATACATGATTAATATATTTCACAAATGTGATTAATGTGATAAAGACTTTAGTGGAAAAGGTAGACAGATGTTAGACAAGTGCTCTAAACAGACATGGATATTAAGAAAGATAATAAGCCAGGTATGCTAGACACGTTTTTTAAAAAAAACACTGTAAGGGCTGGAGAGGAGGCTCAGAGGTTAGGAGCACTGGCTGGTCTTCCAGAGGTCCTGATTTCCATTCCCAGCAACCACATGGTGGCTCACAACCATCTGTGTAATGAGATCTGGTGCCCTCTTCTGGCCTGCAGGGATACATGCAGGCAGAGCATTGTATACATAATAAATAAATAAATCTTTACTTTAAAAAAAAAAGAAAGAAAGAAATACTCTATCAGAGGCTGGAGAGATGGCTCAGTGGTTTAAGAGTACATATTGCTCTTGCAGAGGACCCAGGTTCAGTCCCAAGCACCCATATTAGACCTGAAGCCTCTGCCTTGCACTGGTGCCTGTACTCACATGCCCATAGCACACACATACAAATGGGCTTGAGCGCGCGTGCACGCACACACACACACACACTTAAAAATAATAAAAATAAATCTTAAAAATAACCCACTGTAGCCGGGTGTTGGTGGCGCACACCTTTAATCCCAGCACTCAGGAGGCAGATGTAGGCGGATCTCTGTGAGTTCGAGGCCAGCCTGGTCTCCAGAGCGAGTGCCAGGCTAGACTCCAAAGCTACACAGAGAAACCCTGTCTCGAAAAACAAACAAATAAATAAATAAACAACCCACTGTAACAGAAATGGAGAATGTCTTTAATGTCACATTAGCAGACTGGACATGGCTGAGGAAAGAGCCTCTTAGACAGCCAGGCATGGTGGTGCATGCCTATAATCCCAGAGGAGGAGATTGGAGGACCAAGAGTTCAAAGTCATCTTCAGCTCCACACGGAGTTCAAGACCAGCCTGAGCTAAATGAGACTATAGAAACCACCAAAACTTGAAAGAGACGGGGAAATAAGACTGGGAGTGATGAGAGCACAAATGAAACAAAGTATAGAACTTTGGGTCAACCAAACAAGCTGTGGCGTGTGGTGTGTGTGTGTGTGTGTGTGTGTGTGTGTGTGTGTGTGTGTGTGTATCAGGAGAAGAAAGAACAGACTGTCTTAAATAGTATCAAGTACGAATGGGGAAGTACGAATGCTGAATAGAAAAAATGTCTTAAAAAAAAAAAAGAAAAGAAAAAGAAATATTACCAGGCTGTGTGGCACATACCACCACTCGGGAGACCGAGACAGGCAGATCTCTGTGAGTTCGAGACCAGCCTGGTCTATAAAGTAAGTCCCATGACAGCCAGGACTGCTACACAGAGAAATCCTGTCTCAAAGAACCAATAAATAAAAAAATATCAAAAACCTCAACAATAATAAAAGAAATAATTGAATTTTAAAAAAAGAGCCTAATGCCTTCACAGGATAATCACCAACTCAGATAGACAGCAAATAAGCAGGTGTGCCGCTGTGCAGACCGGGAGAGCCAGTCAGAGCAAGAAAGTGCCGCCTGGGTCAGATGGCAAAAGTGTGGTTAGCATTGTGAGAAACTGCCTGTGCCCTTTCCCAGCATGCTCCATGTGTCCTCACAGCCTCTCACGTTCCTCAACATTTAACGACAGCATCAAGATTAAATATGAAAGAAGCCAGTTGACAGAAAAAGACTAGAAGGCCTACACCACCTCATACTATAAACAGAGCTTGCGCAAGAAAAACCTCACACACACACACCACACCAAAGAGGCCGGCACTACATAGATGACCTGGGTTTAAGGGGGCATGGAGCTCGTGGGACATCCCTTTTTGAACTTTTCTTCAGCTCACTGACCCACTTTCATTCTTGGAGGTGTTGTCCCTCCCTCTCTTCCTGTCTCTCGTTTTTCCTTTTGCAAATTTATTGTTATTCTTTTTAATTGTGTGTACGTATGTATGTCTGTGTGGGGGTCTGTAATGTGTGAGTTCAGGTGCCCATGGAGGTCAGAAGTGTTGAAACACCTGACCTGGAGTTACAGTAAACTGTGAAATGTTCAGTGTTGGTGCTGGGAATCAAACTCCAGTCCTCGGCAAGAGCAGTCTGCACTCTTAACTACTAAGCTATCTCTCCAGCTCTCTTTTTTTCTTTTTGAAGAAATACTTATTTTTACCAGGTCGATGATGGTGCATGCCTTTAGTCCCAACCCTTGGGAGGCAGAGGCAGGTGAGTCTCTGAGTTCAAGGCCAGCATGGTCTACAGAGCAAGTTCCAGAACAGTCATGGCTGCACAGAGAAATTCTATCTCGAGAAGCAAAAACAAAACAAAACAAAACAAAACATTTTTTAAATTGTGTATGTGTCTCTGGGATTATTGTGTGCATTGCTGATGGGAACATGTCATTAAACATTGCTCAAAATCCAGAGAATGTATACCAGGGTGATGGCTATTCTTGGTTGTCAACTTGACTACATCTGGAATTAACTAAAATCCAAAAATGGAGGGCACACCTGTGAGGAGTGTTTTGCCTAATTTGAAGTCTGTAGATGCACTTCATATCCAGACCTTTGAGGTAGGAAGACACAAACCTTTAATCCAGTTCTTGAGGTGGGAAGACTCACCTTTATCCTGGGTACACCTTCTGCCAGACGCCTGTATAAGGACATGGAAGGAGGAAGCTTTTGCACTTTGCCTGGTTGCTCTCACCTTGCTAGCAAGTTCATTCCTTCACTGGCATTAGAGCCTACTTCCTCTGGATTCCAGAGTCTATGGAAGACCAGCTGAGACATCTAGCCTCATTAACCGAGCAACTACTAGATTATTGGACTTTCACAGCCGGCCCTTGTTGAATTAGCTGGACTAAAGGCAGTAAGTCATTCTAATAAATCCCCTTTCTATATATAGCAAGATTCATTCTATAAATTCTGTTCCTCTGGAGAATCCTGACTAATATACCAAATATGAATGCTAATGCAGACTATAGACTGCAGATGCTTCTCTTATAACAGATGAACCATTCTGCTGCAGGGGGTTGACAGTATACAAATCTATGCGGGAGGTAGGAGGAGCTATACAACAACTCTGTATTTTCCTCTCAGTTTTGCTGAAATTACCCTAAAACTTTAAAGTCTATTTAAACAGGGTGTAAAAAAAAAAAAAGACTACAAAAGAAACAAATCAATGGAGAGGGCAAGAAAATTTCCCTAACACACTGTGGTGGTTTGAATGAGAACGGCCTCCACGGATTCGTATATTGAGTGTTTAGTTCCCAGTTAGTGGAACTGTTTGGGAAGAATTTGTAGTTGTGACCTTGTTGAAGTAGGTATATCACTGGAATCAGACTTTGAGGTGTCAAAAGCCCATACCAAGCCCAGACTCTCTCTTTGCTTGCAACTTTGGATCAGATTTAAACCCTCAGCTACTGCTCCAGTGCCATGCCAGCCTGCCTGCTGCCATGATACTATGGACTCTTAACCCTCTGAGTCTGTGTAAGCAAGCCTCCTGTCTCCCACCCCCTCACCCCCCCACCCCCGTTAAATGCTTTCTTCTCTAAATCACCTTGGTCATAGTGTCTCTTCACAGCAATAGAGCAGTAAGACACACTCTTAACTGTGGTTTCAGCACCAGGAAGAGAGGAGAGTACACACTGTATCCTGGGACAAAGCAGAGCTCCAGGAAACTGACAGGTAGAAAGCAAGAGCCAGGTAAGGAGACACACACCTGTCAGCCTAGCGCTGCGGAGGTAGAGACAGGAGGATGGCAAGCTAGGTCAACTGGGATTACATAGAAAACAACAAGGAAAAGAACAAATACAAAAGTCTCAGAGACCTATGAGACTGTGACCAAAGAGCTGACATCCACACCACCGAAGTCCCGAGAAAGGGTGAAAGCTTGAAACTGAAAAGCAGCTGAAAAAATATGGCTATATTTTTCCCAGTTTAGTTAAAAGGAAAAAAAAAAAAGAGCTAAAAGCATACTGTTTACAGCTATGTGTGTTGGAGAGATGGCTCAGCAGTTAAGAGCATGTAACTGCTCTTGAAGACTGAGTTTACCTCCTAGCATCCACGCCCAGCTGCACCAATTGCCTGGGCGGTGGTGGCACACACCTTTAATCCCACCACTTGAGAGGCAGAGGCAGGTGGATCACTGTAAGTTCAAGGCCAGCATGCTCTACATAGCCAGTTCCAGGGCAACCTCCAAAGTTACAGAGAAATTCTGCCTCAAAAAACAAAAACAAACAAACAAACAAACAAAAACCTTCTAAAAGCTAAGGACCAAAATACTAATAACAGTGATGATAATAAGGTTGAAATCAGCAAAGCAAGGGTGCGTTGCCTTCAGATGAACAGTCTGGAAGATGGCACATTTCTTACCAGGAACTCGGAATGCCAGAAGAAAGTAGCCTTATTTATCAAGCATTTAAAATAACTACCAACCTAGAGTCCCATGTTCGTGACAATATTCAGAACTGAAGTCGGAGCATTCTCAGACACAGGAAACAGCAATTTGTTCCTGGCAGGCCTGGGCTGGAAGAACAGTTAAGTTTCTGAAGGAAAGAAATTGGTCAAAGAAGGCATCTTGGAGCATCAGGAAGAGGAAAAAACACCTCGAGCAGAATGCATCTGAGGAAACACAATGGATCCTATTTCCTCTCCTAAATTATATCTGACACTTGAGTAGACATTCAGAGTTTCCTGGTAAAAGACTACACTTCCCGCATAGATGCCAGAGGTCGTTTCCGCCCCTGTTAAATTGTTTCATCCCATCTTCTGTAGGCATTTTTGGCATCCACACACGTAGGGCACAAAAGTGCACCCTCGCAATGAATGAATAGGTCCCGCCTAAGGTCAGCCCAAGCCTCTTTCCACCTTGTCTCTCTACAGCAGCTTGTGAGTCATCTAATCTAGGTAAGCCCGGCTCCTGTGGTGTGAAGAGTGTGCGAAGGCCAGTGCAGAAACCGCTGAAATGGCCATTCCGTGGGTGGAAAAAAAGGTTTATTTCATATTGCAAAGCTGTCTCTCAAAAGAAAAGCAGAGAGAAGCAGGACAGGGGTAAATTTTGAGGGTTATAAAGAGAACAGGTATCTGGGAGGAGGGCAGGTTAGTGGAACAGCCTGGGAACTAGGGTGGGCTCTGATCTATCAGAGGCATGTTAGAGTTGACAGAATTAGATGGCTTCTCCGGAGGTTGGGGCTGTCGGAGCAGATAAGAAAGTAATGGCTTTCCTGACAAACAGAAAACCATTTTACAAGGTCTCTGAAGAATGCTAAGTGTTTGCTGGGTCTAGCCTGAGCGGAGCCCACATTGTCATTAGGGGTGGAGGACCTGACAGTAAGTATTTAATACAACCATGTTACAGAGAAAGGGTTAGGGAACTAATTAGCCTTTAATAACGAACATATCTGATGCAACTAGAGCCACCATGGGAAAAGGCATGCAAAGAGATGCATTCAAAACCAGAAACCAGATCTCTTTAGATAAACAGGTAATACCAAGAAAATATCATACATGACTGAACATGTATGAGTCTGATAACTTCGATGAAATGTGTGGCGTTGTTATTCAGGCTTCCATTCCTATAACAGCCTCTCAGGTGCTTTTCCTCAGCATTTCAGAGCTTCCAGTCATGGTCAGCTGGACTGACTGATTTGAGTATGAGGCTAGGCTGAAGATCACACCAACAGGATTGTAGGGCAAGAAAAATGCTCACTTCATGGCTGCCAGGAAACAGAATGCACTTCTGCTCAATGTCTTCCCCCTTCCTCTTTAATTCCAGCAGGGCCTCGGATTATTGGATGTGCTACTTATATTCATGGTGGTTGACTCAGGAAATTACCTCACAGATACTCCCTCGGGTGTGATGTATTCATCTCCTAGGTTTCTCTCCATCCTGTCAAGAGGACCACCAAGATCAGCTATCACTGAGGGGGCGTGGATCTTCAGAGCCAGCATTTGGGAGGTGGAGGCAAGAAAGTTGGGAGTTCAAGGCTAGTCTGACCTACGTAGTGAAATTAGGTCTCAAAATAAAATGTAATAAAAAGAATTGCAGACAGTGGTGGTAGCACACACTTTTAATCCCAGCAGCATTCTTCAGGCAGAGGCAGGTGAAACTCTGTGCATCGAGGCCAGCCTGCCTGGTTTACAAAGCCAGCCAGGGCTACATAACGAGAGCCTGTTTAAAATGTTTTTCTTTTGATACAGAGTCTCATGCGTAGCCTCAGGTTAGCCTAAATCTCATAACCCTCTTGCCTCAAACTTCAGAGTAATGGGATTATAGCTGCTAATCACAAGCCTGACTTTTACATTTAAATTAAAAATAGCACCCATCATAGACGGAGTCCTCAAAAATAATATATCACACTCCATTTATGATGGTTAATCTTCATAGTCAAGATAAATGGACTTAGAATTATGACACAGGGCTCAAGCACTTGCTGTGAAATCGTAAGGACTAGTTTGGAGAGACCCTGCCTCAAAGGAAAAGGAAAACAATAGAAGTGGACACCTAACATCCTCTCTGGTTTCAGCACATGAATAAGCACGAATACCCCCACACACACACACACACACATACACACACAATTAAGTCTTGTTTAAACATTATATTAAATGGCTACCTACTGAGTGTTCCCCCATAACATCATGATAAAGGCAGAACTCCATACTCATATTCAACCCTGTGCTAGAAGCTTTGTCTAAGTGAAATAAGGCAAAAACAAAATAAAGAGTTATGAGAGACAAAGAACATACAAAATGTAGCAGCTATGTGTGGTGGTGAATGCCTTTAATTCCAGCACTTGGAAGGCAGAGACAGACAGATCTCTCTGGGTTACAGGCCAGCCTGATCTACATAGTGAGTTCCCAGACAACCAGGGCTATGTAGAAAGACCCTGTCAAAACAAAATAAAATAAAAATTTAAAAAAGAAAGAAATACAGAATGTAAAGGAGAAATAGTACTGCCCTGGGCTGTGGGTATAGCTCTGTGATGGAATGCTTCTATAATAATAGCTATAAGATCCTGGATTCCATCTCCAGTGAGTGAAAGAGAAATGGGTCTCAATTTGCAGATGATATAATTGCCTGTGTAGAAAATCCAAAGGAATCTGAAAAAATAAAATAAAATTAATACTATAACTAGTAAGTAAAGACCCAAGTTTGATCTCTGGGCCCCACATGGTACAAAAGGAGAACTGACTCTCCAGGTTGTCCTCTGACCTCCACATGTGTGCTGTAGTACACATGTGTGCACGCAAAAATTTTCAAAGAAGTGAAGAGGCAGAATATGTTTGTGAATTAGACAACCTCACAAATGGTCAGTTCTTCACAAACTGGCAGGTTTAAAACTATTGCTGTCAGAATTCCAGCCAGGATTTTATTGATATGAAGGAATGATTATTTTAAATTTTATATGTAATAACAAATGTAGTCATTTGAAAGAAAATGGCCCCCAAAGAGGCTGGCACTAGCAGGAGGTGTGGCCTTGTTGAAGGAAGTGTGTCACTGTGGCGGCAGGCTTTGAGGTCTCTTTTGCTCAAGCTCCCTTCAGTGTGACAGTCAGTCAACTTCCTGATGCCTGTGAGATGTAGCACCCTCAGCTCCAGCACCATGTCTTCCTGCATGCCACCATGCTCCCTGTCATGATGATAATGGACTGAACCTCTGACACTATAAGCAAGCCACCCCAATTAAATGTTTTCTTTATAAGAGTTGCAATGGTCATGGTGTCTCTTCACAGCAATAGTAACCCTAACTAAGACAACAAAGGAAGCTGAATAAATAATTCCAAGAAAGACAAAGTTGGAAGAACTGACACAATTGAGTAGTTTGAAGGTCTACAACCGTGTTGGAGGGGGGGATAGACAGACAGATCAGTGGAGCACAGCAGAGAACCAAATGCTCATGATCCAGCCAGCTGCCTGTTCAGAGTGGTACAGAAACCACAGGGAAGTGACACTGGAGCAAACAGGCACACACAGGTCAAACAGGATACAAAACTCCCCACAGACTAGTGAGCTAGAGTGGCAGAACACAACAGTAATCATACTTGGGAGGCTTTGGAGGAGGATCCTGAAGTTCAAGGCTAGGCTGGCCTACATAGTAAGACCCCTATATAAGAAATAAATTAAAAAGGGGATACTGACTTATGTGCAAAATGTAAGTCATTACCCTTCAGAGATAGCCCAGAACAGCTCTGGGATTCAGCACCTGAGCTTTATATGAAGGTCACTCACTATTCAGTGATCAAACTGGATCTCACTGACACTAACAACATCTTCCCTGTGAAAGACCTTATTAAAGGGATGGGAAGCCAAGCCACAGGGTGTGAGATAATGTTTCAAACTACTTAGCCAAAAAAGAACAGAACGCACAGAGCTCCATAGAAGGAAAACAAGCAGTTCAATTAGAAAATAGATTTAAAAAAAGAAAAACCAGACATTTCTCTGAAGAGGATATCCAGACAGAAAACAGGTACATCAAAACATGTTCTGCACTATCAGCCACCAGGGAAATGCAAATTGAAACCACAGAGACACCAGCAAACGCTGCTCCTCTGTATGACTGTAAAATGAACAGCCACCCTGGAGAACAGGTGGTAATCTCTAAAGAATTTGAACGTCCCCACTCAACAAGAAGAAAATCATGTCTAGCACTGGAAACCAGCTACCCAGGGCTAGGGAAGTCTTGGAGGAGACCCTCCCATTGACACCTGACACTTTATTAAACCAGCATAATCCCTAACTACATTCTAAACATGTGTCCATGTACCCACAGACAAGTGTAGTACTCACCCCTCATCAAGGAAACTTCTCTTTGCAACAGAGACCATTGCAGAAAACGACCACCAATCAAAATGCAGCTCAGTCCCAATGGACAAATCTACAAAACACTATCACTCCTAAGGCTCAGGGAACATTGCAGAAGGGGAGAGAGGCAGAAAGCTTGAATGAGCCAGAGGAGCTGGGAGTTTGCTGTGAGATTGTGTTTCCTAGGAATGTCAGAAACTACACCCATGAAGCCTCACCAACATGGCTGCCTAAGCTTACCTTAACAAGGATGACAACAATAGACATCTCATATGGATAAAGTTCATGAGGCCTCAATCTACACAAAGAACTGCTGGCAACTAAGGAATGCTGAGTGGGATCAAGAGTCTTTTCCAGGACAGAGCACACAATTGTTATCCAGTACCAAGTGTCAGCCCTGAATATATAGAGAGAAGTAACATTATACAGACTGAGCAGCTTGTATTCATGTATTTAGGAATTTATATGTACATGGGTCTTTAATCTCAGCACTTGGGAGGAAGAGGCAGGTGAATCTCTGTGAGTTCAAGGCCAGCTTGGTCTACATAGTGAGTTCTAGGACAACAAGAGCTATGTAGAGACCCTGTCTCAAAAAAAAATGACTAAAAAAAAATAATACATATATTTAAAAAAATAATTCAAGTTCCAGTTATAATATACACTCCTCTAATCTCAGCACTTTGGAGGCAGAGACAGGAGAACTGCAAGCTGAAAGCCAGCCTGGACTACATAGTGAGACATTGCAAAAACCAAAAAAAAAAATGTAAACATGTAATTTACATTTGACCCAGTGATTGCAATTGTACTTTTGTGATTACTCCAGAGAATAAAAAAAAAATTATGTTCAGGCATAAATTATACAGTAATAGCAATTCAAAAAGTCTTATTTGGAAGAGCCAAAATTAGAAACAAGCCTATCTCCTTTAAGAGGCAAGCTCTTAGAGGAACAATGGAACACCATGCCATGAGATACTACTCTGCAATAAGAAGAATGAATTCTTGGTAACCTGATACACTTTCCAGAGAATTACACTAAGAGAAAAAAAATGGGGGCTGGAGAGATAACTCAGTGGTTAAGAGCTAATGGTGAGGAGCTAGAGAGATGGCTCAGCAGTTAAGAGCACTGACTGTTCTTCCAGAGGTCCTGAGTTCAATTCCCAGCAACCACATGGTGGCTCACAACCATCTTGAATGAGATCTGGTGCTCTCTGCTGGCATGCAGGCAGACGACTGTATACATAATAAATAAAATCTTAAAAAAAGAAAGAAAGAAAGAAAGAAAGAAAGAAAGAAAGAAAGAAAGAAAGAAAGAAAGAAAAAGAGCTAATGGTGATTTAGCAGAGCAATAGAAACCCTAATTAGGACAGAAATTGGTACCAGGAGATGGGTCATTTCTGTGACAGACCTGACCATGGTGTTTTGGGGAGGGCTGTGGAAGAAGTCTAGAAAAGCCACTGAATATTCAAAGCTTGGTGAACTATTCTGTGGGAGCTTGGGAGATAAAAATGATGAGAGCAATGCAGATGATGGAGGCCTCACTTAGAAGTTTCAGAGGGCAATCTGAGAGTCCCTTAAAGACTCTTATCAGGGCAGGGGCCATTGAATATTTTGAGTTAAGAATCTGTGGCTCTGGTTCGCTGGGGCTGAAGAATCAGCTGTGGGTAACAAGAGCCCAGCACCACTGAAGCAAACCTTTGCTTTACTGGGGCATTTGATGCTATTAAGCAGGAGCTGAAAGACTAATAGTGTTTAAAAAGAGACCAGCAGCAGGGCAGAGGTGGTGCTCACCCTTAATTCCAGCACTTGTGAGGCAGAGGCAGGTGGATCTCTATTAATTCGAGGCCAGACTGGTCTACAGAGTTCCAGGACAGCCAGGCTACACAGTGAAACCCAGCCTCAAAAAAACAATAAATGATGGATGGATGGATAGATAGATAGATAGATAGATAGATAGATAGATAGATAGATAGATAAAACTAATAATAAAAGAGAGTGAGAGAGCTGCATTATTGAGGCAAAATCTTATAGGAAGTGTTTCCTCAGAGTCACCACACAGAAGCTATGTTCCAGAGGTGGCCAAGATTGTACCTGGTGATGGCAGCCAAATTTAGCCATTTGTCAGAGTCTCCCAGGGGTACTGGTTTTGAAGGCATGAAGGGGTTATAGAGAGCAACTGAGGCTTGACACTGAGAAAGGCCAAGAGAGGCCATTAGTGAAAGTGCAGCCTCCATGGCAGTGGAAGGCCCAAGGCCGAAGGGGTCACAGAGAGAGTTGAGGCTTGGCACTATGAAGAGCCTAGGAGAGGCTATTGGTGCCGATGAAGCCCAGCTGCAGCAGGAGACCCCAGAGTTTTTGAGAAGCCAGTACTATGGTAGGAACACCAAGGATCACAGTAAACATTGAGCCTAAGCTTAGGAGACAAGACAAGCTAGGTAGGCCTCAGAGGATGGAGCCAGATAAGTGACTCAGGCCCTTTGGAGGAGCCCAGATGATTATGAGTGGGTCCCAGACATTGGACACTGAGTTATGCTACTGGACTTTCATTTTGCTTTGTTCAGGTTGTGACTGTGCACTGCTTCTTCCTTCTTGAAGTAAGAAAGTATTTTTTATTTTATAGGAGTCCACAGTTGAAAGACTTTGATTTTTTATTTTTATTTTTACTTATTTTTTGGCTTTTTGAGATAGGGTTTCTCTGTGTAGCCCTGGCTGTCCTGGAACTCACCCTGTAGATCAGGCTGGTCTCAAACTTACAGAGCTCTGCCTGTGTCTGCCTCCTGAGTGCTGGGATTAAAGATGTATGCCACTACTGCCTGACATCACTTTTCTTAAAATGAAAAGGACAGTGTTACGACTTTGGAAAGACTACATAGGACTACTGTGTACTGTTATAGGCAGAGTTTTTCATAAGGATCACAATCAGCTCTGTTCTGCCAGCTGCTTCCCAAAAAAACCATTCAGAGACTTGCTAATAATTGTAAATGCTGGGCCAATAGCACAGGCTTATTACTAACTAGCTGTTACAACTTAAATTAACCCATTTCTATCCATCTATGTGCTGCCCCGAGGCTCATAGTTTTATTAGTAACTCTCATGCATGTCCTGCTTCCTTTTCATCTAGCTGGTAACTCCTCTGACTCTGCCCTCCTTCTTCCCAGCATTCTCTCTGCCCCCAAAATCCTGCCCAGCCATTGGCCAATCAGCTTTTATTAACAAGAGCAATACATATTTACAGTGCACAAATATTGTCCCTCAGCATATAGTTTCTTAGAACTATATGCAAATCCAGTTTATCTATGTCAAAAATAAAAATGTCAATTGAGAAAAAATCAAATGGAAGCATTAGAAGCTAAAGACAATATTTTTCAAAAGTATATTTTCACAGGACTGGAGAACTGGCTCAGTGATTAAGCACACATCCAGCTCTTACAGAGGACCTGAGCTTGGTTCTCAGCACCCACTTGGGGAAGCTCACAGTTGCCTGGAACTCCAACTCCAGGGAGATCTCATATCTCTGGCTTCCATGGGCACTGCACTCTTATACACAATAATTAAAAATAAAGTAAGTCTTTTTTAAAAAGTTACTAATAAAACAAATTTTTTTAAAGTAGAACATCTACCAAAAAAAAAAACTATTTTTAAACAGATCAGAAAGAAAATACAAGCTGCTGGGAGGGGTGCGTGACTTTAATCCTGGCACTCAGGAGGCAGAGGCAGGTAGATCTCTGAGTTTAAGGCCAGCCTGATGTAAAGTTTCAAGATAGCCAGGGCTACTCAGAGAGACCCTGTCTCAAAATATCCTCTCCCCCGAAAAAAGCAAGATCCAGCATTAACCTAGATGGTCTGACCTTCCGAGAGCTCTCATTACACATCAGTCTCACTTGAGCTGTGAGCTGCCCAGACAGCTGCTGGCAGAACGTAATTTCTTGGTGTTTCCATAAGTGATTGGCATTTACAAGTGGACTGAGTAAAGAGGTCACCTTCATCGATGCAGGCAGATGGACGAGGGATAAATTCGCTGTCTATGTGTAAGTCAAGACATTCATGATCTGACCTTGGACTCAAGAGAGGGACCAGGAGAAATAAAGGGTACAAAGGAGAATATATTATAAATAAAGTACTATTTCAGAACTTGGCAGAGATCAAGAGTCATCTAACCCAATTTTGACCCAAATCTGTAGGTTTAAGACCAGCTCTGTCCTATTTCCAGACCCTGGGAGAAGTCCTTCAGCTTCTCAGCACTTTGCTTTCTTGGTTTGCACAATGGGAGTCTGTCTGTAGTGCCTCCCCAGCATGCTGCAGACCCTTTGCAGGCCAAGCACATTTTTGCCTTATGCACACAGGAAGGGAAGATGCAGCCCACTCCAGAGCAGCCCCAGCCCCAACCAGGGACCAAGAGGAGCTATAACAGACTCCTGGACTCCCCAGGGCAGGCAGGTCAGAAAAACTGTCCACATGTCTGCCAGTGCCTGAGCTCTCGTTGCTCCTAGTGATGATGTGTTTGATAGCTTTCTCATCAGCTGCCCTCTGTCTTGTTTCAGTTCCCCATGAACCCCACCCCTCCCATATAAAATGCTTGCCCTTGAATTCTTGTCACAGGGTCAATTTCTGGGACGTCCCAAACCAAGAGACTTCCCTGTGTACTCACTGTTTGGTTGAAATCTTGGCACTGTTCTGTAGGGAGGCAGAAAGAGCCACAGTTCTATTTGAGTGGGTATTTGGGAGTTTTTCCTTCCATGATGCAATGTAGAGACTTTAAAAGAGATATATGCAATAGAACATGGAGACTGGGCATGTAACTCAGAGCCCTGCCTGGCTCCCACCTAGTTTAATGGCTCCCAACAGACCCATAACTTCAGTCTCTGACTTTCGAAGACCCAGATCAACACACCAAGAAGCTAACGGATGTGCTGAGCAGCTCTGAGGCAGCATCACATTGGCTGTCGAGTGAGTGATATGATCTGTCGCCTGGAGAGAATTATCTAAAGCCAATCCTGGAGCATCACGTGAAATCAGGAAGAGATAGAGTTTGTTGAAAGGAAGCAGAAGCTCCAGGGGAAGGTTCCCAATGCCTGGGGCTGAAGGAATAGGAACAAGAAAATAAATGACAGCATGACACTATGACCCATAGGATAAAATACATACCTCAGATACATTAAGATTTGGTTAAATAAATTGCTAGAGAACTGACAGCTCTTCTTCGGGATGGAAATACAACCAGACAACGTGAAAGGATGGAGGGGAGGGGAAAATTGACATGAGGCAAATCACAGTGACTGGAGACAAGAAGGTTTGAGAAGAAAAGTGATTTGCAAAGCTTCGCGTTGTCTCTCTTCCAGGAGACTGCTGGCAACAGCAGGGGAGGTAGAAACACAGCACAGAAGAAGCCCCTAGGAGACCCCTTGACCAGGAAACAAGGCTACCATCACAAAAGTGTGACCCCCAATGCCACGTGACACAGTGCACATCTTCAATGCATGACCAAGATGCGAGTACCTAATGAGAGAGACCGAAGCAGAGGGTGTTCAGCAAAGCAACCAATATCTTCTCTCCAGGGGTGTTAGGTCCTAAAGGTACCAAATGACAAAGGAAAGGCTGCAAGTGGCAGGACACCAAAGACACACACACACACACACACACACACACACACACACACACACACACACAAGGTAACTACATTGCAAAGGTAGACTCTTGCATGTGTCTGGCAAAAGAAAGGAATGGTAGTAAGAAAACTGGTCCAAGATTTGACTAAGGGTGCTGGCCAAGGATCATTTCCTGGATCTGACTGTATTCCTGTGGTTTGTTAGGTTAGGGGCTAAAGGAGGAATGTGATGAAACACTATACTGTTCTTGCAACTTTTATTTTTTTTGGGGGGGGGTTCAAAACAGGGTTTCTCTGTGTTAACTGTCCTGGATGTCTTGGAACTCGATTTGTAAACTAGGCTAGCCTCTGCCTCCGAAGTGCTGGGATTAAAGGTGAGCGCCACCACACCTGACTATTTTCTTTTTTTAAAAAAAGATTTTTATTTGTTTTTGTGTGTGTGTACGATTTGTGTTCAAGTGCCATGGAGTCCAGAAGAAGGCATCCAATCCCCTACGTTAGAATTACAGGCAGTTGTGAACCACCATGTGGGCGCTGGAAATAGACCCCAGGTTCCTGCAAAGACAGCAAGCAATCCCAATCTCTGAACCATTTCTCCAGTCCCCAGATTCTTGCAGCTTTCCGCATCTTGTTTTGTTTCCTATGTACCAGGGATAGAACCTAGGGTATTGTGCGTGTAGGCAAAGGGATCAACAGTTAAGTTACATCCACAGCCTTCCAGTTACTTTTGTTTTTTTGTTTTTTTTTTGTTTTGTTTTGTTTTTCGAGACAGAGCTCTGTGTAGCTTTGGAGCCTATCCTGGCACTCGCTCTGGAGACCAGGCTGGCCTCAATTCACAGTGATCCGCCTGCCTCTGCCTCCCAAGTGCTGGGATTAAAGGTGTGCGCCACCAACGCCTGGCTCTCTGTTACTTCTTTTACTACTATTTTTTTTTCCGAATTACAAATTTAATAGACATGAAGAGGGAGAAAACCCAGCAGCGGTGGCCCAGTTTTCCAGCAGTGTCTCACTGTTTGTGTTGAATGGCGTTTGACACCAGGGCAACAGAGCTCAAAATATTTTGAATGTGGGAGAGAAGAGGTCAGGACTCAAGCATTTTCTCTTAAAATCACTCTCTGAGCTTGGGAAGAGGCAAACTCACAAAACCCCAGCTGACTAGATGGGGTAGAAAAGATCCTGGGGTTTGGTCTGGGACCTGTCACTCACTTTTCACATCCTGGCATCAGCCAAGGCCAGGTTCTGACTCCCCAGAAGGTGATTTGCACAGCTTCTGTAAACTGTGTGTCCCTGGCCATAGCCTTGTTGCAGTTTGTTCAAATTTGGATCCAGAGCCTGTGCTGCAGCCAGCAGTGTCTCTGGGGCTGTAGGCATATCTGACAACCTCTATCTAGGCCATGTGGCTAGAGCTCAGCTTCTCAAGCTTTTTCCACTCACAATCCCTTTAACCTGGAAAAAAATTTTTTTGGCCTGAGAAATTTTTCTATGATCCTGGGTATATAAATATATATTTTTATATGTTTATTAATAGGTATAAGTGGAGGTAAGGGGAGTACTGCTTTTCCAGAGGACCCAAGTTTAGTTCCCAGCACCAACATCAGGTGGCTCACAACCACCTGTGACTCCAGCTCCAGAGGATCTGACATCCTCTTTTGGCCTCTACGGAGAATGCATGCATGCACACAAATCCATGTACCAACACACACATACACATAAACTTTAAAAATAAAAATGTCCAAAATAGGTATACAAATCAAACATTTGCTGATAATAAATCATAGACAATTTTTTTAAGATTCTATTTATTATGTATACAACATTCTGCTTCCATGTGTATCTGCACACCAGAAGAGGGTACCAGATCTCATAATGGATGGTTGTGAGCCACCATGTAGTTGCTGGAAATTGAACTCAGGACCTCTGGAAGAGCAGTCGGTGCTCTTAACCTCTGAGCCACCTCTCCAGTCCCCAATCATAGACAAATTTATTTTAGGCCAAGTATGGTGGCTCACGCCTTTATTCCCAGCACTTGGGAGGCAGAGGTAGGCAGATCTCTGTGAGCTCGAGACCATTCTGGTCTATACACAGAAACCCTGTTGGGGGGGTGGGGGAGAACTGGAGAGCTGGCTCAGCACTTAAGACCCTTTTTGTGACCTCCAGAACTCCTGCATGCATATCACACAGACATATACTCACACACACACACACACACACAAAAAAAAAAAAACCTAAATATTTTAAAAATAATTTTATTTTAAGAATTTTATTTTAAAAAACAATCCAGGGGCTGGAGAGATGGGTCAGAGGTTAAAAAAACAACAACAATCCAGTAGCAGGTAGATCTCTGTGAGTTCAAGATTAGTCTAGTTCCAGTTAAGGCTACACTTTGAGACCCTGAATTTAAAAAAAAAAAAAAAAAGCTCTCCAGTCCTCCTGACTGGAAAGACAGGCCTGCTTTGAAGCCTCCCTGCAGAGAGTAGATGATTCCTGCCTCACACTAAAATACCCAGCAGGAAGCAGTTGCAAGACAAGAAGGAAGGGCAGCCATGCCTGCCCCTGCCCTTTACACAAACATCGAACTGTTTGAGGCCAGAAGAGAAATAAATATTGACAAAAGGAGAAATAGCCAATAGAAGGGACCGGATCCTATAACCCAGGAGACACTTGAGGCCTGAGCTGCCCTCCCCAGGGCCTTTTTTTACTGGGGCCTTCAGTGCCTTTGGACAGCACTAGTCCCTGAGGATTTGGAGTCAGGCCTCCAGGTGCTCAGCTGCTATTGCTGGGCAAGGGTGTGGGATCCAGAATCTCGGGGGGATGCCGTAGTGAGAAGGCCCTGGGATAAGCCTGTCCTGCCCCTCCAACCACAGACCCTGCTCCTTGATGCCTGAGCTTGGGGCTGGCTCTCTCTCATCAGAGGCTCTGGGTTGATGGGTTAGGAGGTACATTCCTGAGTGTCTCCACCCAATCTCTACACTCAATCTCAGGATGCACCCCAGAAGCAGTTTCCCAAAAGCCTTCTCTAATAGGCTTCTGGACCATTAGCAGAAGGCCTAGAAGAGGAGGCCAGGGTGCAGAGAGGGGACAGAATGGGGACAGAACTTTCTGTAGTTCCCTAAGCTGTGAGGGCCTCCATGTGGCTTCACACAGCCAGGACAACAGGAAGCATGCGTATACCATTCACTTCAGAGAAGCCTCCTTCCAGAGCAGGGAATGTGTTTTATCCATCCAGAGGGTTCGAAGACCCAGCTTCCTGTTCACCTAAGTGTGACTACCCACCAAGTCTGCCCCACCCCGGCACAGTGGCCACCACAGGACATAGAAGGTTGAGGGAGCCTCCGGAGTCTCTCTGGGATGTCAGCCCTGCCTTCCCCACTCTGGCCCCTGCAGCACCACACTGACCCACCCTGCTCTGCAGCTCTGACATAACAGGACCATATATATCCCATGCCCACAGGCCCAGCACAGGCTGCCTCTTCACGGTGTGATGAGTGACATACATACCTTTCCAGGGAAGAACACTTTGGGCCAGGCCAAGCGCTCTGACCTCATCTGTGTGTCGGGGGTGGGGGGGTGTAAAGTCAAGACCACCAGAAGGGCAGGGACTGGAAATACAGGAGAGATATCCTGAGGAAGATCAGGTGTGTGTGTGTGTGTGTGGGGTTATCCTCAAACAGGACAGCACCTGAGTCAGCTAATCCAGCCTTGGCCCACTTAGGTCTCACACCTCTGCCCACCTCATAAGTCGGCCACTCTCATAACCAGAAGCTCTCTGGAACCCAGGCAAAACTCACCCTCTAGCCCATCTGCAGTGTTGTAATGCTACCTCATTGTTCACCAGACAGCTCTGAACGTTTGCTGACTGCTCTCACAACCCCCATCAGTTAAGTCAAACCCCACCTACCTTCTATTGGTGCGGAACTGGGTCCTGCACTCTCATTTCTTCATATATATTTCCATCATAGATTCCACAGAAACTCACACCCCATGCCAGCTGCCTACCCAGCTGCAGGCACCCAGCCTTCCCCACAAACAGAACATTCTCTACTCAACCCCCCAAACACATCCCCATTAGCTACCATTCAAAACAATAGGCTGGGTGTAGTGGTGCAGGCCTTTAATCCCAGCACTCAGGAGGCAATGCAAGTGGATCTTTGTGAATTTGGAGTCAGCCTGTTCTATATAGCAAGATCCAGTACACCCAGGGCTGCAGAGAGAACACCACAGCAAATTAAAGAAACTGTAATACACCTCCCCAAGCATGGAAGAGCTGAAGGCAGGTCAGGTGTCTGTCTTCCTCCATGACCTTCGAGGGAGGGAAGGTTTATTTGGGCACTGGCTTTTGGAGGGTTCAACCCCACCTCCTATTCTCTCCCCTTCCCAATCTATATAGACAGGCATTTTACTGGGCCTCTTACTTACAGTGCCTTTCCAACTCCCTAAGAGGGGGAGTTGAGGCCCAGCATGTCCCTAAGGTGGGGACACCAAGTCCTCACCAGAATCAGAAGGCTCAGACAACCCCAGCTCCTGAGCACACTGGATATTGTTTTATGTAGAGCAGCCATGAGGAAAGAAAAGAAAGGACAGGGGCCTTGGGCCTTAGCCTCAGGCTGCCTCAGTGAAACCAAGGATAAGGTGCAAGGAAAAGGGTCTGGATGTGAGGAACACCAGAAATAAGCTAATCTCACTCCCTTGTAGTGACCCTCTCATCAGAGTGTCAGAGGTTGCCTGGCTTTGCAGGATATGCCATCTGCTATGACTACTGATACAACCTCAGAGGTATAGTCACCCTGGAAACCATTACTTCCATTTTTATCTAGAATTTGGAGCTAGCCTTGTATAGCCAGAGTGGTTGAAACCACCTACCTTTGGGGGTGTGCAAAAGTCCAGCAAGTGAGATTTTGACCTCAGAGGCTCCAAACTCCACCCCAAAAGACTTCTCTAATCCCTTATTTTCTGAACACATACCTTATGAAGTCATAAAGCCTGCCTTTATACACATGCACAGCCCCTATTACTTGCCTTTTCCTTGCCTTCAGACTGTTGTGCCCTAATTCTAAACCCCAAAATCACCAAGAGACCCATTTCGATGCAAAAGCAAAGAGTCTTTTAATTGCAGTTGTTTAACGAGGTAACCCCATTGGCTCGGGCCTTTCACGTATCCACCATGGCACATGGTTGGAGAAAAGGCCCCAAGAAACCATGAGACAGGGATCTTACAGGGCAGCGTCTAGGGGTACGCACAGGCTCAGGATTGGTGTGCCTCCAGGCTTGGAGGACCTGCCCTGTGTTGATTGGTCAACTGGTTGTTATGGCCCATAGGACTTCACAGGTTGGTGGTTGCTATGCTCTGCACATCACTGTTGTGTGCTTGTCTGTAAAGCACACCCAGAACCATAAAGCATAGCCCTGCTAGCTAACTTCTAATTGATTCCTTGCCACAAAGAGGGCATCTGACCTCCTAGTGAGCAGGGCAGGCCCAGCAAGGTCAGGCAAGCATGTGTTATCCTGTCATGGTTGCCAAAATGGGGGGGGGGGATTGGTCCCTTCACAGACCACCATACTTTGTGTTTGTCACTGGAGGCTGAGCCTAGGCCTCATGCATGCTAAGCAAGCACTCTACCACTTCACCCTCCACCACTAACAATCAACATATACTACAAAGATACTGGATTTCAATGCATTATGTGATTTTCATACATACAAGAAAAACATACTTTGACCAAACTCTGCCCTCATCACCTTTCCTTGAGAGAAAACATGTAGGATCTGTCTGAGTCTGGTTTATTTTACTTAAGGCAAATGATCAGTTCTTGGCTTATTTACATGGGTTCTGGGGATTGAACTGGGGTCAAGTTTGCAAGGCACTCTACCAACTGAAGCATCTTCCCAGTAACCCATTTTAACCTTTTTAAAATTATGCTTTAACCTTGAAAATCTCTCTCTCTCTCTCTCTCACACACACACACACACAGAGAGGTTAAGGTGTCAGCTTGCCTGAAAATGATTTTGCTATCCGTCCTTCTGAAATTGAACATGCTCATAAATGGGCCCAACTTCACATGACTATATGCAGGCTCCCAGAAGAGAAGTACCACTTCCTGTTAGAAAGCACTAAATTGGACAGATATCTTGCCCGACTTTCACATCTTGGCTGCATATGTCTGGTTTTGTCCTCGCCAAGATGCAGTCCAGTGTACTCAGTGACAGTCTAACACTAACATCATCATTTAGTGCTGCTGGGGTGGCAGCCACAGCCTTTTACTTGTGTACTAGGGTTTTGCCTGCATGTGTGTCTGTGCTCCACATGAGTGCTTGGTAGGCCAGAAAAGATGCTGGATCTGTAAGTGCTGGGAATCTAAACCCAGGTCCTCTGGAAGAACAGACAAGTGTTCTTAATGGCTGAGCCATCTCTTTAGCCCCTGCTGGGGCTTCTTATGGATTACTTCCCTTCGAGTTCACAGCTCCTTCAATGAGACAGATACCTATACTCTCACCTGAGATAGCACCAATATCCCAAGAGCATCTCACCAAGTAGGGGTCAGACCCTTCATACCCTGACACTCATTTTGTACTTAGAACTGGAAAGGGACAAATTCCACACGGCTCACTGAAGTCAGGGAGAGAAGCAGTGATAGGACCAAAGGAAATCTAGATGGTATGAACACTGAGTTCCTCATGGGATCCTAATCTGAAGAAGCCATCACACAGGCACAGGGAACACCTTGAGGACAAGTAAATGTTAGACCACAATGTGAAAGCAGCAAGGGTAAAATCTAGGGCCAGCAATTCCACACACAGTCATGGAGGCCAATATCTTCTGCTGCCTTCTAGAAATGCCCTACCACCCACTCCCTTTATGTCCTGTAGCTCAAGTTTCTAAAAAAAAAAAAAAAAAAAAAAAAAAACGTACTGAAAGGGGTTGGAGAGATGGCTCGGTGGTAGAGTACTTGCCTAGCATGTGTAGGGCTTGGGTTTCATGCCCAACATGGGGTGGAGGTACTTAGAACAGCATTTGGTGGGTAGAGACAGTTGTCTCCTGCTCTTACCAATCCTACTCTTTTGGGCTTTATAAATGAGTCTCTCCTTTGGGCAGCCAGCAGCAAGGAAAGCTGACCCTTCCAAGCCAGAGAGCAGCTTCTAGGGGGTAAGAGACAGCTGAGAAGGCAATGAAATTAGAGACCAGCGCTGTGAGTACATTACAGAAGTAAAGCTGCAGGCCAGGGAGTCTTTCATTAACTCGATTGAAAGAGGGAAGAAGCTAAGGAAAAGGTTGTTATATACCTGGGATAGAGGGGTGGCGACGGGAGTCCCTCCAAAACCTAGAGGTCCCTAACTGTCTGGTTAGATCCCGTTCCTTCACTGTTGGGACCCCAAGGGAGTTCCAGATGCACCTGGGATCTTGGGCACCTGGCCTAGTCTCCACACATCATCTTTCTCAGCTGTAAAATGGAGCTGACAAATCCCAACACATAACAGATGACACTGAAGGAGCCAAGTGGTCCCAGCCCTGGCCTTGCCTCACAAGTGCATGCATATCAACCCACCTGACATACTGGTACCTGTCTGTAATCCCAGGATTTGGGAGAGGAGCTGAAAACCTGTGTGGGCTACAAAGTGAAACTGTCTCAAAAACACCAAATTATAAGCAACAAATAACCAATACCTAGGCCTCTACCACTGACTGAAATCTAGATCTTGAAGGGTGGGAGTGGAGGCCCTGATGCATGAGGGGTCTTAGGAACCTGAGATTGGCTAAAATGGAGCATGGGTAGGGCTAACAGAAAGGAGAGGATTGAGGATTTTCCAATTACATTTGCTAAGAAGCCACTGAGCACCAGGTGCACAAAACCGGCACTGTTTCATTATGACAAGACCATGTGGATGGAGGCCACACAGGGCTGAGTGGAAAGGTTTGTCCTTATCACTCACTGTTGGGGGCTTCAGTTAGGAAAATATGAACATCACAGGATTTAAGTGTGCCTGGATTGGGCGCTGAGAATCTATCTCAATGGTTGGGCACAGATTCAACAAGCATGAGGTCCTAGGTTCTAATCCCTAGTACATGTGAACATACATATGTATGCCTGCTCATGAAATGTGCACATGCCCCCAAATTAAAACATAAATTAAAAGTGAAATTTAAACTTTTGCTCAACTGCACTAGCTACATTTCAAGTCTTCAGTACAGAATTGCCACTCAAATAAAAAAAAAACTACATATATAGAAGTAAAAATTTAAATCTCAGATAAAAGTCAAACATTACATGGGTTATTACACTAAAGAAATACTTGGGTCGAGCAGTGGTAGTGGTGGTGCATGCTTTTGATCCCAGCACTAGGGAGGCAGAGGCAGAGGAATCTATGTGAGTTTGAGGCCAGACTGATCTACAGAGTTCAGCCAAGATTATACAGAGAAACTTTTGGGAAAACAAAACAAAAAACCTCTATCGCCAGAAATGTGAACCTGCCAGGGTGTTCTGGATTTTACTAAACCCCAGCATTCCCTCTCATAAGGGATTCTGCTATGGAGATCTCATCACTCACTTACCCAGGACGCACTGAAGTCTGGACTCCACAGTAAACAGGCCTTACCCACATGTGACCAGCTCCTCAGTGGGTTCTAAGAGGAAATAACCCCAAACAAGGTTTTCTCTTCTCTGTTCTTGGAGTTGCCCCCCAGCATCTCTTCAAGGCTTGCATTCTTGTCCCCAGAACAGAGCCAGATTCTAAGAAATGAGGTCTGGAAGATTACTTAGATCAAGGCCAGCCATAGGTTGGCCGAAGTAAGACTACAGCCAAGTTGTTGGTAATGGAGAAGTTGGTTTGAACCCACTTCTCTTTCTAGCTCACTCCAACAGGACCCTTCCAAGTACAAGTACCCTCAGCAGCTCCATTTCTCCTGAAAGGAATCACAAAGCCTTGCAAACACCATGCAGACTTGGGACAAAGTCCTTCTGGCTTTCATTGCAAGCTTGCAGTCTTCTCCAGTGGTCAAGAACAGGCCAAAACCCACTTCACCAGACCATGTGGTCCCTTCATCAGCCCGTGTGCATTCTCATTGGTTCCGCCGTTTCTATGGTGGAGACATTCTATTCTCGACAGATCTTCTGCCCAGTCGCCCACCTCCCACTACAGATCTTGATAATATCTACAAATCCAAGGAGCCTAGAGGCCCTGTGGTAGATTTTCTGTAAAAACTCTACTCCATATATAACATGAATTATTTTATTATATACTTTATATAAAAACATCCAAAGCACAAACACACATGCCCCACCATCAGGGAGTGTCAGAACCCTAGATTTTCCTTTCCCCTCAAGCAATTATATCCCAGTCACAAAAATGGAACTGTAAAGGGTGCATAAAGACAAATGAGATCTTGCTTTTTACTGTACAAGCATCTGAAGTTATCTTGACAAGAGGGAGTAAAATCCACCTAACAGTGTCTGCCACCTGCCCACAAGCAGTTACCATTTGTTGTAATTGGCACCTGACATGTTTGGAGGGGCACAGGAAATGTTGAGACAGACATGGCCAGGCTATTGCTTTCTCTTTTCCAGAAGGCACACATCTCCATACCATTTATTAGTAATTCCTGACAGTCTATAGGAGAATCTGTTAGATTCTACCTACTTTGAGGTATTAAATGCTTAAGAAAAAGGATTAGTTTATGTCCAAGTAACATGCAATGAAAATATTTTTAAACCAACATGGTTAAATGTTAAGATTTTTAGAAATCAAAATATTTATTCACATGATTTTTAAACTAGTCAAAGCTATTTCTTTTGCAATAGTGATTTATGTGCAAGTGATGCTGGCTTTCACATTGGTATTCTTCAGAGTAAAGACACATCAGTTGTTCTTGAATAAGTCAATGCAGCTCTGCAAGAGGGAGACATTGTTCTAGGGGGGAAAAAAAGGTACATGTGTATAAATGAATGAAATAAACACATGGTTTTCCCTCCTGAATTCTGAAGCAGCCACCGGGCTGACTCCTTCCCCCAGCACCATCCACCACATCCCATCTACCCACCCCTACCTTCCAACATTCTCACACCCCAACCACAAACTTGTTCTAACACTGAAAGAAAGGCCTGGACAGGTTGCCCGAGACTAACCACAGTGCACTGAAAAGCCCAGTAAGGAGACCCTTCCATAGATTGTTGCAGTTAGCGGGACCAAATCGATGCCCATTATTGCTAGGGCAGTGATCTACCACTGAGCCCAACCTAAACCTAATTGGGGACAATGAATTTTTAGTTTTTACTTTTAGAGCAAACACCTAAGAGGCCTAAGAGTAGGTGAACCTCTGAGTTTCACAACAGCTGCCAAGGCTATTGAGCAAGTTTCAAGCCATAGCTATATAGTTCAGATGTCTTAAAACGCAAAGAAACTAAAGATACTAAAATGCCCTTTTGGTATGTGTGACTGCATAGCAGTATCTCACTATGTAATAAAAGTTGCCCTTAAATTCTCTTGCTGCAGGCTGGAGAGATGGCTCAGAGGTTAAGAGCACCAGCTCCTCTTCCAGAGGTCCTGAATTCAATTCCCAGCAACCACATGGTGGCTCACAACCATCCATTATGAGATCTGGTGCCCTCTTCTGGTGTGCAGATATACATGGAAGCAGAATGTTGTATACATAACAAATAAAATCTTTTAAAAAAATTCTCTTGCTGCTGAAGAGATACTAAGGTTTGGACTAACACATGTGGTTCTAAAGGGCTTACCAATAAAAACCACAGCAACATTGACCCCGATAAACATTGGGACAACCAACTGGCAAGCAAACAAGTCCCTTAAACGTCTGGTTAATTAATATAGGAACTCACTCTGGCATGCTTTATTTCCAGTTCAGACATTTCAATTAGGTTCTTTCTAAATGCTGCCACTCTCTTCCGCTTGAAGTTTACCAGTTCTGTGGGAATAAAGAGTTAAAATTTATCAAACTATAAAAAAGACTAATTTCCCACTCATTAGAGCTCCCACATAACCCCTTTCACAAATGACCTCCAGCACCTTCTTCTTTTGCTTTTCAAGACAGGGTTTTCCTGTGGCTTTGGAGGCTGTCTTGGAACTTGCTTTGTAGACCAGGGTGGTCTAGAACTCAGAGATCCACCTGCCTCTACCTCCCGAGTGCTGGGATTAAAGGAGTGTGCCACCACGGCCTGGTTTTTTTTTTTTTTTTTTAATTTTTTTTTCAGCACCTTCTTACAAAGCCAATCAGGATACACTACATATACTGCCTGTATATGGGTCATTACTTCATCACTAAGCATGCCTCGGCTATCCAAATTTGGGATAATCCTTCCCCCTCCTCCTGCATATATTATACTTGGTAGGAATCCAGACACGGATCACCTTACTTATGAAAACTTATGTTTACCTTACTTATGAAAACTTAAGGGATAAGGATGAATAAGTCCACTGTCCTATCATAATTCTATTTATGCATCTGAGGACATACATTCTAGTATTTACACAAGCTTTGTTTCATGTCCACCAAGGCAGGATACATGAGTCTCCCAGGAAAAGACCATACCTTGTATCCAAGCCTTTCTCAAGACATTGCCAATGAGCTCCAGGCAAATACACAGCAACTGCTCTTAACTACTGAGCCAAACCTTCAGCCCCTACAACCTAACAGGAACAGTTGAGTTTTCTTTTGTATTAAAATTCATCTTTCTTGGGGGAGGGGGGGAATAAATAAATTAATTCATCCTTCTTGTGTTACTGGGGACAAGTCCATAGTCCCACAAGAACTGCACACCAGCCCTGGGGGAAGGGGAGTTACTTCTCCATGATATATATTATTTGTTTCCAAATATAAAAGAAATGCCCAACCTTCTTTAGCAGATTCAGAAAGCTGCTCAAACTTCTGGCAGCATTCCTGCTGGTGAGTCTCAGCCAACTTGACATCTTTGCTTTTTAACCGGGCCTTGTCCAAAGCTTTGTTTGAATTCTCATAGTCAATTAGGGCTTTTGTGCGTCTGTAAAGGAGATCCTAGGAAGAAAATTAACAGCCATGCCGTAATCTCCAGAGAACAAAAGTATCACTTACTGAAAATGAATGTCTAGACATGCAAACCAAGTCTAAAACATACCCACAGTGGCAACACTTTGAAATGGCAAAAAGCAAGACTGCAGCCCATTTCTCTAGCATTAAGACTGACTTTTTTTGTGGTGATGTGTGTCTATCTGCATACTTGACTTGGAGGCACCAGATCCTTAGAGAAATCACCTGACATGGGTTGGTTGTTGAGCCACCCTCTCTAGCTCTTTATTCGGCATAATCTTCACAAGGGACTGGAGACGTAGCTTAATGGTATAGTACTTGCCTAGCATGCTCTAGATTTGATAATCCTCAGTAGAACCAGAAGGGAAGGGGTGGTGTTGACAAAACAAACCCCACCTATAAAATGAGGGCCCAATCCAACAGTTTTGAAGATGTTCATAATCCTTATACAGAAGAAAATCCCTGATGAAAACCTCCTTCAAGTTCAAACAATAACTGAAGTTATACCAGAAAATTAAGCACAGCATACCAAACAAGCTTATTTGCTGCTAAGTAAAGCACTGAGCCACGACCTGGGGGAACATCTTGCCCCTCAAATCCCAGTTCTGGAAATCAGCACCAGGGACCCACATAACTTGAAATAAAAGCATGTGTCTAATATCCATGAAACCAGACCAGTAAGAGGCCTGTTTAAAAGAGGGTAAAATAAAGAGCTAAAATGCATGGCACCAAAGGAAAAAAATCCACAAGTTTATTCTCAGGATTTCTTCACAAACACAAAAAGGATATCTCAAACAAGTGTACCCCAGTATAAAACATCATCCCTTCCTAGCCTGAAGGGACTACCTTAAGCATTAAATTTCTGTTGGGCAAGGTAAACTAGGGCTACTAATGGATTAAATAATCCCTGCCTTACCTTTGCAGCCTCTATGTTGAGCATGTAGTATCGGAGGAGCTCTGTGAGTTTTAAATCTTCATCTGATGAGACTCGACCTTCCACTTTCTAGTTTAAACAAGTAAAGGTCACTAGTCACCACCTAGGCAGAAATCTAGAAACCTTAACTAAATATTACCAAGATTAACACAAAACTTCTTACCCTCAGTTTTTCAAATAGCTCTGCAACCTTCAATAGGTACCTGGAAGTATACAGAAGATCACAGTTCTCTATGAAAGTTATCAATAAATATTAAGACCACCACAGTAAAGAATCATACATAAGGTTAGCTAAGTGGTGGTGGTGCACACCTTTATACATTTGAGGCAGACAGAACTGTTGCACTGTTTGAGAGCCAGCCTGGTCTAGTGCTGAGTTCCAAGACAGTCAGGGATAAAGAGACAATGTCCCAAGCTCAAGGAGAGAGAACAAAGTCAATTTATCAAAGTAGCTCTTTATTCCAAACAAAGAGAATGATTGTAAAACTGAGTATAACAATGACTTAGTTATCAGTCTCAATCCCCTTTAGTCATCCTGTCTTGAGATGATCCAAATACGTTACCAAGATGAGTGTATTGAGTCACCATCAGAGGTGCCAAAAGATAATAAATGCACTTCAAGTGAGAGGAAATATCTATTCTAAAAATCAGGTATGTAAGGAAAAACACTATCTCATACCCAAAAAGCTCAGGACAGATAAAAGTCCAAGTGACCAGGGTTATTATTCTCATAATTAAGTCTGCTGAAGAAGTCCAGGACAAAACCCAACAAAAAGGTCAAAAAGTAACACCTACAATAAACAAGGGAGGGCATTTAAGACACAGATGCTAAACAGGACAGAACTAAAAAACCAGCATAAATACTTGAGCTTTTATATGTCAAGACAAGGTCTCATATATCTAGGACTTGCCTCAAGATCACTAACCAAGGGGCACTTTGAATATCTGATGCCCCTGCCTCCTGATAGAAGTATAGGCATGTGCCACCAACCAGGGCTTTCTTTGTGAATGCTAGCCAGCCCTGGTGCCCTTTTCATTGTACTTCACTGTAACATTTAATGAGAAGATTGGGTTAGAGTTAAGGTCTATGGATTAAATAATGGCCTTAAATAAGCTAGGGAAGCACTTTGAACTACAACTCCAGTCACCCAAACTTACTTTTTAATGACTGTGGGTTCTTCTAAAGCCAGGCTATGCAAGCAGGCTGCAGTGTGGATGTAGTCATCAGCAACACCTAAAGAAACAAGCACAGATCTTGATATCTGAGAACACATTACACAGCAGAGCTGTAAGTGTCCAAATAGACAAAGATATTTACTTTTGTGAGATCTGGTCATTTTGTCAGCTTTAGCACAGGAATCCTTGATCCTGTTGTAATAGTTAATAAGGAAGTTCTTTTCTTGTTCAAAAAAGTCATCCACCTCCTAAAAAGGAGGAAAATGGAATTTAAGCAAAAATGTCAAGAACAGTATATATTATAGCAGAGAAAATGAGCAATTCAGCACATTCATGGCTGAGACACACCACTGAATCAGTCTAGTTGGGGCTGCAGTGAGAACCCGCCCACAAACCAAACAAAATGGCTACTAATAATCACAAGGTTACTCTGTATATACCACACTGTCATGTGACTTACATATTTATAATTCCCAGGGACTGGTAAAAATAATCAAGTACTAACAGGATACATTACATTAGGAGAATCACTTTGAAGAGCACCCTGAATGGCCAGTAAATGCTGATATCCTCCACAACCCAGTAATCCTTGTGTAGTTGTCAGGCGGGATCCTGCCACTTAGCCTTGAATACCACTTGTATTTGTGTGGGTTTGTGTCCAGTCTTTGTTTTATTTTGAATATAGCTGATTTCAGACTGACAATTTGGGTATGCCTGCTACCCTTGCCAGGAATGTCAACAGACCCTCACTGCATACAAACGTAACCCACACCATATTGCCTAAGAAACTCAATTTCCAATCTTCCCTTTTTCTCAGCACCTATGTTCTATGCTCCCTTACCAAGTCCTGGAGAAGCAAGCCAGACATCAGGTAACTGTTAAAATAATAATTTACAATGAACAGGAAGGCACTAAGTGTGAAGAAATAAGGTACTCATAAATAAGAATGGAACTTTTGTCATTATCTTTGCTAGCATGTCTGCCCATTCCTCAAACAAAAAGCTAAGCAGACAATGTTAACTTAAATCTTGACAAAAATCTAAAAATAGTAATTTCAATATATAGCAACATTAGCAAACACTTTCATCAGTATGACTTAAAAATCTAGTTCCCACATGTCTGGTGGCAAATAGCTTTGATACCATGTTCTGCTATAGCTTATTTTCTTTTGACAACTGAGTAACCTACATCCTTCCCCAAAGATTCAAGGATAGAAAAGTTCATGTTCTAGAAAACAGTATTCTGAGGAAGTAAATGAAATTTAAGTTCCGGGGCATGGTGACCCACACTCAGGGGGCACAGAGGCAAGCAGGCCAGTCCCTGGGTTTGAGGCCAGGCTGGTTCAGGGCAACCAGGTTACACAGAGAAACCCAGTCTTAAAAAAAAAACAAAAAAGTAAAAAAAAAAAAATACTAAAATGTTTAACGCCTGTTTTTTTTTATAAATACTCCCCTTTTCCAAAGAAAATCCATACATTCCCATGAAACCACGAATTTTCTGAAACAGCCCAAGCTTCTTACCTTCACTCCAGAAAAAAGGACTTCATCAGCACTCTTCACCACACTCTTAAAAAAGCCACCAAACATCTCTTTGGTATTTTTCCGCCTAACACTTAGCTAAAAAGGAAGGAAATTCCAAAACAGCTTATGATATGGCAAGTTTCTGTTAGCATCTCTTAGTAATCACACAAGTAACATGTTTTAGTATCATAGACACACCCAAGGCACTTTAATCCTTCCTCAAACCACTAAATCTAAAATATTAAATGGCTGATAATACAGATTATCATACTCTTAAAAAGCTAACCAGACATTTCTCAATTATGGAGGCACCAAGTCCTAGAGGCTTTTCTTTTCAATTCTTGGTAGAACTGCTGGTAGTTTATTGATACTAGACCTCAATAATTTAAAAATATTTCCACCTTTCAAGACAATGCCTCACTATGCAGTTCCAGCCCTTCTATATAGACTCACTGGTTTCCAACTCACAGAAATCTGCTGGGATTAAAGGCTGTACAAACCAGGACGAGCTTAATATGAGTGAAGAAACATGCTTAAAGAAATAAAATAAAGGTACACCAATTCCAATTCTTCCAATATTAAATAGAATATGGGGGGGGGGTGTTTTCTTTCAGTAGCTTTTAAAAGTGACCTTTAAATGGATTTAAGCAGGAAGGGAAAGCATTGCTTCTCCACCTTTTTCTCTGTATTGATAAATTCAAACTCAAGAAGCTCATTTTAGAAGTATTTCAACTATGAAAATGGAAAAATTGCCTTACATCCTGATCATATTCCAGGAAAACATGAAAGTTTCGGTCTTTACTGAGAACAGGGTGAGAAGAAAGCCGCTGAAGAAAGACTTCATGGGAAGACACAGTCTTCTTAAAGACAGCGAGATACTCACTGAAAAAACATGTGCACAAAGCATTCAGTTGGCTCAATTCCTGCCCAATACAGCTCGATCCTTACTTAACTCCACTCTTCTGTTCATGATCAATCACTAAGGCAAACAATGCAACTAGACTCGAAGCAAACACTATGATTCAACTGATAGCTAGTTAAATAATAAGGCAGTTGCCATTGTGGAACAAAGATAAAAAGTGCTGCTAGTAGTCACTGAATTTGCTGAATCCAGTCTAAGACCCCAAGCTTACATGCAATAAAGGAACCTCTCTTTCATTCTATAGGAATATGAGCACCAATGTTAGTACAGGCCTGATAAAAGTTGCTGATGATTGAAGGGAAGAGTGCTTGTGAACCAAGATAAGGAAATCTAATGGGCAACCCCCGCCCAGGGAAAAAAGCACAAGGCACTTCTCTCCTAACCAACTGGTTTGTGTACAAACTATATGAAGCCTCCTCTTTCAAGGTATCTATGTGGCCTGAAGAATACTGCAACAGCCTTTGCTACAACCTAGCAAAGTTTCAGGAACACATCATGTAACATGCCACATTATCTACAAAACGTAGTTTTAGAAAATGGCACTAGGCAATAAATGGTTCTATTTTTAACATCAGGTCTTTCATTCTGCTGGAGTGCAATTTTTTTTTTTTACAAGACAGAGCAAGAAAATTCACTTACGCTTCCAGTTCTTGCTTCATCTTAGCAAACTCTTCTTTTGTCATAGATCCTTCACCTTCTCCCAGTTTCTGCATCTTCTCTCGAGGGCCATCGAAGTCTGGCTTTGTAGGAGCAGGAGGGATCTGTAGCAGAGGCAGGTAACCTTATTCCAATGGCCATATATATGGTAGCTGTCACTTCAACAGTTCTGCCAATATACATGGCTACCCCAATGGAGCTAAAAACCAAAACTCCTCACAGTAGCACACTCACAGCTTCACTGTCAGCTTAAAACAGGCACAATTAGTGCTAATGATGACCAATTATTCAGAAATAGGCTTCCATATATCCATAGGAATTTTCCACCCCATTTCCAAAGAGTCTCCTTCTGATGCTGGAGATTTAACTCAGTAGTAAAGTGTTCCTACCTAATTCTCCATATCACAAAACTAAGTTTAATTATTTCTTAATTAGCAGAACATTCCTGAGCAAACAAATTATCAATATAAGAAATTACAGACAGCTATGCTGTACAGCACGTGGGAGCAAATAGGACTCACTCAAAGAATTCCAGGTTTTCTTGGGCTATGAGATCCTGTGTCAAATAACCAGAGAGAAATCACTACTGGGCAGATTCATTCTGCCCAGCAGACAGGATGCACATTTCAATTCATTTAAAAATGAGCCAAGAGCTCTGCCAACTGTCTCCAGTACCAGTAAGGAATTTCACTGGATGTTAATACTGATATTTCCTATAAATCAATTCTACTGGTAGTGCCTGGGGTGGTTGTGGAGGGAAGATACAGAGGGCCAGAGAAATGGCTCAGTTGTTAATTAAGTTCACTTCACAGCATCCATGTGCTTGCTTACACCTGTGAACTCCAGTTGCTGACCTATGGACATCCACACTCATATTCACACAGACACATAGACACACAACTTAAATCGTTAAAACACATAAGAGAAAAAAACAAAAATAAAGTTAGGTAAGACTTTGTCTTATGCATAAGCACAGACCTCTTATCTCACTATCCTGTACACACACATTTTAAATGTTGCCAATGACAGTTTATGAACAAAAACAGGCAGAAGAAATGAGATTTTACAAACCACTGTAAAATACATAGTCTCTAAATAAAAAGCAAGGTACGAGGAAATAGCTTAATTATCTGATTTTTCTCTGAAATGAACTCACAATAAGCCCGGCATAATCTGTTGTTTCTGTAAGAGTGTCATGCAGCCACACAAAGTCTTCATGCTGCCTTGTAACAGAAAATTCTGGGCTCTGGAATGTGGGCAGTGTGGTCTGTAAGGAGAGAAAATAAGTGGTGACCCAATATCTGATAAACAAATGGCTTTAGATTTCCTAGGCTACACTATGGGACCATCACAATCAATACCACAAACCTAGGTAGCTTAAACAATCTCATTTCTAGGAAATTCTTTTTAAGACCTTTTGAAACTTGTTGTGTATGAAACAGCAAAGATTAGTAAAAGTTAAGTTCTAGGAAGTTAACAGCTTTTACACTGAACGTTCCCCCAGTCATAAAAATAGAACAGCGGGCTGGAGAGATGGCCCAGAGTTTAAGAGCACTGGCTGCCCTTCCAGAGGTCCTGAGTTCAATTCTTAGCAACCACATGGCAGCTCACAACCATCTGTAATTCGACCTGGTGCCCTCTTCTGGCCTGGGCAGAACATATAATTAAAAAAGAACAGCAAGAGTATCAATGTTAAAATGGCTTCCTTTTCATGTCAGTGATTTAATGCATATGCAAATGAAAACCAAAAGGGAGAGAGTTAAAGCTGTGGAAGTAGCTGTGGCTACATATTTGCTTTTTAAGGGCTCCACCCCAGCAGAAAGGAAGGAACTAACAGCACATGACATGGAGCCCTTAACAGGCAAGACAGAAGCTGAAGTTCTTGCCACACTGTTCCTAAAAACAATAACCATTTCAGCTCAAGAAGTCTCTTTCCACACTCCTCTGAAAATGCAATCTAGTTAATACTAGTAGTTATTACCAAGGTTACTGTCACTTACCTTGGTGTGTACTGTAAACTTGACCTTATCTCTTTCACTGAGTGCATCGGGTATGTCGATCTGAAGCGAAGGGTCAACATTCAGGTCCACAGACACAGATCTCAGCTGAAATACATTTGAATTATTAGTCACATGTTTAGCTCAGAGAGTATTTCCCACTGGAGAGGGAGAGCTAGCAAGCGTTCTTTATTTAATGTGACCCACAGGCCAGACCATCCAAAGATCTAAAAGGTCTATTTGAGCAGGACATGGTGGTGCATGCCTTTTTATCCCAGCACTCACAGATTTGTGAGTTCAAGGCCTGTCTGGTCTATATAGTTTATGTTCCAGGACAGCCAGAGCTACATGGTTGGTGAGACCCTGTCCCCACTCTCTATTACCCAGTAAAAAAGCTCTTCATACTACCTCAGAATGGCAGTCTTGAGATGTCCCTCTCAGGTGTGAGGATCCTGGGCAGAAAGGTAACTAGGTCTCTCTATTTAAATCTGGGAATTGAACCTCCAGTACCACCAAAACAAATGACCCTAATAAAACAAACTCTTTTCAAAATAGATTGATTAAAATCTAGTTGTTTCTCTTCTTTGCATCTCAGAACCTGAGTTTGGCAGGCCCCACTCCCAAGATCAGCTAGCCAGGCAACACAAACTAGACTTGATGCAGGGAGAAAAAACACCTCAAAGTTGGGTTTAGTTATGGTAAGGGAGGTGGTTATAGAAGGAGCCGGTGTGTATGAATGTTCAAAATATACCATATGATAATAGTTTTAAAGGCATTTTCCAAAAGCCAGGTATTTAGAAATACATTTAACTACCCAACAGTGATGGAACATGTCTTTAATCCCAGCACTCAGGGTCTCAACAGCAGGTAGGTCTCTGTTGAATTCAAGGCACCCTGGCCTACAGTGAGTTCTAGGACAGCCAGGGCTACAACAGAGAAACCTGCCTTGATAAAAAACAAAACCTTATACAAATGCTACCATACTACCAAACCTAAACAGTCCTCACATTTTAGCATAAGCACTTTTGTTTTCCCAAGTGCACGCTGTTCAGTTTCCTACATGCCCACAAGATCCCTGAAGACAGTCGGTAGCTAAGCAACATGCATACAAATGTTAAGTTTACTTATAGAACAAGTTTTCTTCTATAACCAGAATATGTCAAGAGACTGGATACATTTGAAAGCCTGAAGGCCAAGGGATTCTTAAAATCACAATTTTGCTTAGTTCTGACATTCCTGATAAAGCAACCTTCCTTCTATAAATTACTATAGGGTAGACACAGCCCCCAAAAATTAACATATAAACTGCAAAGACAAACTGTCATCCCATCTTTCTTGACTGTTATGGTCAATTGGGCTCCTGGACTTCCCCTGTTCCTGTTAATATGTTCGGGCAAGTCATGTTGGTGAGGCTTCATAGGTGTAGCTTCTAACATTCCAAGGAAACACAATCCCAGAGTAAACTCATTGTTGCCCAGGCTCTTATTAGAATCTTCTTGTCCTCTCTTCTGCAATGATCCCTGAGCCTTACAGATATAGCACTTGGGACTGGCCTCCATAACTCTACATTTTGATTGGCTGTGATTGTCCTATAATGGCTTGTCTATTGCAAAAATTAGTTTCCTTAATGAGGGGTGAGAGCTACCCACACATACCTGTGGTTACAAGGACAAATATTCAGAATATAATTAGGAATTACGCTGGTTTAGTAGTTTAACTGTCACTTGCAGGCATTCCTCCAAATTCATTACTTCACCTGCCCTGGTTAGGGTGCTAGGTTTCCAGTATCAGGTAACTGATATTAGGATCCCTCTTGAGGGGGATCCTAAATTTAAACTACAGAGCTGTTGGTGAGATAAGCAAACCAATATATGCACTCTTAGGATCATGGTTGCTTGTAGTTCATAGGTGCCACAGCTAGGTAGGAATGTTGATTGTTTCCCTCCTTTGGAAACTTGCACAACACCTGCCACTACCATGAAAGTTAGGCCTCAAAGAGGTCTTTCTTATCAGGTCATTTCCAGCTCATGGGGCCTCTGATCCTGTGTCTGAAGTACATGGTGTCTTCAGCAGTATGGACTTACCTTCCATCCCTGGAACAACCAAGGGCAACACCAATAGCCGGTATTTTGGGAGTCTCTTTGATAACGCTGACTAACCTCTCAAAGATGGTAAGCATGCTTCAGAAAACAAGCTTCTCATGCCTGGTGCTGCATGGAGACTCTTGGGGGGTATAACCAGACCAGACCCCATGAATGTTCTAAAGAAGTTAATTTTAGTGTGTGTCTGTCCATCCTCTTGTTGCTAAGGCCAGATCAGATCCCCTGGAGCTAGTGTCACAGTCATGAGCTGTTGACACGGATGCTGGAAACTTAACTGCTAGACTCTGAAAGTAAGCCCTATTCCGAGCTGAGTTAGCCCCTTCCCTGAATCTTGAAGCATGAAGGCACTGGATATTACTTCACATTATTGGCCAACTATGGGCCTAATTTGGACCAAATGCCTTGGGGATAGGAGGAAATTTATTTAAATCAGAAGATGGTAAGCATGCTTCAGAGCTTGGGCAAGTCAGACTTTCATCATAGTTAGAATGAAAGTTGAGACCCCTTAAAATATCTGTAAAAATATCTTAAATTATTTTAAAATATTTAATATCTTAAAAATATCTGTAAAAAATATCTGGTGAGAGTGAAATACCCACTCTCACACAAACTTCTTATTTCCCTACCACACCTATCTCTCAGCAAGTGTAATATTCACCCACTTAACCAGGGCAAAGAAACATTATTTTTGAGGACAGCCTGGTACTTGCTATTTAGTCCAGGCTGGCCTTGAACTCAGAAAGACCTGCCTGCCTTCTCCTGGGGTTAAGGATTAAAGCACCGCTAAGTATTACTTCTTGATTTTAAGTAAAAGGCACATATATGTCTAGTCTCAGCACTTAGAAGGCTGTGGCAGAAGGTTGTTACAATACTTGCAAGCTCCCCATTAGAACAGTGCCACACACTCAAAATGCTTTGTTAATAGAAGTCACACAGAGCCAGGCAGTGCATGTGGATGTGTTAGAAGCCAGCTTGGCCTGAGCATGTTCCAGCACAGCCAGGGCTACACAAAGTAACCCTGGGGGAGAGGGGGCTATATACAATGCCATTCCCTATTACCATTTTTATTTAGCTACAAAGAAGTTTACTATAAAAGAAAAAAAACCTACCCGTTTATATTTAAATTATTTTTCTATTTCCCATGTCATTATTTTTGTTTGGTTTTTTTTTTTTCCCTCCTGAGGCAGGGTTTCTCTGTAAACAGTCCTGGCTGCCCTGGAACTCACCGAGATCCTACTGCCTCTACTTCCCATTTCTAATGCAGAAAAATATACATATCCATATAGGAAGAACAGTCCTAAATTTAAATGTTGGTATTAAGTGAGTCAAATTATCAGTCCTACTGTTCACTCGTATCCTGAAGATAACTAAATTCATGAAATTTATAATGTCAATACATATGGTACTAGTGCACAAAAAGCAACACTCCATTTAAATGGCCAAGCCAGTTAGGCCACTATCTTCTTACCTCCACAGTAGGAAATGCATACTCACAGAATAAATATAAAAAAAAATTATGAACATGAACTAGAAGGGCTGCAATTAAGTGATCAGATTTGCACCACTCATCTTGGTGAGATGGAACCCAGAGAGACCCATCCCTGCTGACACCAGCCATTCTTACCAGTAATAGTCTACCAACACACAAGCAATCACAGTAGAACACTGCAGACAGCAGGGCATTGGAGGCTACTCAGCCCCAAGTTCCCAGAACAGGAACTGAGGCTGGGAAGAAGGTCGGTGCAGCGCACTCAGCGAATGGATAAACAAAATCATCATTTCACAAGGCTGCAAGCCCAGGCCCTAGTCAGATCTTAGCTATCTGGACTATTCTCAAATAATCACAAAGTTTCCATTTCCCTCTCTTAGAAGGATCTTCAATAGCTCAACAGAAAATAGGTGCTAGGGCCAGCAAAAATGCACTTGTGGCCAAGCCTGATCACCCGAGCTAGATAGATGCCCTCAGGGCCCACACTGGGGGAGAACAAACTCCCCAAAGTGTCCTGAGTTCCACATGTCCACACAAACTTAATAATTAAAAAGGGGGAAGAAAAAAAGGGGGGTACGTGTTGCCAATAGTCACTTTTGGAAAGTTAGATTATACAGAAAAAATTCTCAATTTAGGTATTACTAAGTTTGCCACAAGATGTCTGCCCTGTATGTAGTTCCCTTCTCACTGACTACAAATAAAAACTGCCTTCTCAAAAAACTGAGATATTGGGCTGGAGAGAGATGGCTCAGCCGTTAAAGGCTAGGCTCACAACCAAAAATATAAAAAACTGAGATATCCCAACACCCCAGAAACAGAAGCAGGTGGATCTCTTCAAGTATACGTAGTTCCAGGACAGCCAGGCTTGAAATAGAAACCCTTTCTTGACAAACAAAATTGAGATATCAAGATTGTTAACTACATTTTTGAACACCTGAAGGCATTCGGTTTCTACTTACGAAACTGTTCTCACTTAACTGCTCAAGCAATAGGTTGATAACACAATGTCCAAACAGCATACATATATACTTGGTTTTTCAAGACAGGGTTTCTCTGTATTGCTTTGGAGCCTGTCCTGTAACTCGCTCTGTAGACCAGGATGGCCTCGAACTCCACCTGCCTCTGCCTACAGAGTGCTGGGATTAAAGGTGGGCGCTACCAACGCCTGGCCAGTCAGTATGTGTGCCTGCTACTATTCTACTAGGCAGCCTATGCTGGCCTATATCCTGATCCTCCAGCTTAAACTTCCTGAGTAGTATGCTAGAGTTGCAGGTTTAGTCAGCCACATTCAGCAACAGCAAGACTTTATACACCCAATCAGCAATCCATTTCCAGGTGAATTGCAATTCTAACCCACAACAGTTTGAGTTCTGTAGTAAAACAACCTCAGCTTGCCCAAATCCAAATCTAGCTGATTACTAACAAAGATAGTAAACACAGCTGTAATGTTAAATAAAATGCAAATAACTTGAAGCCCACCCTTTATCACCCTTGATAAAGTTCCTTATAATATCTGGAAAAGGCCTCAAATGCTCAACAATCCAAGTTTAAAGTAGCCTGTTATTTCCTTTCTCAACCCATCAACCAGATTTAAATCCCTGCAATAAGCCAGCAACCTTCATCCCACCCATCATACCATTTTAGAAAACTGCTTTAACCTCATGATTTTCAACTAAGGGTAAATTTGCTCAGTACCAAAGGACATCTGACAATGTTTACAGACAGGAGAGGTAGCTACTACCATCTCCAGTGGAACTATTAGCAGTCTACTAAGGAAAAGACAGGCCCCAAAATGGGTTTGACAGAAAGCCTGACTTAAAATTAAGGCTCTATATTAAATGTCAGTCACTCACAAAATCTCAACAAGCACTTAGATCATAGTAAACCAAACCCAGAAAATCCCAAAAGCTGGCAGGCTACTTTCTGCAGCCAAAATCTGAATACAACATAACAGGCTGAAGTGTTCACAAATGGGACGGACACTAAGACACCATGTGCAAGTTGCTGATCCAGAACTAAGGCGTGGGCTGCTTGGAGAAGCCACACTTCCTGAGTCATATGACTACACTGCAAAACTCCACTCCACAAAACTGATATTTAGACTCCCTACAGTACTGATCAAAGTTCAAGGCTGTCTATACTAACAATCACAGTTAACAGGTATTTATAGAGAAACAATAGTGAATATTTTTTGTCACTAGGTCTCAGCACAGATGTCCTTTTTATTAAGTTCATGTAACCAACCCTCCAGTCAAATTATTATAGGCACTGAGGATTGGATCAGGGCATTGCTCATGTTAGACAAACAAGCTACCACTGCTACATCCCCAGCCTCTTAATAAGGAGAATCCCCAGTTTTAAGTGGCTGTAGAATGGTAAGGGTCATCATTTAGCTCTTGCAGGCACTAAAATAGGCTCAATTTTCAATCTCATTTCAATGCTTTCTTTTCTGGAGACAGGGTCTCTATACAGCCCCACCAGGCTGGTCTCTAGAGATCCTGTCTCTGCCTCCCAAATGCTGGGATTAAAAGACACGAGATGCCATACTCCTACAGTTTTCTTAGGAGACAATGTGTCACTATCTAGTCCAGGCGGGCCTTGAAGTGAGCCTATGGATTCAGAAAGCTGGGATTACAGGTATCCAACACCCCTCTCATTTAGAAAAAAAAAAAAAAAAAAAACCCTCAAACTTTTCAAAATCCATGGACAATACCGTTGTTGGAACAACCCAACTGGAGCTCCAGACTGGCATTTACTTACAAGATGAAAATTTATCTATTCAAAGATACTTTTTAAAAATCTAATTCAGCTCTTCTTAAAACGTAAGAGCTCCTAATGTATTTTTGGATTCCTTTTAAACTCGTTTGTTGGAAAAACTATATTGACGATTCTGCACAAAATTGTGACTCATAACCTTCTTGTGCAATGGAAAACCCAAGTTTAAAGGACCAATAAAAGTGGGATCTTTAATTGTCTACATAGTAATCTCCGTTTATTGCATCAGACCTCAAGATATTTGCAGCTCGGGGCTTACATCAACACACAGGATCTACTAAAAATTACAACTCCCACAAGGACATGAATAGCTTTAAGTTGCAAGAAACAAGCTACAGATTCTTGATGGAATTTTCCCACTTGCTTCAACGAAATGGCCGTTTTCTTAAAAAGGAGGGTAGGGGTGGCCAGCGAGCCTCCGACTCACTTCCCCAATTACAAAGGAGTCAAGTTTTAGGAGCCTTTAAATACTCTAAGGTCTCCGAGATTAACCGCACTCAAAATGACTGGCAGGGCGTCTGTCGGCCCCGCAGCAACAAGAACTAAAGAACCGGGGTCCCGCCTGCCAGGTTCTCCTTGGTCAGAGGACGAGGGTGCAGAGACCCCCACAGGAAAAGCATTTGTACAGGGCGGTTGGGAATGGGGTGGAGGGGGGGGGGCTCCTGGTCTTGCAGGTGCTTCCCGAACCCCGAACCGCCCGAACCCCGGGGAAGGAAAAGCCAGCCCAGGGAGGCCGGCGAGGGGCCGCCGACTCGAGGAAGCGAAGCAGGGAGGACCTCACCTTGCTGCGGTCCTCATCCTGCTGCTCCAGCAACTCGGGAACCGCGGCCATGGCGACGCGGGCCTCGAGCAGAGGCTGTCTGGCTGTGCGAGGAAAGAAGAGGCTGGGCCGCCGCCGGGGCGCCTTTCAGGGGCGGCCGCGGCCCCGCCTCCGCCGGCCTCCCTGCCGGACGGCGGCTGGAGGCCGCTGGACTCCGCCACCATCCCAGCAGCCCCGGGCGCAGGCCAGCGGCACGCCACGTGCTCCCCCAGAGCGGCCTCCCCCGTCCCCGCTGCCGTCCATCTTGGAGCCGGGCAAAGAAGCAACGCGGGGCCTACCCTCGCTCCGCGCCACGCGGACACCAGCACCGCAAGGGGACGGGGACGCGGGATCCGAGCCCTCTCCCAACGAGGCGTGCCTTGAGAAAGGGCGCGCACCGCGGCAGGCGGGATTTATTGCTCAGCCAGAGCCCAAGATGGCGACAGACGGTGACGTACGCAGATCTCGTGACGGCGGAAACGCGAGACCAGGAGGCGCCCACGCTGCAGCTTCAGAGAAGGAGGAACGCCTCTCGGGTGAGGCGTGGGCCCCGCAGTGCATGCTGGGCCCGCCTCTCTTTGGGGAAAGCGCGGGAGCCAGGGAAGTACGGGTCCCGAGAGGCGAGGTTGATCGCGCTCTGGGCTCAAAACCGTGCTGGTGGTGCCTCAGGTACAGACAGAACTCTGCAGTAGGCTGGGAGTCAATTCAGATAGTCTCTTCGCTGTGTTCGAGGGGCCACAGTTGCCGCGTCTCCCCCCATGGGAGACAGCTGCAGAGGTCACTTTCTGTAATTGCGTTGTTGGGCCCTGCAGACCTACCTGAGACAAGCTAGCTACCTTGCCGGGGTTCCTGTCGTGGTCTGTACCACAGGGTCATAATAGCACCCATTTTAAAAGGGTGTGAGGAATAGATGAGAAATGTCCATGCTGAATGTCTAGTGGAGAGTTGGTATGTAGGTGTCGGCGTTTAATTGTTGATTAGGATTTCTGAGCTTGGTTTTGGAGTGTGTGCGGTGGTCGGGTTGTTTGTTTTCAGAGAGAAAGGCAAGCCAACCTCAACCTCTCATCCTTTCTCAGCCTCAGGAGGACTGAGTTTCCTGGCCTGTGCCACCAGACCTTGTACGTTACTTCAGACTAAAAGTTTAGTGTGTCTTGCCCCAAACGGCCGGCACAGTGACATTTAACGAATGCTGTATAATTTTGATGAGTTTTTCTTGGGAACGATTTTTCTCCCAAACATCAGAAGTTTGGTGTATGCACGTTTGATGTTTGTTCTTGTGTGGCTTTTCACTTTGATGGTTTGAATATATAAAACATCTTAAATCTAACACCACTTTCTTTTTTTTTAAAGACAATACAGTATGTTTGTATGCTGTACAGACTAGAGAAAGTAAAGGGGAAAACGTCTAAACATGAAGCCGTTTCTGACCATCTGCAGGCTGCTTAGAAGTTTAAACAGATTTTCCACAAAACCAAGCCCTCTTGCGAGTTTCTCCACTTCCCCTTGTTTGTGTGGCCAGAAGAAAAAAAACTCTTACGAAGCAATAGACCAAAAAAAGTATGCTCGTTTAGTACGGTCTGTGTTGTCCAGAGGCCCGGTCCAGACCCCAGAGTCATTGTTCCAGGAAGATAATATACTCTATGGCCCTGTGAGCAAGCATAGGGCCCCGGAGCAACAGCAGCAGGGAAGAGTCCCACAGAACTGGTTTCCTATCTTCAATGAGGAGAGAAATGTGAAACCACACACAAGTGCTTCTTCAGGCCCTTTGAAGATCCCTTTGCAAAAAAATGTGGCACCCAGTGTGACTCGCATCCTTCAACAGACCATGACACCAGAACAGTGTTTCTTTTTGGAGAGGTGGAAACAACGGATGGTTCTGGAGCTGGGAGAAGATGGATTTGCAGAATATACTAAAAGTAATAATTCTCTTGTTTCTGGTTATGTGTGGTCACTGGTTTTTAAGGTATAGAGCATTCCAGTCAAAAGAATGAGGCTTAAAAAACAACTTACTGAAGAACTACTTTCAAATAGCATTTCATATCTGAAAGGCCAAGTTCTCAGCACAAAGGAGACTTATTTGCCCCACGGGGCAGAAAATAAAAGATAAACACAGGAGAAGGGAAAGGGAACAAGGAAGAGGGGGCAAGGATATGTGTCCAGGAGAGACGAGAGGACTGCCTCTGCATAGAGGAGAGACAGATGTGACATAGGAAAATGACAGGGAAGTAGACACCAAGCAATCTGACAAACATGCATAAAATGCATTGACTATTAATTCTTTTTGTTTTGTTTGGTTTTTGAGACAGGGTTTCTCTGTGGACAGTCCTGGCTGTCCTGGAACTCACTCTGTAGAACAGGCTGGGCTTGAACTCACAGAGATCCACCTGCCTATGCCTCCCGAGTGCTGGGACTAAAGGCATGCGCCATCACCATCTGGCAAATTATCAATTCTTTTCCATCTCTTGACAAAAGTCTAGTTTTTTTAATAATCTGTTTCTCAGAATCTAATTATTACCATTGTTCTGCTTATCAGTGTCAATTGAGCAGTAAGCTTAAAAACTGGCCACAACCCAGAACATATAATCCCTTCTTATGTTTTGACTAATTGGACTGATCAAACATTCTTGATTAGAAACTGGTTAAACTTATGCCTTTAACTTTCTTTTTTTTTTTAAGATTTATTTTTTTATTATGTGTACAGTGTTCTGTCTGCATGCCAGACGAGGGCATCAGATCTCATTACAGACGGTTTTGAGCCGCCATGTGGGTGCTGGGATTTGAACCTGGGTCCTCTGGAAGAGCAGCCAGTGCTCTTAACTGCTGAGTCATCTCTCCAGCCTTACCTTTAACTTTCATATTTTTAAAGTTTTTACTAGTTCTTAGAGACTTTCTCACAATGTGTTTTGATCATATTGAACAGCCTTTGACATAATGAGGGTAGCTTCCTTAATTAAAGCAGGTCCTTTTAAGCCAGGAATAGTGGCACATACCTTTAATCCCAGCACTGGGGTGGTAGAGGCAGGCAGATAGACCTCTGTGAGTCAGCCAGGTCTACAGAGTGAGTTCCAGAGCTGCATAGTGAGACCCTCTCTCAAAATAAAGCAAATTCTTTTTAAAAATAGACTTGAGCCAGACGTGGTAGTGCATGCCTATAGTCTCTTTCCTCAGGAGACTGAGGGATAATCACATGTTTGGGCCAGTCTGGACTACATAAGGAGATTGGCCATGGTGGTGGTAAAGCTGGGAGTTGGGAGCAAACCATTGGCATAAGAGAATGAGCTGTTCTCTTAAGGATTATATAGATGTTTTTGGTTAAAACTGGGGCTTGCATAGACATTCCTTAGCCTTTGTTTCCCCAAGAATATTATATGTACCCCTAGTAACATGAACACTTTTATTTTAAGATTATTGTTCTTATTTTTATATATCTTAGGAAGAAAATACCAAAATAATGTAAGCATGTAATTACGTAGGTGGTACCTGGATATGCAAAAGTGACTAAGGCTTTGCTTTATAACATTCTTCAGCTGTGAGGGGGCAATGATTATATGCCAGGTGTGCCTTCTAATGATTGATGATAACCACTAAACTGTTTTAGTTGTCAGAAATCCTAAAACTATTGATAAGAAATGTAAAGGCCTCAGCAAGATGACTCCACAGGAGAGACAGCCCTTGCTGCTGTCCCCACCTAAGGACTTGAATTGCATATCCAGAATTCTCACTGTAGAGAGAACCATTTCTGGCAAGTTAGCCTCTGACCTCCACACACGAGTGCATACATACACACTTAGAAAACTCTAACTAGTTAGTGTTTTTACAAATGAAAGACAGAAGCTGCTGGGTCATATAGGTAAGATTTGACCTAGAGTAAAGAAATGCACTGGTGACCTGCTTGATAATGGGAAGAGGCTTCTGTTTGGAGCTGAGTGAGCTCGATGTCCAGACAGTCAGTTTCCTAGTCAGCTTTAGGCTAAAACTCTGCTGTGTTTCTCTTTTAATATGAACTTTAAACAATGAGCAGATTCACTTTCAAGTAAAGGGGTAGTCATATGTGGGTTCATGCAATGGAAGGAGAAAGGAAGCAGACCTTACTTGTGGGATCCTCCTGCCTCCTCCCAAGTGCAGGGATCACAGGCATACACCGTGCCCAGTTAACCTGTTTTTAAATTTTTTATAAGTTGAATCATGTTTAATGTTTTCTGAGCCTAAAATTCATGGGATCCTCAGATCTAGATGTTCATGGTTACATATATATGAAGAATCTAGCCAGGGTAGGTCTGTAGCTGGGAATTACCTATTTGCATGGCAATGGATGAAGTAATTTTATTTTTATTATTATTTGGTATCGCTGGTAGTTAAACTCATGGCCTTGTGTATGCTAGGCAAGTGCTCTGCTACTCAACTCCCCCCTCCTATTTTTAATAAGTTTGTCTTCTGACTCATTTAGTGTGTAGGCTAACACTACATCTCTTCAAATTTTAGTTTCATCAGGGTTCAATTTCTTGTAAGCCTTTCACATGCAGATAATTTCAACAGGGCCAAGAATGTGCGGAGTAAAATGTTTTACCTCCAAAATTGAATTCCATTTAATTCTCCAACTAATTTCCCAGAAGCAGTTTCAATTTTTGTTTATGTAGAACTGACCTTTCAAAGTCTTTGTGAACTTGACAAACAGTATGGTTTAACTATGACCCCGTGTGGATGAGGTTTTTTTTTTTTTTTTTGAGACAGGGTTTCTCTGTGTAGCTTTGGAGCCTGTCCTGGCACTCTGTAGACCAGGCTGGCCTCGAACTCACAGAGATCCGCCTGCTTCTGCCTCCCGAGTGCTGGGGTTAAAGGCGTTCACCACCACCGCCCAGTTGTTTTCCTTTCTGTGCATCTGTTTGCAAGTATATGCCTCTGTGTGTTTCTAAATCATGCTCCCTGGACTTAGCTCCTGCTTTGCTAGGAAGAGACTTGTGTCAGGGTACTCTTGTTTTGGGAAAACTAACAGAACAGCCTAGGCTAGTGGAGAAGCCACATTCATTGTCTTGCTGAAAATTAAGTAATGCTTGAAACACCAAGCCACTACTGAGCCTAACAGTGCACCCTCTTTCTCTTTCTCCTTTACCAATGATAAGTAACAATACAGCATTTCTTGTGTTTATTAAAGGTTTGTGTTTCCTTTTCTTAACCTAAAAGAATATAAGGAGGGCTAGGGAGATGACTTAGCTGTGCCTGCTAGGCAAACACTGTCACTGTATCCTTAATCAGGGCTCCATTAAGGCCTACTAAGAGAAAGCTATTTCCTTCTGCTCAAGGGTATGAAATCTCCCTCCAGCCTGGGTGGAGACCTAATATGTTACAGCCTACCCAAAGGGAAAAATTTATCCAGTTGGACTGGTCAGTCAGTCTGACTAATGATCCACTCCTCAGGAAGGTATATTCACCTAATACTATGCTAAGAGATGGAAGGAATAATTATCCCCTTAATGAAGCCATGGTCTCCATGCAGTTGCCACTGAGCTGCTTTAGATTTGCCTGCCTGACTCAAAATTATAAATTTTCCTTTTTTTTCCTTTGTGCGTGCCTGCCCTGCCTGCCTGCTTGCCCTGCCTGCCTGCCTGCCTGCCTGCCTGCCTGCCCGCCTGGCCTGCCTGCCTGCCTGCCTTTTGGGCACTGACCAGAGCCTATGTGTGCATTTTTCACTCTTTCCACATGACTGCTTGCCAAACTTCCATGGCTATCTCAGAAAGGAATAGCTGTCTCCCGCCTCTGGGCAGCTGCCAAGATTTACAATTTGTAAATGGAGAGATGCTCCATATTTTAGAGGACTTGTTGCTCTTCCAGAGGACCCAGGTTAGATTCTCAACACCCATGTGGTGGCTCATAACCACCTGTAACTCCAGTCCCAGGAGTCCCAATGCCCTTTTCTAGCCTCCATGGGCACACATGTGTGGTACACAGATATACATTTAGGCAAAACACTCTTGCACATTAAAGAGAGAAAGAAATTACTGTTTGCCTGCCATGTGGTTTTCTTTTTTTTTTTTTTTTTTAGATAAGCCAGACGTGGTGTCACATTCCTTTAATCCCAGCACTTAGGAGGCAGAGGCAGGCAAATCTCTATAAAGCCACAACCAGACTGTTGTACATAGTAAGTTCCAGGACAACCAGAGCTACATAGTGAGACCCTGTGTGGTGGGGGAGGGGAGTATGAAAGTGCATTCTTAGGTTTCATAGGAAACTGAATTTTGCTGGGTGTAGTTATATATTCTAGTACATGCATGATGCGTAAGTAAGAGAATCGTGTGAAGACCAGCCTATAATGCAAACAAGACCCTGCCTACAAAAACAAAAAAGGATGAGAATTTGTGTCTAGGGGTTGGTATTTAAAGATAACTTGTGGGACTGGAGAGATGACTCAGATGTTAAGAGCACTGACTGTTCTTCCAGAGGTCCTGAGTTCAATTCCCAGCAACCACATGGTGGCTTACAACCATCTATAATGAGATCTGGTAACACTATACATAGTAAATAAATAAATCTTTAAAGAAATTTTAAGATAACTTGTGTTATATATAGTTTAAATCTTGCTTTGGTTTGGTTTTGGTTGGTTCAGTTTTCATTTTCCTTGATTTTCCTTTTAGGTATCTTCTTACAAGGCCAACAGTTTCATGATGCCTTGGAAAGCATACTTTCACTCCAGGAGAACTTAAAAGGGACAGAAGAGCACCTCCAATGTGGCTATATCAAAAGTGTCCAGCATATTTTGAAAGAAATCAGTGGTGTGCAAGCTCTGGAAAGTGCTGTCCAGCACGAGGCCTTGAAGTACGTAGGACTGCTGGACTGTGTGGCTGAATACCAGTAAGTACAAGAGTGTTTCCATCACAGTGGGCAGTGCAGTGATGTCCACAGGCAGGCAGGCATCTCTTAACCGTCTTTAAGATGTGTCCGAGGAATTGTAGCCTCCACCTTTATAAAGTAAACAAGAAGTGAGACTAGGGCAGGAGGTGGGAGAGAGGGCAGGGAAGGCTGTGCCAATATGAAAATCCAAGTGGGGAAAGGTGTGCTTTTCAGTCGCCTTGGCATGGCTTATTCTCCAGTCTGTCCCTTCTCCCTTCTCTCCAAGAAAGATGCCAGTTGCTGGACCCAGTCGACTCTTGCCTGCTTTTTTGTTTTCCTTGTTAATCAGCGTTGTTTTCTTTTAGTTTCCACCCCCACCCTTTTTTTTTCCTGTTTTGCCTAAGATTATACTGTGATCTGTTGGCCCTGAACATCAACTCTCTTCCTGGCTTCCAGGCAGTGGCTGATATGATAAGGGCTCTGAACCTGCCCTTACCAGGTTCTGAGTTGCTACTGTTACTGTTTTCCCCAGTCATCCCAGATTCCAAGGGTGGCTGGCTTCTGCAGATACCCCTTCCCAAATGAAGCCTATGAGTAACAACAGGATGTAGGGGAAGAGTGTGGAATCTGTGTGCGTGACATCTGAACCTCTGACTACATAGGTTTTTGAGACAAGGATCTCACTTTGTAGCCTGGCTCTCCTGGAACTCACTCTGTAGACCAAGCTGGCCTTGAACTCAGAGACCAACCTACCTCTGCCTCCTAAGTACTGGGACTAAAGGCCAGCTTCTGAACTTAACTTTTTAGAGGCCAAATGTAACTGACACCATTTCTGTCCCTGACTTATTTCACTTAGCATACTGTCCTTTATCCATCCATGGTGTCCCAAGTGACAGAATTGCCCTCTTTGTTTCTTTCTTTCTTTCCTTTTTTTTTTTTTTTTTTTGTTATTTGTTTGTTTTTTGTTTGTTGAGGCAGGGTCTCACCACATAGCCTTCACTGACCTAGAACTCACTATGTAGATCAGGCTGGCTTCGAACTTATGGAGATATGCCAGCCTCTGCCTCCTAAGTGCTGTGATTAAAGATGTCTGCCACCAAGTCTGGCCCTACACTCTGATCTTCTGAATGTCTACAGTTAGTGGACATAGTATACCAGAATGGGTGGAGTAAGGAAGTGTTTGTCTGCATATAAACCTTTAGGTAAGGATCCATATCTCCTTACTTATGTTTACATATCCTAGGTTCCTACTGACTGAACCTCAGCTTTGTTTTGAAATGCCATAATGTGTAATCATTACAAGTTCATTATTACTGAATATAGTGTGCTTCAAAAAAAAGTAACCAAGACCATGATGGGTATAATTTCAGTTACTGTCAGCTGTTAAAGTAAAGGAATCCCAAGGAATAAAGAGAATTATTTGAACTTCAAAGTGTGCTTCTACTCCTGACATAGTTCCCCACTGCTGAGCCTATCCAGCCCCACCCATCACGGCTTTTCCCCCTAAGGCAAGAACTCACTCTGTAGCCCAGGCTGAACTCAGGCTATCCTCCTGCCTCCACATCATAGTTGCTACAATTCTAGGCATGAAGACTATACCTGTCATGCTTTTCTAACCCTAAGAAACAAAGCCTGTTTTGGAAAGTGAAGGATAGAAGCAACAGTCATTAAAGAACCACAATTAAAGTACAATAAGAGACAAAAGAGAAGAGTTAACTTAGTTTTTTCTTACTTCAGATTTCCATTTCATTCTATTTTCTTTGCTTTTTTCCTGAGATAGGGTTTCTCTGTGTATTCCTGGCTGTCGTGGGGTTCATTCTATGGACCAGGCTGGCCTTGAACTCACGGAAATCTACCTGCCTCTGCCTCTGAAGTTCTGGGATTAAAGGTATATACCACCAATATGTGGCTTCAGGGGATTCTTAAATTATATTTTATTACATTACATTTATATCGGAGAACAACCTTGGAAGTTTGCCCACCTACCTTGCTCTCCCGGGCATTGAACTTGGGTTGTCAGGCTTGGCAGCAGGCACCTTTACCCCCTAAGCCATCTTGCTGGCCTGAGTTTTTTCAGTTTGAACTGTTACTTACAAAGACGTCCTCTGGATTCTCCTTAGAGGCAAGCTGTGTGTGATTGATTGGAAGACATCAGAAAAACCAAAGCCTTTTATTGGAGATACATATGACAACCCACTACAGGTTGTGGCGTACATGGGTGCTGTAAACCACGATGCCCACTACAGTTTTCAGGTCAGAACCTCAAGCTCCTCCTTAGTATGATTTTGTGTGTGTGTGTTGGGTTTTACTCTCTATTTATAACACTGCTGATTGTTCCTTAGGATTCTCTCACCTACAGAGCACTTCTTCCCTTCCTGGGCTGTTCCCCCACCCCCATTCTCGCTTAATAAGCACAGTCCATTTTTCAGTGTTTTTTCTGCCATCTTGTGTGTCCTAGTGAAATCTTAAACAGCTCATCTTAGAAACTGATTTGGAGATACTACTGTGGAGTGCTTAGCACCGGCTAGTTTGGCCTGGAACAAGAGGAAATACTGGAGCTGTGCTGTGTTCCTTTCTAGGTTCAGTGTGGCTTAATTGTGGTGGCCTATAAAGATGGGTCCCCTGCCCACCCTCATTTCATGGACGAAGAACTCTGTTCCAAGTATTGGGCCAAGTGGCTTCTTCGACTAGAAGAATATACAGAAAAACAAAAAAATCAGAGTGTTCCAAAGCCGGACTAGAGGCTAGGATGTTACTTGGGAAGGTTCATCGAACCTGAGAGAGATGTTAACACAAACTGAAGATGTAATGTATTGCTACTGAGAAGCCAAGAAGTTCAGAAGTCAGCACTGGACCAGCTATACTACTTGTTACCTACCTGAGAACAGGGCACACAGGATTGGCAGTCACCTTGGTGAAATCTGAACTCTCTTGCAAATCTTTTTTGTGTCCCTGGCAGGATGCCCAGTCTTTGAATTGAGATCAGAAGGCAGTGAAACTTCATGTGCCAAGCATGTCCCTAGGGTTCTCAGGGAGGGGAGGGGCCAAGCACCACCCGGGAGAATAGAAGGAGAGCACATCAGCCATCACCACTGTATAGATTCCTGAAAGGTGCTTTAGACAGTAGGGAAACTTCTTAACATTGAATTCATTCATATGTGAGCATTTGCTCAGAGTAACCCTGGCTGCTTGGAAAGCTGGAACACTCACACATCATTGGCTGGATTCTTTTCCATACCAACTAAGCCCCAGCAGTAGTCACCATTGTTAGGGTTTTAGTATCTGTTTTTGGTGTCAGTCAGCAGGCCATCTACTAGAGAAAAAATACTGTTATGGGCTTTTTCAACTAAGAACACCACTGATGTAATCCTTTTTTTTTTTTTAATCTGTGTTTGATAGGTAATCATTGGTTGTCCTTGGATTTGAGGAAGTTAAATAAATGCCATTATTTCTTTGGGGAAAGGTTTTTCTTTGTTTGTTTTTTTCAAGACAGGGTTTCTTTATGATACAGTCCTGGCTATCCTGGAACTCACTTTGTAGACCAGGCTAGTCTTGAGTAAGGAGCTTTTTTGTAAAGAAAATAATGTAATAAAGTGTTTTGTTTGTTCTTATTTATTTTTTATTTATTTTAATTTTTTTTCCTGTAATAAAAACATTCAATTGAGATGACTGGCTTGGCTTACAGTTTCAGGGTTTCAGTCCATTATCATCATGGCAGGGAGCATGGTGGTGTGCAGTCAGACGTGGTGCTGGAGGAAGAGCTGAAAGTCCTATATCTTGCAGACAACAGGAAGTTGACTGAGATACTGGGTAGTATCCTGAGCATAGGAAACCCCAAATCCCACCTCCACAGTGACACACTTCCTCCAACAAGGCCATACCCACTCCAACAAACCCATACCTCCTAATAGTGCCACTCCCCATGAGATTATGGGTGCCAATTACGTTCAAACTACCACATTCCACTCCCTGACCCCCTTAAACTTGTAACAGTATCATAATGCAAAATTCATTTAATCCAACTTCAAAACTCGCCATGTTCTATCGCAGTCTCAAGAATGTTTTAAAGTCTAAAGTTCAAAGTCTCTTTGGAGATTCATGCAATCTCTTAAATAAAATTTTTAAAAAATCACATATTTCCAACATATAATGACACAGGATATACATTACCATTCCAAAACACAGGGATGGAACACAGTGAGGAAATACTGGACTTGTAAGACCCCCGGAGGCTCAGGCCCCCAGGATCTCGGTCCAGGACCACAACGATCCCAATCACCAGGCAGAGTCGAAAGCTTGATGCATACAGCACGGGGTTTATTGTAGTTGTTTAACAAACTAACCCCTTGTTAGCTCGGACCTTTCATCCATCCACCATGGCAGATGGCTAGGAAAGACGCAGCGAGGCCCCGGCATAGAGATCTTATAAGGGGCAGTGTAAGGGGAGTGTCTAGGGGTATGCACAGGCTCAGGATTGGTGTGACTCCAGGCTTGAAGGGCCTGCCCTATGTTGATTGGTCAACTGGTTGTTATGGCCCATAGGCCTTCCCAGGGCAATTGCTATGCTCTGAGCGCCATTGCTGTGCACTTGTCCGTAAAGCACACCTAGAGCGGTAAAGCATAGCACCACCAGCTAACTTCTGATTGGTTCCTTGCCACGAGGCAGGCATCTGACCTCCTACTGACCAAGGCAAGGTCAGGCAAGCACATGTTAGGTTGTTAAGGCTGCCGAAATGGGGAACTGGTCCCTTCAGACTAAAGCAAGACTGAAAACCAGCCAGGTAAACTCCAAACTGCAGCTCCATGTCTGATGTCAAAACACTCTTCAGCTCTCCAATTCCTTTAAGCTTTGTTGACTGCAACACTTCTTTCTCTTGGACTGGTTCCACTCCCTGTTAGCAGTTCTCCTCAGCAGGTATCCCATGACTCTGTCATCTTGGGTTCTCCAAAGCAATCCAGGCTCCAACTTGGTAGCTTCACACAATGGCCTCTCTACTAGGCCTCCATTCAGGGACACCCCTGAAACATGCCTGGCCTCCATGGCTTTCTTTAGGTGTGGAGGAAAATTCCATAACCCATTTCTTCTATCCTAAACTCCAAAGCCAGAACCACATGGCCAAAGCTGCCAAGTTCTGTTTACTGGGGCTGGAACATGGCCTCATTGTTCAGTTACCTCTTCACCAGCTTTCTGTCCTTCACTGCCTAAGCTTGGCTGTTCTGAAACTGGATCTCTAGACCAGGCTGGCCTCAAAACTCAGAGGTCTGCCAGCCTCTGCCTCCCCAGTACCACACCCAGCTCTTAAGCTTTTCTTTAATTCCTTCTCACAAGCTGGAAATTTATCTGGGTGGGATATTGCCCTGAGGTCACCACTCCCTTTATTCCATTTTTTAATCCATTTATCTCCTTAAACACAGGACTTAGCTCCATTCCACTTCCTGGTGCTCTTTCGTGTCAAAAAATTTACATTTTGTAATTTACCCTGCTCAGCTTGCTCCTTTTCATTATAAGTCTGCATTAGAGTCACCACTAATAGCCACACAACAGTCTACTAGCCTGTTTTGAGATTTCCTCTGCCAGTGGAATTAATCCAAAATTCTTCACTTTAGCCTCAGGCAGACTCTTCAGACAAGGACAAAAAGCTGTCATTTCCTTCACCAAAATATTGCAAACACAGTCTCTAGGCCACAAAGGAGCATTCTTCTCTTCTGAATTGTCTCGATCCCCACAGTGCATCAAATCATATTCAGCACCACTGTCTTCCAGGCTCCTCCTGGTAGGACCCATTAAGTATGGCTTAAAGCATCCACTGCTTTCCCAACCCAAAACTCCCAAAGTCCAAATTCCTCCAAACAAAAACATAGTCAGGCCTATCACAGCAATACACCAGTCCCTGGTACCAGCCTCTGTCTCAGTTACAGTTTCCATTGCTGTAAAGAGACACCATGACCACAGCAAGTTTTATAAGGAAAACATTTAATTGAGAAGGCTTGGTTATAGTTCCAGAAGTTCAGTCCATTATCGTCATGACAGGAGCATGGAGGTGTGCAGGCAGACGTGGTGCTGGAGCTGAGAGTGCTACATCTTGACCAGAAGGCAGCAGGAAGTAGACTCCGTTTGTTCATATTTAAATGTGTATTTATGGAGTAATTTCATGGGCCTGAAAATTGTTTTAACTTTATTTTCATTTATATATGTTTTGTGGTGGAATCAAACTCGTGGTGTGTGCTGGGCATTTTTTTGGTTTTTCGAGACAGCATTTCTCTGTGGCTTTGGAGGCTGTCCTGGAACTAGCTCTTGTAGACCAGGCTGGTCTTGAACTCACAGAGATCCGCCTGCCTCTGCTTCCCGAGTGCTGGGATTAAAGGCATGCGCCACCAACGCCCAGCCCTTGTACTTTTTTTTAAAGATTTATTTATCATGTATACAATATTCTTCTTGCACCTACACTTTCACGCCAGAATGGGCACCAGATTTTATGATAGATAGTTGTGAGCCACCATGTGGTTGCTGGGAATTGAACTCAGGTCCTCTGGAAGAGCAGCCAGTGGTCTTAACCTCTGAGCCATCTCTCCAGCCTCTTGTACTTTGATTTTAAGTCCACAATTTTGCCACCAGCGCAGTAGCTTCCTGAGTTCTATTTGTGTGATAAAAGAAGGTGTTCTAAGTGAGCTCTCAACCTGTTACCTGACAAAGTCAGTAAGATGCATATAGAGAAAAGTGTTAAGTTCACTAGAGGAAGTGAACCAAAGAAATAAAAAGATTGACTGAGTAGACTTAAACTATAGTCTGGATAGCCGATAGTGATTCATGCCAGAGGGCCAGAAAACACAGGAGCTGCTCACTCAAAAACTGGATGCCTTGTCAGTTCCTGTCAGAGCAGAAGGCCTCAAAGCTCCCAGGAGAGCTACTGTGCTGAGTCCTGTTTTAGGCTGACTTGGAAAATGATAATGATGGTACAAGTACCGTCAAAGCACAGCTCCAGCCAGGTGTCTTTAAGGGCTCACACACAACTTGTCCACAGTATTGATACTCAAATGGCATCTCTTGAAGCCTCAATCTGATGAAAGGGAAATGGACATTTTAAAGATTTCTTCTTTAATGTGTATTTATATGTATGAGTAAATGTTTCTGTGAGTGTGTGCCACAGAGCTGCAGAGGCCAGAAGAGGACATCAGATCCCATGGACCTGGAGCTACAGGCAGCTGTGAGCTGCCAGACATGGGCAATGGGGCCAAACTCTAGTCCTCTGAAAGCAGGAAGCATTTAGCTGCTGTCATCTCTCCAGCTTCCAGATGCACATTTTTTTAAACCGGGAGAGGTGTTGGAGAGAGTGCTTGATAGCTAAGCGCAGTGGCTGCTCTTCAAGAGGACCCAAGCTTGGTTCCTAGCATCCACATGCAGTTCAGGGAATCTGATGCACTCTTTGGGCCTCTGTGGGCATCTGTACTCATAACCCTATACCTACACACGTGGGCATTTCTTTTTTTTAACCTTAAGAAATTGGACATGGTGTCACATGTATACAGTTCTGCTGCTCTGAAGGCTGAGGCAGGAAGACATCTTGAACCCAAAAGATGAGGGCTGGCCTGGAAAAATAGCGAGACTCTCAAGAAGAAATGATCACTATTAATGGCATATAATAATAAAGTCAAACTTGAGTAACAGTATTACTCAATTTTTGGATGTCTCCTTTCCCTCTAAATGGTATATATTAAAATCCAATGAAATAGGTTTGCTGATTATAAAGTGTTTTATATATTAAAGTTTTTATTTTCTTTCGAGGCAGGGTCTGGCCTCACTGTGTAGCCAGCCCAGTCTTGCCTAGAATATTCTGTATTTCACTACCTAATTGAGCCATGGCAATCCTCCTGTTTCATCTTCCTGAGGGCTGGGGTTACAGGTGTGCATTGCCATGTCACACTTTATTAAAGGTTTTAAAAAACATTTTACTCTTTTGAAACATTATGCTGTGTATGTGCAGATGGACATAGAAGTAAAAGGACAACTTTGTGGAGTTGGTTCTCCTACCCTGTAGGTCCTGGGAATTGTTTTCTTTTTGAAAATTTGACTTTATGGGCCTGAAGAGATGGATGGCACAGTAGTTAAGGGCACTTACTGCTCTTCTAGAGACCCAGGTTTTGTTTGCTAGAACCCACATGGTGTTCACAACCATTTGTTACTCCAGTTCCAAGAGATCTGATGCCCTCTTCTGACCTCAAAAGGCACCAGACACACATGTGGTACACATACACACATGCAGGGCAAACACACAAGAATCTAGGGGCTGGAAAGATGGCTCAGCAGTTAAGAGCCCTGGCTGCTCTTCCAGAGGTTCTCAGTTCAATTCCCACATGGTGGCTCACAACCATCTGGAATGAGATCTGCTTCCCTCTTCTGAGCTGCTGGCAGAATGCTGTATACATAATAAATAAATCTTTACAAAAAAGAATCTAATAATTTTTTTTTTTTTTTTTGGTTTTTTGAGACAGGGTTTCTCTGTGTAGCTTTGGAGCCTATCCTGGCACTCGGTCTGTAGTCCAGGCTGTCCTCGAACTCACAGAAATCCGCCTGCCTCTGCCTATGCCTATGCCTCTGCCTCTGCCTCCCAAGTGCTGGGATTAAAAGTGTGCGCCACCAACGCCCAGCTAAAAATATTTTTAAAGATTGTGTGTGTGGGTGTGTGTGTGTGTGTGTGTGTGTGTGTGTGTACGTGTGCGTTGGTTTGCGCATTGAGTCTAGAAGAGGATATCAGTACCCTGGATCTGAAGTTATAGGTGGTTGTAAGCCTGGTGTGGACACTAGAAACTGAACGTGTGGGGCCTCCATAAGAACAGCAAGTACTCTTAACTACCGAGTCATCTCTTCAGCCCCAGTTCTGGGAATCTGACTTAACTCAGGCTGTCTGGCTTGATAGCAAGTGTCTTTGCTCACTGAGCCTTCTCAAGTGTCTTTAAAGAAATATAAGATATGATTTGGTAGTTCCTAGTTTTTGAGACAAAGCTCCCTATATTCTTTTCAAATATAATTCAGGGCTGGTGATATAGCTCCACAGTGGAGGATTTACCCAGCATGTACAAGGGCATGCTTGGTCCCAGTGCTACGGAAACAACCTGATGTAACTCTAATCATTCATTGCTTTAGAATGGGGGAGACATTGACAATACAAAAATAATTTCAATTTAACCCCAAGTTACTCCCCCTCCCCTTCAGATGTGACCTCTTCATTGCAGCCATTAGCCTGTGATGATCTGAGAATATTAACCTCTAAGGACCTATTTTTAAGTTGTAGGGAAACTTGTCAGCATGTGATCCTGTGGTTTTATGTGTTGACCTTGGCAAATACAGGAAGAGGATTGGTTAGTGAGACTGTGTTTCTAGGTAACCAATTTGCCTACCAGCTTTAAGAGGCTCTAGAAGGGAATAATTTGTTCTAATCACTGCAGCTTTCCACCTGAGCAATTAACATTTGATTACAACTTACCCTGCCCTCCCCCAGATGCAGAAAAGTGAAGCAAGGGAATAGCCAAACATCTATTTTTAAAGAAACTCTTAACATGTTTTGAGCCAGTACCTAAAGGAAACCATTCTACAGCAATCAACCCTAAGCATAGGGCAGAACTGACTTCCTTCTGCCCCACCCCCACAAGCCTGATAAATATAAACCCACACTCTGGGTTGGGGTTGAAGGTTCTCCCATTTTGCTTAGGAGCTATAAATACATGAGAAATAGAAAATAAGAATCCACTGTGTTTGTTTCTCTCATTCCCCTCAGTGAGACAAACATCAGTATGTTTGGATCTTCCTAACGTATGCTTTTATAGATTTAGGACGTGGACTGGTCTCCATGAACAAGGAAGTTTTGCTTTCTGTGTTTTTAGTTTTTTAGATTTTTTTTTAAATATTTTTCTCAAAAAAAACAAAAAATCTTATTCTCAGTGCTGGAATTAAACAAGGGCTTTTCATGTTCTGTACAAGTGCTATGCCCTGCCCCTCGGCCATTTGTTTTTGAGATCTAGCCAGGTTGATCACGTGTGAATTGTTCATCATCATCATCATCATTATTTTGAAACAGGGTCTCTACATGGCCCTGCCTGTCCTGGAACTCACTACATAGACAGGCTGGCCTGGAACTCACAGAGCTCTTCCTGCCTCTGCCTCTCAGGTGCTGGGGTTAAAGATGCACATCACATCCAGCACTGGCATTAGTTTTAACTTCTCTGTGGCATTCCCTCATGGTTTCCTGCTGTGCTAATGAATTATTACATTAACTTTTGGCGGTGCCCAGGGTGCTTCGCTGAACACTTCTCTACATGCTGTCCAGTATATGCAAAGCACATGCAGTGCAGTGCAAAGTAGACTTGTGACTGTCCTCTACCAGCTTTGTGACCTTGAACAAGTTACCCAGGAACTTACTTAGGAACATATATAAATAAATATATATGTTATATGTAAATATAACATGTTATATATAACATATTTATATGTTCATGTAACAGTTAATGAAAAAACAGTCCATGAATTTGCAAGAGAGCAAGGAGGGGTATATGGAAGGCTTTGGAGGGAGGAAAGGGAAGGAGGAAATGGTGTAAATATAATCTCAAAAGTAAATAATTAAAATATCTCTCTTCAAAAGGACATTATCACCTGAAACACCCACAAGCAGTGTCTAATTTTCTGACTTTTCCACATCTTCATTAATATAAAAGTTGCAAGACTTTCCCCCAAGCTGATAGGTTGAAACAATCCATTTGAAACACTAGTTATAATTGCTTGCATGAAATCCTCCTTAGAACCGGATTGCCATCTAGTGGTGACAAATGGCACTGCAGGAGCCAGAAACAGGTAGACCTTTGGGTATCTCTGTGTAATTGGGTGGACAATATAGGTCTGGTTTGATTTTATGTACCTTTTTGTTTCATTTTATTTTTGTCTCAGAGTTTTTCAAGCTAGCCTCATACTACTGATCTCCCTGCCTCAAACTCCTGTGTCTACCACAAGGGCCAGTTCTCTGATTGGAATAAGATGGACTAAAAGAGTTTTCCATCATCTATTATCTATTTTGTAAGCAGCTGTGCTTCTCATTTTTCTGTCTTGGTGGCAGGAAAGCCTTTTCTCTAAGTCCCAGATGAGAGAAGTCCTGTGTGCAAGCCCAGTCAGGCCCCTTTCAAATGAATGCATCTGGGTCACAGCTCAGACCAGGGAGGGATAAATTAGGAATGAGGCTATTTACCAGGCCAGCAGGAGACTGCAGTTCCCACCCGGGTGGGCTGGCTGTCACTGAGCACCACTAACCTGCAATCAGGAGATCACCAGGAGGGTACAACTCAGGGCTGACCCAGAGAGCATCACAGAGGCCTGAGCTGTGTGCCTGGAGAATCCTGGTTCACATCCTTCCAAATCAGCCCTAGTCTATCCACTGTGAACACTGTCATAATCTTAGTGCTGAAAATGCTGATAGCAGTCAGAGGCACAGATCCAGTTTATATTTATTCATGCAATCTGTGTATGTATGCCCCTGCATGTCTTGGCACACATGGAGGTCAGAGAACCACTTTCAGGAGTCATTTCTCTCCTTCCACTGTGTGGGTCCTGGAGGTTGAACTCTGGGCTTTCCAGCAAGCACCTTTCTCTACTGAGCACTCTCACCAGCCCATAGATAGGTTTTTTAAAAGAACTGTACAAAAATGCTAATGGAGGGCTGGAGAGATGGCTCAGAGGTTAAGAGCACTGACTGCTCTTCCAGAGGTCCTGAGTTCAATTCCCAGCAACCACATGGTGGCTCACAACCATCTTTAATGAGATATGGTGCCCTCTTCTGGAGTGCAGGCATATATGGAGGCAGAATGTTGTATACATAATAAATAAATAAATTTTTAAAAATGCTCATGGAAAGTAAGGTGTCAAAAGTGATATTGCCAAAATTCATCTAATGTAGCTTTAAATTCTGTGACTAAGTCAGTGGGATGTGAGAAGGCTGAAAGAGGACTAAATAGCGATTTAGAGCAATTTGTAATTAGAAACATCCAATCCGGCCAGTCTGAACATCTCACTGCTGGGCTCATGCACATTTTGAAGCTTTTGTTTGTTCCAAAGCCTTTTCTAAGATTTATTTTTTATTTTCTGATTGTTTGCATGTATTTATGTGCATGTCTGGTACCTTTGGGAGCCAGAAGAAGACATCAGATCTCCACACTGGGGTTATAGAAGTGGTTGTGAGCTGCCATGTGGCTTCTGGGGACCAAACCTGGGTCCTCTGCAAGAACAGCCAGTGCTTTTAACCACTGAGCCATCTCTCCAGCCTCTGGACTGGTGCTCTTAATCTAGAATAACTTTCCTTCTTACCCTTCTTCAGCCACATCTGAACTGTATAAGTGTGGTGTAAGTGGGCCCAAACCCCAGATGGTGGAGAAAAGGAAGCAGGAGCTGCAGAAGCAGAGGCTCGAACCCCAGCCCTGTGATACTGAGTTACTTCACTGCTCAGGGCTCTCACTGACTCTGGCCTCAGCATTGCTGGAAATTGAACATGGGAAGATGAATGACACTGCAAAAATATTTGTCCCACCAGGCGGTGATGGCACATACCTTTAATCTCAGCACTCGGGAGGCAGAGGCAGGAAGATCTCTGTGAGTTCGAGGCCAGCCTGGTCTACAAAGCTACACAGAGAAACCCTGTCTTGAAAAATGGAAAAAAAGAAAGAAAAGAAAAGAAAATATTTGTCCCTTTCTTCTTGTAGCTGCCTCAACCCTTCACTGAACTCCAGTGGTGCCGCTGTTTTTGTGCTCTACCCTCTGTCCCTGTATCATTGCAGGTTGTGTGGCTTCCCAGAGCCTGGGAAATGGCCATAGGACTGAATAAACGCACAGCTTTAGTACATACCTACTATTTGCTATATGAACCATACATTATATATAATCTGCCTCTCTGCCTCTCTCTCTCTCTCTCTCTCTCTCTCTCTCTCTCTCTCTCTCTCTCTCTGTGTGTGTGTGTGTGTGTGTGTGTGTGTGTGTGTAATCTAAAACTTGAATAAGGGAAAAATGAGATGGCTCAGTGGGTGAAGGTGCTTGCCACGAAGCCTAACAGCATGAGTTCACCTCCAGAACCATTCACAAGGTAGAAGGTGAGAACTGAGTCCACAAAATAGTCCTCTGACCTCCACACATGAACTGTGCACCCCCTCTACTAAATAAGTAAGTAAATAAGTGTAAAAAAAATATAAAATGAAACTTGAATAACTACAGAATGTGTTGCAGGAGACAGGTGGTCACAAATTCAAAGCCCTGGGTACATTTTAAGTGCAAAGCCAAGTAAATGATAGACATAGTCAAAGCCACATAGACCAGTGTCTTAAGAGGAAGATAATTGAGTGGTAGTGGCACCTTTAATCCCAGCACTCAGGAGGCAGAGGCAGGTGGATCTCTATGAGTTCGAGGCCAGCCTGGTCTACAAAGTGAGTGTCAGGACAGCCAACGCTGTTACATGAAGAAACTCTGGAGAGGGAGAGGGGAGAGGGAGAGGGAGAGAGAGAGAGAGAGAGAGAGAGAGAGAGAGAGAGAGAGAGAGAGAGAGAGAGAGATACTAAAAGGGGCTAGAGAGGAAGCTCAGAGGATGAGAGTGCTGGCTTCTCTTCCAGAGGACATAGCTTTGATTCCCATCACCCAATGGCAGCCCACAACCACCTGTAACTCCAGTTCCCAGGGATCAGACGCTCTCTTCTGGCCTCTGAGGGCACCAGGCATGTACCTGGTACACAGACATGCATGCAGATAAAACATCCATATGTACAAAGTAAACTATTACAAAAGAAAGACAAGAAAGGGGACAAACAGCACAGGAAACACCCCTGCCGCAGGAAATCAGGGAGAGATCCGTACGCCAGAATGGCTCACTAGAAAGTGTATTTAGTGCTGGCCAGTACTTGGGAGAGGCCGAGAATGAATTCATTGTGAGCTCAGTGATTTAAACGGTATGTGCAGCACTAGAGCCAGCAGACAGCAAATAAGGACGTGATGCTGGAAGTGAGACGTCATATGGGGAATTAGACATGATCTGCCAGAGTGGCAAAAGCAACGGGACATGTAGACAGGTATGAAATCATGTCCCTCACATGATTTTGAAGGTTAGGAAATCTCACAGTATGCCAACTCTGAGCTGGGGAACCAGAGAAACAGAACTGTGACTTAGCCAAGTTCAAAGTCCTGACAGACAGGGAGACTCAGCCTGAGGCTGAGGGTCTGAAACCCAGGGGCTACAGGTATTAATCCATAGTCCCAAGGCCAGAGAGCCTAGAGTACTGATGTAGGACAAAGATTGGTCTTCCAACTCCAGGATAGACAGTGAATTTACCTGACCTCTGCCCTGTGCCCTGTGCTGACCATCCAAACAACTGGACAGTGCTTCCTATATCCAACAGCCCCACTCCACCAAACACACATACACACAATCTGTACCTTGTATACATATATGCCCCACACACATCTATTTAGCACATACACACACACACACACACACACACACACACACACACACACACACACTGGGTAAAGCTCACTGACTCAAATACCACACCCCATGACACTCCTACACAAAGCAATGCTTTACTAGTAACCACCATTCCAAATGTCAGCTTCTTACCAAGAACCCAAGAATTTCCCCCTCAAGGGCTCTTTCTGAGTTCAGGTAAGGCCAAGGTTCCATAGAATTCGTGCACCTGGCCAGATCTTTATGTTAGTGCTTGCTTATTTTGAGACAGCCATGGCTGTCCTAGAGCTTGCTAGGTAGACACAGCTGGCCCCGAATTCACAGAGATCTGCCTGCCTCAGCCTCTGAATTGTTTTTTTTTCTAATCTTTTCTGTTTTATGGGAGCTTTGCCTGCTTACTTCACACATGTCTGCATACAACATGTGTGCCTACTGCCTTCAAAGGGCCAGAAGAGATGTTAGATTCTCTGGCACTGGAGTTACAGTTGTGAGCTGTCATGTGGGTGCTGGGAATCAAACCTGGGTCCTCTGGAAGAGCAGTAAGTTCTCTTAATACTGAGTCATCTCTCAAGCCTCATTTTTCCCCTTGTCTTTTCATTTTTACTTTATTATTTTACACGTATGAGTGTTTTTGCCTGTATTTATTTCTGTGTACCATATTCCTTAAATGTCCACGAAGACCAGAAGGAATTGAATCCTCTAGAACTGAAGTTACAGACAGGCATGAGCCACCATGTGGTTACTAGGAATCAAACCCAGGTCCTCTGGAAGAGCAATCGATTAATGCTCTTAACTGCTGAGCCATCTTTCTTGCCTACTTGGTCAGATTTTTAACCAATGAAAATTGGGAGCCAGTGACTTAGACCAGACCTAACCAACCTTGGGACATGTTCTTTCTGTAGTCACTCAGAGGTGCCCACAGCAATGACCTGCTAATTAGCCACCTGTTGTGGCCTTGTCTTCTCTTATGACAGTGCCTGGGACCAAACAAATGACTATATCAGGTCAGCTTCGGGGAAGCTCAAATGAATGCAATGGGTTGATCATTGCACTGGCGTGTGGATGAGTATGCCTCACAGTAAAGACATAAGCCAACACACTGGCTGTCCCCTACCACACACGGATGCTCCCACAGCGTGTCTAGACTACGCAGGAGCACGTGCACAGCCAACAGTTCCAGCACAGGAAAAAGCACTTCTCAGCTGTCCCCACCATCCTGCTATTTGTCATTCCATCCATCTGCTGTCCCTGAGAAACACTCACCCACGTCAGCTAAAATGGTACACTGGGCTTGGAACTGGCTAAGGAAATGTCAGGCTGGCAGAAGAGAGAAGAAAACCAAAATAGCAATTGTGTGGACAGTGGTGGCAACACAGAGCTGCCCTTCTGGATAGGGCAGAAGGGGCACAGGAGGCTTCTCATGGGACTGTAGGGAAGACTTAGAGTGCTCTTTGGGAGCCTCACTGCTGGCTCAGGTCCTTCCCACCATCTCCTCCGTGGCACCTGGGCACCCTTGGCCCTTTCCTGGAACCAGTCTTTTGCATCAGCTACTGCTTCTTGTCCCTCTGCAAGAGCAGGGGTTTTGACATAAAGAACGAGGTTTCTTTCTTTCTTTTTTTTTTAAACTGTTCAGTGTGGGTGCTGCACTCTTTTTTTTTTTAAAGATTTTATTTATTTTTATTATGTATACAACATTCTGCTTCCATGTATATCTGCACACCAGAAGAGGGCACCAGATCTTATAACGGATGGTTGTGAGCCACCATGTGGTTGCTGGGAATTGAACTCAGGACCTCTGGAAGAGCAGTCGGTGCTCTTAACCACGGAGCCGTCTCTCCAGCCCCAAGAACTAGGTTTCTTAAAGGGTGATGATGATCCCAGTACTCAGGAGGCAGAGGCAGGAGGACAGTGGGTTCAAAGCTAGACTGGGTTACATAGCAAGACCTTATCTCTCCAAAATTAAATAACTAGTTGCTGTTCATTTACTTGTTGGTTTTCTGGTCAGTCTTCCTTGTATTAATTGAACAAAAATTCATGAATTCTCAACTTAAAGTCAGTTGTAGGTGGTGCTCCCAGGTCAGTGTGGGCCCACTCGAGGGCTGGAAATCTGGGGCTTATCTCTCCAAGGGAAGGGTCATTCTAAACACACAGCTGTTTGGACTGTATGCTAGATAATTATTACATTCATTTCATCCAACAAATATTTACTGAGCTTATTTTAAGCTTATTTTGTCCAGGGCTCCGGCAATAAGACAATGAGCAAAATACACTGAACTTCCTACCATCTAGGAGCTTCCAGTCCAGCAGGGAGACAGCAGTTAACAGGTACAGCTAGAGATGTAAGGACATTGAAAATGCTCTGAAGAAAAGCAGAGCAGAGGGCTGGGGTGTGGCTCAGTTGGTAGAGTGCTTGACTAGCATGCACAAGGCCTTGGGTTCAACCCCCAGCATGACATAAAATCTGATATCTTCAGCTACACAGCAAATTTGGGAGCAACCTGGGCTACAGGAGACCACATCTTACTTTAGAAAGAAAGGAAGAAAAGGAAGGTAGAGAGGGAAGGATGAAGGAAGGAGAGAAAAGGAAGTGGAGATGAGCCTGTTGTTTGAGCTGGGGTGGTCAGAGACCTGACTTTCTGTTGTGCTACATGACAGACATCAGCTGTGTCACATCTCAGGCTTCCACAGAGTAACTGGGCTCAGGTGGCTCCTTGGTTCCTTGAGGGCTAGTGTCACCTGGGTCTTAATTGGCAGTTAACTCACCTCTGAGGTCTTGGCGGAGATGACTGGAAAGTAGCTCAGCTGGGGTTGCAGACCATTGTGACACCCACCATGTGGTCACTGTGCCGCCTGCCATGAAGTCATCTCAGGGCATTTCCCTTTCTTTGGAGCCAGTCCATGTGGACTTTCTATAAGGGTGGGCAGACTTCCATGTGAGTGTGTGTGTACGCAGGATCTCACTACATAGATCAGGCTGGCCTCACACTCAACAATCTTTCTGCATCAGCCTTCCAAGTGCTGACATTGTAGGCTGGGATAGTATAGCTGCATCTTGCTAGACTTCTTATCTAGCAGCTCAGAGTTCCCAAGAGTCAAAGCTCCCAAGACTTCTGGAGACTTAGCCTGGCATTGCCTTCTGCAGTATTGTTGGTTGAATTGAGGTACAGGGCTACATTAGAAATTGTATGGGGAAACAACCACACAAGGCAGGGAATGCTAGGCATGGCTCACTCTGTGCTCCAGAAAGACTCACTGTGTATACAAAGGTCAGACTGAGGAGAAAAGCCAATAACAGGCTGTGAAGAGGGCATGAGACAAGGATACTCAAGGAAAGAATGATGTAGGAGCTAAGTGAGCAAAGGCCAGAGAAGCTGGTGATAAGGTCAGCAAGCAGCCAGGAGCTGGACCACCTTGGCCCTACAAGCCATGGAAAGGAATGCTAGAGTTAACTGTAGCAGGGAGGGGGTGAGTGCTAATCTGCTATTGTCATCCTACCTTGGTCCTACAAGCCATGGAAAGGAATGCTAGAGTTAACTGTAGCAGGGAGGGGGTGAGTGCTAATCTGCTATTGTCATCCTACCTTGGTCCTACAAGCCATGGAAAGGAATGCTAGAGTTAACTGTAGCAGGGAGGGGGTGAGTGCTAATCTGCTATTGTCATCCTACCTTGGTCCTACAAGCCATGGAAAGGAATGCTAGAGTTAACTGTAGCAGGGAGGGGGGGAGTGCTAATCTGCTATTGTCATCCTACCTTGGTCCTACAAGCCATTGAAGGGGATGATGCTACTGTTAGTGTAGCAGGAAGCAGGTAGGGAGCTTCATTATCTATCACCCTCTCTGTGAGGTTGAGTTTGGGTCAACGCCTCCCATGGACCTCTTATAAAGACCTCCCAAGGCCACCCTGCAGCCTACTCTTGGAATTTTTCACACTGCTCTGCTTGAAGAGATCTCCATGGCATGTGGTATGTACTCCATATTACAAGGGTGTGTCTTGTTGGCCGTCTGTCTTTCCCTTCTAGAATGTAAACTCCAAGTAGTCAAGGATCTTTGTCTGCTTCAGCTGTGGGCCCACAACTGATGGACTGATGAACTGTTCAGCCTACCTCTGCAGGCCCAGCTGAGTTTATTACAGTGTTTGGTGCATGCAAGGGCCTTAGCTAATAATGAATGTCTCAATTTTGCTCAGCAGCGCAGTGGCTTTTAGATTTCTGCTCAGCTTGTACATAAGTCATCTTCCAGTGAGCAATTATGCAGGGCGAAAGAAAAAGAAAGAAAAGGAAGGCCTTGGAAGCAGTCCAAACAGTGACTAAAGGTCACAGGACAAACCCTCATTCACCTGATTCAGGTATACTTGATAAGCTGGCTGCTGGACAGCGTAGCCTGGAAAGCCCTTGTGGAAGGAGGAGGTACCAGGACAGGAAGGAAAACAGTAGCTTCCAGCGAATGAAAAGCCGAAAACCAAAATGGGAACAGGAGGCACTGTTTCCAAGCAGGCCAGTCCAGAGCTGCACAGTGGGGCAAGTGGGCCTGGGGATGTCAGCAGCTTCCGAGGTTGTGCCTGCAAACTGAGTAACAACAGTTAATATCTGTATGATCATTACATCGATTTGTTGTTTAGACTGGATCTTATTAGGTAGCCCAGGCTGGCCTTAAGCTCACTATGTATTCCAGGCAAACCTCAAACTCAGAATCCTCCTGCCTCAGCTTCTAGAGTGCAGGAGGTATGCATCACCATCACCTGGAATACATTTAAAATTCTTATTTTATGTGCATGTGTGAGTGCCTTCATGTATGTAGGTACACCGTCTGTGTACCTGACGCCCTTGGATGCCAGAAGCGGAAACTGAACCCTGCTCTTCTTTGAGAGCAGCAAGTGCTCTTAACAGGTGAGCCATCTCTCTAGCCTCCATTACACCACATAGAAAAGAGCAAATTGTGTTCAGGGGTCTCAGTTTAATAAATAAATAAATAAATAAATAAATAAATAAATAAATAAATAAATCTTTGAGCTAAATAGCCCTCTTTTAAAAAATTATTTATTTTATTTCATGTGTGTTGGTGTTTTGCCTGCATGTATGAGTGTGTGAGGGTTTCAGGTCCCCTGGAACTGGAGTTACAGACACCTATGTGCTGCCATGTGGGTGCTGGGAATTGTACCCAGGTCCTCTGGAAGAGCAGTCAGTGCTCTTAACCACTGAGCCATCTCTCCAGCCCCTAAATAACCCTCTTTCGCATAAATAACCTGTGTTCATTAGTCTTGATTGTCTGAAATCAAAAAGAGTCAGGCATCTGTGAGGTCTGTGAGGACATTTTCAGAAGGGTTAACTGAAAGAAGTCCCTCGCTCAGTGTGGGAGGCACCTTCCCATGGCTACCCCAGGTACAGAGAGCTGAGTAAAAGCAGTGATTGCTTTTACTTGAGTGAGTGAATCAATCCTGTTCCTGCCTGTTGCTGCTGCCTCCAGCAGAATCCAGCTTTGGCTTCCAGTGTGGACTGAAAACCAGAATCTTCCCAGGAATCTTCCAGGCCTTCAGTGCCAAATTGGGACTACTAAGACATCTAGCTTCAGGGACAGAGCAGCCACTGTGTTCTACAGTGAGCAGTCATTGTAGGACTACCCAGGCCCTCTCTTGTAAGTCACTGAGTGATCCCCTTTTATAATACATATATGCTAAATGGCCCTGCTCCCCTCAAGAATGCTTCCTACATAATCTATGACAGATATGTTACTGTAGCAACAAAAGGCAGACACTATCCTTAACTGAGTCCACATTAGCCTTCAGCTTCTGCATAGTGGCCCCTGCAGACTTCTCACCCTGGTGGGAGAGCAGCCAGCTTCATGACATCATGCTCTTTGTGCAGCACCCAGATTCCTCTCTCCCCTTAGACTTCTGCCTTGAACACCACCACCTGCCCAGTGTGCCTTTGTGCTTACAGGCACATTAGCACCTTGAAAAGATCTGAGCTGATTCAGGACCTCAGTTATCCCAGTGTCGCTCATGGTCATTCCATCTCAGCTGGTGTTGCCTCAATTCCTAGGGTTGCTTCCAGTGGAAGGCCAAAGCTTTGGGGTAATTTTGGAGTCCTCCCTTCATCTCATAACCAGGGTAGCCACACAATTACATAAAACAGAACTGCCCCCAGACAAAGATGTATGGTCTATCCATTAACCCATATTCAACCCATCAGCAAACCCAGTTAGTTCTATTTTTAAAAACATCACCAGCATCCGGCCATTTCTCACCACCTCCTCCACCGTCCTCCTAGTCCAAGCATTCATTGTGTCCTGCTGTATTCTTGCAAAGACTCTTTAATTGGTCTCCCCACTTCCACCCTTGCCTCCCACCCCCAAATCTGTTCTCTCAGCATCCTGAGCAAGTCCCCTAAAACACAAACAAGAATATGCTGGTCCTCTGCTCAGAGTTCTGTATGGTTGGGCTCTAGTTTGGATTAGTGTTCCCTGAAGACTCATATAGGAAAGAGAGAGAGGAAAGAGAGACAGAGACAGAGATGGAGACAGAGACAGAGAGACAGACAGACAAAGACAGACTGACTTGGTCCCCAAGGTGGTGCTTTGGACCTTTATGAGGAAGAGCATTGTGGAAGGTCCTTAGTCCTTGGAGCTGTGCTTGAGGGGCTTGTAGGACCATACTAGTCCTCTTTCTCTTTTAGCTTCTGGCTGTGAGGTGAGCTGTTTGTTCTGCCATGTGCTTTTCACTTGCCACTAGCCCATCCAAGGCCCAGCTAAATGGGTCCACCTGATCTTGGACTGTGACCTAAATTGCCAAACCCTGCCTATCCCCACCATCACCTGCTCCCGACCCTAAAACTTACTGTGTAGCCCAGGCAAGCCTTGACTACCTCAGCCTCCCAAGTGCTAAGATTGCAAGAATGAACCACCATGCCTGGCAAAGCTTCTCTCTTGTAAGTTAAGTAGCTGGGGAATTTCCTTATGGTAATGTGAAGATAGTTAATAGTTTCCTGGTTCATTCAGAAAGAAAGCTGAAGCCTGCCTGTAGCAGTAATCTGTTCCCCACCCCCACCCCATCTCCCTGTTCCCATCTGTCTACATGGCTCCCCGTTTCTTCTCACTCCACACACGCTACACTCATCCTCTGTGGATATGTCAACCACATCCCCGCTGTGTCTGTCTTCCTGGCCTGTGTCTTTGCCATTCCCACTGACTGGAACTCTTCCCCAGGTAGCCACAAGGCTTTCGTCTCTCATTTCTCTCAGGTCAGATGTCCCTGTCTCCCTAATACTACTTCTAGTTTATGGCAGGCCCTCTTTGCCTTAAGGTGACAAACCATGTTTTATAAAAATGGCCATTGTGGGGGCTGGAGAGATGGCTTAGTGGTTAAGAGCACTGACTTGCTGCTCTTCCAGAGGTCCTGAGTTCAATTCCCAGCAACCACATTGTGGCTCACAACCATCTGTAATGAGATCTGGTGCCCTCTTCTGGTATAGATGAAAACAAAGCACTCATATACATAAGATAAATATTTTTTTTAAATGGCCATTGCAATACACATGGTCCCGTAAGCTCTTCAAGAACCATTCCCTGATGGTAAAGGGAATGTGAGCTTCCTCCTCTAGAATATGGACTGCACATGGTGACATGGCAGCATTGTCAGGCTTGGTGGCACATGCCTCTACTCCCAGCAGTCATCACTCAAAGGCAGAGGCCAGGCAGCTTTCTGTGAGTCCCAGACCAGCCAGGGCTACAGAGGGAGACCCTGGCTCAAAAAGCAGGGAAAGTGAAAACATGGCAGCAGTCCTGTAGGACTGGCAAATTACAGCAATCTGTAATACAACCTTTGCCTCACGCAGCTTGTCCTTCAAAACTTACCCTATTAAGTTGGGTATGACAGCACACACTTGTAATCCTAGCACTAGGCTACAGCTGGAATATAAACTCAAGGCCAGCCTGGGATGACTAGTAAGACCTGGCTCAAGTGGCAAAAAGTTTACCATGTCACTGATGCCCAACCAAATCACACAGACCACAAGGAGTGGTACATAAGGAAAGGAATGGGAGATGCCATCCAGCTACCAGCATCGACCACCAGGTGGGTGACTGATAGAGCCTTCAAACAACACCAGGGTCCAGCTGGGTCCATCCTTGGAGTCTCCCAGCTGAGTGAGGTCCCAGATATCTGAAGGACAGAGAAAAGCCATCCCCTGAGCACCTGTACTGCGCCTTGTCCAAACCCAGACCCACAGAATCCGTAAATTTTGGCTCAGTTAGTTACACAGTCATAGGAAATGAGCACCTCATTGCATTTCCCCTACAGCATCCAGTGTGAAATGTGTTGATTTACTTGCTTGTCCAATGTCTGTCTCCATCTTAGAGAATCAGGGACTATCGTAGCATGGTGATTCACACCTACAGTTTCAGCCATTGGGAGGCTAAGACAGCAGGATTGGCACAAGGCTACCCTAACCTCAGCTACATAGTGACATCTAGACTACCGGGGTGGGGGGGGGAGGGGAGAGACTGAGTGTATCTCCAAATAAGCACGCAAAACAAAATAAATGAAAGGATGCCGATCTATTTTTTCTAGCCTTAGTATCTAGAAAAGTCCCTAACATACCATGGGTACTTGAGATCTCTTTGTTGAACAAATGAAACCTTGCTAATTAAAGAAAAGTGAGCCTTACTATAATTCGCACACCTTCTGCTGAGGCATGTGACCTTTTCCTGAAGAAAGTGTTCTCTGGTGTGTTTTGGACTAGCTCCCTGTTAAAAAATATCTCTTGTCAGCCATCTGGAAAATGATAAACTTGGATCCATACCTCCCACTATACCCCAGGAAATAGTCCAAAGAGATCAAAGATTTATATGTGATAAAATGAAGCCGTTACAGTCCTAGAAAAATGCGTGGCAGAATTCCAGTGTAACCTTGGAGTCAAAAGGCCTTTTTCCCTATGGCCTGACCTCTAGTAGCAGCCATAGAAGAAAAAGATGGGGCAACTCATACTACATAAAATTTCTGCATGGGGGAAAAGAAAACATTCATCACCAGTGAAAGTCAAAAGCTACATGACAACCTAAGAGGAAAAGAATCAAATCACAGAGGGCTGAGCTTCCCGGTACATACAAGCCTATGAGTGAGCAAAACACTCTAAGAAATCAGACAGAAAAAGGACCAAGAAATTAGGCAGTAACTGGATGTCAGGCTGCTCCCTGAAACAGCTACAAATGGCTCTTGATAAGACAAGACATCCAGCCTTCCTCTCACACACAGTGAGACAAATGTCAAATAAAACGACACTGAAAAACTATTTCTCTCCTATCAGATGGGCAGAGAGCCAAAACCACAGCAATACAATGTTGGCACAGTGGCAAGGACACGGGTACACTCTCAAACTGCAAATGAGCACCATCTCCTTGTAGGGTAATTGAGCCGGAGCCATCAATGTTACAACACCCAGCAACTTACACCAAGGGCCAGCCTTCTTTATACACACATACATACATTTTTAACAAGATCTGTACAATTCCTAGAAGTTCAGAAGGGAAGCTAAGGGTAGCACAGTGATCGTGTTTGCCTATCGTAGGCAAGGCCCTGAGTTCCATCCACAGCACAGGAAATGGAAGTGGAGAAGGCGGAAATAGTCAGGAAGAAAAAAGACGAATAACTTGTGGGAAATGGGCATTCAGACAGTTCACAGAAAAGGGAACTACAAATTGCCCTTAATGTATGAAACTGTTAGCACTGACAATTGCATTTCTGGGAACTTATCCTGAGGACAGGATTGCATTTATGTGAAATGACACATCCATAAAGTTACTCATTGTTGAATTCTCTACATAGTAACAAAACATAAATGTTACTGGAAAACTGATGACCTAAAGTATGGTACATATCACAACACTAGATAAGGTTTTTATTTTTATTATATTCATCACTCATTCATTCATTGTGTGTGTGTGTGTGTGTGTGTGTGTGTGTGTGTGTGTGTGTGTGTGTGTGTAATGCACACGCCACACCATGCCTATGGTTGTCTTCTTTTACCGTGGGTTCCAGGGACTGAACTCAGCTAGTCAGACTTGTTGTGAAGAGCCTTTACATGCTGAGCCATCTTGCCCAGATATGCACTGTCAGAAGAAAAACTCAGCGGAGGTGGCTCTGCAGTTAAGACTGTGTACTGCTGTTCCACAGGACCCAAGTTTGATTCCCAAAACACATGTCAGCTGGCTCACTTCAGCTCCAAGAGATCCAACACCCTCTCCTGGCCTTATCAGGCACCAGCACACATGAAATACACACACACACACACACACACACACACACACACACACATACAATTTTTAAAAGAATACACATTAATATTTGCCCCCCCTAATCCAGACAAGTTGCACAAAAAGCCAGTATTATTTGCATCCTATTCGAGTTTCATCTATCTTGTGGAATAAAATCCTGTATCTTGTGGGGGAAAAAGGTAACATTGGCTAACTATGGAGGAGAGCCTGGGCAGATAAGGGACTAATTTGGAGGTGCCACATTTCCCCACATATATTATTATAAAGGGTTTAAAAACAACTTCTTGGAACGCCACATAATTTGCAGGAACTTTTAATTCTAAAAGTAGGTCCTTTATCAGAATGCATGCATTCTGTGGACCTTGGCTTTTTTTTTTTTTTTTTCCCTTACCTCTGAGAACCCATCAGTCTGGTCCCATTACCCCATCTTGGAGACCTCTGAGTGAACCACATTAGTTACAATACCTCACTGCTGTTACTTAAATGCCCAGGGGTCATGCCCTCTGTGTCAGTCGCATGTGATAACTGGCCCCTTGCTCCAGGTGGCACTTTCTAGGGGCCATTCACACTCCAGGACCCCTATACCAGACTGTAGCTGGATTTCTGAGGAATCCAGATCTTCAACTTGTCTCTGCCTCTCTAGAGCTTGTTACCCTCACTTCCTTATTGGTTTCTCCCACAGCCTCCTTCAGTAAGTCACCTGTCGTCTCAGAAGCCCTGTTCCAACCTAGGCTCCTAGGAGCTAGTCTATGACATCTAAAATGAGTCACACTGCTGGACTCAATGGTAGATTCCTTTCTCCAGAACGAACACTCAGGAGGACAGCCACCTAAGATCAACATCAGTCCTTCTGTGTGTTGACAGAACACTAACCCAAAGCTGGCCCTCCTCAATAGACTCAAAGCATGTCAGAGCTCACAGGTTCAATCCCCACCACCGACAGACCCAAGGCTTCAGAGCCACCACCACCAGGACTAGTGCCCAAATCAAGTCTGAACACATTGGCTGAACTGCCTGACAACTGGCTGAGCAGGCTGGGCCTGGCTAGCAGGACTGGGATGAGGTTGGGGTCGGAAAGTCAAGAGTGGACATCCAAGCTGAATGTGGTGGGTGCCTGTAATCCCAGCAACTGGGAGCCTGAGGCTGGAGGAATAGGAATTCAAGGTCACCCTGGACTACATGAGACTCTGCCTCAAAGGTACTTGGTGGTTAAGAGAACATGTTCTTCTTGCAGAGAACTGGAGCAACACTCATAGGCATCAAATAAAAATAAATTACTAAAAATGAAGTTGAGAGCTGGAGAGCTGGCTCAGTGATTAAGAGCACTTGTTCTTGCAGAGGATTTGGGTTCCATTCTCAGCACCCACATGGCAGCTCCTAACTGTAACTCTAGTTCCAGAGGATTCAATGCTCTCTTCTGGCCTCTGATGGCATCAGGGGTGCAAGCAGTGTACAGACATACATTCATGCAGAACACCATACACATAAGATTTTATATATAAAAAAATTGAAAGGGGGTGGGTGGTTTGAATGAGAATGGCTACCACTGACTTAAATAGTTAAATGTGGGCTGGAGAGACGGCTCAGAGGTTAAGAGCACCGACTGCTCTTCCAGAGGTCCTGAGTTCAATTCCCAGCAACCACATGGTGGCTCACAACCATCCGTTATAAGATCTGGTGCCCTCTTCTGGTGTGCAGATATACATGGAAGCAGAATGTTGTATGCATAATAAATAAATAAAATCTTTAAAAAAAATAGTTAAATGCTTGGTCACTCATTGATAGAACAGTTTGACAAGGATTAGTAGGTCTGGACTTGTTGAAAGAAGTGTGTCACTAGGGGTGGGCTTTGAGGGTTCAAAAACTCATGATACTTAGTCTCTCTACTCTCTCTCTCTCTCTCTCTCTCTCTCTCTCTCTCGTATAAGAATGTAAGTTCACAGCTACTGAACCAGCATCATGCTTGCCTGTGTGCCTGCTGCCATGCTTTCCACCATGAAGGTCATGAACTCACCCTCTTAAACTGTAAGGTCCAATAAAATCATTATTCTATAAATTGTAGCTGGGCGTTGGTGGCGCACACCTTTAAATCCCAGCACTAGGGAGGGAGAGGCAGGCGGATTTCAGTGAGTTTGAGGCCAGCCTGGTCTACAAGAGCTAGTTCCAGGACAGCCTCCAAAGCCACAGAGAAACTTGAAAAATCAAAAAAAGAATACAAAACAAAAAGACAATAGAAAAGTAACTAAGACAGAGGATTGGGGAGATAATTCAGTCAGTTATATGTCTGTTGAACAAACCTGAGGGCAAGAGTTCAATCTCTAGCTTCCATGTGACACGCTGGCACACTGGGGAAATAGAGACAGGTGGATGATCACCAGAGTTTACTGGCCAGCCAGCCTAACCTAACTGGAAAGCTCCAAGTCCCTTTAAAAACAAGACACTCGCAGCCAGGCGTTGGTGGCGCATGCCTTTAATCCCAGCACTTGGGAGGCAGAGGCAGGTGGATCTCTGTGAGTTCAAGACCAGCCTGGTCTACAAGAGCTAGTTCCAGGACAGCCTCCAAAGCCATAGAGAAACCCTGTCTCAAAAATCCAAAACAAAACAAAACAAACAAACAAACAAACAAACAAAAAAACAAGACACTCCCTCTGGAGACCAAGCTGGCCTTGAACTCACAGAGATCCACCTGCCTCTGCTTTCCAAGTGCTGGAACTAAAAGTATACTCTACCATGTTGTCTGATCAAAAAGAAAACCCAAAAAACAAAAACCAAAAAGGTCAAGAGAGAGATGATTTTGCCTGTCATGTAAAGACTACAAGTTGCCTATCATAATCCACTCCCCCACTTTGTCACTTATAAGCTTTGTTGAGGAAGTTATACACCCCACCCTCAGCTGATGTAGCTACATCCTCCCCAAGGAACCCCCACAAGGAAGTATAAAAGTCACATACCCTGTACGGCAAGTACCTTCACACAGTGAGAGGGAGGGACCTTTTTCAGACATGTACAGACATGGATGTCTCTTGCCTGTAGTTCATCAGGCTTCTAGGTCTATGGCCTGAAGGCTGTTTCTGAGTTACCACTGCAACTCTCATGTTGGGAGGAATGGGGGTTCCAGTCACAGCAAGTATACTTGGCCAGTGCAATCATGGACCAGTTGGAAGGGTCCAGAAACAACACATTCAATGGCAGAAGACCTCAATGAGTGATGGATGCAGAGTTCATGAGGTTTCCTCTACCTACCCCTCTAGAGGGCAGTCAGCCATGCTTCCTGCCTCCTAGATCTCCAGTTGCCCCCATCAGTAACTTTCCAGCGTCTGTGTCCTTTACCAACTATCCTTCCTATCACTCCTGCCCTCCCAATCCCCTGTAATCTCAACACTTACCTTGGAATCAGTTTCTTGTAAAACCAAATCCAAAATGGCTACCCACTGTTACATTGTCTTCAGCTAGCATGTATTAGCAACATCCTAGGACATGGCAGAGTGACACAAGGTGAGAAATTGGGGTCCCTGATGTGCCACACAATCAACTGGGCATCTGATTCAGGGGCAGTGGGAGCACGTGCCTCAGGCCCAGGCAAGAGAGCAACACATGAACCAGAGCACAGTGATGTTTCAAGGTGGGTCCCAGAACTAAATTTACCACCATCTCAGGTAAGAAGGGAAACTGTCCACTACATGACTGTACTGGCCACCAGAGCTCCATCTGAACCTGCCTACAAAGCGACAGAGGGAGGAAAAATTCAAAGACAGAAGAGGATGGTGGTGGTGTATGACTGTAATGACATGTCTAGCTGCTTGGGAGACTTAGGCAGAATTATGAATTCAAGAATAGCTTGGGCCATGTAACAAGAACCTGTCTCTATTTATTTATCTATTTATTTATTTTGGTTTTTCTTTGTGTAACAGCCCTGGCTGTCCTTTTAACTCACTCTGTAGACCACACTGGCCTCAAACTCACAGAAATTCACCTGGCTCTGCCTCCCAAGTGCTGCCATTAAAGGCCCAGCCCCATCTCAATTTATAAGATAACAGAAAAGATGGAGGGAAAGATGACAGGGCTATTTCTTGAGCACTATATCAGGCCATCCTGAAACTTGAGCTTTTAAAAGTTTTTGCCCGTCGGGCGTGGCGTGTGTAGGTGCCATAGTGTCCATGTGGAGGTTCAAGGACGACTTGTGAGTGTCAGTTCTTTACTGTGTGGTTGTAGAGGGTAACCTTAGTGTGTCTGGCTCGGGAACAAGCACTTTTTGCCTGCTGAGCCATCTCAGAGGCCTAGAACCTTAAGATTTCCAGCCCTAATTCCAGCAGGTCTTCCTGAGGGAGGCTTCCTGCCAGCTATTGGTCATGGATGAAGTATGCAAACCTTTGCTAATGCCATTTTAAACTGGGTTTCTGTCACCTGCAACTGAGCAAGCTGTTTAATAAAAAACTTAGCCCTGTTGGGAGCACTACCTTATTCACAGTACCTGTGTGACACCAGAGGCAGTCAGCCACACACTTCCAGCCAGAGCAGCTCACTTTGTCACCATCCAAACCTGCCTAACTAGGGAAAAGCGAGCCAGCTGACTTTCAGACTCTGTGGCAAGAGCTAGGAGCCCATGTCAGAAGCTTGTCCTCTGAAGTCAGGGTGGAGCCCTGAACGACGGCTGCACCCAGTGCCACATGAAGTCCCAAGTTCAGCCCCTGCCGATGCTTATGCCTTGACCATAGCGGTTCAACTGTAGCTCTGAAACTGTAAGCCACCCACCTGGTGCTTCAGGAGAGGCAGGACAGACACCTGTGGTGATCTGCAGATGGCCAATGACGTAAGCATCCTCAGGCATCGGACGAGAGACGACCTTCAAAGCCTCTCTGACCCCTGTGCCTTTCTCTGCATGGTTCCAGTTGAACCTGAAACATTTTCTCTGCTTTGAAGGAAGAATAAGGAAAAGAGGCATTTGGACCAGATCTGAAGATCTGAAGGTCTCGGCACTGACTCACAGAAACGGGGTTGCTGACCCTTGGGGTGTCCTACAGATGTTCCAGATGACACCTGCACAGTGAAGGGCACCCAGGTTAGTGACTAGCACATCATTAGTGCTCCCCAGATCCTCTCTTCCAGAAGCAAAGCCATGGTTGAAAGAGAAACAGTAATGTATCTCAGATGTTCAGCCCTTGGCATAATGCCTTGGTCTGAGTATGGGGAGAAGAAAGCAGAAGAAGGTGAAACTGAGGGAAGAGAAGGTGAAGGGAGAGGGTAAGAAGGGGAAGGATGGAGGTACAGAGACAGGAAATAAGAAAATGGTCATGTTATTCAAAATTCCCCCTAGACCAAGGAGGCCAGCCAAGGTCTAGAGTCAGGACTAGGCAAGGAAAGGCAAGGACAACATGGGCTGGTCACCGCCTCCCAGTCAATCCAGGGGAAGTAGGCTGTCACAGGCTGTCAAGACTTTCTTGGCTAAGGGGCTTCCCAAGGGAGGGTCTGGGCCCTTCCTGCTGCACAGTGGCCATGGAAACCACCTCCTTACCCACTCAGCTTGCAGCTTCCCCTTTTCCTCTGTTGTGTCCAAAGGTAGCCTTGACTGTTAACCTCTCCCACATCTAGGAATGGAACTCTAAGGTGAGGAGAGAGGGAGGTGTTGCTCAAGGTTGCTGCATTCCCTGTCCGGCTCCCTGGAGGAGCCGTCTGCTGCCCAGCCTCCCAGTAGGTATGCCTCAACAGGTGTACTTCATGCCTGGGCTAGTTTCTCATGCTCCAGGGCTTGTCACATGCTTCACCTAGGGCCAGCCTCCAGGGAGGAAGAAAAGGGAGGAAGAAGGGCCCTTAATCCAGCAAGTCCTAGCCCATAAAGCCAAAGACCACAGGAACCCCAGGATCGCCAAGAGAATGATGGGTTCTTAAATGTTGCACCTCCAGACCCATCTATCCACAACCAGCCTCTCGGTGCTGGTCTTAGCCTATCAACCAACCATTTGTCCTACTCAACTGTTAAGATTTGTCTCTTTAAATCCTCTCCACCAAGACAGAACCATCAACCTCTTTCTGGATTATTGAGTCAAGTATCAGGTAAACCCTCAACATGATAGCTGAAACTCAACACTTTTTTTTTTTTTTTTTTTTTTTTTGTTTTTTTTTTCGAGACAGGGTTTCTCTGTGTAGCTTTGGAGCCTATCCTGGCACTCGCTCTGGAGACCAGGCTGGCCTCGAACTCACAGAGATCCTCCTGCCTTTGCCTCCGTAGGGCTGGGATTGAAGGCATGTGCCACCACCGCCCGGCTCTATTTTGTTTTTTAAAGAGAAGTTTCACATGAACATTTCATTTATTAAAATAGTTTCTGTAAACTCTTTCAGAAGAATATACATTTTCCTTGCTTGAGTAGCGTTTCAAGGCACCATAAGATGATGGTCTCTTTAAGAACACCCCTCTTTTCACATGCAAAAATTCCATTAGAAAAAAAATACACGTAACACAGACACACACACACACAAAACCCGTACCTGATCTGAGCCACCAACAAAACAGACACATAGTACAGGGCCTGTTGTGGCAGAACGATTGACAGTTTTGGGGTGCATCTTATTGCTGATGTCCCAAAGAAAAGAGAGGTGGACTGAACAGTTGTCACTAAAAAGAACCAGAGGAGCAGAGGAGAGGTACACCTCAGAACCAAAAGTCCGAGTAAACATGGCACCAGGCATCTCTCCTTTGCTTTCTCTTGCTCTTCACTTTTTCTCCTCCTCTTCACTCAGGGTAGAATTCTCCTGCAGCGGCGATGTCAGCTTATTCTGCAGAAGGGCTGCCAGCTTTTTGGATGTCTTTTTGAGAAATGTGCTACCTGGATGGGCACTGTTCACATGCAGATACAGGTCCTCCTGGGTGGGGCCGGTGTAGCCGCAATCCTCACACACATAGAGTTTATCCCGACGCTGCTTATAGGCATACTGCTGCTGCACACCGTGGATCTTCTTCAGGTGGGACTCCAAGGAACATCGCTGGGTGAAGGCTTTGTAACAGACATCACATTTGTAGGGGCGAATGCCTGCAAGGATGAGGGGCAAACACGTCACCAGCTGGTTATAGCCAAGCCGAAGCTTCCCTCCTATGAAGCCACTGAAGTTTCCCACAACCAAGATCTTTGACAATGAGGAAAGCGGAGCCAGAATCATCTAGAAGGGTCCTGGCATCTATATGAACAAACCTAACACAGTTGGGAACCAATGAGGCAGGAACCCAACACCTGACTCTGTGAGAAGATTTATATTCTTCCCACTGCTCTGCCTTAAGGTCAATGACGTTTTCATTTTATGTACTGTGGGTCTTCCTGGAGACAGACGCTGAGACAAAGATCCTAGAGCAAGTTTATTGGAGAGACCATCCCAGGAATGAAGGAAATGAAGGCAATGAAGGAAAAAGACACAGAAGGGAAGAAGCCAAATAGTGAATTGTGCTGGGCATGACAGGAAATGGTGCAGGGCACTTACACTGAGCTAAGCATCTCAGGGAACAGATGAAAGAAGAACTTAGGTGGGGGGGGTGTGTGTGTGACAGCTCAGCTGGTGAAGTGCCTGCTTTGTAAGCAAGCCCAAGGGTCTGAGCTCAACCCTAGAACCTGTATTTACAAAAAGCAAGGGATGGGTGTGGCGGCTGACAGATCCAAAGGAAACTCCATTTGATTAATGTTAAAACTCTGACCTCTAGAAGTCTTACTATAACAATAGCACAGTGGGAGGGAAAGAAATTTGAAACATTCTCATTTGCTTAGAACTATGCTTGTAGTCATGCTAAGTGCAAATGTAATTGATTTACAATGGCACACACCTTTAATTCCAGCACTCAGAGGCAAAGGCAAACTGGTGTCAGTCTGGGCTACACCATGAAACCCTGTCTTAGGTTTCTAGGAATCAGTGACAGGTGGGATCCCTGGCACTTACTGGCCAGCCAGCCTAGCCTGACTGGCAAGTTCCAGAGACAAGTGAGAGACCCTTTCTCAGAAAAGGAAGGGGGTGCAATGAGATGACTCAATGGCTAAAGTAGGTAGCCACCAAGGCTGAACATCTGAGTTTGGATACTGGAACTCACCTAGTGGAAGGAAGGAAATGAATTGGCTCCCATAAATTGTCCTCTGACCTCCAAACTCACACATGGCAAGCACAGGCAGGCACCATACACGCACGCACGCACGCACGCACGCAGAGAGAGAGAGAGAGAGAGAGAGAGAGAGAGAGAGAGAGAGAGAGAAATAGAGGATACTTGACATCATTGGCCTACCTCTGGCCACCACATGTTTGTGCTCACACATAAAGATTACTCAGTGTAGGGCTGGAGAGATGGCTCAGAGGTTAAGAACAATGGCTGTTCTTCTAGAAGTCCTGAGTTCAATTCCCAGCAACCACATGGTGACTCACAACCATCTATAATGAGATCTGGTACCCTCATGGCATGCAAATCTACAAGCAGAACACTGTATACATTATAAAGAAATAAAATCTTAAAAAAAAAACTGAAAAAAAAATCAGAATTTATTTATTAAAAAAAAAAGATTACTCAGTGTATTGTGTTATTTTTTAAGTGAAATGCTGTATGCAGTGGTGGCCTGGAATCCCAATTAGAATGTGGGGACCTCCTGGGCTACTCTATATAGGGAGATCACACCAGGAAGAAGTAGGGAGACATTTAAATCAGGTCCAGAAGCCCATCACAGCACACACAACCTAGGTCCCACATAAGAGAGAATCAGGTCCAGAAGCCTATCACAGTACACACAACGTAGGTCCCACATAAGAGAGAATCTGTCTTTTTGTGTCACTTATTTCACTTCACATGAGGATTCCCAGTTCCATCTTCCTGCAGATGACATAATTTCACTCTTTTTAAGGTTATGATACTCCTGTGTGTGTGTGTGTGTGTGTGTGTGTGTGTGTGTGTGTGTATGTGTATGTGTGTGTGTGTGTGCATGCGCGCGCATGTATACAAGAAAAGAATGCTTAGGTCCTAGGTTTGGAGCTTCCTACTCCAGGGGTGACCCAGACCACAGTGGGTCTAGCATGTGCAGAACCTATCACTTGTCCCGTAGTATTTAACACACAGTCTGCACATGCCTTTTATGGGCGGAGCACCCAGCAAAGCTTCGAAGACAGGGTTAGGGGACTTTAGAGTCCACTGTCATCTGGCCAGTAAAGAAATGGGGTGACTAGGAGGTTTTCCCCAAGAGGGTATAGTGTAGACGCTGGACCTGGTTTTGAGGCTGATTGCCCTGTGAGGTAGACACAGGAGACAGACCATAATAGCTCTAGTTACAACACTTCTGCCTTATAAACCTGATTCCTGCCCCAATGTTCCTGCTTCCTCTTCTGACTCCATGATCTCATTCCTGCAGACAGATGTCTTGTCAAAAAAAACCTCTCCTTCCGGGGCTTGGGAATTAGAGCCTCACTCCTGGAGCAGTGTTTTCCACTCCTTCAAGGGAATGAAGGTAGACTTGAAAGGCCTTGGATGGACACTATGCTCCCCTCCCCCAGCAAGCCCTCACCCATCTCTCACTCTCTAGCGAAAGCCAATCTTGTCCTAGTCAAAAGAACAGGCTGGGGACTGAAAGCACCACCTGTTGCCAGACATAATTAACCTACTGACACCTACCCGAGTTCCAAAGTCCAAGGCCATTGAAAAGTCTGGCACTGCACATCTGCCACTCATTAACGGAGTCCACAGTCAGTCTGTTAACCCCTCCACAGCTCAAGTCTCCTCATCCACAAAACGCAGATAGTACTCACACCCAGGGACGGCTGGGCTGAGCATTAACTGAGCTATCACAGGACATGGTGAACACTAGGTATTCAGGGAGATATGACCTCAGTGTTTAGAATCCAGATCAACTCAACGGAAACACGACAGGCAGGAATCAGCGGACATATTTCTAAGTATTTAGTATTTGCCTTTCAACTACATCTTTTATGTATATTAATGTATTTCACAACAACAAAAAAGAATTTTTAAAAAAGTGACTGGGATTGATATGTAAAATAATCTTGTTTCTAATTTAAATAAAAAATGGAGAGAAAGAAAAAAAAAGTGGTTGTTATGAGGGGAACCTGGGAGGACTCCATGGCAGGGGAGGGTAACCAAGGTGGGAACAGATAAACATGCAAGACAGAGCTTAGTAAGTTTTATTAGGAAGGGCAAGGGGTGGGAGAGAGAAAAGAGGTAAAGAGACACAGAGAGGACAGAAGAGGGAAACAGGAGCAGTCCTGTCTGCCCCAGGGGAACAGCAGCAAAGGGAGAAGGAAAGAGAACCTAAGTGGGCACGGTCTTTCTTTTAAAGGGGTTCTTTGCACCTGCGTGCAGACTAGTTAGTAGTCATGGAACCCTGGGCTGACCAGGGTTCTGCCTGAGTGCATTTTGCCAGGTTACAAGGGCAGGCCAGCATAATGCCTGAATCTTTGTTTTGTTTTGTTTTTGTTTTTTGAGACAGGGTTTCTATGTGGCTTTAGAGGCTGTCCTGGAACTTGCTCTTGTAGGCCAGGCTGGTCTCGAACTCACAGATCTGCCTGCCTCTGCTTCCCGAGTGATGGGGCTAAAGGCATGCGCCACCAACGCCCGACAATGCCTGAATCTTTACAGTGGTCCCTAGATGACTAGCAAAGATGTCCCTCGATGACTTATCTTTTGAATCCTCTATCCTAAGCCTTTATTACTTAGTTCAAAAAAAAAAAAAAATTCTTGTGGGGGTTAACAAAGACTTTTGAGTTGTTTATTCCTAACCCTAAGCTGAGTTTATATCCCACATCTCCAGGTAAATCCCTCACTGCTGGAACTTTCTGTCACGTTCCCTTCCTCTGGTCTAGTGCTCCGTTCCTGACTTTGATCCAACTGTGAACTCTACAACAAGTTTTGCCACCGGCCTCCTTGTGGGAGTAGACATTAAGGGCGTCCTCCCAGGAAGGCAAGCAGGCAATGCCCATAAGCCCAGAACTTTGGCCTAGTAAGTTCGCTTGTGGGAAGTTCCGTTAGAGACAGACTCACCACTGGTGGGCAAAGGATATACAGGAAAAATCCATTGTGGTGTTGTCAGAATTAAATAAAACAGAAGGCAGGGGACACATCGCCAGAGCCTGAAAATGGAAGCAAATATTTCTATTGGGGAACTAGAAAAGGACTGTGGCTCTGTGATGGAAATTTTGTCATGATTTTGTACTAAATGGCCAATGATGAAAAGGAGTAAGGTACATCCACTAGGTAGACTCGAAGCAAGGCCCAAGGTCTAGGTCCCATGACAGCAGCTGCATGCTTTAGAGGCATCCAGGAGAAAAAAACAAAACAGTAACAACAACAAAAACAAATGGCAAATCGCTTTCAGAAAGGAACTAGGGCTGTATGGAAGCTTGCCTTTTAAAAATCTTATTTTCAATTTCCCCCATAAAAAATTATCTTTTTGGCTTAAAAAAAAAAAAAAAGTAAGTTAAACTAAAAATGAAACCGTCGAGGAGGCAATCCCACATGCGAGCTGGGGCTCTTGGGAATGGATTCCTCTCTTCCTCAGCTAGCAGCCCTGCCTTAAACGTCTGATCTGCATTTTTCCCAATCCAGTCAATCCTTCTCTTTAGGCTCCAAACAAAGAACACCATTGTCTCCTCAGCTGTAGTCAGGCTGCGGTTTGTTTGCCTTCTGGCCTCTCTGAATGTAGCCCCTGATGTAAGATAAGGCAAGAGGGCCCCCTGGCCTGTGGGCAGCCCCTCCCGGGCCCTGACCTCAAATTGGAATTCCTCAGGTTCTCTCTATGGAACTCAGTCCACAGGAAAGGCATGGGCCTCTTACTTACTTCATCTGGAGCTTCAAGGTTCTTTTAAATTTTTTTCTGTAGCCCAGGCTGGCCTCAAACTCACTGTGTAGCTGAAGAAAACCACGAACAAACATCTTGATCCTCCTGCCTTCACTTGGGAGTTTGAGGCCAGCCTGGTCTACATAGTAAGTTCTAGGTCAGCCAGAATTACAAGGTAAGAGACTGTCTCAAAAACAAACAAACCAAATAAATAAATAAATAAATAAATAAATAAATAAATAAATAAAGCCCACAAAGTGTATTTATTTTTATTTTATGTGTCCAAGCCTACATGTATGTACATGTATCGTGTGAATGCATTGTCTCCAGAAGTCAGAAAGCATCAAACCCTCAGAGATCTGGAGTTAGAACGCTGGTAAACTACCATTTTGGGTGTTGGGAACTGAACCTAGGTCTTCTGCAAGACAAGCAAATGCTCAATTTGACATTAAATTTCAGTAATACTCCTGTCTCAGCCTCTAAGTGCTGCAATTATAGACATGAGCCACCACACCTTGAAAAGGGTGGGTTATCATTTTCCCAGGCCTAACCAACCCTCTCTCTCCAAGACTGAGCAGAACCCCACGGATGTGCTTGGCCTTATCAACCACCTATGGGAGTTGACACTGGCTATAGCTTTTTATGCCATCTGAAGTCTTTGGAAGCATCAACATTCATTTTAACAAACAGGAAAATAAAATACTTTCAATAAGTGCTGTGTCTGAACAGTGAGGTTGGCACCTTGGGGCATCAAAATGTGTTATGTCCACCAACTAGGTGCTGTTGGTCTTCAGACCACACCAAATAGTGTAGGTGTGGCCACTCGGTGTAGAGTCCAGCACGTGCAAGGCTTGAGTATTAGTCACTCAAATACACAGATCTCTCTCCCACTAAACAAATCATTTTTGCCAACAGGCTGCCATTCTTAGGAAGTAACCTAGCTGGCCTAAGTATAGAACATTCAAGACAATGTTCTTCTTATTTTTTTTTTAAAGATTTATTTATTATTATTTATTATGTGTACAGTGTTCTGTCTGCATGTTGCCTGCAAGCCAGAGGAGGACACCAGATCTCATTACAGATGGTTGTGAGCCACCATGTAGTTGCTAGGAATTGAACTCAGGACCTTTGGAAGAACAAGCAGTGCTCTTAACCACTGAACCATCTCTCCAGCCCCAAGACAATGTTCTATAAAAGCAGACCTGTGGTATTTTTCTAAGGCTGTGAACTGAACATACATGTTGTGTTCCTTTAATGCTCAGGGCTCCTCTGTCTGTTTTGATGTGGATGAGTCTGGGCCCTGTGGCCCTGTCCCTGACACTGGACCAAAGCAATCACAAGTATGCAGAAGACAGTGTTGGCTCCCCCACCCAGACTCACTTCTTGGCCTGACACCCCAGTGGCCATGTGGGCTTCTGGGTGTCCCCTTCTCCAAGGATTGAGCACTAAAAACTGACTTTCCCAATGCCCAGTAGTGAAAAGGTCTTCAGCTTTGTCTGATTGAAATGGGTACAGAAAGGGCATCCACAAACCTGTGGACAGGCCAGCATTGAAGTATCCTTCAAACCCCAAAGCCCTCTGGGATAGGGCTGAGGCTAACATTTCCCTGTTTCCCCAACTGCCTTCACTGCCTGACAAGTTCCTCCCAGGAGCCCTCCTTCATAAATCATTTTAATATGGAGCTGCTTCCAGGGCATGAAAATTGCCACTCATTTACTGATTTTTATTGTTGTTAATTCTGGTTTGTTTGGGTTTGTGTGGTGGGGGGAGGACTGGGGGGTGTTTGTTGCTTGTCAATAATTCATTGTGTAGCCCAGGCTGGCCTGGAGCTCACAATCCTCTTGTCTTCACCTCCCTAGTGATTATAGGCATATACCACCACAGCCAGCTACTGACACATGTTTTTAAAAATGCTATGGAGGTTTTCCTCTGAATCACTAGATTTAGTCCAATGAGCTAGTGTCTGGACCCTCACTCCCAGACAGACAGACAGACAGACAGACAGACAGACAGACAGACAGACACACACACACACACACACACACACACACACACACACACACCACGGAGAGACCAAGACAGGGTCAAGGTCAGAGAACCCTGTGGTTATTTATTTCTTGGTGAAGTGATACCCCAAAAGGATTCCTAATCTTTTCTTTCATCTGTTTGGATATAAGTGTAAGACATTCTCAGGTTCTGGGTTCCCTGAACCTTTTTCAGAAGGTTTCCTTTGGATTTTGAGTCTTTCTGTGGATGCCCTCTGCAGTTCCAGGGATGAGAAGAGACACAGCTGGTGGCGAGTAAGAGGCTAGGTTAGGGCTGATTGTCCACCCCGTCTTTGCTGAACTTTTCAAGCTCAACCACAGGCAAAGACCAAGTTCTCACTAAATTCTAGGATGGTCTTTTGGAGCCAGTGAGATTGGGTCACTCGAACTAACAGAGAATTTTCAAACATTGTTTTTGTAGTGAAATCATGCCTATGGTAAAGCCCAGGAGACAATCATAGGCCTGTTCTCCTCCTCCAGCCCCTAGCACCACAGTTGACTGCCCAGATCAGTGAGAACTCATACTTATCACCAGCTAAGACGAAGGTAAGCCCCCAGCTGCTCTTTATGACTCACTATAGAGGCTTACCTCCACCTCCAGTCATAAAAATGGGTTCAAGTCTTTTAGAGTTCAAGGCCAGCCTAAGACTACAGGAGACACTGTCTCAAAACATAAATAAACAGACAAATTAATAGAAAGAAACAGGTAAGATTCTTTTTCTTTTTTCTTTTTTTTTAAAAACAGGGTCTCAATGTATTCTAGGTTGTCCTAGAACTCACTGAGATTCTCCTGCCTCTGCCCCATGAGTACTGGGACTAAAGAGATTATCTCCAATGAATCATTTTAAACTTTAAAATTTGAGATTGTTTTCTTATCAAGTCTTGAAAATCTAGTGTCTTAAACCACATGTAATTGTTACTAGTCCCAAGGCAGAGGTGCAGCAGTCACACTGAGCCAGTGGCTGTGGTCCAGACCTGACTGGTGTGACCCCAGATTTCCACATCTGGAGGCACCTTTCAATCACTAGAACTGCTGGTTCAAGACTGACCAGGGCTACCCAGTGAGTTCAAGGCCAGTCTGATCAACTTAGTAAGACCCTTCTCAAAATAAAAAGTAAAAATGTCTGGGATTACATCTCAAGGCTAGAACACCTGCACTGTGTGTTCAAAGTCCTGGATTCAATTTCCAATGCATATTAATTAGTTAATCTTTAGAGACTGAAAAAAGCATGCAGCCAGATTCAAAGAGGGTACAGATCACATTTATATCGTTAAAGAATGATCATATATATATTAATTAGAAATTATGGCAGTGACTATCCTGAAGGAACAAAGGTTACTGGGAGAAGGGAATGACTGCTAGGGCTAGAAATATTCTGATTTTCTTAAACTTGATCTTAACTGCATGCATCTACTTGTAACTTATGCATTTTTCTAGATATGTAATTTGTTTGGTTTTTTGTTTGTTTTGTTTTTTTTTTTCCTCAGGGTTTCTTTGTGTAGCTGGCTACCCTGGAACTTGCTCTGTAGACCAGCCTGGCCACTGCTGCCACCACCACCTAGATATATCATTTCAATATAAAGTTCAGTTTAGAAAAAAATAATTGTTTTAAAGGAAACGTATAGCCAGACATGGTGGCAGATGACTTTAATCCCAGCACTCCAGAGGTAGAGACAGGTGGATCTCTGAGTTTGAGGTCAGTCTTGTCAATAGAGTAACTTCCAGGACAGCCAGAACTACACAGAGAAATACTGTCTCACCCCTCCCCAAAACAACGCCACTAAAAGAAAGGTATCTTTTGTAGACCACCACACTTTATAAAGTGGAGGATATTCTTGCCAGGCCAGGGAGGCAGCTCATGCCACCACTGGAGGGGGGGGGGGCGCATCATAAAATCTAGGAAAGAAAATGGAATACAGAGGACCTAAGAAGGTCCTTGGATGAGACTGAGGAGCTGAGATCTCTCTCTAAAGGGGGTACCCTAAATTCTGAGAGAATTTGAGGGATGGGGCTGTGCACACAGCATAAGGCTGTCAGAAGAGTGGATGATGGGTCAGGACAAGACTTTATAGTTTAAGATGGGTCATGTTTGCCCAGTGGTGGTGACACATGCCTTTAACCCTAGTACTCAGGAGGCAGAGGCAGGCTGATCTCTGTGAGTTTGAAGTCAGCCTGGTCTACAGAGAGAGTTCCAGGACAGCCAGGGATACACACAGAGAAATTGTTTGGTGGGGGGTCATGTTTAAATGGGATGGGATGGCATTAATGTGTCTTTGATGTCAAGACCCACATAGTTAGAGGCCTCATGTGACATGGAGGTGCCTGTATCTACTCAACCTGGAGTTTCAGAATTCTGAGCAGAGAAGTGGCATCCTTACAATTTTCCTCCAGGACTTTCTGGGCCAAAGGCATAGACTGGGCCTCAAGTGAAGCCCTAGAGGCCAGATGTGCCTAAGATAAAACTAATGAAGCTTGTGACCAATCAGCAGGTTTTTGACCGAGGCAAAAGGTCAATCCCCCCCAGACTCTCTGAAACATACAAGACGAGGTCTCAAATCCAGACTGCCTAAACTGGAAAATGGGCTGTGAAGCTAGATCAGTGGTGGAATGCTTGCTTAGCATGCACAAGGCCTTAGGTTCTATCCCTTACCAGAAAAAAAAAAAAAAAGAGGAGGAAGAAGAAAAGTTGGGAAGCCAAGGAAGAGGCCCCAAGGAAGATGTCTGTTCCAGCAGGAAGCTCAGGGCAGCTGTTCTGCTGCCTCAGGAGGATCAGGAGCCCTGAGTCAGGCTTCCTTCACGAGGTTAGCCAGGCACAGTGGCGAATACGGGCAATCTCTGCACTTGGGAAGCACAATAGGAGGACAGAGAGTTCAAAGCCAGGCCACATGACAAAGCCTTATCTTAAAAAACAAAACAAAACCCAAACCAAACCAATGACAGCAATAAAACAAGTAAAGAAACAGGCATAAAATATTTTAAACTGGTCATAAGCATCCCATTCTGCAGCCAGACTAAGGGGACTTCGTTACAGTAGAGACCTTCTGTGTTAGCCTCCCTCGAACCTGCTCATCTTACAGGCGCAAAATCAGGCCATGAGAGGTGGTCTGCATGTCCCAGGCTGGCAGGTGGCAGAGTCAGGAAGTAAACCCAGTTGGGATAGCCCCAAATGCCTCATCCTGTGTCATTTCCAGAAATACCATCCTGCTCTACACTCCCAACTTGTTTCTTGGGGGGGGGGGGGGATGAGAGACACGGGACACAAGGACAACGACAAAGGAACCAGAAGTGAACAAGTCACGTGCACAGCCTCACCTGTATGTGTGCGTACATGCCTCTTTAGGTCGAAGGTGTCATTGAAGCCCTTGCCGCAGAAGGTGCACAGGTGCCTCTTTACCTGGTTGTGGCACTTGAGGTGACGGTTGAGCATGCGCTGAAGGCGGAAACTCTTGCCACACAGGTCACAGTTGTGAATCACAGAGTCACTGCACGTGCCTGTGGTAAACTGGAAAAAGAGAAAGTGTGTGAGATCACAGGGGGCTCACTGGGGAAGTCCCAGACATGCATTCTCTCTCTCTCTCTCTCTCTCTCTCTCTCTCTCTCTATATATATATATATATATATATATATATATATATAATATATCTTTATTTTATATGCACTGGTGTGAAGGTATCACTGGAGTTATAAACAATTGTGAGCTGCCATGTGGGTTCTGGGAATTGAGCCCAGGTCCTCCAGTGCTTTTAACCACTGAGCCATCTCTGCAGCTCCTTACAGCAGTTTTTTGGTTTGTTTTTTGAGACAGGGTTTCTTTGTGTAGACCAGGATGGCTTCGAACTCACAGAGATCTGACTGCCTCTGCCTCCAGAGTACTGGAATTAAAGGCATGTTACAGCAGCTTTTTAACAAGACATGGGCATGTGGTCACCTGACTGATGAAAAAGACATCCTCTTAAGGGAGAAGAGAGGTTCCCAGTAGCTAGAGTCCCAGCAGCCACCTGGTCTAAGGAAGAAGCAAATGCTGAGGATGGAGGAACAGAAGGAAGGGGTCTGGATCCTGCTGTTGATGGCTCCCAAAGACAGACACAGCCAACTCTTTTTTCTGTGCCTCTGAGTACTGTTCCAGACACCAATAGAAACAGAGATAGAGAGATGGCTCAGTGAGTAAAGGCACTTGCTGACAAAGATGACCTGAGACCAACATGGTGGAAGTAGAGAATCAATTCCCCAAAGTTTTCACACCATAGCATACTCCCACACGATAAATAAATGTAATTCAAATTTTAAAAAAGGAGTAGGGAAAGGATGGAAATGACATCTCTTCCCCTGAACCAGGGCAAGGCTCAAGACTAACAGGGAGCAGAAATGATGTGTGAATTCTGGGATACGGGACACTGGTAGCTTCACTGCCTCCCTTTCATAAGCCAGCCTTCATGTGGGAAGCCAAAGAAGCCCAAGCTAGCCATATGGAGAGCCAGAACACCACACAGAGGCACCATGGTGCTAGTCATGCATAAAGCCGCATTGGACCTTCCAACCTAACCCAGGGTCACCATCACCCAATCGAGTGGCTCCAGACAACACCATTCAGATGAAAACTGCCAGGCTGGGCCATGCCCCAGGTCCAGACACCCAAACTGTGCATAAAGAAAATCATCCCAGAGATTTATTATCAGTGAGATCACAACTGAATTCCAGCCTCCAGACTGTCCTCCATGCCCAGTGCAGGGTTCTTTCTCTCAGCCACATTTGCTGTCTCTCTGGACAAACATTGAACTGACCATCTGTGTGATGTGTAACACCAGATCTGAGGTGCTCAAAGTTCAGATGTGTGCTACCAAGTCAGAACCTGTAGATGGTCCAGCTGCTCTGCCAAAGCCATCTATAAGAAGCCCAAGGACATAGCAGCATGATCCTATCACAAAAAAAAAAAAAAAAGAAGAAGAAGAAGCCCAAGGACTGAAGGTGCAGCTCAGTGTCAGGGCACTCACCTGGACATGCAGGTCCTGTATCTATCTCTAGTACTACAAAAAAATATCTAGGCAGTGGTGGTGCATACCTTTAATCCCAGCACTTGGGAGGCAGAGGCAGGCAGATCTCTGAGTTCTGGGCCAGCATGGACTACAGAGTGAATGCTAGCACAGCCAGGGCTACACGGAGAAATCCTGCCTCAAATAAATAAATAAACAAATGAGCATATAAATAAATAAAGAGATGGGGGTAGTTAGTGGAGGGGAAGGCAGGAAAAGGAAAAAGAAACGAGGCTAGGCACTAGTCCTTAGAGTCAGTCATCCTTTGGTACACAGAGATTGGTAGCAGGATCCTCTTCGGATACTAAATGCTTCGGATGCTCATGCCCCTGATACAAAACACTGTGGCTTTGTACCAAGTATGGATATCATCCCATATACATCTACATGACCTAAACAGATGTCCTGTACCAATGTAGACTCTAAGTGACTAGTGTTAGGATGCTCTATTTAAGGAATAAGGACAAGAGACAAGAAAAAGATCTGTAAATGTTTAGCATAGACACTGTGTTCTTTTCAAATAGGTTGAATCCACAGGATGTGGAAGCCATGGATATAGAGGGCTGCCTGTACTTCACCACACTTCATTCCAGAGAGCACATTCCATTTACACTTCTGGAGAGTTCATGTGGACTTCTCCATTCAAGGCCTGAGACAGTCAGCACATGTCCACTAACACCACTGCCTCCCGTTCCTCCATACCCAAGGGCAGTACACAGCGTGCTGGGCAGCTGGGAGCAGGTGAAGGATGCAGGGAGGATAGGATACCAGGACAGGGTTTCCTAGGCTGCTTCCTCCCCTATTCATTCTCACTGGCTTACAGCTTAATTTGTCTGAATTAGCACTAAAGTGACTGATGGGCCCTATGGTCAAAGTACCACCACAAAAGTAGCTTTTTCCCAAAAAGATGCCATGGTTGCTGGAATGTGGAACACCAAGGGAAAGGGTCACAGAAAAACCAAGTTCCTCGGTCAAACAGAGATGAGAGGAGAGATAAGAAAAGGGTGGGAAGCTGGGTGGTGGTGGCACACGCCGTTAATCCCAGCACTTGGGAGGCAGAGGTAGGCGGATCAGTTTGAGGCCAGCTTGGTTTACATAGTGAGCTCCAGGCCAGTCAAGGATACACAGTGAGACCCTGCCTCAAAAAAAAAACAAAAAAAAAAAAACAAAAAAAACACATTGCCAGGAAGTGGTGGCGCACGCCTTCAATTCCAGCACTCAGGAGGTAGAGGCAGGCAGATATCTGTGAGTTTGAGGACAGCCTGGTTTACAGAGTGAGTTCCGGGACAGGAGGGCTGTTACACAGAGAAAACCTGCCTTGAAAATGATGGATGGATGGATGGAGATGCCTCAGAGATGTTAAGAGCACCTGTTTCTCCTCCTGAGGAAGGTCCCAGCACCCATATGATGGCTCACAACTGTGTGTATCACTTCTCATAAGGGAAGGTGTTTGGTTTGAAGGTGTTGTTTCACATGTGGTGCTTTAGAAATTTGGTCTATAACAGCAAGAGACTGGATCCTATGTCTATTAGTATGGGCTTCAAAAGGAACGGCAGGAGTACTGAGAGTCCAGCAGGGATGTCTGGCTGCAACCTCCATAGAAAGTCAGCAAGAACTACCCAGCCGTCCCACAGACATAGAAAGTAGCATATACATTGTTTTAGGTACTAACCTCTAACTCCAGCTCCAGGCTATCTGACACTGTCTTCTGGCCTGAGGGTACCTGCACTCATGTGCACACTACCCCCATATGCACATAACTGAAAAAAAAAATTGCCTGGAGAGATGGCCTGGTGGTTAAGAGCACTGGTTGCTCTTCCAGAGGACTTGGGTTCAATTTCCAGCACTCACATAGTGGCTCACAACTGTGGCCAACTCCAATTTCAGGGAATCCAAAGCCCTCTCCTGGTCTACATGGGTACCAGGCACACAGATGGCCACACAGGCAAAATTCCTATACACATAAAATAAATTTTAAAAGATAAATTTTAAAGATAATAGATGAAAATAAAATTCTAAAACTCAACAACAAACAGATTCCCCCCTCCCCCCAGAATATCAGCTTTGTCATATTGCTTGTATTTTTTCTTTGTTAATTTTGGAGATGGAACCCAGAACCTTTGTACATTAAGAACACACTCTTATCACACAGCTGTATCCCCAGCCCCAATGTGCCATGTTTCCCAGTCCCCTCTCCCAGGATGGGCTGTATGACACAGAAGACATAACTGATTCCTGGACTAGTTTTCCCTCCCCAGGTCGGGTGTCTGCTGTCTGAGCCATCTTTATTATGCTTGCACAGGTACACAACTAACATTCTCTCTCCTTGGTGTTCAAAGCAGAGATATTCAGTCTGATTTCTTTACTTGGTTCTATAAGTAATATGCCAAAGTTACATCATGAACCAAAACTTAGACCAAAATTATATCTTGACCACGTTAATTATAAAATGACTGTGGCGGACTGGGTAGCTAGCTCAGTAAGTGAAGTGCTGACAAGCATGAAGACAAGTTATATGCTCAGAATGCCTAAAAATGACAGATGCCATGATATATGGTTGAATTCCAGAGCTGGGGAGAGAGAGAGAAGGGTTCCTAGGGTAGGCAGTCTAGCCTAGCCACTGACCTCCAGAACAGAGAGAAACTCTATCAGAGAAGGTAGACAGTGTCTCTGAAGATGACACCTGAGGTTTCCTCTGACCTCCACAGGCTGCACCCACACATATGTGGACACGCCTGCACCATACCCACATATACACAATAAACAACCATAGTATATAGACAGGCAAGAAATACCAAGAGATTGAATAAATATTTAGCTCTGACCATCTGTGTGATATAAAATGCCATTTAATAGCCCGGATCATTCCAGGCATGGTGGTGCATACCTTTGATCCCAGCACTTGGTGGGGGCTGATTTTTGAGTCCAAGGCCAGCCTGATCTATACAATGAGTTCCATGACAGCCAGGGCTACACAGAGAAACCCTGTCTCAAAAAAAAAAAAAAAAAAAAAATCCCAGATCACAGTTCCTCTATAGTAAACATACTAAAAGATACCACGGTCTCTTAGGAGTGTGAGAAGCTAAGAGCATAGCTAGTTTTCCAGCTTCCCACAATTCGAGAATGTAAGCAAGAAATTTAACTTCTCTAAACCTTCATTTCATCACCCATAAAATATGAATAATGGTATTTGCCTCTTGGGAGTGAATCAAAGAATTAAAGAGAAGAAAGCTACTCATTAAAACACACACACACACACACACACACACACACACACACACAAAGAAAAAAAAACAGCAAAATAAGTCTTATAGCAGTTCCAAATTTCTATAACACTAAAGCAAAAGTAAGTGAGGGCAGGTGAGAGAGATGGCTCAGCGGATAAGGATGCTTGTAGCCTAGCCTGATGACTTCTGATCCCTGGAATCCATATGGTAAATGGTAAAATAAGAACCAACCCATGCAAGACATTTCCTAACACTCCCCGCTTCCCCCCACCATACACACTTTAACAATGGCCAGAAAACACACACACTAATTGGTCAAAATTCCCTGCTCCTTAACTGCTTTTCAACTTTGCTCTCTCTGATTAGAGAGAGAGAATTCTCCTTTAGGTGAGCCATAGCCCTGAGTCCTTCACCCAGAATTCTGCAATCCAAAAAGCTGTGGAGAGAGAGCAGCCTTCCAGTAGACTCTGGCCCCAGCCATGTGGAAGTAAGCAGACTCTGTTCCCCTCAGGGTCAGTATCATTGCATTAAAAAGGAACAAATGTTAATGAATGTTTTGCCCACATGATGTACATGCACCACGTGTGTCTGGTACTCTTGGAGTACAGAAGAGGGCACCACACCCCCCGGAACTGGAGTCATGGAAAGTTAGAAGTCACTGTGTGGATGCTGGGAACGGAACCTGGGTCCTCTGCAAGAGCAATGAGTGCTCTCGACACGCTGAGCCATCTCTCCAGCCCCCTGCTTGTGTTTGTTCAGAAGTGACCAATGCACTGAACTACAGGATGCCATTGCAGGTCTTCCAGGAGGGAGATCTCCTGGAAATGTTCCCTGGTCTCGCCTTATCTAAAGTCAACACTTTGCCAAGGCTTATTAGTGAAGTAGAGAAACTACCACAGAGGCTGGGAAATGACATCAGCCTGGAAATTAATTCAGAGCAAGATAAAGAGAGGATGAGCCATCCGCCAAGCCTAGGACTTGGCTTGTCTCTGCTCACAGCCCTGTTCTCTGTGGGATCTCAGCTTTCATTTAATAAAAGAAGCCAAATTCCAACTAAGTTCTATAAAGCAGGCCTCGGTGGCCAAAAACAAAACAAAATACAGCAGCAACAACAAAAAAAAATCAACCCACAACAAACCAACCTTTGTGTCAGGACTGCTGGGAGTGTCAGCCGCATCCAGGCAGGCAAGGACCCCAGCTGGATCTGACCAACTTTGCAGGTGTCTAAGATAGTTGCCTGCCAAACTTCTAAGGGAAAATCCACCCAAAAGGGGACAGCCCTTTACGTTCTTGCAATGCTTCCACACAGGCCACTAAACTAATGCTCTAAACAGATGCAGGAGAATCCTTCATCCACGGATACTTTCTGGTATCCATGGCCATTTGGACAAGATTTCCACTGGCATGTGTGTCAGCTGCACCCATCTGCTCAAAACATGCTTAAATATATTTCTCCAACTCCTTTGGACTCCTGGGTCCATGTACTGTTACCTAAGGCTCCTTAACTTCTGCACATGACAGAATGGAACAACCTCAAGGGAGGAGATGATAAAGGGACTGTCTCATTAGCCAGACGTGGAGCTAGACAGATGAGATGGCTTAGCAATCAAGAACACTTACTGTTCTTGCAGAAACCCAAGGTTTAGCTTCTAGCACCTACAACTGTCTGTAACTCCAGTTCCAGATGATACAATGTCCTCTACTAACCTTGGTGGGCCCCTGTACACACATAGTGCACATCAACTCACACAGGCACACACACACATACACATAAATACAAATAAATAAATAAATAAATAAATAGCAATCCAGATTCATAAATAATTAAGTAAGAAAGTAAGAAACCAAGACTTGCTGGGCAGTAGCACTTGGGAGACAGAGACAGGTGGATCTCTATGAGTTCAAGGCCAGCCTCGTCTACATAGTGAGTTCCAGGACAGCCAGGGTTACAAAGAGAAACCCTGTCTAGAAAATAAAAAATAAAACAAAACAACAAACAAAAACAAGACTCAAGGATATGGGACTGATTGTGGACACATGGCTTATAGATGCCAAATTGAGATTCTGAATATTCTGTTCCCCCAAAATTCTGTGCCTACATCTTTCTCAAGACAAAGGATATAGATCTGGCCATGAATCCTCATTTCTTATGGCATGGTGAGGAATAACTTCATATTTCTTAGTCTAAGACTCAATAATGGCTCAAGTGTCAAAGCTACATGGTTTGTTTGGTTTGGTTTCTTCGAGACAAGGTTTCTCTGTGTAGAGTTGGAGCCTGTCCTGGAACTTCATTTGTAGACCAGGCTGGCCTTGAACTCACAGCGATCACCTGCCTCTGCCTCCCAAATGCTGGGATTAAAGGCATGGGCCACCACTGCCCTGCTCAAAGATACATGTTGACTGACTACATGTTCACTACTCTAACAGTGAAATGATGGTTGAGCTGAGCATTGCCACTAACAGCTATCAGGAACTTAGTGAAAACTCTTGGTGTTCTACAGTTCTTCCCCTGAAAGAGTCTGGGCCATACTAAGTCCCCATAGTACATCCTCCAAATGGCTACTGTCAATATGTACTCCAACTCCCTTTGGCCAACCTTCTTCTACTTCAACGTGTAGACAGTTACCAACTACTTTTCTCAAACTCCCTTGAATCTAGAATTTGAAGTTTGAGCTGGGCTCTATCAACTGCACAACTCTGAAATGATCTGGATTACGTCCCAAGTTAACTGGGCAGAGGCAGGCAGCCGAACTATCTGACCCTGGATTAGCAAAAGCATCATATTGCAGGGATTTGGGGGTTGGGGGCAGGGCAGAAGAGAGCACCCTAACCCAGCAGCTGCCTCAGCTAACCCAACAGTTGCCTCAGTGGGTCTGCACTGTAGGCTTCTGAGACATTCCTAGGAGTTCCATGTCCCTGGTTCATTCAGTGCCATGTAATTAACCATTCTTTGCTTAAAACAGTTGCAGTGCATTCTGTCATCTGCAACTAAGCTTGCATAGTCTCTTCCAACAATAAAAATCTACTTCATCTGCATTCAACTTTAAAACTTTGAGGCCAGACAGGGCCATGGTGGCACATACCTCTGATCCCAGCACTTGGGAGGCAGGGGCAAGTGGATTTCAGTGAGTTTGAGGCTAGCCTGGTCTACGAAGTGAGTTCTAGGACAACCAGGACTGTCCCACAGAGAAACCCTGTCTAAAAAAACAAAAACAAAAATAAAAATAAACAAAAAACCGAGGCTGAGGCTGGAGTGTCTGCCGAGCACGTCTGATGCCCTGGTTTGGAGTCCCAGTACTGAATTCAATAAGTTAATTAATTCACTCATATTTCTCTATTTCCCCTTTTCCCTCTTCCACTGAGTTCATTTCTTCAGATTTCCTCTTCTTGCTATGATTGCCTACAAATGGTATCACTCCTGTCTGGGCGCCGTGGGCCGTGGCCTTCTTCCTTCCAGGTCTGTATTTTTGTTTTCTGTTGGCTGGTGTTCCTCCCATGGGTCAGACACTTAACTGGGTGTTGAGAATACAAGATCAGAAGGCTGTGTTCCTGATTTTGCTGATCTTGAAGAGGAGTTTGGTTGGCCAAATGTGCAGCCATGAAGATGGTGAGAAGTCCAGTGGGACAGGACAGGCAGTGATTCTATCGACATGCGGTTTCCCTTCTCTTCTAAAAAGTAAACAGGTAGTTTTTGTTTGTTTTGGTTATGGTCTTTTGGTTTTTGTGTTTGTTTGTTTTTGAGACAGGGTTTCTCTGTGGGACAGTCCTGGCTGTCCTGCAACTTGCTTTGTAGACCAGGATGGCCTAGAACTCAGAGATTTGCTTGCCTTTGCCTCCCGAGTGCTAGAACTAAAGGCGTGCGCCACCACTGTTCAGCTAAAAGTAAACTGATAGTTTTAACTATTTAAATAATGACTTAAAACAATATTTAGAAATGATCAATAATTGATTATAAATATAATTATAATTGATTAATAATAATGAAAATACCTTTATGAAATCCATTATTTAAAAGAGAGAGAGAAAGTGACAACAAGGTGGGCCATCAGTAAAGGTGCCTTCTGCCAAGCCTGAAGACCCAAGTTCAAACTCAGGACCCATCTAACAGGAGAGAGATGTCTCTCACAGTGTAAGCCACAGCACGCACACATACACAAAATAAACAGATTCAAAGCAATTTAAAAAAAAATGACAAATTAGGATCACCGAAGAATTTGCCAATCAGTTGATAATCTTCATTCATAAAGGAAACTAACACTTCTTGTTGGGTTTTCTTTATTTTTTTTTTTTTCCAAGACAGAGTCTCATTGTGTAGCTCTGAATGTCCTGAAACTCACTATGTAGACCAGGCTGGCTTCAAATTCACCTAGATCCGCCTGCCTCTGGGATTTAATGCTGGGATTAAAGAAGTACACCTCTATGCCCAGCTATGGTTTGTTTTGTTTTGTTTTGTTTTTGAAACATAGTTGTGTGGTTACACAGATTGGTTTATTTGGGTTTTTTGTTTGTTTGTTTGTTTGGTTGGTTGGTTTTTTTTTTTTTTTTTTTTTGGTTTTTCGAGGCAGGGTTTCTCTGTTTAGCTTTGGAGCCTGTCCTGGAACTAGCTCTTGTAGACCAGGCTAGTCTTGAACTCACAGAGATCACAGCTTGGTTTAACAGAAACTACTGTCTTCAGCTTCCCAAGAGCTGTGATTATAGCCTGGATGCTTCAACTATGGGTATGCATCATCACACCAAGCAGGAATCAAGCATTCTTCTTCCTTTCCTAATAAACTATCCCTGTGAAACCACACAGAATGTGAGGGGAAAATCTGTCTCTACAGAAATATGCCTTCTTGCCAGGTCGTGGTGGCACATGGGAGGCAGAGGCAAGACAATCTCTGTGAGTTCGAGGCCAGTCTGGTTTACAGAGCGAGTTCCAGGACAGCCAAAGCTACACAGAGAAATCCTGTCTCGAAAAACCTAAAAACAAAACAAAACAAAAAAAAACGAAGAAATATGCCTTCTGGGGGTCTCTAAGGGTGTGTGACTCGGTGGGAAAGCATGTGATTAGCATGGGCAAGGCCTCAAGGTCCATATCAGCTAACAGATGAACAGAACTGGAATATCACTATTTTGCAATACTAAAATATTTATGCCCTAAGCATCAACAGCTCCTGCCATCACAAACAGGTAACAAACACGCACGGCCTCTGTATGGAACCCAACCTTTCACCTTCTCACACACACTAACATATTCAAGCCAAAACCAAATAACTGACCAAGCATACCGAGCAGTGCTGTCCCATACAGCTTTCTATGATGGGAATCTCCATCCCAAATTGGCCAATTCAGAAGTACTAAGGACTTTTGCTTTTAATCCTATGTGACTAAAGCTACACCTGACTAGGACTATCCTGTTGGACAGTGCACCCTTATCCCTAAAATCCATTTGAAGTTAAGAGGCTGAGAAATGCCCAAGGTGACTGACTGAGCAAAATCTAGACTGTTGGGACCTCCACAAAGCAAATGACCCATTGCTCCAACAATTAACTTGCAAGTACATAAAAAGGGGAAGGAAAAAATGTGTAAATTAAAAGCAGCTAAAGGCCATGCCAAATGTCAATCACAGTGTGTGGACATTACGTGGACCTGATTAAACAAACTGGAGGAGGAGAGTAGGCATTTACAAGCCATTTAACAATGTGAACACATAATTCAAGTGGGTGTGATTGGGCATTTGGAACCACTTATAATTGAAATACAGTCAGCCATTGCTTAATGATGGATCCATTCCGAGAAAAGCCCAGTTAGGCAATTTTACCATTGGGTGGACATTACAGAGTGTATTTATACAAGCTGAGCTGGCTAAGACGTCACGCAGCATTATAATCTTACAGGATCACAGTTCTATGCCTGGCCCGTAGTTGTGTAGAACTTGACTATAGTATATCTGAAAACTGCTTCACGTCTTACATGGGAAGGTGGGGGATAGAAGCCAGTAAGGGCCGGGCAGTGGTGGTGCACGCCTTTAATGGGAGGCAGAAGCAGGCGGATTTCTGTGAGCCTGGTCTACAAGAGCTAGTTCCAGGACAGCCTCCAAGGTCACAGAGAAACCCTGTCTCAAAAAAAAAAAAAAAAAAAAAAAAAAAAAAAAAAGAAGCCAGTAAGGATAGGCTGGGACTAAGTGAGAGACATCTACTATTTTGTCTTTGAAACTCTTCATAATTAAAGCTGATAGGAAAAAAAGGGCACACATTCGACACATACTGTCACCACCCACAAGAGACCCAAATGAAAGGTGAAATACTAGACCAAGGTGCCTTTGATCCCACAAAGATCAGCCTGCCTCTGCCTTCAGTGCTGAGATCAAAGGCATGTGCCACCAAGCCTGGCTGCCCCTCTGCAGAACTCACAAGGAAGGGGAAGGCCACAAGAAAAGAGAAGATTAGGATGGGTAAGAACAGGAATTCACCTGCTAGTCCCTGCTTGCACAGGCGTCCTGCTAGCCATAGTGAGTAAACTCACAAAGTTCACCCTAGATTTTTGTTTGGGTGAATACTTAGAGACCAGGGACACCTGCATTCCCAGGGTTTGTCTAGCCCACAGTTAGAGATCTGCAAATGAGGTCCTTGATTGGCCCAGATGTGCATTTCTCCCCACCACAACCTGGTTTATAAATTACAGAATCCTTAGTCTTAAAGAGATCACGTCATAACCTGCCCCAAAGCCCACAATGGAAGGTCAGACAAGCAGGGATGCGCTCTATCTTCCCAGGCTGGTGCCAAGCCTTCTTCCCAGACATCTCACCAGTCAACACAACCAGGTAGTGGAACCCCAGCTTCCTGCTGCAAGGCAGCAGCAATAACAAAACCTTCACCTGGGGCTGTCAGCTGACTTCCTACTGGGCAGTCTGTGCTAATGGTTCCCCCCTCATTGTTTTTTTTTTTTTTTTTTTTTTTTTCTCATTTAACTCACATAATTCTTCACGGCTTTGAGGAGCAAAATGTTCCAATTCAAGTTGTTCTGCCTCAGAAGCCTTCCAAAGCTGTTGCTCTGCAGATGTAGGAATGCTGTTCTTGGCTTGGCCCTTCCACTCGCTCCCATCATCTCCTAGGCTTCATTTCCCACCCCGTGTAGCCAACTCTGTCCCTGATCCTAACGGGTACATTTCCTATCCTTTGCTCATTAGAACATTGATTCCTTGCCTTACTCAAGCACAGGACTCAGCCTACATCGCCCTAAGACCAGTCACCCTCATTTCTACAACCTTCTGGTCCATATCAAAACCCCTTCCCAACTCAGCAATCACATCTTTGCTGGTGCTCCCAGTCTGGTCCTCACTCTCCTCTACAGAGGCAGGTGTCTCCCCTGCCAGACCAGTGAACATCCATGGTTAGCACGCATACAACGTACTTTGCTCATTGTGTCTCACACTGAATTAGGTAGAGATCCTGAAGATTTTATAGATAAGGAACCCGAAACCCAGAACAATAAAGAACTGCTTAAGCTTGCATGGTTCCGAAGAACTTACAAATGCCTGTTCTTAGATACTTAACCACTACTGCTAGAGTGTTCTGGAAGGAACGCACTGAAGTAGGAGTGTTTTATCTCTTGGCTGTCTTGCACACAGCAGACATAATGTATAATGGCTGTTTTGTTTTTTGTTTTTGTTTTCCTCTGGGCAGGGCACAGGCTCAAACCTGCCCCTTCTTTGGTCCTACAAGCCCACTGCCCAATGTGTGTCTTCAAGTTTTAAACCTAAGTCATTAAAACAGTACACATGGCTGCAGCTGCAACTCACTTACATGGTGCTTGTTGAACATGGAAGGTGGGGTGGATCAGGTCTATGGGGGCAAATATATGCCATGCTGTGAAAGGACCTCATCCTTGAATGGCTTTCTTTCTCTTCCAGTCAAAAAAACTAAACCTTTTTGTTTTTGTTTTGAAACAGTGTCACTGTATGTAGCCCTCTTTGGCTTAAACTCCACTAAGTAGACCAGGCTGGCCTAGAAAGGAAGGGTAGGAACTTGAACGTCTTCAATGAATAAAAGCTCCCTAGGAAATGGAGAAGGGTAGGGAGCATGTTGCTTGTTAACGGTCTGCAAATATGCCCAAGCCCCTCCCCCACCACAGAGGCAATTTATCTTGGAAACGACTAGTTTATTGACTCCCTTAATCCAAAATTCCAACACTTGTGTCTGCCGAAGGCAGCAAAGAGATCTTCCAAAATCTCATGAGACTGGCTTTCTCTTTACCTACAAGAGGTTGGAGGAGGGACAAACTAACGAATTACTGTCCCTCCCCAAACAACCTTACAATTGTCTTCCTAGCCTGGTGATAAATATGCAAGTGGGGCACTTTGTAGAATTTCCCAAAGGGCAAGAGCTATCTGCTTCAGGAAAAATTTCCCTCCTACTTAACCCCACCTGGCCCAGCAGCCTCCGGACTGCTCACCCTAAACCTCGATGCACTCGTGCACTCGGTGAAGTATACCGCCCCCAGCTCACAGCATCCTAAAGTCTTTCCGGTGTTCTGGCTTCAAATCCTAATTCAGAACCAAATGCTCCCCGGCCTACCCCTGGGGAAAGCAAAGACTGCTCTCTTTTTTTCCACCTAATCCTTGGGTTCACCCTTCCCTCCCGGCATCCGCCTGGGAGCCTGGGTAGCCGATACTCCGTGGCACCCTAGAATTATGGATCTCTTTATACAAGGTGGCACTATAGCCGGCCACTAGGATCTGGGGTTTATGCATAAAACACGCCGCCTCCCCTCCCCCTCTAGCTGGCTGTGAGTCAGCGGGGCAGGATTCCTTAATCCTGGGGGTAGCGGATACCTTTGAACAGGTGGTCCTGGAAGTTCCACCCAACAAAGCGCTGATGGCCATCCAGATAAGATGTTGCCTTCTATAGCTTTTGAGGGGAACAGACATTCCAATCCACTGGGGTAGGGACACTAAAAAGTTCTGCAGGTGAGCCCTTTTATCTTTTACGAACTAATTTAATTCTTGAAGATTTGAGAGAAAAGGCAAATCTACAGTGCCCTGCACAACAAGCTACTCGTCTAACAGGCTCCACCGGCACTGGGAATAGCGGTGACTGCGAGGCCCACTGTGTCCCGAAAAACAAGCAGGGAAACAAAACCCTCAGGACCTCAAGGTGCCAAGGACTGCGTCCCAGAGGGCATCACGTCTAAGATCTCGGGTCGCGGTCCTTTTCCACCCGGAGTTTCGGGCCATCTAGTTAACAGTTTGGCCTTGGACACAGGGTGGGCAGCTGAACCCAGGTAGTTGGGCTCGATCTTCAGTGGTTCCCGGAGTCACTGCCAGCGTCAGACAGCCACCACCCTGGAGGCTGGGTCCGCTTAAGATGCTGGCAGCCCGGGCACTGTGGCGCAGGGGACAGGTCGCGCGGAGCCTGGCTGCCGCCCAGGGGCAGGTGCAAGAGTGACGGGCCGGCTTGCGGCGCCTGAGCCCCGGTGCGCGGGCGGGCGCGGCAGGGAGGGGCGCCGGGGCTCCGGAGCCGGACGCCAGGGCGTGGTGCAGGTGGCGGCGGGGGCAGAGTCGACACCCTACCTTGATTTTTGACCTGGCAACCGGGCGCTGCGTGGTTGCCAGGTGTCCATCGGGGCCTTCGGCGTCGTGGAGCTCTGGAGTTTCAGGCTCGGGCGCGCGCGGGGACGAGCTGCTCTCGGTGCCTCCGGGCTCCCCGGCGCTGCTGCTGCTGCTGCTGCTACTGCTGCTGCTGCTGCAGCCGCTGCTACTGCCGCCGTCGCTGCGGCAGTCCTCGGTGGGGTCGGGGAGCAGACAGCCCAGGCTCACTGCTGAGACAGGGGGCCGCACCCCGACACTCAACCACACGCGGCGTCACGCCCGGGCGCCCACGGCAGTTTGACCTGCGGGCGGTGCCGCCGCCCCGCCCCGGACCTGGGCACCACGCCAAGTGGGCGACGTCCCGAGGGTAGACGAGTCAGCCGGGCGATGGGCCCCTCGAACTAACTTAGGGTGCCCGGAGACCGGTCCTCAGGCCATCCTGGCTCCCACGAAACCCCAGGGGCCATGCGCCGCGGAGAACCCCGCGCGCCAAGTTTCCTCTCGCGCCCGCGGAGGCGGGTGTGCCCTCGCCTTGCCTCGCTCCAGAGAGGTTAGCGGACCTTCACGTGAGGCTTAGAGGACGTAGAGGGCAAGGGAACCCCCAGTACCTTCCACCCCCCTTCCAGGGCCACCTCGGCCCGCGCTGCAACCAACGGTCCCGCCGCCAGGCAATTAGCCCTGTCTAGGGAGAAAGCACCGGGCGTTCCAGGTTTCCCAGCCTGGTCCTCGAAACTCCCTTCTGCAAGACCCCCCCACGACCCCAGCCGAGAGGGGAAAGGAGTGGGAACGTCAGCCCTGGTCACGAGCAGGAGGGCCGCGGTCACCCTGCCCCCACCCGGGAGCCCCGCGCCCAGGCCGGGCCCCCGCGCTCCTCACCTGGGATGTAGGTGTCTGCCCTTTTGTCATCCGGGAGCTCATCCCAGCTGCGGACCGAGACTCCCGGGCTCCTCCTCTTCACCAGAAAGACTTTGGGCATGGTGGGATCCCCTCTCCCGACTGCGGCCCCTTCCTCCCCTCTGGTCCCCGCTAGTGGCGGTGGAGGCGCCTGGATCCCCGGGCTCCCGGAGTCCGGAGCCCACCTTCCCGCCTTGCCTGCCCTTTTCCTGCTGCCCCCCCGCCGCGTTGCCCTGACCTCTCCCCTCACTCCGGGTGACTCGCAGCCTCCGGGCTCCGCGACACCTATGCCTTAAATCGCGCGTGAGACCACGCCGGGGAAAAAAGTTTCATAAGGTGGAATAGAAAAGGCACCAGGAAACTTGGGAGTGAGCATGCGCCCTGCAACATAACGGTGTCAACAAGCTCGCTACCTGTCCGACCGGTTCCGGCGGCCGGGGCTGCCTGATCCAGCCCTTCCTTAGGCATGAATGTTTGCAAAAGAATTTAACGTCTGATTCTTCCCCCCTCCTCTTTTTAAAAAAGGAAGAACATTTTTTTTTTTTAAAATCAACCCTCTGCCTCATACCTCCATCATATGCACTTTATAGTATAAACTCTCTAAAACAAGCCCCAGGTCCACTGCTCCCGGCACCCCTCCTACGAGTTGGGGTCTCCCAGGAGTTGGCCCCCACATCCAAAATGAATTTGCCTCCGTCAAGCAAGTCAGAAATTGGCTCTGGACTTCTTGGAAACATTTCCAAGCTTTTCTGGAATCTCGGTGGTCGGATGTGGGAGGGTCCTCAGGTCGCTTGTCAGGTAACGGGAGGGGGGGTTGAGGGCTTAAATTGCCTGTAATCTGGAACACCCCTCGATAGAAAATCTAAAAATCTTGCATCTTTGGAGCACGTCCCTTTACTGATCTGAGCCACTCAATCTAAGGGATAAGGCTAGTTCTACCAAAGCAGCTTTCACCCCAAAACCTTGCACCCCAGGAGTCCCTTCACCCAAGATCAACGCACAATCGAGACAAAAGCCAAGTGCATGACCTGAGAACGCTTATTTAAAGCGAGTCACTAGTCCTCAGCCTGTCCCATTATTGCCTACCCTAGCCACTGGATCCTCAAATTCGGAGGCAGTAAAGGACCCATCCAGGAAGCCATGGATTGAAAATTGATACGTCCTCCCCCTCCTCTGCCCGCAAAGACGAAGCTTTGAATTTTTTGTTTTTATTTTTTATTTTTCCTATTTACCTTCCTTCCTGGAGGGAAGTGTGTGTATCGGGGGGGGGGGTGTGATCTTGTTAAAAAGTTTATAGGGGTGGCCTGCTCACTTTGGGAACCCCAATACCTCTATACAAGGCCCTGTTGCACTGCACCCAGAGCAACCCACACAGCCAACGCCACGGGCGCCCGGCTCCGGGGGTGAGCAGACAAGTGCCAGCTGCTAGAGGCTGCCGGGGCGCGTCTGGCCAGGGGTGCTCAGGCGTCTGCGGTTAACCGAACCACCAGCCTCACCTGCCCATAACACAACCCGATGCGCTCGCGGCCCACATGGCCCGGGGAATCGATACAGAGGCTGTCCCCGTCTTCTTCCGCCTTTGGAATGGCCTTTAGGGATACAGCAGCATACAGCAGCCTGGTAACGGATTTGTGGACTTGGCTGGCGTATTCTCAGAGAGCACAGAGAGGGGGCGCAACTCGGGCGAGGCTGTGTAGGGGGATAAGGCGTCCGCACCATGACTATCGATCTGCCTTCAAAGATTGACCCCATCTGGGATCAACTCTGAATTCTGGTTTCCTCCGAGAAAACTCGTCTAAGAATAAGACGGACTTTGATCCTGGTGAACTAGAGGAGGGAGACGTGTCTATAGCGGCACAAGAAAATGAGGCTTGTTGGCTAAGGAGTTGATGGCGCAGCTTCTGGGCAACTCTGCAGATGTATTTTTATCTGCCAACAAACTGGAGACTTGCTAGAAAGAAGGAGCGTGGTGAATGAAAGAGTAAAAATAAAACCACGAAGCCTCAGAATTATCCTCCATCTTTAAGAATCTTCAAAACTCCATTCAAAATCCCTTATCTTTATTCAAGAACCAGTCAATTCTATTGATAAAACTAGCTTTTCTGCCTTCCTCCCTCCCTCCCTCCCTCCCTCCCTCCCTCCTCTCTTTCCCTCCCTTCTTCCGGATTTCAAATCACTGAACCCCGGGGTCGTTATTTTTGTTATTTAAAAAGGCCGCTTAGACTTGTGGTCTATATGCTTAGAAACCTTAAAAGGTTCTGCAAACTTGGAGGCACTACGAATGAAGAATAAGATAATTGCTTTTATTCTACGATTTGGGGGTATACATCTATGATATTTGCTAGACGTTTCTTTTTTGAGCAGCTTTTTTTTTTTTTTTTCAGAGCTGGGAATTGAACCCAAGACCCCAGGCATGTGCTCTGCCACCGAACTATACTCCCAACACCTAAATTTTTTTTTTAATTGAAAATAGTTAACACAGTGAGTTCCAGGACAGCCAGGATTGTTTCACAGAGAAATCTATTTCAAAAATATTTTTTTTCATATATTATAACGGTTCCCCTCCCCCAACTTGCCAGATCCTCTCTAAGAAAATATTTTAGAGGAAAGGGATCCTAATGTGTTTTTATTCTCTTATTTTTAAAACTCAGTCTTGATAGGTGTTTAGCAACGTCATTAACATACAAAGGACCAGCCTCTGCCTTTAATGCAGCCTCAAAAGCAGTATGCAGATAAACCTAATTAAAAAACAAAACAAAACTTCAGGCTTGATGAAGCAAGAGATGAGAAACAGGATATGATCCACACCGGGTTAAATGCTGGGGATGAAAGTCTTGTATGGGATCCTTAGAATGGGTACCCGGCTCAGTAGAATGCTTCCAGTGCTAGGATGCTCACTATCTCGAATAACTGAGTAGTCTATGGTTAAACATATCTCCTTCAGCTTGTGTTTTCATCTCAACTCTCCTTCTTTCCTGGAGGTGACACACTTTTCTTGAGTCCCCCCACCCCTGCCTTCTCTTCCCACAGTTCAAGTTCAGGTCAGCAGATTTATATATTCTTAGTTAAGGCTTCTTTTCTCCAGAAACTACTGTTAGGTTGGAAATAGACAGGTACAGACCTGCTCAGTGGTACTCACAGAACACACGGCCATAGGAAATAGGGTGCTGCTGGAGGAATAGTCCAATTTTTAACAGACAAGTCAGAAGTATGTGTTCTCTCTGTCTCTCTGTCTCTGTCTCTCTCTCTCTCTGTGTGTGTGTGTGTGTGTGTGTATGTGTGTGTGTTAACCAAATTCACCTGCACAAGCAACACCGGAAAACATAGGCTAATGCTGGTCTCATTCCTCCATTCAATATTTTGTCAGTTTCCCTACTGGTGTATTAAATAGAAAAGAAGTAAAGCTGGGCGTGGCAGAGCAGCCTTTTAACACCTTTAATCACAGCACTTTGGAGGAAGAGGCAGACAGATCTCTGAGTTCAGGGCCAGCCTAGTCTACATAGTGAGTTCCAGATCAGCCAAGGAACACTGTCTAACAACAACAACAACAAAAAGACAAGGGCTAGGCCGGGCAGTGGTAGCACATGCCTTTAATTTAAAGCACTTAGGGAGGCAGAGACAGGCAGATCTCTTTGAATTTAAGGCCAGCCTGGTCTACAGAGTGAGTGCCAGGACAGGCTCCAAAGCTACTCAGAGAAACCTTGTCTCAAAAAAAAAAAAAAAAAGTCAAGGTACAAGGATTTTGATATGATAGAAAAAGATACAACTACCATTTATTATAGTCAGTTTGGATATCTATGTGAACAACCCAGGAGAATCTGTCAGTAGATTACTAAATTAATAGAATTTAGCAAGGTAGGTCATTATATATAAAATGTGTGTGCTATGACTACATTTCTTTTTTAAAAATAATTATTTTTATCATATGTATATTAGCGTTTTGCCTCATATATGTCTGTGTGAGGGTGTCATATCCCCTGCAACTAGAGTTACAGACAGCCACGAGCTGCCATGTGCTGGGAATTGAACCCAGGTCCCCAGAAAGAGCAGCCAGCCAATGCTTTTAACTGCTTAGCCATTGTGCTAGCCCCATGACTACGTTGCTAAATGCAGGCGGCAGTCAGGAAAATAAACCCATGAAGAGGAATGGCTTACAGTAGCATCAACAACATGAAGATCCTGGAAATAAGACCTTTTTGAATGTGCAGGTTTATTCTGGAGAAACAAAGACATTAAAGAAGATACTAATCAGTGAACACACCATGTGACAGGCTGGGAGATTCCAAACCAGGAAGAAAGCTTAAGTCCACCTGTAGATTTTTTTAAAAAATATTTTATTATGTATACAGCATTCTGCTTCCATGTATATCTGCACACCAGAAGAGGGCACCGGATCTCATAATGGATGGTTGTGAGCCACCATGTGGTTGCTGGGAATTGAACTCAGGCCCTCTGGAAGAGCAGTCAGTGCTCTTAACCTCTGAGCCATCTCTCCAGACCCCATCTGTAGATTTCTTAAATTTTCATTTACTTACTTAGTTTGGAGTACTGGGTTGTATCCCTAGTGCTCGCCCATGCAGTACAAATGTCCTGCCATTGAACTACAGCCTGGCTCTCATCTATAAATTTAATACAATCCTTTAGAGCACTTGGAACAAAAGGCCTTTTCTGCTCTGTGAGAAACTTGTTCCAAAGTTCTGCAGGAGCCAGGATTGGTGGTGGTGCACACTTGCGGTCCCACCACTCAGGAAGCAGTGGTGAGAGGGTTTATGGTCACCTGGGCTAGTAGTGAATTTCAGATCAGCCAGGGTTGCATAGAGACTTTGAGTCTGTGTGTGTGTGTGTGTGTGTGTGTGTGTGTGTGTGTGTGTGTGTAAAGAGTCAATGTTTCTAAAGGACTATTGTATGGACCCAATGTAGGCAGAGTTTTTGGTCTGGACAGCCAGCTCCCAAATAACCACACAGAGATTTCTTATTAATTATGAAAGCTCAGCCAATAGCTTAGGCTTGTTTTAGCTAGCTCCTAAAACTTTTTTTGGGGGGGCGGGATTGAGACAGGGTTTCTCTGTATTGGTTTGGAGCCTGTCCTGGAACTCGATCTGTAGACCAGGCTATCCTCGAACTCACAGAGATCTACCTGCATCTGTCTCCAGAGTTCTGGGATTAAAGGCATGCAACACCACCACCCGGCTAGCTCCTAGTACTTAAATTAACCATTTCTATAATCTATGTGCTGCCCCAAGGCTCATTTACCTCATTTATGTACTTTTCTTGCTTCTTCTGCATCTGGTTGGTGACTCCCCAGACCCTGCTCTTCTCCCTAACATTTCCTCTGCCCAGAAAAATCCTGCCTAGTTACTGACCATTTAGCTTTTTTTAATCAAACCAATCACAGTGACATATATTCACACAGTGTAAAGGAATATTCCACAACCCAATGGATCAGATGCCAATAGAACTGTAAAAGGAGTAGCATGAATGCTCCCCAGCTTTCAACTGGGATTCTATAACATGTGTAAAGCTCCCAGTTAGGAACCAGCAGGGCCTTTCCCACTTGAGCCAGGAGTCTCCAGGGAAACGTTCCAACTGTCTACTCAGTCTGCAAATATAGTGGAAGTTTCCTGAGAAGGTCTCACTGTCTCCTCCTCTGAGGCATGCCATGGTTTGGGAAAAGCAGGAGAGTTTTCTCACTTGCTCTAGGACATGCCTTCCCTGTAGTCTTTCTCAGTGGTAAACTGCTTCTTTCCGGCCTATGTGGTTCTAGGCCGGCTGGCTCTACCCCTCCTCTGGGAGGAGGACATCTCACTCAACTAATTAGAGCCTCTGTCAACTTGGCCATAGTGACCGCCTTAGTGTCAAACATGAGACCCAAACAGAATCAGCTCTGAAGATGAGCAAGGGAGGAGAGCCCTGTCCTCTAGGGTGTGGGAGTGATCAAGCCTGAGGTAGGAGCTTCCTGCAAAGGATGCCAAGGAAGGAAGGGAAGGCTGGAAGCAAGGCCTTTTCTGCTAGAGCTGTGAAAGCACAGTGAACCTTAGAAGACAGTGGCTGAGGCCCAATGTCTCTTCACTATTTCTGCAGCCACAGCTGAGAGAGGCCACTGGTGCATGAGTAGAGCTAACATCCTGCCAGTGACATCATAAAGAATGGTTAGGGGACAGTACTATTATTCTAAAGGAAGGTGGCCCTTCAAGTAGGAGAGTCTGAGATCTCAAAGTCCTTTCCTGCTCTTCCTTGTTTCCCTCCCCCCCCACACACACACTGTTGTAGACTAAACTATGCATATTGTCTCCCACAAAAAAGGTATCTTTGTGTCCATTCATGGAAGCCATGGAAGAAACCATGAGTGTGACTTTACCTGGAACAAAGGTCTTTATGGGTATACTTAAGGATTTGAGATTAGATTACTCTCAATTATCTGGGAGGACACTAAATGTCATTATAAACATCATTAGGAGAGAGAGAAGGAGGTAGATTATACAGATAAAAGGTTTGCCTTGTGACCATAGAGGCAGAGCTTGGAGTAATGGCACCATTACTCCAAGAAATGGTGGTAGTCATAGGAACTGCAAAAGGCAGGAGTATAGGGCCCTGCTGACACCCTGGTTCCAGCTCAAGGGTACAGATAGAGGATTTCTGTCCTCCAGAACTATGTAAGATTGCATTTCTGGGGTTCTTTATTTACGTCGTATATGTTTATGTGTGTAGTGTAGGGGTGTGTGGGATGAGGTTGTGCACACATGCCCTTGCAGAGGTCCGAGAAGAGCTTCCTTCAGGTGTCCTCTTCTCTTTCTCTTTGCTCTGCTCCTCTGAGGGTCTGAACCCAGAGCTTGCAAACCTCAGAGATCGTTCTGTCTCCATTCCTTCAGTGCTGGGGTCACAGGTGTTCATAGGACCACTCCCAGCTTTGAACATGGGTGATGGGATCTGAACTCCAGTCCTCTAACTGTGAGCCACCTCTCTACCCCAAGCCTCCTGTGTTTTAAGCCACCAAGGTTGTGCCGGTTACAGCAGCCATGGGGAACCAATGCTCCCATAACCCCTGCTGTTCCCTCCCGCTCCTTTAGTGCTTCCTCCTCTGCCTTCTTTCTCTGATCATATTCCATATTTTCCCCCAGCCCTCCTTATTAACTCGGCAAAGGAAGTGTTAATTTGATAATTAATGTCCCTTCCATACCTCTTCGTTAGGTAACTTTAGTTTCTGTCCTTGAATGTCCTCTGTGTTATTAGTCTCCTTTGTTTTTCTTTTCTTTAAGATTTGATGCCAGGCCGGGTGGTGGTGGTGCACACCTTTGATCCCAGTGCTCAGGAGGCAGAGGCAGGTAGATCTCTGTGATTTTTGAGGCCAGCCTGGTCTACAGAGTGAGTTCCAGGACAGCCAGGGCTATGTAGAGTAACCCTGTCTCAAAAAGATTTGATTTTTATTTATGGAGTGGGGTGAGGGGGATGGGATATGCTCACGTATGCAGCTTCCTACTGGAGGCCAGAAGAGGGCGTCAGATTCCCATTAGTCAAGCCATTTGACATTGTTTCATGCAATGAGTCATACACAAAACTCTGCCCAGGTACAATGTAAGGATGTTCGGCAGCCATGTTGTAACAATGAGGAAGTTAACATGATACTGAAAATCTAAAAGCAAGAGTTGGCAAAGCAGAGAGCCTGAACCTTTGAGGGCTTGAGCAGCTGAAACAAGGCCGAGACTGTCAAGTTCATAAAGGGCATGGAAGAAAGGGCTTTCTATTTATTTTTGCAACAATAAGTACCCAGCACACTCAATGTTTTAGGCTTGATAAAGCCTGATTTAGATGATATTGGAGAGAGAATGTTCTTCTTTGCAGCACTCCCCTAATATTCATATGGTTATCTTACATGTGTAACTTACTCTATACACATATCAAGAAAGTTCATTATTTCGGGTTTCGTGTTGCCTCAGCTGTGTCATGTGTCAAAATAGAATTCATCTGGGCACGGGAACTCATATCTCTAATTTTAACACTTCGGAGGCTGATACAAGAGGATCACAAGTTCAAGGCCAGCCTAGAGTACAAATAGTGAGACCTTGTCTCAAAAATTCGACAACTACAGGCCAGGCATTGGTGGTGCACACCTTTAATCCCAGCACCGGGGAGGCAGAGACGGGTGGATCTCTGTGAGTTCAAGGATAGCCTGTTCTAGAAAGTAAGTTCCAGGATAGACAGAGCTGTTATACAGAGAAACCCTGCCTCAAAAACAAAACAAAACAAAACAAAATCCTACAACTAGGAACTAGAGAAATGTTCAGTGGTTAAAAGCACTAGCTGTTCTTCCAGGGAACCTGGGTTCAATTCCCAGCACCCACATGGCAGCTCACAATTATCTATAACTTCAATTCCAGCATATCTAACACCCTCTTCTGACATGTGAGGACACCAGGCGTACATACACATGCTGCATAGACATGCTTGCAAATAAAACAACCATACACATAAAAAATAATAAAATTAAATTTAAAAAGTCAAAACTAAAAAAGCTGGGTGTTGATGGCACACACCTTTAATCCCAGCACTCGGGAGGCAGAGGCAGGCAGATATCTGTGAGTTCGAGGCCAGCCTGGCCTTCAAAGAGGGTTCCAGGACAGCCTCTAAACCTACAAAGAAAAAAAAAGTCGAAACTTATGGCTAGGGAGTAACACAGCAGGCAGGTGCTGGCCTAGCAGGCCTAAAACTACAGGCCTTAATTCCCAGAGTTATCAAATCTCCTTCAGGTTATTTATTTTTTCAGTTTAGATAAAATCTCACTGTAGCTTGGGCTAGCCTCAAACTCACTGAGATCTATCTGCCTGTTTCTTCCACCTGAGTGTTGGGATTAAAATCGTGTGCCACCACACCTGCCAGATTTTAAATAAATATTTATTATTATTATCAGCGTGTGTGTGTGTGTGTGTGTGTGTGTGTGTGTGTGTGTGTGTGTGTGTGTGTGATGTGTGGCCTGTGGGCATGAGTGGGCTAGTACCAGCCTGAATGTGGAAGTTAGATAAAGGACGGCTTCTGGAGTTGGTTTTTCCTCCCACTGTGGGGTGAAGGGATTGAACTCGGGCCATCGGGTTTTCACAGTAAGCATTCTGCCTGCTGAGTCACCTGGCTTGTGCTAAGTCCCCATCAACACTGCTGAGTTGCTGTTGTACTCAGATCACTGCTTTATTGTCCCGGGAAATATTTGTCATGTGAGTACCTGAAGCTCCTGCGTGGTGAGCAGGGCATCTTTCTCAGTCTACCCACAGTGCAGTTACCTTCTTCCTGGATCAGTCACAGCACAGTTACCCATCTTTCTGGATCAGTCTATGCACAGTTAGTTACCCGTCTTCCTGGAACAGTCTATGCACAGCACAGCTAGTTACCTGTCTTCCTGGATCAGTCTGTGCACAGCGCAGTTACCCATCTTCCTGGGTCTTTATGTTCCTTCTGCATGCTATAGGCGCTTGCATAACCATAACTCTGGACTTTGGAGGTGTTCTGTTGCTCCCTAACTACTGAAAATAAAGGTCAACTTAGAGGCAAGTAACATTTCCTCTGTGGGTGACTCCATAGTTGATGACATTGGTATTTGGTAGCTCTGCCCTCACTAGAATCTCAGACTTCTTTCTTTCTAACCAGTAGAATGACAAGGTATGGCGTTTCCCACTCAAATTTAAAATGCCCAACCTAAGGACCGGAGAGGTGGCTCAGCAGTTACAAGTGCTCAGTGTTATTGCAGAAGACCTGGGTTTGGTTCCTGGCACCCACATGGTGACTTAAAACTACCTGGATCTGACTTCCTCTTCTGACAGCCATGGGCTCCTCCCCACACTCCATGTATATATATTCATGCAGGTTCACACACATACATATTAAATAAATGAACTGTAAAAAAAAAAAAATCCAACCCCTGAAGTGGATGGGAAGCCACCTTCAAGAGACAACACCACACTACAGGATAGATAAGTAGCACAAAATGTCCAGGATCACCAGTGATCTCTGACACCGGCTAGGATAATAAGAATCAGGAATCACTGCAGGTGGACTTTTCTTTCCTGCCCTCCAGTTCCCAAATAACGGCAATGAGGCTTAAGGTTAATCATAATTCCTCGACTAATAGCTCAAGCTTGTTCCAAGCTAACCCTTACATTTTAGATCACCCCATAATTCTTATCTACTCTCTGTCACATGGCGGTAATTTATTTCAACACAGGATGCTCATCTTGCTTCTTTCTGCATCTCTCTCAGCTTTCCTGATTGCGTCCTTCTTCTTCCCAGTATCCTTAGTCTGGTTCTCCCGCCTAACCTAATCCTGTCCAGCTATTGGCCAGTCAGCGTCTTTATTCAACCAATCACAATGACAAATCTTCACAGTATACAAAGGGATCATTCCATAGCAGAGCACAGTTGGGAAGCCAGGCTAGGCAAGATTTGGGAGATCCTTAAAGATGGAAAAGGACTCCAGACTGGGTGTGATGGCCCATGTCCATAATCTCTTGTTGAGTGATTCTTTCAGGATAGAAATGAACACACATCTATTCACCCTAGGCAGGGCACCAAGGACAAACCAAAGAAATCATTCCACACCAGTCTAGTTTAGTAAATCAGGGAGTACGTGGGGTTTCTTACACGATCAGGGGGGACTCAAATGCAGCTTTGTCAGTGAGAAGAACAGCCTGGAAAGCTGTCATGGTGCTGAGTATAATATTGTGGAGTCCTCCAGTGTTTTTGCTACTGTGGTGTTTTGAATGAAAGTGGCCCCCATAGGCTCATATATTTGAAATGCTTAGTCCTCAGTTGATGAACTGTTTGAGGATTAGAAGAATTAGGAGGTGCCCTCCCATCTGCCTGCTGCCTGCAGACCAGGATGTGAAGCTCTCAGCTACTGCCCCAGGGCCATGCATGTCTGCTTCCTGCCACAATGATCATGGATTAACCCTCTGAAACAGTAAGCAAGCCACCAATCAAATGCTTTCTTTTATAAGAGTTGCCTTGGTTATGGTGTCTCTTCACAGCCATAGGATAGTAACTAAGACAACTACCATAAAGAAGCCAAGTTGAAGCTAAGGGAGTAGTTATCTCTGTCCCTTCAGCTGAGTCCTTCATGTCAGAGATGGGCACAAACCAATGAAGTACATCTCTCTCACGATTGTTGGCCCTGCCTCTTGCACCTCCAACTACTTAGATTACACCCACAGCCAAGGTCTGGCATCATGGAGGAACATATGGCCACCCAGAAGACCATAAACAACCCCTCTGAGAGAGGTGGTGAAATGGCCATGGGGCTGCTCATTATATTGTACCTGTAAGTTCTAGAGCTGTCAAGCCTTCCCAGAACTGAATGGGAGGCTTGCTAGCATAGCCTTCCATGTTCCTACTCTTACTATGCCTGTTATGGATTTGATAGCTGCCCGGAGAAAGCTGCCAAGTACCTGATGTCAAGAAGGTGGTGACTGCCGGGTGTGGTGGCACATGCCTTTAATCCCCAAATGGCACAGGCAAAGACAGGCAGATCTTTGTGAGTTCTAGGTTAACCAGGGAGACCCTGGCTCAAAAACAAAATCAAAAACAAAACCAAGTGGTGCAGGCATCTGAAGGTCCCCTGAAATACATCCAAGAGCTGTGTTGTCTACTACTACTTTAACAGACATACCCATTCTTCCTTTGATACTGGGGCCAGAATCGCCCTCAATGGCCATTTTTTCAAGCCCATCTCCTAGAATTACAGTGAGTTTGGCTAAAGCAGCTAAAATGGGAGACCTTGGAGTCCACATGGCTGTGATGAATAAGGAGGCCTGCCCACACTACCACCCCAGCAAAAACACCAGAGGAAGGGGTTGTCCCTCAGTTGCTGGGGAGTTCCTGGCTCAACTCAGTTCCCAACACTGAGCATCTCTTAGTTCCTATCCCAAACCCCCAGATGAGTGGGAGGAGCTTAGGAAGCACTACTATTTCACATACCATCAATAAAGCTCACTGCGCCATCACACCCCCAAATTCATACTTGATTGTGTAGGCTATCCAAGAGGTTTGGAGCTGGAGGGTGAATAGTCAGACCTTTATTAGGATGAATTCTGCAAGGGAGAGAGAGGTGCTAGGGTTTGAATGTAGGGTTCCCCTTAAAATTATTGTTGAAATTTAATCCCAAATGTGGTAGAACTGAAAGGTAGGGTCTTTTGGAAAGTGATTACCTTTGGATGGTTCCATTCATAAATGAATTGATGTCTCTAAAAAAGAGACCCAGAAAGAGATCACCTATCCTGTCCTCTGCCTTCTGATGTGAGGATGAGGCAGCACACACCTGTGAGAACATCCTGATCTTGGACCTCTAGAACAGTAAGTAATTGACTTCTGTGCTTTATAGATCATGCAGTCTGTGGTATTTTGTTGTAGTAGAACAAATAGACTGAAATGATACTGTATCTGTTATATTCGGTACTGCCTCTTTAGATAGGGTTTCAACACAAACTGGCTTAGTGGCTTCAACTCAGCTATTAACATCCATCCCATGTCTGTCTGTCTGTCTGTCTGTCTGACTGACTGTCTGTCTGTCTGTCTGTCTGTCTGTCTATCTATCATTTATTTCATTTCTCTTCTGTAACATAAAGTTGCCTCCATTTATTTTTAATGAATGTCTCATTGTGTAGCTATGGATAGCCTGAAACTCACTATGTAGACAACATTGGCCTTGAACTTGTGGCAATCCTCCTGCCTCTGCCTTCTGAGTGATGGTATTACAGGCATGTGCCACTATGCCTGGATTCCCTCTAAATACTTCTGCAGTCATATTCCACACATTGTGTTGTGACAATAATCTCATTATACTCCAATTTTTGTTTCTTTGGTTCAAATTTGTGTATCTTTTCTGAATTTCCAAATATTTGTGCATTTTAAAAGTTTAAATACCCTACTTTATTTCTCTCTTTTCCTATACATCCATTGGGGGGGGGAAACTGCTTTTGATTGTAAGGAAGCATCTTATTTTACCTGAATCTTTAAACCAATGTTTCAATTGAAAATGGAAATAGTTGGTGGCTATTTTCCTTCCAGCTCTTTAAAGAAATCCCAATGTATTCAGGGTCCCATTGTTTCTGTTGTGAAGTAATCCCAATGTATTCAGGGTCCCATTGTTTCTGTTGTGAAGTAAGCTGTAAATCTTCTTGTTCTTCTTGTTGTTTTCCCAATGCAGCAGTGACCTTTTGCCCCTTGGGCTGATTCTTAAGATCATGCCCTGATATTTTCTTCTATTGCAGAGCTGCAGAATGCATAGTGTCCATACATCTGTGAGCAATGCTAAGGAAACCCACTGCATCACACACACACACACACACACACACACACACACAGAGAGAGAGAGAGAGAGAGAGAGAGAGAGAGAGAGAGAGAGAGAGAGAGAGCGCTAATTGGGAAGAAGAAGATGAGGGAGACAAGACGAGACGAGAGGGACATGGGGAGGGGAATATGCTAGAAACACATCCCATGCATGTGTGAAAATGTCATAATGGAACCCAGAATTATGTATAATCAATATGAAGGGACCAGCTCCCCATTTCGGTAGCCATAACAGCCGAACATGTGCTTGTCTGACCTTGCCTTAGTCACTAAGAGGTCAGATGCCTGCCTCGTGGCAAGGAACCAACCAGAAGTTAGCTTGGTTGTGGTTCTATGCTTTACGGCTTTGGGTGTGCTTTACGGACAGGTGAACAGCAATGACGCATAGAGCATAGCAACCACCCTGGGAGGGCCTATGGGCCATAACAACCAGTTGACCAACACAGGGCAAACCATCCAAGCCTGAAGCCACACCAATCCTGAGCCTGCTCATACCCCTAGACACTCCCCTTACGCTGTCCTATATGATCTCTATGCAAACAGTTGGAGCTGTCTTTTCTAGCCATCCGCCATGGAGGGTGGATGAAAGACCCAAGCTAACATGGGGCTAGCTCGTTAAACAACAATAAAGCCTCATGCAGTTTGCATCAAGCTTTCGAATCAGCCTGGTGATTGGGGTGACCATGGTCCTGGGCTGAGATCCCGGAGGCCTGAGCTTTCCAGGGGTCTTACAAATATATGCTAAGAAAACCTTTTTAAAAAGGTGTGTCTTTAGTTTCAACAGTTAAATGAGAAAATACTACTACATGGAATTCTTTTTTTTTTTTTTTTTTTTTTTTTTTCCAAGACAGGGTTTCCCTGTAGCCCTGGTTGTCCCGGAACTCATTCTGTAGACCAGGCTGGTCTCCTCAGACTCTCAGAAATCCACCTCCCTCTGCTTCCTGAGTGCTGGGATTAAAGAGGAACACTACCGAAACCTGGCTGGACTTCTTTGTTTGTGTTGAAGAGTTTCTTAAATGCTAACATTTTTCTTCTATTTTCAAAATTACTCAGCCACTATTGCTTCAGTATTGCTCCTGTCCCTGTCTTTGTCACTGTTATATTGCTGTGAAGAGACACCAGGCCAAGGCAAATATAAGAGAGAGCATTTAACTGAGGACTTGCTTACAGTTTCAGAGGCTTAGTCTATTATCATCACAGCTGGAATCATGGCTGTATACAGGCAGGAGCTGGAGAAGTGTCTAAGAGCTACATCCTAATTTGTAGGCAGAGAATGAAGGGCTCTAGTGGGTTCGAACATGGCAAACATGGCTCCAGCAGGTTTTGTCCTTTCCCCTTCCCTCTCCCTTGCTAAACTGATTATATTCCTAAAGCTAGCCACAGAGGTCTATTCCTTTGTTTGGCCACTTTGTATTCCTGACTCATTCCTAAGGCTGATCATCAAGGTCTACCTATCAAAGCATCAAGGTCCAGCAAATAAAATTCATTATTTTGACTACCCTAATTAAAATACCCATTCAGAACTTCCCAACCCGTGCTAGCTCATTCTGACACAGACCTCCCCCTTTTCCCTCTTAAAATGAACACCTAGAAGAAAAAAAAAATAACACCTGCAAAGCCATTTGCAGCTGTTTCTGCCCAGTTCTAATCCATCCACCTTGTCTCTTTGCCTTGCCTAATAAAGGATCTCTTAATGTTTGGTTTGTACTTGAAAATTGGTGTTTGTTGGCACATACCTTTAATTCCAGCACTCAGGAGGCAGAGGCAAGCAGATCTCTGTGAGTTCGAGACCAGCCTGGTCTACAAGAGCTAGTTCCAGGACAGCCTCCAAAGCCACAGAGAAACCCTGTCTTGAACCCCCGCCCCTCCCAAAGAAAGAAAAAAAAATTGGTGTTTGAAGCTAGTGGTGGCACTTGCCTTTAATCCCAGCACTCAGTAGGCAGAGGCAGGCAGATCTCTTGTGAGTTCCAGGCCAGCCCTCAATATAGAGAAAATTTCAGGTGGACTCCAAAGTTACACAGAGAAACCCTGTCTCAAAAAAAGAAAAAAGAAAAGAAAGAAAATTGGTGTTTTGGTGTGGTCTGTGCCTGACTCATCTGGGTCCAGAGGGGAGCCCCTGTAGTATGTACAGGTCACTTTTAGAGAGATGGGGGACTTGGCATGGGCTTTTGAAACCTCAAAGTGAAGGGACCAGCTTCCCTTTCGGCAGCCATAACGGCCAAATATGTGCTTGTCTGACCTTGTCCTAGACACTAGAAAGTCAGATGCCTGCCTCGTGACAAGGAACTAATCAGAAGTTAGCTGGTGGCGCTATGCTTTACGACCTGGGTGTACTTTACGGACAAATGAACAGCAATGATCTACAGAGCATAGCAACCACCCTGGGAGGGCCTATGGGCCATAACAACCAGTTGGCCAATCAACACAGGGCAAGCCCTCCAAGCCTGGAGGCACACCAATCGTGAGCCTCTGCATACCCCTAGACACTCCCCTTACTCTGCCCTACAAGATTTCTCTCTGCAGCGGTTCAAGCTGTCTTTTGTAGCCAACAGCCATGGTGGGTGGACAAAAGACCTGAGCTAACATGGGGTTAGCTCGTTAAATTACAATAAAGCCTCATGCAGTTTGCAGCTCTCGAATCTGCCTGGTGATTGGAGTGACTGCGGTTGTGGCCTGGGACCCCAGATACCTGAGTTTTCCGGGGGTCTAACAAAAGTACACCTCCGGTGACACTCTTCCTCCAATAAGACCACACTTCCTAATTCTTCTAAACCTATCAAGTTTCACTCCCTGGTGACTAAGCATTAAAATCTATGTGCCTATGGGACCCATTCTTGTCCAAACTACAACTGTTCAATATTTTCAGTTTTTTTGTGGTGTTCCACTTGAAGGAATTTTCAACATGTGTCACATTTTGTTTATGCTTTAAAAATAATTTTTAAAAAACATCCCTGTTATTTTTGTCTATTAATTTTCCCTATTTGAATCTAATCCACATTTAAAACTATTAATTGCCTTTCACTTTCAGTTATCATATTTTGCAATTCTCATTTGACTCTTGATTTTCAAAGTTTAGTTTTAGGTGTGTGTGTGTGTGTGTGTGTGTGTGTGTGTGTGTCTGTGTGTGTCTGTGTATGTCTGTGTGTATCTGTGTGTGTGCCACATCACATGTGTAGAGGTCAGAGGACAATCTGTAGGAGTCGGTTCTTCTACAGTGTGGGTTCTGGGATTGAACTCAGGTCCTCAGGCAAGACAGCAAGTGCCTTTACCCATTGACCTACCTGGTCAGGCACTTAGCCCCTGCTTTAGCATCCATGACAGGCTACAGAAAAGACATGTAGGCCTCTGACACAAGGAAACTCCAGATCCTCTGGCCTCCAGAAGCCTAGGGCCAAAACTGAACCCTAGACACCAAAGAAACTCCAGACATGACCCCCCTTATCCCCCTGCCCCCCCCCCAGCTTCCTAGATACTTGGTTCCTGGGAACTGTTGGGCCACAAAAGAAACTCCAGGGGAGACCAAAACCTCCCCTGTAGTCTCCAGGATACAGTTCTGAAAACTATTGGTATCTATGTACAACAGGCTACCTACAAGTAACAAACAAAGCCATAGAAACCACAGACTGTTCCCTCTCAGCGCTGACCAATGAGAATAATTGGTGCACAGGTATTTCATGCCAAAATATGACTTTGAGAAATTCTCCTAATTGTTCCCAAATGTCAACCAATCAGAAACCAACCTGTAATCCTGTAACTTTTGTCTTTAAAACCTAACAGTAGACAGGGAACTTCACTCCCTCTGGAGGCTGCTGCATCAGCTTGCTAGATGGGATCCCTGTCATGGTTGGATGAACAATAAAACCTTGTTTTTACAGTTCAATGGGTCTGTCTCCCTGGTGGTCTTTGGGGATCTTTGCAACTTGGGCACAACAATTATTTTTCATTAGATTTCAACTGTTTCTTGAAATTCTCTGCCATTGGTTCTCTTTTGTTAGTCTTTTAGGTGGCAAGGCATTTTCTTCAGGAGCAGAAAGAGTTCAGGTTAGGTACTGCAGAAGAACACAATGCTCACATTTGTTTTTGGAGGCAGAGTCTCAGGTATCCCAGGTTAGAGCTGAACTAATCCTCCCACCTCTACCTCCTAAGCACAGTGTCAAGGTTCCACCTCTTCCACTTGACTGGTGACCACATCATCATCATCATCATCATCATCATCATCATCATCATCATCATCATATTATTATTATTATTATTATTATTATTATTATTATTCACACTTGTTTTTGATCAGTGCTGAGAATACACGAGCCTGGGTTCAATCCCCAGACTCCTCAAATAAAGACCCAAACCACTAACATCTAGATTATACATTTGTTAGGCTACTTGTCTATTTTTTTCCCTGTTTCTGGACAGGGTCTCATGTATCCCAGGGTGGCATTAAATCCACTGGTTTTCTTTTGTTTTGTTTTGTTTTGTTTTTTTGAGACAGGGTCTCACTATGTAGCTCTGGCTATCCTGGAATTCACTTTGTATATCATGTTGGCCACCAACTCACAGAAATCCACCTGATTCTGCCTCCTGAGCAATGGAATTAAAGGTGGGCACCACCACACCCAGCAGACCTTGAACTTCTGATCTTCCTGCCATTATCTCCTTAGTTGGAATCATAGGCATGCAACACCACACCCAGTTTTATGAAGTCCTGAGGACTGAACCCAGGGCTTCCGTATACTTAGCAAGCCCTCTATCAATGGAGCTTTGTCTCAAGCCCCTCATTCTAAACAAATGATAGGCCTCGTGCATGGAAGATTTAGAGGCTTCGGATGATGGGTATCTTTCTCCAGTGTCTCTCTAGTGACCTGTTTCAAAGGCACGACCCTCCAATGCTTTTTAATTTTTTTTTTTTTTTTTGGTTTTCTTTGTGTAGCCTTTGACTGTCCTGGAACTTGCTTTGTAGACCAGGCTGACTGGCCTTGAACTCAAGAGAGATCTGCTTGCCTCTGCCTCTTGAGTGCTGGATTAAAGCCACCACACTTGGCTTTAAAAAAAAAAAAAAGATTACTTTATGTGTACATGTGAGGATATTTCAGTGTCTGTGGTTGCCAGAGACGATCAAAGGAGGGAGCTGGAGTTACAGGTAGTTGTGAGCTGCCCAAAGTGGGTGCTAGAAATTGAACTTGGGTCCTCTGAGAACAACAAGGGCTTGTAAGCCATCTTTCCAGCCTTATTCCAATACTTCAACTAACGGTTGTGTGTTCTTCAAGCCCTGCCCTCTGGCAGGTCTGGCACTCCGTTTTTTAATGTTGATATTTTGGGGTCTTGTTGCTTGTTTTTGTTTAGAGACTGGGTATCCCTATGTCAAGGTCTCCCCTTCAGGCTGGTCACAAACTTGTGGCAATCCTACCTCAGCCTCCCAATTGCTGGGATGGAGGTGTGAGCCACTACACCCAGAGATATCCTGGTTTTATGCAGCTATGGCTGCTCATCTGACGCCCCTGGAGGTCAGAAGTCTAACAGTGCTCTTTGGTTTCGTGTAGATGCTCCAGGACAGACACGCTAGCCTTTCCTGTTCTAAAATCTTAGCTGTGCTTGGCTTTCCATCAAAGCCGTGATGGTAAGTCCATCTTTCCACACTTGTCAGTCTAGCCTCTTCTGCCCTTTTCCACTTCAAGGGCTCACCAGGATCCCCTCTCTATTTTGTATATAGTTGCCTAGTTCCATGCCAAGAGTGTGTTCTGTGAGATTCCACAACAGCCAGCTAAGCCAGAGCCAACAACCACTCAGAGCCAATCGCAGATGCAGAACTGGAGGACACAGACTCCAAGAGACAAAGCACACGTCCTGGTCCTTTTAGTATGGTTCTTAGGCCATTATTTTGCTTATAATTAACTCAAAGGCAAATAATTCAAGTTATATTTGAGAATTTGCCTATATGCCGGTTAAGGGCTTCCTGACCTCACTTGCTCCCTGATTATTATGGTTATGTTTTACCTGATCTATCTACATATCTACATTCTCTCTCTCTCTCTCTCTGTTTTTTTGAGACAGGGTTTCTCTGTATAACATCCCAAACTGTCCTGGAACTAGCTCTGTAGACCAGGCTGGCCTCTAACTCTGCCTCTGCCTCCCAAGTACTGGGATTAAAGGCATATGCCACCACCGCTGGGCTCTACCTTCATTCTCAAATGTCTTTATTTCAAAGTTGCTGGGAAGCAAAAAATAAATAAAATAAAATAAAATAAAATACATAGGAGGCCGGGTGGTGGTGGCGCATGCCTTTAATCCCAGCACTCGGGAGGCAGAGGGAGGTGGATCTCTGTGAGTTCGAGACCAGCCTGGTCTACAAGAGCTAGTTCCAGGTCAGCTTCCAAAGAGAGGACATAGGAGAAGGGGTTGGGTCTTAATATCCACTTCAATGGCACACCCCTAATGATCACTCTTCTTTCCAGTAGGTCCTGCCTCCTAAAGGTTCCGCCCAGTAGTACCCAGGCTTCAGGCACATAGTCCCTTTGGAGAACATTATAGATCCACACTACAGCAGACTGAACATACTTAACGTAAGTACCAGCTCTTCACTGCTGCAGCCTCCCACCCTCAAAACCATAGCCCTGGTGTAATGAAACTCTACCTAAGGCCAGCTTTGCACTCTTCAAAATGTCTTGGGTCATTAAAAAGCAAGCAAGTAAAACCTCAGGAACATGCGGGGCATTGGTGGTGCACGCCTTTAATTCCAGCACTCAGGAGGCAGAAGCAGGCGGATCTCTGTGAGTTAGAGACCAGCCTGGTCTCTAGTTCCAGGATAGCCTCTAGTTCCAGGATAGAGACCAGCTAGTTCCAGGATAGCCTCCAAAGCCACAGAGAAAACCTGTCTCAAAACCCCTTCCCCCAAATAAAAAAAGAAAAAGAAAGAAAATTGTTGTTTGAAGCTAGTGGTGGTGCTTGCCTTTAATTCCAGCACTCAGTAGTCAGAGGCAGGCAGATCTCTATGAGTTCCAGGCCAGCCTGGTCTACAGAGTGAGTTACGGGACAGCCTCCAAAGCAATACAGAGAAACCCTGTCTTGAAAAAAACAAAAATAAAAACAAACAAACAAACAAACCAAAAAAACCTCAGGAACAGTAGCAGTGTAGTCGTACTTACAGAAAAGCCACAACTAACAGTACTGGCCTGGCCTGGTGGAATCACAGAATAGAGAAAAACTCATGAAAATGGAACGAAATATGGACTTTAGCTAACAACAGCATATCCACACTGGCTCACTATTTGTGATGGATGTACCACAATAATGAAAGATATTAAGAGTTGGAGAGTCTGGGCTGGAGATGGCTCAGCAATTAAGGGGTCTTACTGCTCTTGTAGAAGACTGGGTTCAGTTCTCAGAGTCCACGTGGTGATGTACAACTTTCTGTAACTCCAGTTGTAGGGGACCCAGTGCCTTCTTCTGACCCTCACAGGCACAAACGTGGTACTCTTACACTCAGGCACACACACATATACATTAAATAAAAATAAATTGGATAAAAAGAATGGGGAAATTGGGCACAAGATATAGGTAAATCTATACTATTCCCACAATTTTCCTGTAAGTCTAAAACTGCTTTTTTTTTTTTTTTAAAAAAAAGGTTTTATTTATTTATTATGTATACAACATTCTGCTTCCATGTATATCTGCACACCAGAAGAGGGCACCAGATCTCATAAGGGATGGTTGTGAGCTACCATGTGGTTGCTGGGAATTGAACTCAGGACCTCTGGAAGAGCAGTCAGTGCTCTTAACCTCTGAGCCATCTCTCCAGCCCCTAAAACTGCTTTTTAAAAAGATTTATTTATTTATTTTATCTGCACTGTCTGCATATATGCCTGCATGCCAGAAGAGGGCATTAGATCCCATTATAGATGGTTATGAGATGTTATGTGGTTGCTTGCTTGCCCCCAAAACTGTTTATTTTTCAAAAATAAAGATTAAAAATTCTAAGTTCAAGCTGGAGAGATGGCTCAGAGGTTAAGAGCACTGACTGCTCTTCCAGAGGTCCTGAGTTCAACTCCCAGCAACCACATGGTGGCTCACAACCACCTTGAATGGGATCTGATGCCCTCTTCTGGCCTTCAGGGCACATGCAGACAGAAGACTGTATACTTAATAAAATCTTTAAAAAAAATTCTAAGTTCTCAGCTGGGTGCACACCTTTAATCCTAGCACCCGAGAGGCAGAGGCAAGTGCATCTCTATGAGTTCGAGGCCAGCTTGTTCTACATAGTGAGTTCCATGACAGTCAGAGCTACCATAGTGAGACCCTGTCTCAATAAACAAACAACAACAAAACTCTAAGTTCTCATTTTAAAAGGCAAAGACTCTTGGTTTGTTTCAATGTCACTTATAAACTCTTATTTTAAAAGGTGATAGAAATTGCTTAGGATAAAATAACGAGAATGATAGTAGGAACAGGATAGAAAGATGTTCAATTGTCACATGCCGAAGACTAATTTAATTCACATTTTGTATATCTATAAATATGAGTTGCATGGCTTTTTGGCCTTCAGGATTGGTGGAAATTGTGGATCAAGCAGCTTTTATGCACTCTGCTTTGGGAATCACTCTGATTTTTGTTTTTTCCCATTCATCTTCCACGATTGTTTCAGCTGCTACTCAACAGTACAAAACTAATAGTTTTTTGTTGTTGGGTTTTTTTGTGGGGAGGGGGGTTCAAGACAGGGTTTCTCTGTGGCTTTGGAGGCTGTCCTGGAACTCACTCTGTAGACCAGGCTGGTCTCGAACTCCCGGGCTGCCTCTGCCTCCAGAGTGCTGGGATTAGAAAACGAATAGGTTTTTAGTAGTTGCCATCAGTTAACTAAACCATACATAGGGAGCAGGAGGAAGGAGGACGTTGAAATCGATGTTGCAAGGCATCATGGATCTGGTTCCCTCCCTCCCTCCCTCCCCCTCCCTCTCCCTCCCTCCCTCCCTCCCTCCCTCCCTTTCTTTCTTTTGCTTGTGGTTTTCAACACAGGGTTTCTCTGTGTAGCCCTGGTTGTCCTGGAACTTGCTCTGTAGATCAGGCTGGCTTTGAACTCACACCCAACTACCTCTGGCTCCTGAGTGCTGGGATTAAAGGTTTGTGCTACTACCACTAGGTATTGGGTCAGGAGAAGCAGAAAATACAGTGTTGAGGAATACTCACAGGGAAGCCTGGAAATGAGAGCAGGAGGAAGAAAGGATAGAGAGAAACCCAGGTTCAGCCTGGAAAACTCTACTGTGTTTCAGTCAGCTTTTCACTTGATTGGCTTGGGAAGCGTGCGCGCGCGCGCGCGCGCGCGCGCGCGCGCGCGTGCGTGCGTGCGTGCGTGCGTGCGTGCGTGCGTGCGTGCGTGTGTGTGTGTGTATATGGTGGGGAGCAAAGCTGTGTTTCCTATCAGGCCTAGTGTCAAAACTGTGTGGCAGTACCTGTTACCCAGCGGCAAGCTTGGGGTCAGTGATTCTCAGCTTTCCTAATGCTCTGGCCCTGTAATACATGTTGTGTTGACCCCCAAGCATAAAATTATTCTGTTGCTACTTCATAACTGTAATTTTGCTGCTGTTATGGACTGTAATGTCAATTTCTGGTATGCAGGATATCTGATAGTCAACCCTCGTGAAAGGGTTGTTCAACCGCTAAAGAGTCGACTCACAGGTTGAGAAACGCTGTTCTGGGTGAAGGTGCAGATGTGAGCCCTCGGTAGTTTCCCCTGTAACAGCTGAGACTGTGAAAGGGATCCCAGGGGAAATGGGCAGGGCAGTGGCAGCATCTGCTACAGGAGATGACTAATTCTTCCCATGATTTATGACAACGATAAAATCTGATTTGCATGTGCACCTACAAGAATGGCTGAAGTGTTACACACACACACACACACACACACACACACACACACACACACACACACACACACACGGACCAGAATGCTTCCTAAATGTGGGTGGAGGCAGTGCCTGGAATTATCTTAGTTTCTAGCTCAGCTACTTTGGAAAACCATTTGGCAGAACTCTCTATAAGCATGGAGACCCCGCGATAAAGCAATCTTATGCTGTGAATTGCCCAATAAAAACGACTGTTCAAATCCAAACATCAAAAGTGGGCCTGGTTCTGTATGCTTAGAATTTCAGTGCTGCAGCTGAAGGGCCTTGAGTTCAAAGGGAGCCTGGGCAACTTAGTCAGACCCTGCTTCAAAATTCAAAGTATATTTTAAAAGGTTGGCCATTTATCTTGGTGGTATAGTGCTTGGTTGGCATGCTCAAGGACCTAGATTTGATCCCTAGCACTGTCCACAAAAGAGACAGAAGCCAGTATCTCGGGGTTGGGGGGATGACGACAAGGACAAACATGCTAGGCGGCAGACAGAGCTCAAGTGAAAAATTTTATTAGAAAGGGAAGGTGGGGAGGAAAGAGAAAAGAGGTAAAGAGACACAGAGACAGAGAGACAGACGGAGAGAGAAGAGGGAGCCAGTAAAGTCCTGTGTGCCCCAGGGAACAGCAGGAAAGAGAGTGTAAGTGGGCAGAGGTCTTTCTTTTAAAGGGATCCTTTGCACCTTCGTGCAAACTAGCAGTCATGGAACCCAGGGTACTGCCTGAGTGCAATTCTGTCAGGCGACAGGGGCAGGCCAGCATAATGGCTGAATTCTTTTTTTTTTTTTAAGACTTTATTTATTTATTATATATATAACATTCTGCTTCCATGTATACCTGCACACCAGAAGAGGGCACCAGATCTCATAATGGATGGTTGTGAGCCACCATGTGGTTGCTGGGAATTGAACTCAGGACCTCTGGAAGAGCAGTCGATGCTCTTAACCTCTGAGCCATCTCTCCAGCCCCAATGCCTGAATTCTTACACTGGTTACATGTGTTAAGTACCTGATTCCATAACTATGAGATTATTTTTAATATTTTAATCTATTATTTAATAATTTTAATTAAAATATAATTACATAATTTCCCCCTTCTCTTTTCTCCCTCCAATCCCTTCCATATCCTCTTCCTCCATCCTCTCTTAATCCCCCCTCAAATTGATGGCCTTTTCTTTTATTATTATTTTTGCATATATGTGTACATAAATATATAAATACAATCTGCTGGGACCACTTAGTGCAGCTTAAGTGTATATGATTGGATAACCAATTAGATGCTTATCCTTGGGAGAGGCTAATTCTCTCAGCAGTTATTACCTGTGGTTATTTGTCTGGGTGTGGGACACTGACATTTCCCCCCTTCTACTAATGTCTATTGATGTTATTGTTCAGGCAGGTCTTGTTTTTTTTTTTTTTTGGTTTTTCGAGACAGGGTTTCACTGTGTAGCTTTGGAGCCTATCCTGGCACTTGCTCTGGAGACCAGGCTGGCCTCGAACTCACAGAGATCCATCTGCCTCTGCCTCTGCCTCTGGAGTGCTGGGTTTAAAGGCATGCATTACCACATTAAGCTTAATTTTATTTTTTAGTTGTGTGTATGTGTGTGCATCTGTGTGAGCATATGCCCCAATAGGTAGGTCACTGTGGAGGCGGAAGAGGGCATGAACTTCCTTGGAACTGAAGTTATAAGTTATGAGCTGCCCAAATATGGATGCTGAGAAAGGAACTCTTGATTCTCTTTGAGAGCAAGTACTCTTAACTGCTGAGCCATCTCTCTGGCCACCATGTGTTCTTTTAAGAGACTTACTGAGTCTGCTATTGATGCCACTATGTGCATGAAAGTGAGGCTATCTGCTGTGCAACCTCTCAAAGCGGCATCCCTGAAGAACACGCATTCTCCCTCCCCCACTTACAACATTCTCAAAAATATCAGAGTACCATGATGGAGAATATAAAGACTAGGGCTAAAGGGAGGGAGTGACCACACAGGGATAGCCCTAGGGAGCTTTTTCCGGAGGATGGAACTATAAGGTTTTGGGGTTTTTTTGTTGTTGTCGCTGTTTTTTTTTCTTTTTTTTTGTTAGATATTACATGTATCTACACATGTTAAAGTCTGTAGAATTTTTACAACAAAAGGATCAATAAAATAAAAACAAGTTTTTGTTTTGTTTTTAAGATTATTAATGAGCTGGAGAGATGGCTTAGTGGCTAAGAGAGTGAAGTGCTCTTTCAGAGGAACTACAACCCCACTTCACTAAACCAATGCAATCCTGAACTACATGGGAAATATTTGTCCTTTTTTTGTTTTGTTTTGGTGTTTTTTTTTGAAACAGGGTTTCTCTGTGTAATAATAGCCCTAGCTGTCCTGGAACTAGCTCTGTAGACCAGGCTGGTCTCAAACTCACCAAGATCCGCCAGCCTCTGCCTCCCAAATGCTGGGATTAAAGGCATGCACCACCACTGCCAGGCAATATTTATCCTTATACACACAGGTAGGTATAGTCTTTACCCCTAATCCAGAAAACTTCTTGCCGAGCAGTGGTGGCGCACGCCTTTAATCCCAGCACTCGGGAGGCAGAGGCAGGTGGATCTCTGTGAGCTCAAGACCAGCCTGGTCTACAAGAGCTAGTTCCAGGACAGCCTCCAAAGCCACAGAGAAACCCTGTCTCGGACCCCCCCCCCAAAAAAAAAAGAAAAAAAGAAAGAAAAAAAAAAACCAACTCTTTTTGACAGAGATCAAGACCGAAAACCACAACCAATCAAAATGCAGAGTTGTGGAGTCCAATCCCAATTGATACATCTGCAATACAATTCCTGTACCTAAGCCTTAGGGGCCATTGCAAAAGAGGGGACAGGAAGACTGAAAGAGTCAGAGGTACAGGGAATTTACTATGAGATTGAGTCTCCTAGGAAAGTCAGACGCTACACCCACAAGTCTCACATCAAGATTACCACCTAAACATGAGCCGATAAGGACAACACTAATAGACATGCTAATGTGTGCGGTGGTGGGGGTGAGTCACAGGCTTCAATGCTACACAAAGAAAAAATAACTATGGACAACTAAAGAATTCATAGAATGGGAGAAATAGTCTCACCTAGGGACGAGCGCATCAATTGATTTCCCAATATCCAATTGTCAGTCCTGAAAACATGTCCATTCAAGTTACGTTATACAGACCGAACAGGTTGCATTTATGTATTTCAGGACACACACACACACACACACACACACACACACACTTGTAACAATAATTAGTGAAAACAAGGAGGCCCTGAATTTATCTGGAAGAGAACAAGAAGGTGAATATGAGAGGATTTGAAGGGAACAAAGAGAGGAGGGAAATGATGCAATGATAAGTTCAAAAAGTAAAGAAAAAATTAAAAAGCAATAAAAGGGTTGGAGAGTTGTCTCAGTGGTTAAGAGTATGAACTGCTTTCCTGGCGAACTGGAGTTCTGTCCCCATGTCTGGTGGCTCCAATTCCAGGGGTATCTGATGCCTTTGGCCTCTGCAAGCACCGGCACTTATATGTACACACTCATACTCACACACATAATTGGGAAAAAAAATCAAGAGACCAGAGAGATGGCTCACTGGTAAAGAGTACTTGTTGCTCTTACAGAGGACACAGGTTTGATTCCCAACACCCACAAGGTGGTTCACAACTTCCTTCACTCCAGTTCCAGGAGATCAATGACCTTTCCTGACTTCCATGGGTACTATGTGCATGCCTGGTACATTCATACATACAAGCAACATACATACATACCATAAATAAATCCAAAAAATAATAAAATTTTAACAACTATAAATAAGAATCTTCATAGTGAGGCTGGAGAGATGACTGAGTGGCTAAGTGCATTTGCTATTCTTGCAGAAGACATAGGTTTGGATCCCAGCACCCACATGGCAGCTCACATGCTGGGTTTGGTTCTCAGCACCAACATTTGGCTCATAATCATCTATATAATTCCAGATCTAGGAGATTCGTCTTCCTCTTCTGGCCTCCACAGGCACTGTACACACATGGTGCACATATATACATGCAGGCAAAACACTGGTAAATATAAAATAAAAATAAGTAAATATTTTTTAAAAAGATTTATGTATACAGTGTTTTGTCTGTATGTATGCCTGCTGGCCAGAAGAGGGCACCAGATCTCATTACAAATGGCTGTGAGCCACCATGTGGTTGCTGGGAATTGAACTCAGGACCCCTGGAAGAGCAGTCAGTGCTCTTAACCTCTGAGTCATCTCTCCAGCCCCTAAAATAAGTAAATCTTAACATAAAAGAATGCACCAGGCTATGGTGGCTCATGCCTTTAATCTCAGCATTCAGGAGGCAAAGGCAGGTAGGTCTCTGTGAGATCAAGGCCAGCCTGGTCTACAGAGCCAGTTCCAAGACAGCCAGGATTACACAGAGAAACCCTGTGTTGAAAAACAAAAATAACAACAACAACAAATAGAATGCTCAGAGTAGCTTTCTTTATAACAATCTAAACTGTACTATAAAATGCATCCTGGAACAGGGTATTGCCAAAATCTCATATAGATGAGTCCCACAGACATAATATTAAGTTAAGGGCTTTGAAAATAGGCAGAATTATCCTAAGATAACGCAAGGCAGGATGTAACTGGAAGGAGAAATCAACAAATGAAGCTAAATGAGGAAATAATAGTACAACAAGGAAATAAAACCACACATGGCCCTGTAATCTTGTTGTTGTTATTGTTTTGTTTTTTGATTTCTGCAATGGTTCCATCTTCGTTGTCAACTTGACTGGATTTAGAGCCACCCAGGAGACACACCTCTGGGCATGTCTATGGGGGTGTTTCCAAAAGGTTTAATCAAGGAAGGAAGACCCGTTCTGAATGGGGGCAGCACCATGCCATTGGCTGGGGTCCTGGACTGAATCTATAGGGGAAGAGGAGGGAGCCAGATGAGTACCAGCCGTCCCTGTCTCTGCTTCTTGGGACACAATGTGTCCAGGCCCCTCAGATTCCTGTTGCCACTAGACCTTCCTCACCGTGGTGGAATATGTTCTCAAACCATGAGTGAAAACAAACCCTTCATTGTTTTTACTTTTTAATTCATTTTATTTAGTTTTATGCATATGGATGTTTTACCTGCATGAATGTCTGTGCATCATGTGTGTGCCTGGTGCCCACAGAGCCAAAGTAAACCCTTCCTTTTATGTTGGTTAGCTTTTGCCAACACAACCATAGATATACCTGGGAAGAGGAGTCTCAACCGAGGAATTGTGATGAGCCTGTAGGCATTTCTATGGGGCATTTTCCCTTTTTAGATTCACTTTATTTATGTGGGTGTTTTGCCTGCATGTAGATATGTGTATTACATGCATGCTTGGTGCCTGCAGAAGCCAGAAAAGGGAGTCAGATGCCCTGGAAGTAGAGTTGTGAGCCACCACATATATGGGTGCTGAAAATTGAACTCAGGTTCTTTGGAAGAGCAGCCAGTGTCCTTAACATTTGAGTCATCTTTCCAGCGTTTTGGTTTTTTGTTTTTTGGGGGGTTTTTTTTGGATTTATTTATTTATTATGTATAGTGTTCTGTTTGCATGTATGTTTTGCACACCAGAAGAGGGTAACCAGATCTCATTATAGATGGTTGTGAGCCACAATGTGGTTGCTGGGAATTGAACTCAGGACCTCTGGAAGAGCAGCCAGTGCTCTTAACCTCTGAGCTGTCTCTCCAGCCCTATCCTTATCATCATTATTATTGTAAAGAGGAAGGAATTATTTGTATGTGCTTAAATATAACTAAAGCAACTCTGGAAAGATCTATAGAAAACTAAGACAAGGCTAAGTAGATGCCTCGGTCCCCTCCATCTGCTTGCTGTCAATCATCGTCAACCCTTCTGTATTTAACATCTTGTGGTTGCTGGGCCCTTGGGTATCATCTCTTTCCATTAGTTTGCAAAAAGAGTTCCAAAGACAGGAGAAAACTCTTCTGCTCTGAACACTGGAGAGAAAGGACTTGGTTACAAGGGCTCCTGCTTTTACAGAATTACTCCAGGATTGATGTACTAGAGTGGCAACTTCATACCTCATACGTGTGTCACTGGCAGGAAGTTCATCTGTGAGGAGACATTTGAGGATGAGAACATCTCCTTTAGCATACCGGTCATGGTATCTTGTCTGTGGCAAATGCTGGACCAAGCACAAATGGTTCCTAGTTATTCCTCTCACTGCCAAGACTGAGTGGTTAGATGGCAAGTGTGTGCAGGTAAGGGCACGATAGCACAAATGTTCAATGTGGAAGCTGCGGAGCACTTTAGGTCCTGGAACAATACAGCCAGCAGGGAAGACTCCACTGCAGACTGTGGACAGTGCTAATGCTTTTGACAAGTGTGCATCCTAACCATTAGACTAGGCCTGCATCTCAGGAGAGCACGCTCTACCCCATCTACCGGCAGTATCCAGTAATCTTTATATTCTCACTGTGGTCCTTTGTGGTCCACATTGTCCTCATTCCCCTCCAAGTCTAGCTGGATTGCAGAGTTAAGTCTATAATTATGAATGAGAGCCAAATAAGAAAACCAAGACAGAAGCTACTCAAGGGCCAGGGAAGAACTTGACAAATAGGAGGGTTTTTGCTGAGTGTTCAGAAGCCTTAGGAAGTAGGTAATGTTTGTTTTAAAGTGTACCCAAGGGTTTGTTCTAGTCAGGTGACATATTGAGATGCAGAAATGACTGTCACAAGGAAGAAGTTTATTGTGCTCAGAAATAGGCTGTGGCACACTAGGCAAAGGGCCCATGAGAAAGCTGCAGGGTGGGTCAGGAGACAGAGGTATTGAACATCAGTGAGAGTCTTACTGTAGTTCTTGTGGGATGGAGCAGATGAGCCAGGGCTGGAGAGTTTGGGATTGGCTGGTGTGGAAAACTGCAATGTGTTCTGGGGCTTAAGGGGCTATGTATGCCTAGTTTCCTGGGGTGAATGCAGCAGGGAGCAGTAGTCTGGGTGTGAGAGGCAGAGGGGGGGCAAGTAGGGTATGGCTTTGGATGGATTTGCTTGCTCTTCGGGAATCCTTTTCTGTGTTAGAAACTGTTGAGCACTGGAAGGGGCAGCCTTTCCTGGTCAGCAAGGTCTCCAGGATGTCAGTGCATCAGGAAATACAGGTGTGGTAGCAAACACCTTTACCGGCACTTGTGAGGCAAAGACACACAGATCTCGGCAAGTTCCAGCCAGCCAGGGCTACACAGTAAGACCCTGACTTAAAAGTCCAAAGAAACAAACAAAAAAGAAGGAAAGAAAGAAAGGAAAAGAAAAAGAAAGGAAAGAAAAGAAAAGAAAAAAGAAAACACAAAACATGATTAGTGATACAACAGCACAAGTGAAATAATTAGCTATTAATGTAAGAGTGTAATGTGTCCCTGTTGGGATTGTAGTCTGCACTTTCAGATATCCAAGCAAGCCCTTTATGGCCAGGTCTTCATGTTATATGATGGCTTCTGGTCCAGGGTAGGCCCAAGATGGATTCTATTTCATGAAAAGCTGACAGTCATCTCCTCCAAGACAATTCTCATTTTCTGGACCTGACTGTCCAACATGGTAGCCTAACACACGTGGTTAGTGAGCACTTGAAATGCAGCTAGTCTGAACTGAGATGCACGAGGAGTGTAAATCACACACTATTTAGATAAGTTACCATCCCCCAAACATGTAAATATCTTTGTAATGAATTTTTGTAGTGATTGTTTGTTGAAAGACTATTTTGGATTTATTGGATTAAATAAAAATGTGTGAAAATCAACCTCTTGGTTTTTTTCTTTCTCCCTCCTTCATTCCTCTCTTCCCCCTTCCCATCCCTCTTCCTTTTCTCCTTTTTTGCCTTCTCTTCTCTTCTTCCTTCTTCTGTCTTCCCCTCCTTCTCCTCTGCTTCTACTGCTTTCTACTTTTTTTCTTTCTTCTCCCCTTCCTTCTGCCTGTGTAATTTCTAGAAAAAAGAATCCACAGTTCCTATCTCTTGGAAGGCATGACTTTAGATCAGTGGTTATCAACTTGTGGGTCATGACTTCCTTTGGGGATGGAACAATCCTTTCACAGGGTTGCCTGACAACATCAGCCATCACCCAGCGAAAACAGATATTTACATCACAATTCATAACACTAGTGAAATTACCGTTGTGAAGTAGCAATGAAAATAATTTCAAGCTTGGGGGTCCCCACAACATGAGGAACTGCATTAAAGAGCCGCAGCATTGGGAAGGTTGAGAACCGCTGCTCTAAATGAAAGAGTTGACTGCCAGGGACCCTCCCTGTACTTCACAGTATAAACTCCAAAGTGGCTGTTTCCACTTCTTGCCACAAAACTAAATCGTGGAACGTTGTAAGGATTCGGAAAAGGATTAAATCACCCTGGAGTCTAACCTGATGAGGCAGAAGAAATGATACATTAAGTATGTGGACTGAGCACGCCTTCATTCCCATTCATTCTTGAGTTTACATCATCAATAAGCAAATAGTGTTAGGACATAGGAAGCAACAACGAACAGATAAATGTCAATACAGTTTTGAAGAAGGAAGCTGATTTGTGTAAGAGAACACTGGGAAAACTCAAAGCAGAGGTTCGAGAGACTCTAGAGTATGGGGTGTATTAGTCACCTGCTTCTGGGTGGTTACCCAGTGTGTTTAAAGAGATACAGTCATTCATTATTTGCCACATTTTCTGTAAAAATTAAGATGCCTACCACCCACTAATTTTTGCACTCTGTCTAGAGTTGTGCATTTTTTGGAATTGCACATAATTGGAAACACACAATCTTGAGACTGATTTCCATTTATATTTTGTACATATCTTTTCACACCTAGATACCATGGTTTATCTATTTAGTCTATTAAATGATGTTTTGTTTGTCCCTAAGTTTTGACAATTATTAATAAGCTTCTGTAGGCCGGGCGGCGATGGTGCACGCCTTTAATCCCAGCACTTGGGAGCCAGAGGCAGGCAGATCTCCGTGAGTTTGAGACCAGCCTCATCTACAAGAGCTAGTTCCAGGACAGCCTCCAAAGCCACAGGGAAACCCTGTCTCAAAAAAAAAAAAAAAAAAAAAAAAAAAGCTTCTATAAAAATCTGTGTAGGTTTTTGTGGGCATACATTTTCAGCTTCTTTGAATAAATAAATAAAATTCTAAAAAGAAAACACAGCCAAAGAGTGTGATTAATAGGTCACACAGTAGGAGTATATTTAGTAAGAAACTGCTCAGCTGTCTTCCAAACTGAACCATTTTGCATTTTCTCCTGAAATGAATCAGAGTTTCCATTGCTCTACACCTTTGCCAGCATTTGATGATGTCATTGTTCTAGGTTTGGGCTGTGGCAATATATATATATATTCATTGTAATAATTGTTTTAGTTTATTTCCCTGTAACAAACAATAGAGATCATTTCATGTTTCTGTTTCATGTTCATATATTTTCTTTGATGAGGTGTCTGTTAAAAATGTTTGACCATTTTAATTGTGTGCTTTAAAAAAGGTTCAATTTTAACAGTTTCACATATATTTTTGGATATCAGTCCTTTAGCGGAGTTGTCTTTTTAAATTTTCTACCAACCCACAGCTAGTCATTTCATTCTGTTGATGGTATCTTTTTATTTATTTATTTATTTATTTATTTATTTATTTATTTAGGGTTTTTTTTGAGACAAGGTTTCTCTGTGTGGTTTTGTAGACCAGGATGGCCTTAAACTCACAGAGATCCGTCTGCCTCTGCCTCCCGAGTGCTGGGATTAAAGGTGTGCGCCACTATTGCCCAGCTTGATGGTATCTTTTACAAGCAAAAACTCTTCACTTTTTTTGTTTGTTTTGTTTTTTGAGACAGGGTTTCTCTGGGCTTTGGAGGCTGTCCTGGAACTAGCTCTTGTAGACCAGGCTGGTCTCGAACTCACAGAGATCTGCCTGCCTCTGGCTCCCAAGTGCTGGGATTAAAGGCTTGTGCCACCAACACCTGGCAACTCTCTATTTTTTAGTGATGTGATTTCCTTTATCTAGTTTATAGTTTTACTCATCAAGATATTGTCCATATTTTGTTATGTTTGTACCTTAATATTTAGTTGGTGATATTAATGTAAATTGAACTTTGTTGCCTTGGATTTTTGTTTGTTTTAGACAGAGTGTTGTTATACAAATGAGGCCATGTAGCCCAGGCTGGCCTTGAATTTGTAATTATCACAGCTCAGTCTCCTACGTGTTGGAATTACAAGTGTGTACTGCCACACCCAGGTTTGTATTGCATTTTTTATTTCAAATTCTACATTTTAAATAACAATTACTTTATTTTAGCTGGGTGATGGCGGTTCATGCCTTTAATCCCAGCACTCGGGAGGCAGGGGCAGACCCATCTTTGTGACTTCGAGACCAGCCTGGTCTACAAGAGCTAGTTCCAGGACAGCCTCCAAAGTCACAGAGAAACCCTGTCTCAACCCCTCCCTCCCAACAAAAAAAATTACTTTATTGTATGTGTATGAGTGTTTTGCCTGCATGTGTGTATATTTAACTCATGCCTGCAGAGGTCAAAAGAAGGTAGATACTGCAGAAATGGAATTACAGATGTGCCACCATGTGGGGGCTGGGAATGAATCTGAGTTCTCTGCAAGAACAGTGAGTACTCTTAACTACTGAAGCATCTCTCCAGCCCTAAAGTTACATTTATTTACAGTTACATTTATTTATGTGTGTATGTGTGTACACAAATATGCCATAGTACATGTGAGGAAAACTTGTAGAAATAGGTTCTCCCATTTTACCATGTGGGTCTCCAGATAGAACTCTGGTGGTCATGCTTGGTGGCTATTGAGGTTCACTACTGGCTCTCATCTCTACATTAAACCAGAAACAAGAGCTAGAGAGATTGCTCAGAGGTTAGGGGCACTGCCTGTTCTTCCAGAGGTCCTGAGTTCAATTCCCAACAAGCACATGGTGGCTCACAACCATCTATAATGAGATCTGGTGCCCTCTTCTGGTCTCCAGGCAAACATGCGGGCAGAACACTATACATAATAAATAAGTAGATTGTAAATAAACAAATAAATAAAACCAGAAACAAACCAGGCAGAGTGGTGGATGCCTTTACTCCCAGCACTAGAAGGCAGAGGCAGAAGCAGAGGAGGAGGATCTTTGAGTTGGAGGCCAGCCTGGTCTACAGAGTCAATTTTAGGACAGCCACGGCTACACAGAGCAACCCTGTCTTGAAAACCCAAAAAAGAAAGAAAGGAAGAAAAAAAGATTATATAATCCAATATATTGTTGCCATGATTTTGGATAAACTGTTTTCTCCTAGGTCAAGTACAAATTAAAAATAAAATCTTATTTTTTCTTTAAATTATTGTCATCTTCAATAGGCTTTTTGTTGTTGTTTGCTTTTTGTTTTTTGAGACAGGGTTTCTTTGTGGCTTTGGAGGCTGCCCTGGAACTAGCTCTTGTAGACCAAGCTGATCTGGAACTTACAGAGATCTGCCTGCCTCTGCCTCACTGTGACTGTGATTTTGGTGGCTTGGGGTGCAAAAGTAGCATGGCTTTCATTTTACTTCCCAATTTCACAGATGGGTTTGTTCTTCCTGTAGATCTTCGAAACCTCAGCATTCCTACTTTTCTTTCTTTTTAGGCTGAGAATGCTCTGCTTTTTACTTATAGGATGCATTCTCTGACTTCACTCTGTGCGTCTCAAGCATAGCATCAATGCTCTTCAGGCACTTATGAAGTGAAGTAGGCTGGGGAACACAGGATTGCAATGTAGAGACATCGATCTGATACCCAAGACAGCGCCCAGTGAGTTCTGAGTGGGTAGCGGGTAGAATAGACACACTGGATAAAGGGCCAATTTGCATTCTACACAGGCAGAGCAGGATTCTGCATATGAGACTGCTTCATGCAACTCAGAATGGTATGCAATTTAAAACATGAATTGGGGCTGAGGAGAAGGCACAGTGCTTAAAAGTACTTGCTGCCAAGCCTGACTACCTAAATTAGATTCCCAGGACCATAAAGAGAGACCCATTTTCTTCAAGTAAAAAATAAAATAAAATAAACATGAATTGTTTATTTGTGGCACTTTCTGCTTATTATTTTAAAATCACTGTTGACCATGCATACCCGAAATTGCAAAAAGGAAAATGTGAATGAGGGGTGACTGAGCATGCCAAGGCACACATGTGGAGGTCAGAGGCAACCTGAAGGTATTGGTTCTTTCCTTCTGCTGTGTCAGTTCTGGGGGTCAGGCTCAGGACATCAAACTTAGTAGCAAGTGTTCTTGCCTACTGAGTCATCTTGTCAGCCCTTGCCTTTGCTCTTCTACGAGAGAAGATTATTATACTCTCAAAAACTAAAATAAATAACAAAAACAATAATAAAGGCTGAGTGTGGTACACATGCCTGAAATCTCAGTACTCATGACATAGAAACAGGAAGATCAGAGATTCAATGTCATTCTCAGCTACATAATCAGTTTAGGGTTAGCCTGGGCTATATGAGACTCTGTCTAACAACAAAACAAAACACCAGTTATAATCTTAGTTTATATATCTCCCTTTAATTTTCTACAGAATTTAAAAATAAATACAGGTGTTAGAAAGATGCCTCAGAGGTTAAAGAGTACTTGCTGCACTTGCAAAGCACCTGGGTTCTGATGGAGGAGGTCCTGCTGTGTATGTTTATCTTATTGGTTGTTGAATAAAGCACTGTTCTGCCAATGAGGCAGAAAGAGAGGTGGGACTAGGAGTCGAGGAGGATTCTGGGAAATATATAGATTATGGCTGTGGTTGACAATTAAGACAGAGCAAGCATATAAGGAGTCCTAGTCATTGGCCAGCAGCATTGTACTTAATATAACTCTCTGTGTGTTACTTGGGACCTTAACGTGGCTGTGGGGCTCAGGCAGCTGGCAGAAAGATTTATCGTTACAGGGTTCGATTCCCAGCAACAATACAGTGACTGACTATCATTTCTAACTCTGGTTTCAGAGGATCTAAAGCCTTATGACCTCCACACACACCAGACACACACATGATGAATATACATACACATGTAGGCAAAATACTCATATACATAAAATAAATAATTCTATAAAAAACACATAACTATAAATTGATGTTAATGCAAATAAAATTACATAAAGTCTTAAATTTTTGTTTGAGACCAGACGTGGTATCATTATATGGCTCTGGCTGTCCTGGAACTCACTTCTGTAGCCTAGCCTCAAAATCACAGAGATCCACCTGCCCAGGGTGCCAGGATTAAAGGCATGCAGTACCATGCCCGGATAAATTGTATAAAGTTATCATTTTTAATGCCAATAACAAGATAGAAAATTTTATAAGTGTAGGATCTTTGTGACCAAATTGTGTGTATTAATTCAAATCATATAACTTAATAACCTGTATGATTCTCATAGACACAACAGCTGCATTTACAGAATTTACACGAAAGCAAATGTGATGAGAATAAGAATGTATCATTACACAAAATCGTTTCAACACACACACAAAAAGAGAGATAAGACAAAATGTTTTCAGACCGCTGGGAATGGTCATCAGATCCATTTACACAAAGGGGTAAGACAAGAGTAAATACAGGAAATATGGCATAAATATCATAAGCTGATGGTGAGGGAAGTGGTCTAGTGAGCTTTCTATGGTGTTATAAAACATTATGACCAAAACCAACTCAGGGAGGAAAGGGATCATTTAGTTTACAAATCCTAATCAGAGTCCATCATAGAGGGACGTCAGGGAGGAGCAGAAGCAGGAACCTGGAATCCGGGATTGAAGTGGAGGTCATGGAGGAACTGGCTTCTTATGGGCTTGCTCAGATTTTTTTTTTTTTAATACAACTCAGGACTACCTGCCCAGGAGTGGCACTACCCACTTCCAGATGGGCCTTCTCACATCAATCATTAATCAAGAAAATGCCCTCAGACTTAACCTGCTGCCCAGACTTATGGCATCACTTTCTCAGTTGAAATTTCCTCTTTCCAGGGAACTCTGGCTTGTGTTGACAAACAACAACAACAACAACAAAAAAACTGACCAGCACTCAAAGATACAGCTAACAAAAGTTGAGTAAGAGACACAGGCAGAAAGTATCTACCTCTGACTTCTTTCATCTTTGGCCCTTGTGCTGGTAGTTTTATGTCAACTTGACATAAGCTAGAGTCGTTAGAGGGGAGGGAGCCTTAATTAAGAAAATTCCTCTATAAGATCAGGCTGCAGGCATGTCTGTTGGGCGTTTTCTTAGTGATTAATGGGGGAGAGCCTAACCTATTGTGAGTGGGGCCACCCCTGGACTGGTGGTCCTGGGTTCTATATGAAAGCAGGCTGAGCAAGCCAGTAGGCAGTGGCCTCTGCATCAGCTCCTGACTCCAGGTTCCTGCCCTGTTTGAGGTTCCTCTCCCGACTTCCTCCGATGATGAACAGTGTTATAGAAGCGTAAAATGAATAAATCCTTTTCTCCCCAAGTTGTTTTTGGTCACAGAAATAGTAACTCTAAGACAGACCTGAAGACCAGAAAAAAAGTCATTTCAACCTGATAAATCAAGCAGAGACGTGTAAATATATTTAAGATATAATATATATTTACTCCTTTAATCCCAGCACATATTTATTTATTTATTTTATTTTTTGGTTTTTCGAGGCAGAGTTTCTATGTCTAGCTTTGGAGCCTATCCTCGCATTTGCTCTGGAGACTAGGCTGGCCTCGAACTCACAGAAATCCGCCTGCCTCTGCCTCCCGAGTGCTGGGATTAAAGGCATGGGCCACCAACGCCGGGCCCCAGCACATATTTAATCCCAGTACTCAGGAGACAGAGTCAGGTGATGCTCTGAGGTTCAGGCTAGTCTGATCTACAGAGAAAGTCCCAGTACTAACAAGGCTACACAGAGAAATCCTGTCTCAAAATAAATAAATAAAAAATAAAAAAGTGTACTGAGTAATAGAGGGTCCATGCATGCTGGCAGGAAGGCGTTCAAGCTATGACAAGATCTGTTTCACAAACAAAAACCTCAATGTAGGATGTAGGGAAACCGTACTGATTCAGTAACTGTAGAATGAATATGGATAGCAAAACTTCAGAATGAATGGGATCGAAAAATAATAGCAATGGAGACCCCAAACCTGCATCGTAGTTAGTTGATAAAATTCTTACCATGGGGTGGAAGGCTAAAATCCTGAGACCCCTCTCCACACAAACTGATTTAGCAATCGTATAGTAGATGGTGATGAGCAGAGGCAAATTGTTTGATGTGATATCTGAAGGAGAATGGTCCCCATTAGCTCTTGTATTTGAATGCTTGGTTCCTAGCTGGTGGCAATGTTTGGGCAGGATTAGGAGGTGTGGCATTGTTGGTAGAAGTGTGTCACTGGGCTTGGGGTTTGATGTTTCAGAGGCCCATGCTATCCCTAGTTAGATTTCCCTTTCTACTGCATGGTCATTGCCTCAAGATGTAAACACTCTGAGCACCATGTCTGCCTGCCTACCGCCATGCTCCCTGCCACAGTAATCATGAATCTTTAACTCTTTATTATAGGGGGTAAGAAAACCCCCTATAGTAAATAAAATCTTTCTTTATTAACTGCTTAAATTGTTTTGATCATGGCGTCTTAGGAATTAAAAAAAAAAAAAAGGGTTTAAGACATTCACTGTTGGAGCTGGAGTTTACAGGAAAGTGGTAAGGGCCTAGAGCTGGGGACATGAGAACAGCTTATGCCTTACTGTCTATCAGTTCAGATGGTTGCATGGAGATATCATCGAAGAGACACTTGTGCATACACAGGTTAGTGTGTGCATTGATCTCCTCTGTTACATAGAAAGGCCTGGAAGCCCTTCATGGCTGACTGAACCTTTCTAACCGCCAGCCTCAGCACCTCCTCTGTCTGGCAGAGACCCATGCCCTGCCCCCTGGCTGTTCCAGCTTCCCAGCTGCCTCCCCCTGTTATCTACCCAAAGGAAACCCAACAAGCTTTTGCAGCTGTTACTGTCCTTCACTTTCTGAGGCAGCCTGGCAGTTTTGCCCTTAAGGAACTACTTTTCTCTCCACATAGTGGCTTTGTTTGGGGGTTCCTTGCTGGGCCTGTTTACAAAGACAATCCTCCAGAAGCACCAAGCATTCGTAGGCTCAGTTCTTGATTTCCAATGCCCTACTCAGATCCTTGGAGAATGGCTGACTGCTAGGACTAGGGCAGGAGGGAAGTACATAGGCCTGGTGCTCCTTAGTGCCAGAAGTAAGGAAGTATAAGGAAGTATTAAAAAGCACTGAAGTGCTCACTTCAGCAGCACATGTGTAAAAGTTAGAGTAGTACAGACAGAATTCTCATCCCCTCCCCCCCCCCCCCCCCGCATGTGTGCAGGGATGACATGCATATTCGTGAGGCAGTCCTTCTTTTTATTTAGTTATTTGACAGGGTTTCCCTGTAGCTCTGGAGGCTGTCCTGGAACTCGCTCTGTAGACCAGGCTGGCCTCAAACTCACAGAGATCCGCCACTCTCTGCCCCCCGAGTGCTGGCACTAAAATTGTGTGCCACTACTGCCCAACAGATTTTAGTTTTTATACTGTTAGACCCCCGAAAACTCAAGTATCCGGGGTCTCAGGCCAGGTTCGCGGTCACCCCAATCACCAGGCGGATTCGAGAGCTTGCTTCAAACTGCACGAGGCTTTATTGTAATTTAACGAGCTAACCCCATGTTAGCTCGGGTCTTTCACCCACCCGCCATGGTGGACAGCTAGAAAAGACGGCTCCTACGGGCTCCCAAAAGATCTTATAGGGCAGCCTAAGGGGAGTGTCTAGGGGTACGCACAGGCTTACGCACAGGCTCACGATTGGTGTGCCTCCAGGCTTGGAGGGCTTGCCCTGTGTTGATTGGTCAACTGGTTGTTATGGCCCATAGGCCCTCCCAGGGTGGTTGCTATGCTCTCTACGTCATTGTCGTGCGCTTGTCCGTAAAGCACACCCAGGGTCGTAAAGCATAGCGCCACCAGCTAACTTCTGATTGGTTCCTTGTCACAAGACAGGCATCTGACCTCTAAGTGACCAAGGCAGGTTTATGGCAAGCACGTGTTCGGCTGTTATGGCTGCCAAAAGGGAAGCCGGTTCCTTCAATACAAGTGTTTTTATATGTGTGAATTTGTAGGTCATGAAACTAGAAAGGTACTATGAGAGGAGAAAAAGCAATATTAAAGTAGCTGTGGGGGGTAAACACTTCCTATGACAATAAAACTTACAGTTTTTGAGGGATGTCTGTGGCGATACATAATATTAAAGGGGAGGTAAAACAACAGGATGTTGGGGAGGTGAAATATTTCAACCTGCAAGAAAGCTCCTTAAACCCAGGAAGTAAACAACTCAATAGCCACAGGATGTCCCTGATGCTGACCAGATTCACTAGAAGGCTCCTTCCCAAGCATATGTAAGCAGTAAAGCATGCTGAGAGATAGATACTTTCAGTCAAGCTGAGCTACCTAGAAGACTCTCAGACCAGCTAAGCCACCTAAAATAGGCAGAGACCAGGTAGCTGCTCGGATGACTGGAGCTGCATGAAAGAGACACTCTCTAACTTGTTGAACCATCTGCAAGTTGGGCAGTGTGCTCCAGGATTCCAGCTTTTATCAGCTGTCACCCATGCTGGGGTAGGCTTTTGGTGTTCAGTTGTCTTTAAGTCATTTCTGCTCCTGTAAATAAGTAGGCGTTTGTTCACATGTCCCCATGATAGTGTTCCAGAAAGGATTGGAGAAGAACATATGTGACATGAAAATATAAGTATTAGGGTCAGTATTAGTATAAATAATTGAATCTGAGTTGTGTTCCAACCTAGTGCTGTAGACGCTCTGTGTAACTCACTGTGACTAATTTCAGCGCTGGAGGGGGAAACTGGCTACTCAGAACTCAGTAAGAGACTGTCAATGTTCTTTAACACTGTGACTTTCTGTGTCATTCAGTTTTCTGTAGTATAACAATTGCCCAAGGTGAATAAATGTAAAAAAGAGCAAAAGCGTCCAGCAAGATGGCCAAGTCTGGTGATTTTAGTGTTTGTTTTAAATTTTTATTTTTATTTATTTTATTTTAATTTTTTTGGTTTTCCGATACAGGGTTTCTCTGTGTGTAGCTTTGGAACCTATCCTGGCAGTCGCTCTGGAGACCAGGCTGACCTCGAACTCACAGAGATCCACCTGCCTCTGCCTCCCGAGTGCTGGGATTAAAGGTGTGCGCCACCAACGCCTGGCTTTTTTTTTTTTAATTTTTTTTGTTTTAAATTTTTAAAATGCATACATTTTAGTGTTTTCCCTCTGTGTGTGTATGTGTGTGTACCATGTTCATGTCTAGTGCTCTCCGAGGACAGAAGGCATCGGATCACTTAGAACTGGCATTAGGGATAGTGTGAGCAACCAATCCTCTGCAAGAACAAGAACAAGTGCTTTAGCCTTTGAACTTTCTCTCCAGTCCCTGATGACCTTATCTCTTGAGTATTATCTCTAGGACTCAAAAGTGGAAAGTTGTCTTCTGACCCATGCATATGTGTACACATATAGATACAGATAAATAAATAAATGCCATCTGTACACAGAAAAATAAATAATTAAACAAATTTACAAAAGAGAGAAAAAAAAGTTCTGGCTCTTGGTTTTAGAGATTTCAGCCTCTGATCCACGGGCCCTGTGAGATGAAACAGCACATCATGAAAGGCAGAGAAGCAGAATGAAACTGCTCACTTTGTGGCCACGACTGGAAATCAGAAAGAGGAGAAGAGGGGCTTAGTTCCCACCGTGCCTTTCAAAGGCTTCTCCCTAATGACTAGAAGTCTCTCTCTCTCTCTCTCTCTCTCTCTCTCTCTCTCTCTCTCTCTCTCTCTCTCTCTCTCTCTCTCTCTCTGAGAGGGGGGGTCTCACTATGTAGCTTTGGCTGTCTTGGATCTTGCTATGTAGACCAGGCTGGCCTCAAACTCATGGAGATCCGTCTGCTCTGACTCCCAAATGCTGGGATTAAAAATGTGCACCAAGATGCTGGACAGATGGCTTAGCGGTTAAGAGCCCTGATTGCTCTTCCAGAGGACCTGGGTTCAATTCCCAGCACCCACATGGCAGTTTAAAACTGTCTGTGACTCTGGTTTCAGGGGATCTGGCACATTCACACCAATGCACATAAAATAAAGTTAAATGAATTATTTAGCCGGGTGGTGGTGGCACATGCCTTTAATCCCAGCACATGAGAGGCAGAGGCAGACAGAACTCTGTGAGTTCGAGACCAGCCTGGTCTTCAAGAGCTAGTTCCAGGACAGCCTCCAAATCCACAGAGAAACCCTGTCTCAAAAAACAACAACAAAAAAATGTGCACCACTATGCCTGAGCATCCTAGAAGGCTTTCAACTGGACACCTTTCTTCCTCTCCCTCCTTGTCAAGATCTCACTTTGTGTGGCACAAGCTGGCCTCAAACTTTCATACCTCCTTCCTCAGTCTCTCAAGTGCTGGGATCATGTTCCTGACCCTGAGGAAATTTCAATGATGCTGTGAATTCTGATTTTCCCCCTTATATGTTAATGTCTGCCTTCAGAGCTTCAGCTTCAAGAAGGAACTACATTTACAATAGTGTCTTGGGGCTCCCCAAGGTGGGATGTCTGTCCTCATTTGGTGCTGAGGTGAAGTGTGTGTGAAATGTGCAGCAATGTTGGTCAGTGATGCCAGTTCTCCTGATATCTCCACCTTCTTCCCAAACAAAGCTCCCCATCCTGCCCCCACCACAGTCTTAACCCCATTCCCATCACCTGTCACATCGCTGCCCACCATAGATTCTGCCTTAGCCCTCTGCCTCCCAGTAATGATCAGTATTCCCTACGACAAAGTGACTTTAAACTTAGCTCTTCTATAATCGCTAAGGGCACCTGGACCTGACTCAAGCCAAAAGGACACAGCCAAATTATACAGAACACTAAGGAGTCAATTTAAGTCTCTGCCCTTGAGGGAGTGAAAGTGGCTGGAGTTTTGTTTGAATGCATTGTTCCTTCCAGGGACAATAGCTGTGTTTCCTCCAAAAAACTCTCATTTCTTGACTCTTTTCCAGGCCCTGTACTTCTTGATTGATGATGCTTGTTACTTAGAGGAGGTTGAAAGGAAGGGCTGGCTAGAATACTGTTCCAAGGACCTGGGTGCTTTATCTGCAAGAATGGGGAGCCACTGTGAAGTTTCTAAGGTCAACCCTGCATCGTGGCCTTTGGAAGTAAGTGCACTGTGATGGTCATGATGGTAGAGAGTGAAATATAAGGCCCTGGCTCCTCCAGCACTGCAGAAAATAATAATGATATAATAATAATAATAATAATAATAATAATAATAATAATAATAACAAAACTGTGATGTCAGCTGCACTTCCTAGTCATCGTCCCACTGTAACACGAATCATAAAAAACAAACAAACAAACCCAGAGACAGATATTAGGGGGAAAGCTGAAAGATCAGAGAAGCAAAGTAGCCAAGCCACTAGAGAGCTCTTACCTCTACCAAGGCTTAGTCCAAAAGGTTGGATCCTATCCTCAGGGTGACTGCAGACAGAATACATTGCACTCCTATCTCCACCCACCTGATAGCCCTCTCTAGTGCTGGGATTAAAGGAGTGCACCACCACCCAGATTCTATTGTGTGGCTGCTGGGATTAAAGGTGAGTGCCACCACTGCCTGGGTTCTATGGCTGACAGGTGTGGCTAGCTTTGCACTCTGATTTTCAGGCAAACTCTATTTGTTAGATCATAAACAAAACTTCACTACATCCCACCTTGGTAAATATAAGGAAGGATACTATTTATATAGTTCAATGAGATCAGTGTGAGGAAGCTTGCAGATTTCAAAATGGAGTTTCATGGCTAGTAGCTATTTATATTTTATGCACATGATATTTTCATGAAAAGAAACAAAGTTAAAAATGTGTTACATAATTATGAGTAGAAAAAGAAATTGGTAGGATAGGTTTGAATGTCTAAAATTTTATGATAATATATCTATGACTCCTCAATTAACTTATTAATTTTTGAGGTGGAGGGTTGAACCCAAGGCTTTGTGTATGTGGGTAAGTACTCTACTAATGAATTACATTCCTAGCTGTGACTTTTTTGTTTTCAAAAATAAAAAACTAGATCTTTCTTCTTGGAATCTAACTTTTTGTTTGTTTGTTTTTGAGTTGAGTTTTGGTGAATAACCCAGGCTAGCCCCGACTCATAATCTTCCCTCCATGTCCTGAGAGCTAAACTTGTTTGTGTACCTGTACCATCGAGCTTGGTGGAGTCTAAGTTCTTTCATACCATTTTTGTGTGTGTGTGTGTTTAAGTAATTTTTTATTATACTTTCTGATCAGATAGCATATATTAGTTAAATTTTCAAGATACTTTATGTGTGGTTGGAGCTTCCAGCTTTCCCTTGCACAAGCTGGAAAACCCTGTCTGCCCTCCTTCCCTCAACCCAGCCTGCACTGCAAAAGCTCTGAACAAAGGAATGGCACCCAGGTGCCGGCCCAGTGACCTAGCTTTTGAGCATACTTGGGCAAAGTCCCAGCTCCTGGCTGGCACATCATCAACCCTCACTTAAGGTACATAAAACCTCCCTGCCTTAGCTTGGGGGTATGACTTCTCTGGCCTTCTTCTCTGAGACCAATAAACCTGCTCGGGAGTTGCTTTGTCCTCAATAGGTCTGTTGTTATACTAGCAGTTTGGCTTGATCCGGCTTACTGGGTCAGTGGGGAAACTTATTATCTGGGGAAAAAAACATATCATTTTAAAGGATAATCTCTTCAATTATTTAAAATTACTATTTATTATTATTATTAGTTGCATGCATGTACACTTGAATGATGTGTGTATGTGTATAGCGGTGTGATGGGGGATGTCCTTCTGTATGCTGTGAATATATGTTTCTCTTATTGGTTGGTGATTAAATGCTGATTGGCCAGGCAGGAAGTATAGGTGGGACTACCAGACTAAGAGAATACAGGGAAGAGGAAGGAAGAGGGGAGCTGCCAGGGAGACACCATGTAGCTGCTGAAGGAGTAACATGCTGGAGCATTCACAGGTAAGCCACAGCCTTGTGGTGGCAATACATAGTTTAATAGAAATGGGTTAATAACTAAGAGAGAGATAGCCAATAAGAAGCCTGAGCCACTGGCCAAACAGAAGCCTCTGTGTGTTTATTTGGGACTAAATGGCTCTGGGACCAGGCAGAACGGAACCTCTGTCTTCAGGGGTGCACATATGACAGGGCAAGAGAGTGAGAAGGTCCCTCCACTTTCTATTCTTGCTGAGGCCTGTTGTGGAATGTTATTTTAACTATGTAAAAATGTGTTACACTTGTTTATGTTGCAGAATATTACTTTAAGTATGTAAAGGTATGTTTCATTTGTTTATGCTGCATTTGTTTAATTCTGTAAAGATGTGTTGCTGTTTTACCTTACCTGTCTAAGGCACCTGATTGGCCTAATAAAAAGGTGAATGGCCAATAGCTAGGCAAGGAGGGATAGGTGGGGCTGGCAGGCAGAGAAAGTAAGAAGGAGGAGGAATCTAGGCTTCAGAGAGGGAGAAGAGAAGGAAGGGAAAGACAGCCATCAGCCAGCCAGACATAAAGTAGGACATATAGAATAAAAGAAAGGTAAAAAAAAAACCTGAGGCAAAATGTAGATGAAGAGAAACAGGTCAAATTAAGTTATAAGAACTAGCAAGAAACAAGAATAATATAAGTCCAGACATTCTTAAGTAATAAAAAATCTCAATGTCATGATTTGAGAGCTGGTTCGAGGCCCAAAAGAAAGCCTACTATAGAGGCCATTTTAGGTTTCATTAGAATTTGATCTACTTAATGGGAAGCCGGATGGAAAATTACTCTAGAAACCTGAGGTCAAGATACCCCAACTAACCTACCTTAGCTTCTGCTAAACTGCTTACTTGCACAAAACCTCCCTCTACAACTGCCTAGTGAGATAGCAGGATGTGTGTTTTGCCTTCATAAACCCCTTTCCCCAAACTGTCAGTGCTATACATGGGTCTAAAATACCTGACTTTAGTCTGAGCAGGTATAGTCTGAGCAATTAGCTATAAACTGTGTCTCAGTGGTCATCTCTGGTGGACTCCCCATAACACACACGCCACAGCACCTCTGTAGAAGTCAGAGGACAACATTGTGGAGTCCATTTTTTTCTTCTGCCTTTACCTGGGTTCCAGGACTCAAACTCAGGTCACCAGGCTTGAACTTTGCCCTTCCCCTTGAGTTATCTTAATGGCTATTCTTCAGTTCTTAATAGTCATCAGAAAGGAAAAGAAAAAAAAAACTTTGGGGGGAGGGGCTATGTATGTGTAAGAATTGAAAAGCCATTTTTTTACTATTCCTATTTTTATTCAAGATCTGGATAGAAGTGTATTGTGCATAGGATATATGCATATAGCCTCAGGGCACCCCTGGATCATAGTTTGCACATAGCCAGGAACCATAACCCAGATGAAGAGACTGAAGTATACCAGCATCCCTGAAGCTCCTCTCACATATTTTCCTAGAAGATAGACCCTCTCCTGATCCTAACAAGGTCTCTGCCATAGTCCCTTCTGGAGAGGAATTTATGCAAATACAGTCTTTTGTGTATTGCTTTGTTTTATTTTGGTTTTGGTTTTTCTAGACAGGATTTTTCTGTCTAACAGCCCTGGCTGTCCTGGAACTTTCTCTGTGGACCAAGCTGGCCTTGAACTCACAGAGATCTGCCTGCCTCTGCCTCCCAAGCACTGTGATTAAAGGTGTGTGCCACCAACACCCGGCTATGTCTGGGTTCTTGCACTATGCATTAAGTCTGTAAATTCTTCTGTGAATCTCTTTGTATAAGAGGGATTTATTGTTTCTTTCTTCTCTGAGACAGGGTTTCTTTGTGTTCCCTTAGTTGTCCTGGAACTCACTTTGTAGACCAGGCTGGCCTTGAACTCACATAGATCACCTGCCTCTGCCTCCCAAGTACAGGGATTAAGGGCAAGCACACCGCTGCCTGGTAGTTCATTCTTTCTTTTTTTTTGCCCCCCCTTTTAACTTATGTATGTATGTATTTATTTATTTATTATATATACAGCTGTCTGCCTGAATGTATACCTGCACACCAGAAGAGGGCACCAGATCTCATTATAGATGGTTGTGAGCCACCATGTGGTTGCTGGGAATTGAACCCAGGACCTCTGGAAGAGCAGCCAGCGCTCTTAACCTCTGAGCCATCTCTCCAGCCCGAGTTCATTATTTCTTAAGGCTGTTTAGTATTTACCTATATGACAATCCCAGAGCTTCTCTGTTCCTTTTCCTGCTGATAGATGTCTGGGTGGTATATGTTTAATATTTATTTTTCATTATTAAATAATTTAATATTTATTTTTGTGTTTGGTGCACATTGGTCTGTCTTTAAATTTTTTTAAATTATTATTTTATTTTATATGTATGGGTATTTTGCCTGCATGTATGTTTGTGAACTATATGTGTACCTTGATACCTGAAGAAGGCATTGGATCCCCTGGAACCACAGTTCCAAATGATTGTGAGTGAACACATGGATGCTGGGAATTGAATGTGGGGCCTCTGGAAGAGTAGGCATTGTCCTTTTTTAAAATTTTAATTTAACTTTATTATTTTGTGTGTGGGTGTTTTATGTGCATGCATCACTGTGCATCACATGAGTGCAGTGCCCAATCCCCTGGAACTGGAGTTATGTATGGTTGTGAGCCACTATGGGTGGTGCTGAGAATTGAACCTGGGTCTTCTGCATGAACAAGTACATGCACCAAAACTTAATTACTGCACCATCTCTTCAGCCATGCAGGCATTATTCTTAAGCACTAATCCATCTATCTGTCCCTTACCTATCTTTTTTTATTTGTTTACATTTATTTGTTCATTTATTTTGGGACAGGACTGTCCTAGAGCTCACTATGTTGAGCAGACTGACTTCACACTCAGATTCTCCTTCCTCTGCCTCCTGAGTCCTGGGATTAAAGGCATTCTCACCATGTCTGCCTTGCCTTACCATAACTTTTAAGGACATATGCATGTAGCTCTGCTGGCTGTGGGAATCATGGAGCATTTGCTGTATCGTGGGGTTCCAGGTGTACAGAGCATTCCAGCTGCTCCCTGTGTTTGCCAACACAGAATATTGTATGTCAACTGAAGTCAATGCTTATTTAATCAGTGGTAGATAACTTCTAAGTGTATTTAAATTATGTTTAAGGGACCTAACAGCCCTCTTCTTTTATCAACTAATGCTGTGAGAGGATGTTGCATCTGAAATAATTCTGTCAAATCATGTACAGAAGGGACCTGACTTAAGATGTTTCCCCTTAACATTTTTGGACTTGGTGATACTGTGGCAGCTGAGTGACACCTGCTCAGTAGGGGGGAGCGACTGCCTTGTAGCCTAGCATTAAGTTAAACACCCAATTCCAACTTTGAATTTTAATGTTTTCCTGCAATCCTTTTTCATGATGCTAGTCAGTGCAGTAAGTCACAGCTGCCAGAGAGCCTTCTAACCATAAGGGCCAGGATGCTTGGATGAGATTCCTACATGTGGATACCCGTTTTTGTTTGTTTGTTTGTTTGTTTTTCTCAGCACCCTTGTTGAAAAGGCTATCTTTTCTTATCCTTAAACTATAATTTTGTCCTTGGTTTTCAGTACTTAGAATTTGTAAGCCCTGTCACTCCACAGTGGAAAGCCCTGATGATGTTTGGGTAGTCTCTTCCAACTTCTTTCTTGTTGACCAAAGTTGTGTGAAAAGAAAGCTTGTTTTTGTCTATAGCTTTCCCTTCTCTGAGGGATGTGGTCCCTGGGATAAGCCTGCTATCGGGAGACCACCAGAGATGACCCTGAGACACAGTTTATAGGCAACTGACAGTCTAGTCCAGCTGCCTGGGACTGCACTCAGATATTTGGGACCCAAACACATCACTCAGTGTTTAGGGGTTTTTAAAGCAAAAGCACCTCCTGGTATCTCACATGGCAGCTTCAGAGGGAGGTTTTGCGAAAGCAATCCATTTAACAGAAGCCAAGATAAGTTAGCTGGGGCATTGTCACCTCAGGTTCCTAATACAGAGTTGGGTAACTTTCCAAAGGATTCTCCATCAAGGAGATCAAATTCTAGTCAAACCTAAAATGGAGTTAGCAAGAATATAAGATGGAAGAATCTCTAGGCATATAAGTCATAAACCCTGAGCAAATTGAGAGCACGGGAAGAGGGGGGAGGGAGCTAGGAGAACGAGAAGGGAAGAAGAAGAGGGATGCAGAGGACATGAGGGAGCAGAAAGGTTGAGTCAGGGGAAGAATAGAAGATAACAAGAATGGAGATACCATAATAGAGGGAGACAGACATTTTAGGTTTACAGAGAAATCAGGCACTAGGGAAAGGTCTGGAGATCTACAAAGATGACACCAGCTAACAATCTAAGCAACAGAGGAGAGGCTACCTTAAATGCCCTCCTCTGATAATGAGATTGATGACTGACTTATATGCCACCCAATAGCCCTCATCCAGCAGCTGGTGGAAGTAGAAGCCGACACCCACAACTTATCACTGAACTGAACTGGAATCCAGATGTAGGGAAGGACGAGTGAAGAGCAAAGGGGTCCAGACCAGGCTGGTGAAACCCACAGAAACAACTTACCTGAACATCAGGGAACTCTTGCTCCCCAGACTGATAGCTGGGATACCAGCATGGGACTGATCCAGACCCCAGGAACATGGATTTCATTGAGGAAACCTCGGAAATCTACAGGACCTCCTGTAGTTTTTCAATATTTATCCCTAGCATAGGTGTGGACTTTGGGAGCCCATTCCACATAGAGGAATACTCCCTGAGCCAAGACACACGGTGGTGGCCTAAGCCCTATCCCAAAGGATACGATAGACTCTGATGATCCCCTATGGAAGGCCTCACCATCCAGGGGGAGCAGAAAGGATATGTGATATATAGGGTTTTAGTTGGGGTAGGTAGTAGGGGAGGACAGGAGGGAGAAGGGAACTGGGATTATCATGTAAAACAATCTTGTTTCTAATTCAAATAAAAAAATCTGAAAGAAAAAAAATTCCAAAAAAAAAAAAGAGATGGAAGAATCTCTGCTTTGTCTTGCCCTGTCACACACCCTCCTAGCATTTCAGATGAGCATAAAACATAGGAGTTAACCAAAGACGCTAAAACAATGTGTTCATCAGTAAGCTTTCTCTGAAAGGTCTTGGCATAAAAGAGAGAAAACAAGAGAATTTATTTAGTAAAAACTTCAAAAGTAAATACACTGCTTTTCATTGTCTGATGGCATGTAGTCACTCAGCCACTAAGTTAAATAATGATAATTATATAAAACATCTTGCTTAGGCTTATAAACATTGGTCTGCACTACTTGGGACACAACATTTAAAAGACTTTTATTTTTTGTTTTTTTCAAGATGGCGTTTTCTCTGTGTAGCCCTGGCTGTCCTGGATCTTGCTCTGTAAACCAGGCTGACCTCGAACTCAAGAGATCTGCTTGCCTTTGTCACCTGAGTGCTGGGATTAAAGGTGCAACACCATCGTCTGGTATATAAGATTTTAAAAAACTGAATACAGTCTTGGGTGAAAAAAAAACAAAAATGAAAAAACACCCCCATACAAAACAACAAAAAAACTCAGACTAAACCAAACAACCAAAAAACATAGAATACATTTCAAGAAGACAAATTGAAAAATTAATCACAAATAAAATGAAGGCCTTCAAACTTTTTGTTGTCATTCCAAGACCATTCATGGCTGTTGAGCTCACTGATTTACTGGATGAAAAATCTGGGGTTACAACAAGTAAGAAGTATTGTGGCATACTTTTTATTTCTTGAGAGACATATGCAAAACATCCTGAATTTCTTCTCATTCCAAAATTCACCAGGCCCAAACTCTATTTCCATATTCAAAGATACAACTTCCATAGGCTGCTAAAATGCTGTAGTCAGTCAGACTGACATTTGCAAAAAGGCACCTTTTATTTATTTTATTACAGTGGTATTTTCTTCATCACCTAGGTCGACTTAACAGAATGGAAGCGAAATGCTTTTTGTTTTGCTCTTCAAGAGTGGGTTTCTCTGTGTAACAACCCCTTGCTGTCCTGGAACTCGCTCTATAGACCTATAGAGCTATAGACCTATAGGCTACACATCCGCCTGCCCCAGCCTCCCGATTGTTGGGATTACAGGTGTGCATTTTGAACCGAGGTGAATGTTGGAGGAGCCCTGGGAAAAGCTGGATTCGCCCTACGAACACCATTTTCGTGGGTCAGATTGATTTAGTGATACACTGCTCTTCATTGGCAGCTTGGTTAAAGTTCTTGGGGAACTACAAATGACACCATCCTTAGCTTCTTGTGAACTACTCTAGTCTCTAATTTTCCTAGTTACTATGACATTTCCGGCAGGCTTTATGGGAATCAAAGACAAATCGGCCACACGTTCCGGATCCTTGCCTGACCTAGCGCATTTCCCAAAGTGGAGCTGTGAACAGGCGGCACGGTGTGGCGGAGGCTGAGGCACAAGAATTGCGAGTCTGAGGCCGGTCTGAGCTGCCCAGCAAGACCTTGTCAAAAGCCAACCTAAGAAAATTCAGGGTCTGATCCAGTCGCCCCACAGCGTTAAGCTGGTCTCCGCACATCCTCCTCAAGTCTTCCCCAAGCCGACCGTCGCGTCTGCAAAGCTGCCGAGCACGACGACTTCCTGGTGGAGGCGGTCCCCAAACGGGGAACCCCCTTGCCCCAGGGCCCCAGTAGAAGCCGCGAAGTCAAGTCGGGCAGGTTCTACGCTCTGCGCTCGATTGCTCGAGCCTGGCGACGACAAGGCCCTTGCGACAGCTCTGCGCTCGAGGCGTCGAGCCTGGCCGGCGGCGGCGGTGGCGGCGGCAGCGGGGGAGTGCGCGGGTGCGAGTCCGCGGCCGGGAGCGGGAATGTCGAGGAGTTCGAAGGCGGTGCTGGGCCTCTCGGTGCTGCTGACGGCGGCCACGGTGGCCGGCGTGCATCTGAAGCAGCGGCAGGACCGGCAGGTCGGTGTCACGTGACCGCGCCTTCCGGAGCGCGGAGCCCTCGGCGGTCCCCGCGCGCGTGGCGGGCCGGCCGGGCTTCCAGGGCGCTTTCGGGTTTCTGACCGCTCTCCTCAGCCACGAGGCCTAAGGCTAGGGCGGAAACCTGGGGCGGGGGGTGTATCCCTGAGTTAGAGCACTGGTAGGGCGAGCTCAAGGCCCGGGGGGCACCACACCCCACAAAGCAATACCCAGTAACTGTTAAATCCTGAGATAACGCGGCTCACACCCTAACACACCCCAAGTGCCTTTGGTCAAGGTAACTTGAGAGTTTTGTAATTTTGGCGTAAAGGAGCAGTCTGCTCTGGAAAGCGGGTTCTGGAAATGGTAGATGATAGAGCCCTCCACGTTTTCTTTTGAAGCTTTTTATTTGGGGGGAGTATATGGCTTATCGATCAGCGACTGACCGTCAGTTCTTATGTTCTCATTCAAGTTTGCAACAGTTAGTACGCTAGGCACATTGAGAACACATAGTTAATAATGGCCTCTCTGGAGTCTGTTCTTTTTTTTTTTTTTTTTTTTTACAACGGAGCTACACTCCGCAGGCCAGTATTTATTTGTATTTGGCCTGACAGGTATTTGACTTGAACCGAATTTTGCCAAAAGCAGATGTAATGAATTGAAACCATCAAGAGTTGGTTGGTATTCACAATCTAAAAACCGGAGAGGAATCTTAAAATGTCATAAGCATTTTGAGGAGCAGGGTGGGATTTAGAGGAACACAAGAGATTAGAGGAACACAAGAGATTAGAGATTTGGCGTTAAGAATAGTTCCATAGGGATATCTTTTGGAGTAGAAGCATGAAACTTCCTTCTTAAAGGAAAAGGAAAAGATGGGGGTTCTGATTAAACTTGTAGGCCAGGACAGGATGTCTGTGTCATCCTGGTGTGTTTTGAAGATGGGTTGGAATTAGAGCTTTGTCTCAAGCCATGTTCCTGAGAAATTTTTACAATGTGATCAGACAGACCAATGAAACCAGATCCCTTGAGACATGGAGACTCAGCTATGTTCCAAAGCTATGCCAAGGGCTTTAATGAAACAGGGTTGACAATGGAAGTGTGGAAGAACAGAAAGATTTAGGTATTTTGTGGAAGTTAGTGATAAAGACTGACCGAATAGCCTCTCCTTTAGATCTTCTAGCAACTTCCTGTCTAACATCGAGGAAGGCAGGATTGGTATGGTGGATGTGTCGAAAACTTCAAGGCAGCAATAAATGAAATAATGACTTGTTTTCTGTCTACCCCACACCAGGCATGGTGTTTTTCACTTTACGTACATTGTCTTAACCCTCGAAGCAACTTAGTAGAAACCAAGTACAGATGGGCCCTAACTTACAATCGGTTCAACTTGGTTTTGACTATAGTGATAGGAAAGCAACATGTTTTGTATTTAGTGAAACTTTCTTTGAATATAGAATTCTGTTATTTTCCTTGGCTGTGGATGAATGGTAGGATTCTTTCAACATGCTGGACAGCAGAACAAGCTACATTCCCCCGGGAGCTGCAGGATGGTGATGTTCTGTGGTATAGTGTGTTGCTGAGTCCAGGCATTCCATAGGTTAGGCAGACTCAGTATCCCTTTTGACTTTGTTGTTTCCAGTTAATTATGAGTTTTTCTGGGTGTAGTCCTATGGTAAATTGAGGATGTTAGTGATTCTACAGGAATCACAGCTCCAGATGTTAGTATTAGGTTAGTAAAGAGCTGTCTTGGGGTTTGTACTGCTGTGATAAAACACCATGACCAAAAAGCAACTTAGGGAGGAAAGGGTTTCTTTCAGCTTACAGTTTCATATCATAGCCCATCATCTAAAGCTGAGGCAGGAACCTGGAAGTAGGAACTGAAGCAGAAGCCATGAAAGAATGCTGCTCACTGCTTTGCTTGCTCCTGGCTTGCTCAGTTGGCTTCCTTGTACATTCAGGACCACCTGTTCAGGAATGGCACCACCCACAATGGGCTAGGACTTGTGTCAATCATTTATCAAGACAATACTCCATAGAGTTACCTCTAGGCCTGTCTTAGGAGGCATTCTCCCAAGGTTCCCTCTTTCAGGGGTTAGAGAGATGGCTCAGCAGTGAGGAGCACTGCTGTTCTTCCTAAGGACCCATAACCCCCCTTGTCAGGTGACTCACAACTGCCTCTAATTCCAGCTCCAGGGATTCACTGCAGGAACCTGCACACACACACACACACACACACACACACACACACACACACACACACAGAGAGAGAGAGAGAGAGAGAGAGAGAGAGAGAGAGAGAGAGAGTGTAAAATAAAGAAATTTTCTCTTCAGACATGTCTAGGTTTGTGTCAAGTTAGTAAAAACTAACCACACAATTGACCCTTGTCAGCTTGACACAACATATCACTTATTAAGCTGTAATCTTATCCTCAAGATCTCATATTAATATCAGTATCATAATATAAAACATATTCTTAACTTTAAAAGTCTCTGTCTTTAAAGTTCAGGTTCTCGCTCTTTTGTGAGACAGGTTTTCTTTAAATCAGCAGTTTTCAACCTTCCTTATGCTATGACTCTTTAATACAGTTCCTCTTGTTGTGGTGACTGCAACCATAAAGTTGTTTCCTTGCTACTTTGTAACTGTAGTCTTGCTACTGTTATGAATCTCAGTGTAAATATTTGTGTTTTCTGATGGTCTGAAATCACTCCTGTGAAAGGGTTGTTCCACCCATAAGGGTCACCCACAGGTTGAGAACTACTGCTCTAAATTGTCTTAGTTGTCTAGGAACTCATTTTGTAGGCTAGGATGGTTGCTGACTCACTAGATCTGTCTGCTGAGTATTGGAATTAAAGTCATGTACCACCATTTCTGGCCCAAGTTCAGACTCTTTAAAATGTCAAAGGTCTTCTTCGGAGTTCAACCCTTTCTAAAATATCCAAAGTCTCTTAATTGTGGACTCCTGTAAAATCAAACATAAGTTAAATACTTTCCCACTCCAGTAAGGAAAAACCAGGGCACAATTACATTCTAAACAAAGCAAAACCAAAAACATTAGTGTAAAAAGTTCAGTGCTTGGCATCTAGGACCCATTCACCATCCTTTTGGACTCTGAGGGGGCCTTAGCTGTGGTATTTCTCCAGCTCTGCCATCCACAGCACGTGAAACTGGCCTTCTAAGCTCAGGCAGGTTCTATTCCATAGCAGTTGCTGTTCTTAGTGGTCATCTCATGATATTGGCATCTCCAAAATACTGGGGTCTGAACTGCAACTAGGCTGTACAGCTACCGATAAGCTCTGGAGGGCTCTCTTTAGGTACTCTGACCCTGAAATGTGGGGCAAGCATTAACTTCTCTCCATGGTTCCTGGGGCTTCAACTTCAACTAAGCCTGGGAGACTTACATATCATCAAGTTTGGTTGCCAGCACGAGGTGCACAATCTTGGCCCCCTCTGGACCACAGCTTCGACCCTGAGGAAATACTTCTCAGAAGACTTCACCTCACTGATGCTGGTCTATTCAACAAAGCTGGTTTCTCAGCTCCAGCCAACCCCTGTAAATTGTCCCAGTATAGGGCTTACTTCAGTGGTGCTGGTGTCTTCCTAATCACAGCTGATTCTTAAACCTCAGCTGACTAGAGCCATATATTCTTAATTCAAAATATCACACAAGTAGCCCTCATATAATCTGTAAAGGACTCTCAAAACTTCTCTCTTTAGTTTCACAAGCTGGCCTCCACCACTTGCACACTCTCAACACTCTTACCTTCCAAGATCCCAGAGAACAACCTACTGAATGAACTCTGAGCACTCAACGGCGTTTACAGCCCAAGTGCTGTCTCCTTCTCCCAAATACATGAGGTCTAGCACAGCAACACCCCACTCTGGTACCAATTTCTGTCTCTGGGTTTCTGTTGCTGTGAAAAACACCATGACTAAAAGCAACTTGGGGAGGAAAAGGTTTATTTCAATACAGTTCTGTATCACAGTTGATCACTGAGGGACGTCAGGGCACAGGAACCTGGGAGAGGAGCTGATACAAGAGGCTGTGGAGAGGTACTGCTTACTAGCTTGCTCTTGGCTTGTGAGTTTGTTTTCATACACACCCAGGACCACCTGCCTAAGGTGGCACCACCCATAAAGGACTGGGCCCTGTCACATTAACGACTAATCAAGAAGACTTGCCCACAGTCTAGACTTGTGTGGGCATCTTTTAGATTGAGGTTCCCTCTTCCCAAATGACTCTTGCTTGGGTCAAGTTGACATAAAGCTAACCTAGACAAAGAGGTTTTAAGTTAGTGTAGCAAGTGGGAGTGAGATGTGAGAGTCTCTTGGAAGACTGGTGGGTGGAGATGAAGGTTTTAGCACATGTCCTGCAAAAGGAGGGCTTGGAGCTGGGAGATTAGTCTGAAGGAATTTTGAGGTATATCCTGGTATGAGGAACATTGTAACAAGAACACCTGGGGGTTTAGAAGGTTGAGCCAGTACAGCTTTGGTTACATTACAAGAACTCATCTCAAAACAGAAACTGGATTTCTGTTAAGTTGCCATTTCAAACAAAACAAAAATGAATTTCAGTTAAGTTGCATCTAGGCAATTTTTTAAAGGTTTTATTTTATTTTGAGACAAAGTCTCGATATGTAGTTTTGTCTGGCCTGGAATTCAGAGAGATCTGCCTGATACTACCTCCTAAGTGCTGAAACTAAAGATGTGTACCACCATGCTGGACCTTACCCTTGCATTCTTAAATTTCCCAACTCCCTTGGTATAGCAAATGAAGCTGTAGACCTGGAAGAGACTTAGCAAGTGCTAGGTGAGTCTTTTTTTTTTTTTTTTTTTTTTTTTGGTTTTTTGAAACAGGGTTTCTCTGTGTAGCTTTCTAGACCAGGGTGGTCTTGAACTCACAAGAGATCCACCTGCCTCTGCCTTCCCAGTGATGGGACTAAAGGCATTCGCCACCACCGCCTGGCTTTTACTGCAATTTTTAAACTTTATTTTTCTTTAGAGCTGAGTAGTATTCTGTGTGCGTGCGTGCGTGCGTGCGTGCGTGCGTGCGTGCGTGCGTGCGTGCGTGCGTGTGTGTGTGTGTGTGTGTGTATTTGCACACGCACATCAGATTTTTGTTATCCATTCATCTGTTGGACAACTAGATTGATTTCAATTCTTTCTTAGGCAAGTCTTTAAAAATAAATAGGTGGCAGGCAGAGGCAGAAACTGGCAGATCTCTGTGAGTTTGAAGTCAGCCTGGTCTACATAAGGAGTTCCAAGACAGTAAGGATTACATAGAAAGATAATTTTAAAAAAACAAAAAAGATATAGGGACTGGAGAGATGGCTAAGTGGTTATGAGCACTAGCTGCTTTTGCAGAGGACCTGGGTTCTATTCCCAGCACCCATGTCATAGCTTATAACTATCTGTAACTCCAGTTCCCGAGTATTGAACACCTTCTTCTGGCCTCCACAGTCACTGTACCAGCATAATTTGTAGACGAAACACTCATACACATAAAATAGAATTAAAGTGGGTTTTGTTTGTTTGTTTGTTTTGTTTTTTGTTTTTTCCAAGACAGTTTGTCTGAGTAGCTTTGGAGCCTGTACTAGAACTAGCTCTTGTAGAGTTCGCCACCACCGCCTAAAACTAGCTCTTGGTCTCGAACTCACAGAGATCCACCTGCCTCTGCCTCCCTAGTGCTGAGATTAAAGGTGTGAACCACCACCGCCTGGCTTAGAATTAAAGTTTTTAAAGTGAAAAAGTAAAAATAATAATCTCATGAAGTTTCTGTTAAAAATGTACTCTTGTGAGCTACAAACTATAAAATATTTGTAATAGTGACTAAGTGGAGATTTTAAATTTCATGCTAGGCCAGGGTTCACACTCTGAGATTCTGTTTTTAGAGTTTATCAAGGTAATGACCATTGAGGAACTTACTTTTTCACTGATAATAGTCCTTTTTTTTTTTTCAAATTTTTAATCAAATTGATTGGAAATTTTATGTCTCTGACTTTTCATGATAGAAGCCCATTATTTTCTCACATTCTTCCTGTCTGTTTTTTCTCTTGATGTTTGTTGTCTGTCTCAGGTCATTGATTATAGGAAGGTAGTTCACAGTTTTGCTGTACCAACTCATCACCTTTTAGAAGTATCACTTAGCAATTACATTTATAAAATCCAACAGAGTGTCTGTTTTATTATTAATTCCCACTAAGTTTTCTGTGTTCAGGGATTTCTTAAAACGTGGTAAGAAGTCACTTCAGTATTAGCATAACACATTACATGATTTACTTGGTGGTTTCTTTATTTACAATGTACAGAAGTTAAAATAGTAATTGGGTATTTGGAATCGGAACATTTTGAGTGTATTTTGGTGGTGCTGTTATTTAGATTTGGAGGCACAGGATGGGAGCCACCTGTTCAGGGGGTAACTAAAATCTGCTTCTTACGTTTTTAGAGGCTTCGTGACGGAGTGATCAGAGACATTGAGAGGCAGAATCAGAAAAAAGAAAACATTCGTCTTTTGGGAGAACAGATTATTTTGACTAAGCAACTTGAAGCAGAAAGAGAGAAGATGTTGGAAAGAGGATCTCAAAACACTTGACTGTGAAAATTGATGGGGCAGTGCTGGGTGTATGTGTGTGTGTGTATGTGGGTGTGTGTTGATAGAGAATAGCTAGTGAAAGCCGTCCCCTCCCCCATCACTGTCCATTTAAACTTTATTAAATAAAGGACAGTGGATCCTGTCTTCTAAATAATTCTTTTAAGAGTCTGTTCTGTCTGGATAAAGTACTCGTGGGCAGATGCTCTTCTGAAGTTGTCTGGGGGATTCTGCAGCAGTCCCTGTCAGCTTAGGTGTGCTTGTGAGCAGGGAATGATGGAGAGTAACATCCACCTGAGTGGTCTGCTCAGTCGGCATGATGATGAAGCCACAAGAACATCCACCTCAGAAGGGCTGGAGGAAGGTGAGGTGGAGGGAGAAACTCTCCTAATTGTTGAATCAGAGGATCAGGCGTCAGTGGACTTATCTCACGACCAGAGTGGGGACTCGCTTAACAGCGATGAAGGAGATGTATCATGGATGGAGGAGCAGCTGTCTTACTTCTGTGACAAGTGCCAGAAGTGGATCCCAGCCAGTAAGGAGCTTCTCAATTCCTTTGATCGGTCGATCCCTGTGTGATGGTTTGTTTTCCAGTCTGTGAAAAACACTAATAAAATAGACTTGAAAAAAAGATAATTATATTTATTATTACTAGTGTAGTTTACCAAATGTAAATTTGTATCAAACCACATTATTTTGTTTTTAGTTTTTTAAAGACTCATTTGTTTTATATGTATGTGTATGTGCCTGAGTGTATGAGCACCATGTTCCTGCAGTGCTTGCAGAGGTCAGAGGAGAGGAGCTGTAATTACACATGGTTGTAAGCCACTGTGTGGGTGCAAGGAACTGAACACACATCCTCTGCAAGGGTAGTAAGTGCTCTTAACTGCCAAGCCAGCTCTCCGGCCTCACAAAACCATATTTGTATTAATTAAAATTGTCAACCACTATCCCATTGTTAAATTAACATTCAGGGTGGTAGCCCAAGAAAAACTAGGAATCCTATGTCACTTAAGGAATTGGCCATATTTTTCTAAGATTATGCTGTGGGTTGAGGGACACATTCTGTTGTTGCCAGTATAGAATTAAAGGTTCAAGTTCACATAACTTACCGTGTTAATTTGACATTTGTGGAAACTGCTGTTCTCTTCTGATGGGAGGTAAGAATTGGCAGTGCAAAGGTGTTTGCTTCCTGCCTTTGGTCCAGGTTTATTTTCTACTGTGGGCCTTTTATCTGCTGGAAGGAGTCACAATGCACAGATCTTGAGGTTTCTGGCTGCCTGTTTCATAGCATGCTTTGTCAGCCATCATGATTCTTACCTACACAGCATTTTCCATTAGGCAAGAGACAGAAGGCATGTGCACTGGAGGAACACTTTGTGTAAGGGTTCATAGTTGGTGAAATGGAGGTATTAATTCACTTAGCAAAGTTGGTTATTTTCTGGTATGTAGAAGCTTTTGTTAAAAATGGATCCAATTGTTCAAATTAATAGCTACTATAAATAGGTTAATAGTAACAGTTCATAGAAAACAAACCTAGAATTGACTACCGTTTTTGATTCTCAGCTATCTAGTAAAGCTGGGTTCCACTCCAAATTTCTGGCTTTCCTGTTGTCCTCCCAGGGTAAATTTTAAGGTGACTTTCATGATTGGTCTCTGCTAACTTTTTCAGGGAGGTAGGTGAACATTTCATTCTTTCTAAATAACGCTTGGTTCCTAGGACTTTGTACCTTTTTGTTTTCTCTGGAATACTCACCTGGACTGCTTCCCTGCACTCCTGATCCACATGCAACCTTCCCTTGGGCCCAGGAGACCCCTCTTCCCTCCCTAGTGGGGTTGGACATCTCTTTTTCTTCCTATGCCTTACACTGCCCAGTGATGTATATTATAGTCTACTCTGGAAGTTTTCATGGTACACAAAGCATCAGCATCACCTAGGAGCTTTAATGTAGAGCCCAGACCCAGGCTCAGAGGCAAGCATTTCATCTGGGGCAGACAAGGCCATAGCAGGGATATTAAGCCCAGCCACCTGGTGATTCTGATGCTCCACGAGAATCCAGAATCAGTGCAGTTGTGCATACCTGTGTTCTCTGCTGCCTCCAGATTTATGAGTCCATGAGAACAGGCGCTGGTCATGTCTGCCTTAGACATTGCATATCCAGCTCCTAGCCTGGTGCCTGGCTGGTAGTACAAGCTCAGGTATTCCCGGAAAGAATGTTTGAAGAGACCTGCCTAGAGGAGTCAGGAATGTGGCTACTGGGAAATCCAGTTAGAGCAATCTTACCTGCTTTTCCAGGACCTTTCTCCTGAAAAGCTAAGGAGCCACGGGTTCTAGGAGGGGCATGTGCCTGACTTTAGAAGGAGAAACACCTTTTTTCCTCTCCTCTGCTACTGTCCTGGGTTGGCTGCAGAAAACAAAAAAGCCTTCCATGGGAAACTTGGAAATCTGGTCAATTAACTGAGCCTTTGGGTTGCCACTGCATGAGATAAACCCATGATGTGACTTTTGTTTTTGTATTTGTTGTTGTTTTTTTTTTTCCCCATAGGTCAGCTGAGGGAACAGCTCAGTTACCTTAAGGGCGATAACTTTTTCAGGTTTACTTGTTCCGATTGCTCAGCAGATGGCAAGGAGCAGTACGAGCGGCTGAAGCTGACGTGGCAGCAAGTGAGTACCAAGCGCTTCTCTTAGATGCAGCAGGTTGGATGCCCAAGAAATTGGAATGATTATCTGGAGTGGTTTGGGGGTGGGGTGCTTCACACTTCACAATGAAAAGGGGTACATTGTGTGGAAAGAACACTTCGTGGCTTAAAAAAAAAAAAAAAATCCTCACTCCTGATTTATTGAATTCTTGAGAATCTGAATCAGTTTCGTTTGTGTCATACCAAGCTTAGATTCAACTGAAAACCAGGCCCACATTTTCTGGCAGTCATTTCTGGCATAATAAAACCAGAGGTGGCTACACTGGAAATAGATTTGGCAGAAACAGTTTGACTTGATAACAAAGACAAAGTAACAACTGGTTTAGCCTTCCTGCATTTGCACTTGGAAGCAAGTCTTTATTGGTGGATACTTTTAGCTGCAAGTACCAGCACTCTAGATAGTAACTTTTTACTGATCTTAAGACTTTATTAAATTGTTTGGTTTTATTTTAATATACATACACATATATATAGTAAGGTAACAAGGTATAGCCAATCCTTAAGTTAAAAATAAAGAACTTTACAGTAATCTCTGGTTTTGTTGATGTTTGTGATGCTGGGATCAAAGTCATTGCCTTGTTTACATTAAGTGCTATACCTTCTAACTGTGCTCCAGACCCCCTGGGTGTCTTGCTTTTTAGTTTATTATTATTTTTCTTGTTTTTGTTTTTCGAGACAGTTTCTCTGTATTTCTTTGGATCCTGTCCTGGCACTCACTCTGTAGACCAGGCTGGCCTCGAACTCACAGAGATCCACCTGCCTCTGCCTCCCATGTTCTAGGACTAAAGGCATGCGCCACCAACGCTTGGTGCTTTTTAGTTTATTTTTATTTATTTGACATATACTGAGTGCCTACAATGAACCCAGGTACTATTTGAGGTCTGGAGAGTACTGTGGTGGGTGAGCCAACTGAAGCCTCCACTCCTAGGCCTTAGGGGCCACTGGCATTCCACAAGCAGATAAATGTGATAATTGCCCTAGCACTCTTTGCCTTGAAGAAAACAAACAGTTAGGGGGAAGATTTTAGATGTGCTGTGTTGGCCACTTGGGGTGTTTCTTGTAGACTGTAGTTGCCATAACAATCTGAACAGTTGTCCTCATCACCAGTGTTTTATTTTTTCACCCCAGGAAACTGTCCCTTAACTTGGGAGGCTGCTTTGACTTGCCAAAAATACATAGGTAGAAAATAAAGGAAGTTTGAAATGAGTGTATAGTTTCATGGGGATCACAATTGCATTTCCCACCCCCCTGTAGATGGCATGTTATATGTAGGGAAGGTGTGTTACTACAAAGAGAAATGCAAATACATAGGTGGACTTGTATGTAGCCTGCAAGTAGCATCTCATAAAAGCTGTAAAATGGAGGAAAGCAAATATAAGGGGTCGTTTTCAAGAATGTTAGTTTTCTAACTAACATGTTAGAAATGTAGTATTTTTAAAAGAAAACTTAGTTCATATAGTCCTCAGAATATGGACTGTTGGCCCCGTTTATGTACTTAATCAGGTTAGCACTGATTGAGAAGACTTTTTCACTTCTGGAATATACATTGGTTAGATAATACCCTGGAAGGAAGAAGTGATAAATTATGTATCTTGGATATGCATATGACTTAGGCATGCGTTCTTATAAACTACCAACCAGTGTTGCTGGCAACTGGAAAAGCCTGTCTTACCAGAAACCTGAAAGAGAACCAGCTAGTCCTCAGTGATTTCAATAGGGGTCCAGATACTTAGAGCATTATAGTTTGTGTTTTCAGCTTTTTAAATCTCAATCTTTGATTTACTGCAGAACTAAGGAAGATGCTTGGAACACAGCATTTTCTTTGCATTACGAAATCCCACCAGTGAAGGTCGCCCTCTGGATTGAAGACCCCTTTCTTCCCTTCATGTCCCTCTGTGTGTGTCTTCTCTTCTTCTCCATGACGCTTGACTTGCATGCAGCAAGAGGAGAAACTTCGAAACACCTGAGGGCCAGAGACATTTGCACATTCTTGTCTGGGGCCTCCTTCTGTCGCAAACATTCCTTGTCTGTGCTCCTCTTTCTGGGTCCTTCAGCAGGCAACTCCCAGTGTCCGCTGTGTCACCAGTTCAGACAGCCCTGATGGGCCCCGGAGATACTTTGTCCAGAAGACCAGCTTCCTTACAGCGAGCTTGGTCTGGTGTTGTGAAAACTGATCTGGCATTTAAGTCTATAGATCACGTTCTGGAAGAGGAGAAACAATGGATCCTTTCAGATTAGGATTTAGGGTGGCCAACGAATACTGGTAACAGAAAAGCCATTTTCAAGTAAACCTTGTAATTCATGAAATATGTTAAACTTAGTAGAAATAATAACAGGAAGGCATCTGTGTGTGAGATTGGCAGTGAATACATTTTCTGAGTAGGAGTCTGAGAATGGTAAACCTATTCCATAACTAAGGTGTCTGTTGAATGATAGTTTTCTCTTTCTGTGTGTAAGATATATAGAATGTAAGATGTACTGTTTTTCATTGTTTACGTATAATCATCTCCAAAACTTTATCTCCCCAGACGAAACTTCATGTCCATTATGTGACTCTCCATGAGTTTTAACTGTTGGCTAATGTTGACCTAATGTAAAAAGAAGTAGAAGACACCTGAACAGTCTGTTTGGGGGCTCAGTGTACAGTATGTTATCACATGATAACGTACGAAGTTGAAACTTGGTGGCATAATGCCAGGGCCCTTTGCATGGTATAGATGTGGACATAGCTCTTCTCTTAGAATCCCTGGGGGGTTAATGTGTTGAACACACCTGGTGGTGGCTTTAACTGCAGTTTATCAGACCCCTTTGTAGAAAGAAGGGATATTTAAGAATTCTTTTCCAGACTCTCTATTCTCTACTTAATTTCTTAGACTCAGTATAATTTTGCATGTTTTAGAAGATTTATTTGGTTTTAGGTGTATATGTATGTGTCTGTGCACATGTATTTGAGTGCCTGCAGAGGCCAGAAAAGGGTATTGGGTCCCCTGAACCTGGAGTTACAGGCAATTGGGGTTTTTTGTTTGTTTGTTTTGTTTGTTTGTTTTTGGTTTTCGAGACAAGGTTTCTCTGTGTAGCTTTGGAGCCTATCCTGGCACTCCCTCTGGAGACCAGGTTGGTCTCGAACTCACAGAGATCCGCCTGCCTCTGCCTCTCGAGTGCTGGGATTAAAGGCATGCGCCACCAACACTGGGAGAGTTCCACCAATTGTGAGCCACCTGACATGGGTTCTGGGAAGTGAATTTGGGTCTTCTGGAAAATCTTAGTACCTCCTATGATTTTCAGTTGCCTTTACAGTTTTGTCCATCTCTATAAAATTGCATATATAAAACATGCATTAATATAGATGCCAGCAATTGACTGAAAGCATAGCCACTGAAGGATCTTCCTATGTATCTAGGCTGTCCTTAAGTTCACGACCCTGAGTACTACAGTAATAGGTACCTAACTGCTCATAGCAAAGTGCATATTTCTTTTTTATATAGTAACTTTAAAAGAATTAAGATTTTAGTTTATGTGTATTTGTGCACATATGTGGAGGTGTTCATGGAAGTCAGAGGGCTATTAGATCCCCTGGAGCTGGAGTTAAAGGCAGTTGTAAGCTGTTGGTATGGGTGCTGAGAACTGAGCTCTGGAAGAGCAGCAGCAGGGGCTCTTGACTGCTGAGCCAGCCCTGCAGCCCCCAGTGTTTACTTCCTGATGGTAGATTTCAGATGCTTTTTATTTTCCTTTCTTCTGTGCTACTGAAGTCTTCTATAATGGCATGTGTTTTTGTATTTCTGGATCTTACTTTTCATAGTAGGCCAGGAATCACTGTCTATAAAAGATAACAGGATTGGACTAGATAGCAGTTGGTACACTGAGCTTCAGGGTTCTTGGAGCCCTCTATGAATGGGATAGGCAGCCAAGGCTTTTTGTTCTCGCCCCTTGTTTAGTATGTACTCCATTTGAAGAAAGGTATGGACTGGGCGTTGTTGGTGTACTCCTTTAATCCCAGCACTCGGAGGCAGAGGCAGGTGGATCTCTGTGAGTTTGAGGCCAGCCTTGTCTCCAGAGCATGTGCCAGGATAGGCTCCAAAGCTACACAGAGAAACCTTGTCTTGAAAAAAAAAAAAGGTATCTTCAGCTCCAAATTGCTGTGACACTGAGTGGATGCCTGCAATATTGCCCAGATCTGTATTTTATTTATTTATTTTGGTTTTTCGAGACAGGGTTTCTCTGTGTAGCTTTTGGAGCCTATCCTGGCACTCGCTCTGGTGACCAGGCTGGCCTTGAACTCACAGAAATCTGCCTGCCTCTGCCTCCCGAGTGCTGGGATTAAAGGCATGCATCACCAACGCCCGGCTAGATCTGGATTTTTAATCTTGTCTTTGCTCTGTAAAACGCTTAGAAAACTATGCATTCAGAAGTGAGTTTTTAAACATTGAATAAAAGCTAGCGCCATCAGTCAGGACATGGTGTATGGAGTCAGCTCCTGGAGGTCTGATGTTGAGAGCTGCTGTGAATAGCAAGGAGCTTGTGACAGTGCCTCCTGGTCAGTCCATCCACTCATCAGCCCTTTGTGTGTTGCACCTAATAACCGAACTAGTGATCCCTTACAAAAGAAAAAAAAAAAAAAAAAAAAAGGAAGGAAGTAAGAGTCTGCCTGGATTATTGCAGGAGTTCATCCTGTTTCCTCCATTCCCTCATTCTTACTTGGAATCTAAAACAGAACAGCTTTCCCCCATGGATCCCTCCTCAGGCTAACCTACCTGCCGGTCTTCCATTTGTGTTTCAGGTGGTCATGTTGGCAATGTACAACTTGTCTCTGGAAGGAAGTGGACGTCAAGGTTATTTCCGGTGGAAAGAAGATATCTGTGCTTTTATCGAGAAACATTGGACTTTTTTATTAGGAAACAGGTAACATGATTTTAAAATATACTAGAAGAAAGTTGTAAGCAAGGTATATACAAACTGACACCCTAATGTAACCCTGTTAGGTTTTAACAGTGTAGCTCAAAGGGGAAATGTGGGCTTACATTGTTTTCTTATTCTGCTCCAGAGGAGAGGGTAGGTTTACTGAACATGTTGCTTTAGCAGAGATTCTTAGTGTTTTGTTTTGGTTTTGGTTTTTTGAGACAGGGTTTCTCTGTGTAGCCCTGGCTGTCCTGCAACTGGCTCTGTAGACCAGGCTTGAACTCAGAGATTCACCTGCCTGTGTCTCTGCCTCCAAAGTGCTGGTATTAAAGGCATATGACACTACTGCCTGTGTCTTCTTAGGTTTTTTAAAATGAGTTTGAATAGCTAACTTGAGGAAACAGTACTGTGATGTCCTTTTAAAATGGGGGACATAAAGATCAGAAGAGAAACAGAAAAGCCAATTCATACTTGCACCCGTTTAGGTTACTCTAAATTAATCAAGTCTTACAGTTTTTTCTCTTATTTATTAATCTAGAGGTGCGCCCATACTTATTGCCCACAGTGCTAAGCTAAGTTTGCCACATTAATACACACACGGCTCATTCATTAAGTGCTCTTGCTGTAATTGTGGTTTAAGTTTTGCTTCTAAGCCTTCTTGCTGGCTGCATTGCTTCACTGGGGTTCGGGATGAACATTAGACTTGGACCTGCCCCACTGAGACCACATGCTAACGGCCATGTCGACTTAAAGAGCTCTGAGTGTTAGGGATGAGTGTTGCTGCACAGGTGACTTTGGAACCCTGGTTTCTGGTTGTTCTCTGAGGTCCTAGTTAAGATGCATAAACGCTGCAAATTAGGTCATCATAGAGATGATACTGGCTCTTGATCACTGCAGCAGAGCAAAGTTGGACTGCATTCTGAGCTCTGGCAGCCTTTTCCCTGTGGTACTGAGAAGTTAGCTTTGCTCTGGTTTTCCTATAGGCCTGAAAGCTGCTGTGAGAGTAGAATAGACCAGACATTTACAAAAGGGGCTATTTCAGTTCTTGAATTCTTTAGTGCTCCTGAGAAAAGAATTGACACTATGACTAGTGCCTTCTCTTAACAAAAGGAAATCTGTTGTTTTAATTTAATTTAACGCACTATTTATGGAATTTAATATGCCCTGTTTTTATTTATATGGGATAAGAATTGGAGAAAATGGTAAAATTAGATCTTGGAATGTTTTCATGATTTCCAAGTGCTTTCTGCTTAGTGAGTTATCTTCTGGAAGACAGTGAATGTAAATTACCTGTTTTTAAGATTATTACTTATTTGAATAGGAGTTGTTCACCATGTTCCAGAACATGTTCTGAGAGGAACTGGCCAAGGCTTTTTTGTTTCTGACACACCAGTGAGAAGCTCTCACTACCCTGCAGTTTCTGTGTAGTTAACCATTAGACCAATAGTTTGGGGTTATAATGTTGGTGTCACCTGAATTATATACTTAACCTACCTACTTAAATAAAGTTATTTGCAAAAACATACTTATTGCTGGGTTGTGATGGTGTACGCCTTTAATCCCAGCACTTGGTAGGCAGAAACAGGAGGATCTCAGTGAGTTCAAGGACATACTCCAAAGCTACAGAGAAACCCTGGCTTGAAAAAACAAAAGCAAACAAACAAAAACATACCTATTTAAAAGAACATCACACTGTAAGTGGAACACATGTATGATTTGCCATAAATAGAATATAACTCTGAACATCAGTCCACTGGTGATAACCCAACAGTATGACATTGTATCTGGATCCCATGCTGTAAGGACAAGCCTGGCATTCTGTTTTTGGTCAGAAAGGCCACAGTATAGTGACAGTGTACAGCAGTAAGCTTTCTGTAGTCTACCCAGAGGGTAGGAATAGAATTAAAAGTCATTGTGACTCTATTTCCTGAGTGTCCAGCAACAGTGCTGTCACTCACCTGGGACCTGCTTTAAACATCAGTGATTGTAAAGGTCCCCAGGTAGTACCAAGTGCCCGTTATCTCTCTGAGCAGCGTCACTGTCCACAACATAAGCTACCTATAAGCACCTTTAAACTTTTTTGAGTTATTTTAATTCTGTTCTCTCCAGGACAGCCCCTTTTTTATTTTATTTTTTAATGATTTATTTATTTTTATTTTATGTGCATTGGTGTTTTGCCTACATGCATGTCTGTTTTAGGGTGTCAGATTCCCTGAAACTGGAGTTACAGATATCTGTGAGCTGCATGTGGGTACTGGGAATTGAACCTGGGGCCTCTGGAAAAGCAGCCAGTGCTCTTACTCGCTGAGCCATCTCTCCAGCCCCCCTTTTTAAATATTTGAGATAAGGTTCCATGTAGCCCAGGCTGGCCTTAAACTCACTATGTCGCTGAAGATTTCTGATCCTCTTGCCTCTTCTGGAGTGTTTAGAGTACAGGCTTACACTGCTATGCAGGGATTGTTGTACAACTTAGATCCTCTTGCATGCTAAGTAAGTACTCTACCTGATGAGCTATATCCCAGACCTAGTCCTTAAACATTTAAATATGGTATTTCCTCATTTGTCACAGAAGCTAAGGGTATAGTACTCTATGTAATGAACTTTTAAATTTGGCTAGACTCCTCACTAATGTTTTTATTTCATGCCTTTAGTGTCTTAGTAGTTTAAATATATGAATGTTTATTTAAGAATAACCTAAATTTTTTTATGTACATGTGAGAATTTAATTCCTACAGATTAAGGTTGTTTTTTTTGTTTGTTTGTTTGTTTATCGAGACAGGGTTTCTCTGTGGCTTTGGAGGCTGTCCTAGACCAGGCTGGTCTTGAACTCACAGAGATCAGTCTGCCTCTGCCTCCCAAGTGCTGGGATTAAAGTTGTGAGCCACCACTGCCCAGCAATTAATTGGGGTTTTGGTTTTTGTCTGCTTTTTGTTCTCTGTTTTTGAAATAGGGTCTCACTATGTAGTCCTGGCTGTCTTAGAACTCACTATATAGAGCAGACTGACCTCGAACTCATAGAGATGTGCCTGCTTCTGCCTCCTGATTAAAAGTGTACTCCTCCACATCAGGCAGTGTTTTGTCTGTTTTTTTGAGGCTGTATTTTACTGTGTACCTCTGGCCCACCAGATTGTCCCTGTGTAGCCCAGGTGTCATTCAACTAGGAAATATTCTTACCTCAGCCTTTCAAGTGCTAGAATTATAGATATGTACCACCATGTCTGGCTCTTGTAGATTAGTTGCCATTGTGTATAATTTTGTTTAATCTGCTTTTACAGTTCTAGCCTTGAATGCTTGTAGAGGATACTCTGTGTGTATGTGTGTGTGTGTGTGTTGAGAGAGAGAGAGAGAGAGAGAGAGAGAGAGAGAGAGAGAGAGAGAGAATGAATTTAGCTATAATACATGCCTGCAGGTACCCACAGAGACTGGAGGGTGTTGGATCCTCTGGAACTGGAGTTGCAGATAGTTGTGAGTCACCTGATATGGGTGTTAGAAATTGAACCTCTGCAAGAACAGTAAGTGCTCTTAACTACTGATCCATTTCTGTAGCCCCAATAAAATAATATCTTATTTTGTTTGATAGTTTTGTTATGTTGTAGTTTAATAGGTAACTAGCATCTTATTTTCCTTAGTTGCACATAAATGGTTTATCTTAGTCAATGGGTTTTAGAGTTGATACAATATGAAAGAAACAAGTCATAACAGTTACATTTTTTAAAACTATCTGAAAACAGAGTATGTTGACATGACACTTTAATCCCAACACTCTAGAGGCAGAGTTAGGAAGATACCTGAAAGTTCAAGGCTAACCTGATCTACAAGTTCCAGATCAACCAAGGCCACATAGAGAGACCCTCTCTTAAAAAGAAAACCAAAACAAACAGCATCGTCTGGAGAGTTGGCTCAAATGGTTAAGAACACTTGTTGCTCTTGCAAGATACACAGATTGATTCCCTGTACCCACATGGCAGCTCCCACTCATCTGTAACTCCAGTCCCAGGGACTCTGAAGAGCTCATCTGAATGTCACAAGCACCTGGCACACATTGTACTAACACACTTGGAGGTAAACACTCATACCCATAAAAAAAAAACAAATTTAATAAACAAAACCTCGACTACCTGAAGATGATCCTGGGCCAATACTGTCCCCATCTATTATAATCTTACTTGTAGAACTAGTTTAAGGAAACTATGTTTGAGCTCCGGGCTTTAATAAAGGCTTGTATCTTCTAGGGAATTCAGTGGTCAGTTTCAGTTCTTAGCACCACAGAGGGTAACTGGTTACATGTCACCTACCTCCAGCCTGAGGCAGGGAGCTGTATACACCTGATTTGGTAGCTGTTTGCAAATAGACTATAAGACCCAGGGTAGCCAGAAAGAACCTTTTGTAAATACTGTGTGTTTGTGTTCTGGTCACTGGATGCTGCTTCTCAATACAGCAGTGGACAGCAACCAGTGTCACTGCATTTACCCTCACTGCAAATGTGGGTAACAAAAGTTACAAAAATGGTGAATAAGCACATAAAAAGATGCTCAAAGTCACTAATCACTAGGAAGATGCAAATAAAATTGCTATGAGGTACCACCTTACCCTACATGGCAGCCATGTCAATGGGCATGGTGGCACGTACCTGTAATCCCCATTTAGGAGCATGAAGCAGGAGGATCATGAGTTTGAAACTAAGTAGGATTATCATATCTAGAGCTCCTTACAATAACTAAAATGAGGAAGCAATACCAGTCTATCCACACATGAATTTATGAGCATAGTATGTACATATAATATAATACATATTTAGTTTTAGGAAGAAGTATGTACATATAATAGAATACATATTTAGTTTTAGGAAGAAGTTTCTGCCATGTGTTACAACATGCACAAATCTTGAGAACACTAAGATAAATGAACTCAATCATAAGTATGCTGTATGATTCCACTTACACTAGTAATATACATAGATCCAGGAAGTAGAATGTTTGTTGTCAGTCCGGGAGCAGGGCAGGCTTTGAGAGTTATTTGTTTAATGAGTATAGAATTTTGTTTTGTACAATAAAATGAAGGTGGGTGATGGTAATGGTTGTAGAATATGAATGTACTTAATGGCCACTGAGCTGTGCACGTAAAAATGGTTAAGATGAACATAGTTTGCCTATTTTACCACAATAAAAATTTGGTTTAGAGAGGAGTAGATAGGTGAAACACCGGGGTAACTAAGAAAAGATGGAAGCATCGATATTTTTCAGCTTCTTAAAAAGACTGACAAGCCAAATGTCCAATTCAAGAGGAGTGGGTGAGCTACCTGTAGTATATATGCAATGTAATACTTTAGTACTAAGAAGGAAATCCTAACAGGTGGTGGTGGAACATGCCTTTTATCCCAGCACTCAGGAGGCAGATGCAGGCGGATCTCTGTGAGTTCGAGGCCAGCCTGGTCTACAAAGAGAGTTCCAGGACAGCCAGAGCTGTTACACTGAGAAACCCTGTCTCAAAAAAAACAAAACAAAACAAAAGAACAAACAACCAACCCAAAAAACCACCAACAATAAAACCCTTAAAAGAATTGCTGGTTTGGTTGAACTCTGAGGAATGTTAGCTTTTTGGGAGGCATGATACTGTACTTTTTCTTGTTATTTTTGGATCTCAATAGCTACATTAAAAAACCTTGATAGGGATTGGGGGGGGGGCATGAGAAAGCAGGAGAGACAGTTTCTCCCATGGTCTTAGCTCTTGGGTGTGGTGGCATGGGCTGGAAAGGTTAAAGTGAGGATGTAGGAGAGATCCATGGAGCTCAAAGAAGCCTTTGCCCATGGACTGGGGGACTCACCTCAGTGAAGTGTTGAAGGTTTTTCCCTCATTTTCTAGTATATGTTTGTTCCTCTTGTTTTCTGGCTATTAGATTGTTCCTTTAGTGAAAGAGTTTTTGCGTAATTGATTTATGTTGCAAAGTGGAAATAGTGGCCATTAAAGTAATTTTCAGTGGATGAGTAGTTGGCCTTCAGCATGTTTCTTGACTTTGTTATATTTGCTGTCTGTGAAGCATTCCTTGGAACCACTCTAGTACGTCAGGGCACTCTGAATCAGACAGATATATTCTCCGGGTGAAGCAGCTATTCACTAGCAGATTAAATGTGTTACCTGTGCCCAGACTCATAGTCAAGAAAGCTGGCTTGCTTTCTTAATTCCCCACTGCCCCCATGATTATTAAGTGGTTGTGTTTTTGAAACAGGGTTTCTCTATATAGCCTTGCTGTCCTGGAACTTGTAAACCAGACTGGCTTTGAACTCAGAGATCTCCTGCCTCAGCCTCCTGAGTGCTGAGGTTAAAGGCCTGTGCCTTCTCGTCTGACTGGGATAAGAGTTTTTATGTTTGAATTACTTTATTTGATCCTCTTAGTCACCCTATAAGGTAATTCTGTTATCCTGGTTTCACAGATGAGGAAACTAAGGCAGCTGGAAGGTGACAGCAAGGACTTGACATCAGGCAGACCCCAGACCCTTCTCTGGGCTGCATTGCTCTCTCCACTTGACAGCCAAGCATCAGTGAGAGTTTAATTAGGAATGTATTTGCTGTGCTATGATCAAATTGAAGTGTCAGTAGCTTTTAAATTATCTGTGTTTTAGGAAGAAGACTTCAACCTGGTGGAGCACGGTAGCAGGTTGCCTCAGTGTGGGAAGTCCTGTGTACTTCCGTTCAGGCGCTCAGGAATTTGGAGAGCCTGGATGGTGGAAACTTGTTCATAACAGGCCCCCAACAATGAGACCGGAGGGAGAGAAGCTGTCTGCCTCCACTTTGAAAGTGAAAGGTAAAGTGTGAGAACTGCCCAGCACCCAGGCTGGAGACTTACCAGCCTTCCAGCTGCATTTGGAGCTGTGAGGCTGGACAGTTTCAATCAATGGGGTTGTAATTTATAAAAAAGCTGTGCTCAAGAAAAAGACACAAAGTTACAGACCTCTTGTGGAGGGCTTTTTAATTAGGGGGAAGGGAATGGGAAAAGGAGGAAGGGCAGGAGGAGACCAGCCTCTGAAGACAAGAGCAGCAGAGGGGGAGTTGCGGGGAGACAGGCAGAGAAGCAGAGAGAGAGAGAGAGAGAAAGAAGGGAGGTGGGACAGGCAGAGAAGCAGAGAGAGAGAGAAAGAAGGGAGGTGGGCAGGGCCCTTTTAAAAGGGAACTTAGTGAATGTGCACGGGTGGTGCTCTTAGTGGTTGCAGCTGAGGACTATCCTGTCAGAACACCGAGGATAGGCCAGTATTCAGATGCCTGAATACTAACGGGTGGGTAGGTGTGTGTGTGGGAGAGTGTTACACTAAAAAACATTTTATCATTTCAACAACTAATCACTTTACTAATTCATTAACTAATCAAGTTTTACCATTTCCTTTGGTGACTCTCTCCAGTCCCCTCATTCTTCCTGTTTGCTTGTCTTCACATGGTCTCTTTAGCCAAAGCCACCCTGAAACTCACTCTGTAGCAGATGTTGGCCTCCAACTTTGAACAGCCCTCCTTCCTCTGCCTCCCAGGTTTTGGGATTGCAAGCTTGAACCACTACACCAAACAGAAGATTGTTTTCAATCTGATTACCTTTTAGCTTTTTATTATGGAGATTTAAACTCATCTGAAGGTGACAAGAGCCTCAGACTCTCCTACTTCAGCAGCAGCAGCCAGTCCCAGTGTTGCCCTTTATCCAGTTCTCTGGTACTCTCCTCACCCTTCTACCATCTATCTATACCCTTGACTTCTTTAGCCAGATCTCCAAGTGTCGGTATTTTATCCATAAATATTCCAGTATGTGTCTCACGTGTCTGTAGAGATGTTTCTTTCTTATTTTGTTTTGCTAAGACAGGCTGTCTCTGTGTAACAGTCCTAGCTGTCCTGGAACTCGCTCTGTAAACCAGGCTGGCCTGTACTCTTGGTAGAGGCAGGTAGAGGCAGCCTGTTCTACATAGTAAGTTCCAGGACAGCCAGGACTATCCAGTGAGATCCAAAAGACAGACAGACAGACAGACAGACAGACAGACAGACACTAGCGATTGTAGTTTTTTTTCTTTTTCTTTTTCTTCTTCTTCTCTTTTTTTTTTTTCCTCTTTGGGAGCACAGCTCCCAAATAAATAACACAGAGACTTATTCTTATGAATGCCCGGCCTTAGCTTGGCTTGTTTTTAGCCAGCTTTTTCTTTCTTTCTTTCTTTTTTTTTTTTTTTTTTTCCCGAGACAGGGTTTCTCTGTGTAGCTTTGGAGGCTGTCTTTGCACTCGCTCTGGAGACCAGGCTGGCCTCGAACTCACAGAGATCCACCTGCCTCTGCCTCCCGAATGCTGGGATTAAAGGCGTGCGCCACCAATGCCCGGCTTTAGCCAGCTTTTCTAACTTAGATTGTTCCATTTCTCCTTTACTATGTTTTGCCTCTGGGCTTTTAAACATTTCTTTATTCTATATATCTTTCTTTCCTTCTTGCTTCATGGCTGGCTCTTAGCATCCTCCTCTCCTTCTCTTTCTCCTTTTCTCCTTCCTTTTCCTCTTCTCCTTCTCTCAAGCCAGATTTCTCCTTCTATTTATTTTTTCTGCCTGGCAACCACCTACTCTCCTTCCTAGCTATTGGCCATTTAGCTCTTTAGTAGACCAATCAGGTGTTTTAAACAGGCAGAGTAACACAGCTTTACAGAGTTAAACAAATGTAACATAAAAGAATGCAACACATCTTTGTATCATTAAACAAATAGTCCACAGCATAAACTAATGTATCACATCTTGAACTAATAGTCCACAACAGGGGATGGGCTGTCATATAGCATTGAAGAATGTATAGTCTCCTACAGTCTCTCACCTGAGTTTCTCTTCCCGGAGTAACCACTTTCTACCTCTTGTCAATGCTATCAGAGATTATCTCTAGATTTGAACATATCATATTCTCTCTCTCTCTCTCTCTCTCTCTTACACACCCACACACAGCGTAACTAGATACAATGGCACACAGTTATAATCCAGTACTAGAGAGACTTGAGGCATAGTGATTATGACTTCTAGGCCATTCTGAGCTACAGCAAGACTCTTGTCTCAAAATCAGTACAAAGCAGAAATATATTGTAATATTAATTCTCACATTTCCCCTTAAAATGCCTTGGACTTCTTTCATTTGTAGTGCATGCCGGATGGTGGTGGCGCACGCCTTTAGTCCCAGCACTTGGGAGGCAGAGGCAGGCAGATCTCTGTGAGTCCGAGACCAGCCTGGTCTATAAGAGCTAGTTCCAGGGCAGCCTCCAAAGCCACAGAGAAACCCTGTCTCGTAAAACCAAAAAAAGAAAGAGAGAGAGAGAGAACACTCATTTGTAGTGCATGTAGTTCTACCCTGTTTTTTTTTTTTATTTCATTGACTGCATTATATGATCATTTTATAGTAACATCAAAACACTTTCCTGTTATCTTAGTTTTAAGGTTCCTGTTGCTATGATAAAACGCTACGACCAAAAACAACTTGGGGAGGAAAAGGTTAATTCAGTTTGTTTCCAAAGCATTGTTCATCATCAAAGGAAGTCAGGGCAGGAACTCAAACAAGGCAGGAACTGATATAGAGGCCAAGGAGGGATGCTGCTTTCTGGTTTGCTCTCCATGGCTTTCTCAGCCTGCTTGCTTATAGAACTCAGGACCACCTGCCTAGGAGTGGAACCACCCACAATGGCCTAGGCCTTCCCAAATCAATTACTAATTAAGAAAATATCCTACAGGCCATCCTATAGCTTGATCTTACTGATCCTCTCTCCTCTCCATTGACATTAGCTTGTGTCAAGTTGACATAAAACTAGCCAGCATACCTGTCATGGACATTTTGGCTGTTTCTTCCTTTGTTGTTGTTATTGTGTGGTTTGTTGGTTGGTTTGAGATAAGGTTTCATGTAGCCAAGTCTGGTCTTGAACTCATGATACTCCTGACTCCACCTCTTCAGTTCTGAGATTACAGTTGTGCCACCATGCCTGAGCTTTTATTTTTATTTTATTTATTTTCTTTTGTGGGGGGCGGGGTTGAGACAGGGTTTCTCTGTGGCTTTAGAGGCTGTCCTGGAACTCACTTTGTAGACCAGACTGGCCTCGAACTCACAGAGATCCGCCTGCCTCTGCCTAGTGAGTGCTGGGATTAAAGGCGTGCGCCACCACCGACCAGCCTATTTTTAAAATAAATTTGTGTGTGTAGGGAGGAGGCGTGCCACATACACCTGTGGAGGTCAGAGAGCGACTTGTAGGAGTCACCTCAGGATGGAGCTCTGGTGGTCAGCCTCAGTAGAAGCCTGGGTTCTTTGAGGCAGAGTCTGCTGCTAGGTACTCAACTAGCACCCGAGGCAATCTCATGTAGCCTAAGCTGGCCTTGAATTCTGACCCTCCTGGGTGTACCTTCTAAATACTCTGAATAGGCATGAACCATTATACTCAGCTTTTCCCTTTTTTTGTCAGTATTTTAAACAGTGCTACAAATTTTCATATATATACATAGTATGATAAATTACTGAAAATACTGTTGGTGGAGCAAAGGGTTTATTTAGGTAAAAATGTCTGTGGTAATGCCAAATTACCCTCCAAATGTAAAAATTTATGTTCTACAAAAAAGTCAGGAAGGCAAACCATATTCTTGGTGATCATTATGAAATTTTACCAATTCTAGTATGTGAAAGATAGAATTGATGGTGTTAATTTGTTTAAATTTGCGTTGTAGCTTTTGTCTAAGCAAGTTCTTGCTATATAGGCTGGCGTTAACTCAATATTTACCTCTGGCTGGCTTTGAACTTGAGATTCTCATCCTTCTACTACTGAGATAATAAGTATGCACTATCATACCGAGCCAAAACTTTTTCCGAAAGTGAAGCAAGGTTTTTGGTTGGGGTATTCATTGAACATTTCTGTGTATTGAACATGGTGCCAATAGTAAATTATGAAAGAAATAGTTAACATTAAAAATATAGTTAAGGGATGGAGAGATGGTTCTGCCATTAGGAGCACTTGAGACTTTTGTAGAAGGCTGGAGTTCAGTTCCCAGTATCCACATCCAGGTGGCTTACAACCACCTGGATCCAGCTCCAAAGAATCTGGTGCCTTCTTTCACCTGTACATAAATGTCCAGAAATACATACATGTACACAGAAATAAAATACATTTTTAAAAAGAACAGTTAACATAGAAATTAGATGTTCATTCTTTTCTGGCAGCCTCAAAACCAACGCTGGATCCCATCATCACTGTGGAGGGACTCAGGAAACGGGCAAGCCGGAACCCTGTGGAATCTGCCATGGAATTGAAAGAGAAGCGTTCCCGAACACAGGAAGCAAAAGACATCAGAAGAGCACAGAAGGAAGCGGCTGGCCTCCTTGACAGGAGCACCTCTTCTACCCCTGTCAAGTTCATAAGCCGAGCCCGGAGGCCAGATATGGTTCTGGAGAAAGGGGAAGTAATTGACTTTTCATCCCTTAGCTCCTCAGACCGAACCCCGCTCACAAGCCCATCTCCTTCCCCCTCTCTGGATTTCTCTGCCCCGGGCACACCAGCCTCGCATTCAGCCACGCCTAGCTTGCTTTCTGAAGCAGACCTCATCCCAGATGTGATGCCACCCCAAGCCTTGTTTCATGGTATGACTTACTTGTGTTTTTCACCTTGTGGGTGAGTGAGCCTTTTAACACAAATAAATAAAAGACCCACAGACTGATATTTGGGTTCAAACTTCAAGCTGAATATCAGAGAAGCAAAGCAGCTGGCCACTAGCTCTCATCTCTAGCTCAGGCTGAAAGGGCTGATTCAAGCATGAGCTCTTCACCAAGTCTCAAACTGCTGCCTCTTCACAATATGACTGAAGAATGAATATCTCACTTAGACCTTGCTTCTGTCTTATATACTTGCCTGTTGTTGGGATTATAGGTGTGAGCTATAGTTCTCTTTAGACTGATTCACTCTTGTGTAGATCTGGGTGGCTTTGGACTCACGTAGATCTGTCTGCCTCTTAATCCTGAGTCGTAGGATTAAAGGTGTGTACTACAACCTCCACTTCTGGCTGCTGGGAATAAAGGTGTGCGCCTGGCTTTTATGGCTTGTGGCTGACTTTGCTTTTCTGAATCCTCAGGCAAGCTTTAATAAATCATAAATAATATATCACTATAAAGCCTTGTGCCTTGCTTTCCTGTATCTTGACAACAGTACTTTCTACTTTGCACAGATGATGATGAGCTGGAAGGAGACGGAGTTATAGACCCAGGGATGGAGTACATCCCACCCCCAGCTGGGTCAGCAGCTTCTGGGCTGGTTGGGAGCAGGAAGAAGGTCAGAGCTCCCGAACAGATAAAACAGGAGGAGGACAGTGATGAGGAGAAGCCAGACAGGATGGATGGAGATAGCGAAGACACAGATTCAAACACTTCTTTGCACACTAGGGCTAGAGAAAAGAGGAAGCCACCCCTGGAGAAGGATGTGAAGCCCAAGGGGCCCAGGTATGCTCCTGTGAGCATCTATGAGGAGAAGCTGCTGCTTAAGAGGCTGGAAGCGTGCCCCAGTGCTGTGGCCATGACTCCGGAAGCCCGGAGGCTAAAGCGGAAACTGATCATCAGGCAAGCTAAGAGGGATAGGGGTTTACCACTTTTTGACTTGGATGAGGTTGTGAACGCTGCACTTCTGTTAGTCGATGGGATTTATGGAGCCAAAGACGGAGGAGCTTCCCGGCTTCCGGCTGGACAAGCTACATACCGGACCACCTGCCAGGACTTCAGGATCCTTGACCGGTACCAGGTGATGTGGGGTGGAAGAGAAGTGGGGTAGGCAGCACCTGGCAATGGCTACTGTAAACTGTGGCATTTGATATCATGAGTAATTTGAGAAGAAAGCAATGCAAAACTTGCTGGGCTTCTTGTTCCAACATTGCTTTTCATTTAATGCCCCTTCCTATATCTGAGTTTCTTTCTTACCCGGCATCCAAGAAATAGCCTAGACATTTCTTGTCTCTCTCTTGAGGGTAGCTATATGTAGTCTGTTTCATGGTTTTGATTGACAGATTTGAAGACATGTAGTATCTATCCTAGACCGTAATGAGCTGGAGCTGTGGTATGTAACTATCTGTGTACTTAGGGCTTAACTATGAAGAACTATGGGGTCAGCATTACTCACAGGGTGAATTCCACACGTGCTCTGACAACATCTAATTCCACTTAAGACGTCTAGGCTTCCCCGCCAGCAGCAGTGATGTAGTTTTGGTAGCACTTGGTGCTCATCTGCCTCAACTTTACCAGTCTGGCTGTGAGTGTAATCTCCTGTCATATTTACATCTCTCCCTTTGATTATAGGGGAGGTTGAACATTTTGTGTTTCCTGATTGTTTTTCTGGGAATCTCTGGTTTATAGTCCATGGCATTTTTCTCTTGTCCTCTTTTGACTCTCTTGGAAATCTTTGTCACATGTCTGATTGTCAGTGACATACCAGGCATCAGGCCTCTTCCTCTGGTGTGCTTGGAGCTTGGTGTGAGGCCCTTTCCATTTGGTTATCTCCTTTCTGGAGTTCTCCCTGTTTTCTGTCCTCAGTTTCCTCTGTTCTGTCTTTTACGACTTCCCTATTGCTTTGAATGGGCATACCTTCTGTGTAAAAGTCCTGAGAGTAAGTACTGCAGGCTCTTCAGGCACACAGTCTGGGTGGTAACTGAGACCCACCTGTGATGGAAGGCGCCGTAGTAGTGAATGACTCCAGCTGTGCCTTAGAGAGTTCATTTGCTAAGATGGGCAAGGGTTGGCCTGAAGGTACATATCACTAAGACTGTGCTCTCGTAGGTCCTGACTTAAGATGTGTTTTTCTGGCCAGGCAGTGGTGGCGCACACCTTTAATCTCAGCACTTGGGAGGCAGAGGCAGGAAGATCTCTGTGAGTGTAAAGTCAGACTGGTCTACAAAGGGAGTTCCAGGACAGCCAGAGCTACATACAGAGAAAAGATACCTCAAAAAATAAAACAAAAGTGTTTTTCCATCATGTTAAATGTTATGCCGATCACCCCTCCCCTAGAGTGCCTTTCCTTGCTCTCCTCTCTCCTCTTTAGTTGCTTATTTAAAAGATAGCAGACTGATTTTTATTTTTTCCTGTATTAATTTCTTTTTTTTTTTTCTTGTTTTTTGGTTTTTCGAGACAGGGTTTCTCTGTGTAGCTTTGGAACCTATCCTGGCACTCGCTCTGGAGACCAGGCTGGCCTCGAACTCACAGAGATCCATCTGCCTCTGCCTCCCAAGTGCTGGGATTAAAGGCGTGCACCACCAACACCCAGCTTCCTGAATTAATTTCTTACTTGACTTATTTCTCCAACAGTTCTTTATAACATGTGTTCATGTGCATGCCACATCACATATGTGGAGGTCAGAGGTCAGCTTGCTGTAGTTGGTTCTCTTTCACCATGTGGGTTTTTAGGTTTGAATTCAGGTTTCTGGCTTGGTGGAAGTGCCTTTACCTAATGAGCCATCTCACCATCTCTAAATATGATCTTTTTGAGAGATATCTTGGAAATCTGTATGCCTAGAATATCTTTATTTCACTCTTGCATTTAAACAATAGCTTACAAAGTTGTAGTTTTGTTTTTTCCTTTGACATTTTGAAGTTGTAACTTCATTAGCATCATGTGTGCAGTGTTGCTCTCAAAAGACCCATTTTCTTTTGTTTTGAAATAGGGTCTCATGTATAGCACTGGCTGACCTGGAACTCAGATCTGCCTGCCTCTGCCTTCCAGGTGTTGGAATTGAAGATATGAGCCACCATGCCTTGCTGTAAGAACACCATTCTCAATCTTATTTTTTCTTTGTGGCCTCCTTTTAAAAATACCCTTCTGGAAGGTTTTCTGTTTCTGAGCTTCAGTGCGTTTCCACTGCTTTTTCTGTCTTTAATCTTACTTGAAAATTCAAATCAGGTTAGCAGTTGTTATGCAAACATTTCCTGGGGAGAAACAAACAACTCTTGGTCCTAGGTAGGCCACCAGCAATCAACCAAAACAACAGTTCACTCTGGGTCGTAAAGACAGTGAGTTTAATTAGGGTCACTGTCTTAGTTTCTTTACCTATTGCTGTGAGAAAATGGTTTTCTTTTGACTCATGGTTCCAAGTACAGTGTGTATCTGAATTGGGAAGTTAGAGCAGAGAGAGCTGGTCAGATGGAACCTATTACAAGGAACAGGGCAATAAGTCTGCTGCTCATTCCCTTTTCTTATTATCCCAGCCAGGTGATGGCTTCACCCACTGTGGGCATGTCTTCCCATCCAGATAACCCTCAGCACATATTCCTAGAGTCTCTGAGGTGCTTCAGCCTAGATCAGCAGTTATCAACCTGTGGTTTGAGACCCCAGAGGAGTCTAATGACCCTTTCACCTGGGTCACCTAAAACACAGAGTTTTACTTTCCAATTCATAACGGTAGCAAAATTACTGTTATAAAGTGGCAACAAAAATAATTTTGTGGTCAGAGTAACCACAACATGAGGAACTGTATTAAAGGGTGGTAGTATTGGAAAGGGTGAGAACAATTGTGACCTAGATTGAGTCTAGATGACAGTTAACACTAAACAATACATCTACTTGAAAAAATGTAAAGGGTTACTTACAGGAACGTGGGCAGCTGATGGGCAGCTCCACCATTGGAGGTGGGGAAATCTCTTCATTAACTGTTTATAAATCGTGGGGAAAGGAGTGACCTCATGAGCACCTTGTACTCGCCATTTACTATCTGCAAATCCTACTATCTGTACATCCTTAGGGGAGTGTCATAGCCTAGTGATCCCTTCCCCACTCTCCATCAACAGTCTTGTTCTGGGCTCCTTCAGGTAATCACAGCTGCTGATAGATAGGTCTAGAGGGCACTGGCATGGCATGCCTGGAGGATGGTATTCCACAGCAACATGCCTGTGTGATATTTATCTAGCCTGGTATCATCTGAGCTTCTTCCATCTGTAGTTTGGTATCTGACATTAATTAGAGTTGTAGCTGCTTCACATGTCTTCTGTTCCCTTTTCCTTCTGTGTTCTCCTTGCCATACCTTTTATAGTTTCCCACAATTCTTGGGTTTTCTGTTCCATTCATTTCTAGTCTTTTTTTTTTTTTTTTTTTTTTTTCTGCTTTTTGGTTTAGGAAGGTCTTATTGACAGATGCTCAAGCTTAGAGAGTCTCCTTTAAGCTCTGTACAGGTTATTGATTAGTCCACTGTCAAAAACATCCTTAATTTCTAAGGATGTCTCTAAGCATTAATTTAGTTATTTCTTAGGATTTCCAGCTCCAATTAAACTACCATCTGCTCTTGCACGCTTGCCCCTTAGAGCATGTAACCCAACAACTACAACTGTTAAATGTCTTTGCCTCTGCACTAAGTGTGCTTCTGGAGTTTGTTCTGCCTCTTCAAGTCGGGGACTAGAGGCCTGGTCTAGCCAAGCTCTCTTAGTGTTCAGTAACTTAAGAGGCGCTGGCCTGTCACCTCCCATTCTTTCTATTTTGCAAACTCAGGCAGTTTCACCTCTTAGGAACCCCTGCTGCTGTTTTATCCCTCTACTGTTCTTCCTGGGATGTGGAATGCTTAGTTCTGACTGTAGTGGTTCCTCTCCTCTGGCTCAGGAAGATTCCAGCAAACAGTTTCCAGGCAAATTTGGTTGGCAGTTAACCACCCAGAGTAGCCACTGAGAGGGGTGTAACCAGGCCTCTCTGGCTCCTCTGGTGCAGAGCCCTGCTCTGTTTTCACTTTGTTATTAGTCCTAGCTACCTGTTCCTTCTGGGCTTTTCCTCAGCAGAGGTTGATCTCTCTGGCCTTTCCCAGGCTGATTTGGGAATGGACCCAACACACCTAAAGAAGCACATTTAAGGCTGCCCACACCTTACTTGACTTTGAAACCATTTTTTTCCCTGTAACTTTGTGTGATGTGTGCCAGGCACTATTCTAGCTGGGGATACCACGGTAAATTAATGCTAAGTGGGTTTCTACCCTCTCTAGCTGACATCTTCAAACAGTGAAATGACAGTGTTAGCTTACTGGGCCCAGATCTCTTGACTCAGGATGTGTGTGTGTGTGTGTGTGTGTGTGTGTGTGTGTGTGTGTGTGTGTGTGTAGGACCATTATGTTCTTAAGATCAGCCCCTCAGTGGAGGTACAAGGAGGAGGAGAAGAGACCAGACAGACATAGGCCCTGAGGCACAAGAAAAACTGGTAGATGTCATAGCAACATCATGACACAGGAATATGGTCCTGGAGATGAGGCCACAGTTTAACAGGGTCGGGTCTTGCAGGTTCCCCAAAAGGCACAGGTGAGGACCTTGAAATATATTCTGAGCATACAGTGGGAATTCATGTAGGAATTGTGAAGAGGGGAGCAGCAGGAGGGTGGTGAGTTGGTATTTGCTTTTTAAGTAGGGTTTCACTGTGTAACCCTGGGTGGCCTGGATCTCACTTTGTAGACCAGGCTGGCCTTGAACTCTCAGAGATCTGCCTGTCTCTGCCTCCCAAGTGCTAGGATTAAAGGCGAGCACCACCATGTTAGTTTATTTTTAAACTGTATGTGGAGACTGTGTGGTTTAGGGCAAGAGTGGGCCAATAGGAGGCAATGGTGGTCCAGGCTTGGTGGAGGGTGTTTCCCAGAGGAGTGGAAGCTTCAGAGGTAGGGGGAACATCCACAGGGCTCACCCTGACACTGCTAAAAGGGAGAGATTTTGTGGACTGATGGGTCTACAAATGACCTGATACCGCATTGAAAGCCACCCCAAACTTAATGACTTGCTGTACTAACTACTAAATATTTCTTGGACTTCTGTGCCTGACTGGACTCTGCTGAATGGTTCTTTTGCCTTGTGAGCTGAAGGCTGGGTTACTTGGGTTGTGTTGTGGCTGCATTCACTGGGGAGCTGATTGGGACTGGACTGACTGGGACACTGCTTTTCTTCCAGGATCTGGCTCCAGGGCCTAGTTGGAGCCATCTGGCAGCCACAAAAGGTGGAAGAAGCTGCCGGTTGTTTTAAGATTTGGGCTTGAAGTTCCAGGTGTTATTTCTGCCACTCTGATAGGTCAAAGTTCTTTACAAACGGCTGGGTTCAGGAGTAGACTCTGCCTTCTGATTGGAGGAGCCATTATACTTGCAAGGGTAGGAGGAGTTGCTAGTGGTCATGTTTGGAGACTGCATGCCGAAGCTTTGAAGATTCCTTTGAAATTCACTTGAAGCCTTGGAAGAATTTCAAAGCTGGCTTTTGAGGAGTTTGGTGTCCAGGCTGGAAAAGTCTGAAGGCAAATTATAAAGGAAGAAACCTTGTTCTTTCAACAAGTTATTTTCTAGGCTAAGAGCAAACTGTCTCTAAAAGACAACTCAGTTTCTAAGGTTCTTTTTGGCACCCTCTTTGTAAAGGTCTTTTAATCTTTGTTAGAGCTCTTTGCTGTTACAACCTTAATTGCAGTGTTCTGTTGCTACATGACCTAGGGCCCCAGGTTAGCAACCCTCACTGAAGAACAGCTTACCATCAGTGTGGCCAGTACAGAGCAAGTATGTAAACCAACCAGTTCTGCCCCAGTCCCTAACTAACTAAGGCCATGCCTTTGCCTAGCCTCTGTTGGGCCTCCTTACTGTAGTGACAGCTTTTAGGGCTGGTAAGCAATGTAACTCCTGTGTTTGCCATATTTACTTAGTGAAAATGGGACACAATAAAAAAAAAAAGTTTATTGGTTTTGATGACTCTTAAGATAAAACTGTGGTTGTACAATAAACAGTAAGTAGCCCAGCCATGTTAGTTTTAGGCAAAGACCTGTGGAGTTTATGTCAGAACTTCAGCTTTCCAAATAGATAGAGCAAAAAGATCTACACCTGACACACAGAAAGATCATTAGACATGGAAGATAACCATTTTTAAGTGGTTTTATTTTTATATAAGCTGTTTCTTTCCCACAGACTGCCTTGCCAACCAGGAAAGGATTCCGGCACCAGACCACCAGGTTTTTGTATCGTTTGGTGGGATCAGAAGATCTGGCTGTGGACCAAAGTATCGTCAGCCCTTATACTTCTCGGATCTTAAAGCCTTATATCAGGTATCCATGAGTGAAGGCTGTCAGGAGAGGTGATGTTGGTGGCTTCTGTACCCAGTCTACAGGGTAAATATGTCCTGACACAACAGGTTCAGGCAAGGGCAGGCAAGATGGTCCTTAGAAAGAGGTATGAAAAGTAGACTGAGTTAACTTTGATTCTCAGTCTTCGTCATCATCATTTTTGTTGTTGTTTTTATTTTTTGAGACAGGGTCTCTCTACATGGGCCTAGGCTGCCCTGAAACTCACTGCGTAGACCTGGCTGGCCTTAAATTTACAGAGATCCGCCTGTCTCTGCCTCTGTTGTGCTGGAGTTAAAAACACCTGCCATTACACCTGGCTCTTATTTACTCTATGAAAATTATGTATCTTTAATAGTCTGTGAACTGAAAAGTAAGAAAGGAAAGCATTCTCAGTGAAGCCAATATCTGAACTGAACATTGGAACAGTTTGTTTTCCTTCCTTTTGTGTGTGGTGTGTGCCTCTGTGTGTGCGTGCACATACATGCAGGTGCACTTATCTGTGAAGAGCTGTGGGTGTCTTTGGGTATCTTTCATTATTACCCTGTGAACCTTTTTAAAATAAATTCAATTAATTAATTTTGAGGTAAGGTCTTCCTGTGTATCCTTGGCTGTCCTGGAACTCATTATGTTGACCAGGCTTGCCTTGACCTCACAGAGGTCTGCCTGCCCCTGCCCCTTGAGTGCAGAGATTAAAGACCTGTGCTACCACACCTGGACTGCACTTTACTTTTTGAGACAGAGTCTCTCAGTCAATCTAGAGGTGACTATTTCACCCTCAGCCATCTGGCTTGCAAACTCTAGGGATTTATCTGTGTCTGCTCCACTAGCATGCACTGTCACACCTCACTTTTACATGGCTCTGGGGATTCAAGTCGCCATGCTTCCATAGCAAGTACTTCATCTACTCAGCCATCTCCTAGCCCCAGTTTTTCTTCCTGTTGGACAGCTTCTAATAAATGTGGTCCAGACAGTGAATGGAAGACAAACTTCCTGGAGAGGCCATGCTTACTCTACAGCTCTACCACTACCCTGATCCCCCTCACCTACCATTCAGTTCCTAGGCAAACCTGTGGAAAGGCCATTTATAGGCCTGCTACAAGTGGAGTTTGGCAGTCCCTCCTTTGGCCTCTGCTCATGCTAGTGAAGCATCCCTGTGTCAGGCACTTCTGAGCATATCTAAGTGCTGTTTCTGTTTCTCACTTCACCTCATGTAATCCCTGGTGGGTACCAGAGGCCTCTGCCTTGTTCCGTGTTCAGAGTGAATTTAGAAAGCATTAAACTGCATCCTGGCTAGCTAGCATATAAAGTAGAACGACTTGGTATGATGTTGTAAGCAGTTCAAAGTAGCTGTAAGTCAGATAACTAGCAGTAATGAGTATTTTTCTTGACTTTTAATTTGTTTATTTTCTGTGGTGCTGGAGGCGTGATTATGAGACAAAGCCACCCAAACTACAGCTCCTGTCACAGATTCGTTCCCACCTGCACAGGAGTGACCCTCACTGGACACCTGAGCCTGATGCACCTCTTGATTACTGCTATGTCCGACCAAATCACATCCCAACGATCAACTCCATGTGTCAGGAGTTTTTCTGGCCTGGTATGTTTCTACTTCCACACCAGGCAGATTGGTTTTTCGCTCTATATCACCTGGGTGTGTTTTTAAATAGTGTCTGCCATGTGACCCTAAGCTGTTTACTCTTGATTCCATTTAGTCTGTCTTTACTAACATAGAAATATTAAAGTATAAATGCCTCTCGCTTTCCTAAGGTCAAGAAGCCAGCAATTAAAGTAATCAACAGTGTTTTTGTTTGTTTTTCTTCCCTGTTTGTCTCTGCTTCCAGAATAAAAGATTCATCCTGTTTTGCTTCTGCCTATGTTTAGATACCAGGTAATGTCTCTCCAAGATACACAGACTCATAGCTGGGCATGCGGACACTTTTGGGTTTTTTTGCCTATAATAGTTCTTTAGGTTTTGTTGTTTAGCCATTTCTTAGAGAGTGTTAGGACACCCTAAAGGTGTTTTTAAGAAGCCAAATGCCCCCTGACTTGAGGAGTCAGAGTAAACCAGGAAGATTTGTCATTTCATCAGCCAAGACCTAGGCCATCAATCAGCAATCTCATTGCTAAATATGAGCATACTCTCTGTGGGCCTGCTCGGAAACCTACAGGACACATCTGTCTTGCAGATGTCACAAATTTCATCAGGGTCAGAGCCCTGCCATGCTTATGTTCTGACTGTGGTTCCCTCTCTTCTGGGGTAGTAGTGGAGCCTAAAAGTCACTTTCTGGGTTATCAGCTGCTTCTGCCTGATGTTAAGTATTTGTCACACACCACCTTTAAAATTTTTATTTTATTGTGAAAGCTTTGATAGAAAGATTGTCAGTGGTGTATGAGTGGGATAAAGAAAATAATATTAGCAGGCTCATGAGATGGCACAGCAGGTAAAAGTGCTTGCCACGTAAACCTGCATCCTGAATTCCATCCTCAGATCCTACAGTGGGAGGAGAGAACAGATTTAGTACAGTTTTGTCCTTGGACGCCCCACCCCACATACATACTATTGCACATATGTACTAGTAATCATACATACTCAACTCACGACAAGAAGAACAATAACAATAAATAGAATTTGAAGAAAAAGAAAAGGGCAAATGATACTGGCACTTTCAGGGACCTTTACCCCTGCTCTGTCCGGGCTCACTGCAAGAAATGAGACATTTTAAAATGTGCCAAACCAAACACATGGTAGACGAGGCTGAGTCAAAGCCAGGTGTGTCCATCCATTCTGAACCTGGAGTGCTCTCTGCTACCCAACCTGTCCTGTCTCTCTGCTTTTAACATATGTACTTAGAAAAGACTATGTTAATTTTGATATTTTCTAAAATGCATTTTTCTGGTCTGAATGTGTGGTATCTATGGTAATGTCTTTGCCTCGAATTTGGGGAATTTTTTTTAGCATGCAGGTATAACAGTAAGTACAGGCTGAACAGCTTGTTGTTCATTAGTTCCAAAAGGCACATGGTCTGAGTGTCTGGTCGGTTCTTTTCTTTAGGCATTGACCTGTCTGAGTGTCTGCAGTATCCAGACTTCAGTGTTGTAGTCCTTTATAAAAAAGTCATTGTTGCCTTTGGCTTCATGGTTCCGGACGTGAAGTACAACGAAGCTTACATTTCATTTCTCCTTGTCCATCCTGAATGGAGAAGAGCGGGGATTGCCACATTCATGATCTATCATCTGATCCAGGCAAGTTCTCTCTCACCTAAAGTAGGTGATTTATCTCTCAGGGCTTCCCGGAAAGGCTTGGAGGAGATGAGGCTGAGCTGGCATAGTCCAAGCAAAAGGAAGGCGTTGTCACCAGTCATGAGACTATGGAAGCTCCTAAACTTCTAGCCCCTAAAATAAGACTCTATTCTTGGCTTCAGAGAAGCCCCTAGGTGAACATATATCATAAATAAAACAACAAAGCACCACATGTGAAACTGTAAAGCATATGTGCTGTCTGTATTGATACTGTTCTGCTCTTAGAGTGTGTCTCCAATGACTTTGAGGGTACATTACCTGTTTATAAACCTTTTATCACAATTGAATCAATAAGTAGTACACTATGAATGAATGAATGTGTGAATGCATGAATGCAATGAATTTTTTTCCCCCAAAACTATTTTGTTTTGCTTTTTAGGCAAGATATTGATATGAAACCCTGGTTGGCATGGGATTAACTGTGTCACTGTAGTCAGTTTTCTATTGCTGTGAAGACACACCATGACCATAACAACTCTTAGAAAAATTGGGTTGTGCTTACAGTTTGAGAACGTTATCCTCATGGTGGAAGCATGGTGGTATGCAGGCAAACATGGTAGCTCAGAGTTTAGTTTCTGCTGGGTGTGATGTATCAGGCAGGAATAGAGAACCACTGGGCCTGACTTGGACTTCAGAAACCTCAAAGCCTACCCCTAGTGACACTCCTCCAACAAGGCCACACCTCCTAATCCCTTCAAATAGTATTATTCCTTGGTGACTAAGCATTCAGATCTCTGAACCTATGGGAGCCATTCTTATTCAAACCACCACAGTCACCCAGGCTAGTCTTGAACTCATGGCAGTCTTCTGAGTGCTCAAATTATAGACCTGAGTTTCTACACCCAGCAAGGATTTTTTTGTTTGTTTTAGGCAGGATCTTATTATGTAGCATTGCTAGCCTTGAACTCACAGAGATCTACCTACCTCTGCCTCCCATATGCTGGTATCAAGGTGTGTGCTACCACTCCTGGCCCAGCCGTGATATTTTCTTTTTCTCTTAAGACTGTTATAAACATTTTTTTTTTTTTTTAAAGAACTCTAGTGGTTTTATTAAAGGAAGGCATTTCTGGTTTACTTCTCACCAGTCTGTTCTGGCATGCTTCTAATAATATCAGAGTCACCTGGAAAATAAAAACGATAGTTCTACCGTTCATATAATGGCAACTGGTAATCACAGAACTTCCCTAGAGTGGCTACACGGTCTTTAACCAAGAAGGCAGATTAGCAATATCTGAAATTACAGTATCACTCTTAAGACCAACTAAAAACCGTCTTAGAATCTCAGCCATCCTACGATCACACAGAATAATCCTAACAAGCCAGACCGGGTTTGTCACCAGAATTTAGAAAGCCAGACATAGGTAAAGAACCAGGCCTGGGGACACATGCGTGGTGTCTCTATAGCAAATGTCTAGCCTGCCCTGATTATCACAGAATCAGAACATCGAGAAGATTCACAGTTATTATAAACATTTTTATTGCATGAGCTAATAGGTATAGCAACTTACTTTCTCTTTGAACCTTAAGCTTCTGAGGTATAACACTGTGAAGCAAAAGCATATTTTTTTTCTCAAGAATTCTTCTGGTAAATCCTATTTAGAAACTGTTTGGTATAGAAGATTATGAAATGGGTCTGGAGAAATGGCTCAGAGGTTAAGAGCGCCGACTGCTCTTCCAGAGGTCTTGAGTTCAATTCCCAGCAACCATATGGTGGCTCACAACCATCCATTATGAGATCTGGTGCCCTCGTCTGGTGTGCAGATATACATGGAAGCAGGATGTTGTATACATAATAAATAAATAAAATCTTAAAAAAAAAAAAAAGAAGATTATGAAAACTGGGTGGTGGTGGCATACACCTTTACTGCCAGCACTCAGGAAACAAATGCAAGTAGATCTCTGGAGACCAACCTGGTCTAACACAGAAACCCTGCCCAAAACAATAACAAAGATTATGCAATATTAATTTGAGCAAAATTTTTTGTTTTATTTTGAGATAAGTTTTCTCTGTATAGCATAGGCTGGTCTGGAACTTGAGAACTTTTTGCCTCAAGAGAGGATGGAAATGATAAAGTGGAAATGCTTAACCAAGCTTGTCTTTCCAATTGTTAATGAAACTCACTTAATAATTCCTAGATGTGGGTAGGAATCTTGAAAAGCATCTTTCTAGAAATCACTTCTAAGGCAGAGACAGTAAGACATTGCGTAGTGTTACACATGCTGTCTTATGTTGATTCTGTTGAAACTGGCTCTGTTTCTTTTCCACATCCTTTCTCTGCTTTATGCTCCCTCCAGGATGCATCTCCATATATTCATCTTTCTCTTGCAGAGTGCCTTCGCAGTTCTCTGGCTCTTTTGTTACTAGCAGAGGCTGGAGTAGGGTGGGCTGATAGCTCAGAAGGCATCCTTGGTGCTTAGTGTGAGACCTGGCATGGGACAAGTCCTTGTTAACTGTTTGCTCAGCTCATCAGTATGTGTGGGCATTTTCTATCCCAGTCAGCCTGTAAGAGAAGGCCCAAATATGGGCTCAGTCTGTAGTATCTGGTGATGGCCATGGTGAGATGTCTATATGGATAATCACCCCCTAGAATTTCTCTGTGTGCTCACACCATGCTGTTGTCCTTGGGATACTAATCATGTTCTCTTGTGTCTAATGTGTTTGGAGGCACAGTGTAAAGTAGAAAAAGAAGGAAATTGTTGGTTGCCTTGTGCTGTGTTCTTGACAGCCAGAACTCATCAGTTTTAAGGACTGTCACCTGCAGCATTTTGATACCTTCCTCATTAAAACAGTTCATACCTGTGTGGTCTGGAGTACATCATTCTGTGTGGCTGATCAAAGAATCTAAAAACATGCCTTTATGTTCATAGGACCTTCTCCACTCTTTTCCCCTTAATATAGAAACCTCAGTTCTGGGAAGTTAATTATGTCAGATTTAAAGGGATCTAAGGACTTAGGTGGACAAGGTCTTTAGGCTTTATAACTAAGATTTTAGTATTTAGAAGTTATGCTTAGTATTTAGTATGTTTTCTAGTATTTCTAGGAAAGGAATTATTATTACAGGTTGTGAGGAATGGAAACTAGAATTTCTCATTCTCTAGTTCTGTGGTACTGACATGTCTGATATTTAAACTGAATTATTAATATAGAGGCTGGTGAGATGACTCTGCAAGTGAAAGCACTTGCCCCAGAGCCTGATGGTCTGAGTGTAATCCCTGAGACCCACATCCATATTGTGCAGTATGGCATGCATGAGCCTACACACATATCACCCCTGACACACAATAATAAATAAGTAAGTAAGTAAAATGTAATTGAAATAATGAACAGGGCTGGAGAGATGACTCAGCTGTTAAGAGCACTTACTGCTTTTGCAGAAGACCTAGGTTTGGTTCCCAGCACCCACATGACAGCTCACAACCATCTGTAACTTCAATTTCATAGGATTAACACCTCTTTTGCCCTCTGAAGACCCTGCACTCATGTGGTACATAGACATTCATTCAAGCATATAGTAAAATAAATAAATGTAATACAATATAACAAAATATACTCTATGGTCTTTGCTTCAGGGTAGAGACAACCCCCCCCCACTTGTCCCCCAGTACATGAATCCCTTTAGTCTTGGGGACACACAGCTTAGTGGCAGAGTGCTCCTGGATTTCCAGCTGTTGCTAGGTGCTACACTGCTCTGGTTTCCAGCTGCTACTATCCGCTCCAGTGCCCTGGGCTTCCAGTGGTTGCTACATGTTGCCTTGCCTCAGCCCCCGCCCCCCCAAACCCCTCTTGCTTCCTTCTGAAGATTGTGCTCATTCGTTCATTCTCTTTGTCCCTGTGGCTTCACCTTGTGTTTTCCACTTTTTGGCAGACGTGCATGGGCAAGGATGTGACTCTTCACGTCTCAGCAAGCAACCCTGCCATGCTGCTGTATCAGAAGTTTGGCTTCAAGACTGAGGAGTATGTTCTGGATTTTTATGATAAGTACTACCCACTGGAGAGTACAGAGTGTAAACATGCCTTCTTCCTGAGGCTCCGACGCTGAGGGGAACCTGTTCTTCCCAGAGAACAGTGGGTGCTGTCAGAGAACAGGCCCTCGGGGCTGTGCAGGCAGTTATCCGAAGTGGGCCCAGCTGGGTGAGTGAAGCCATGTGCAGCGGTACGAGTGGGCAGCTCTTCCATCCAGAGACCCTCCAGCCCTTCCTGGAGTGGCTGGCCAGCAGCACCCTGGACCCCACTGTTAACCAAACCAAGGGACTCTGCCATCCACTTCCCACACAGTAATGAGTGAGCACAAGAGAGCTGCTAAACCAATGCATTTGAGAAAGGGTCTGTTTGTCCTGTGTTGCAGCTCAAGAAATGTGAAAGGTGTTAAAAGTTCGCAGAGCCCACATGGCCTTCTGCTGTCCTGGGATAAGAGATTATAAGGTGTCAGGAATGATTCTGACCCTGTTCCTAGCCTTCAGTGTGCTGTCATTGAATCCCAGAGAACTCATGGGGAACTGAAGTCCTGTTGTCTCTTGCTGACTTAGGTCTCAGTCAGGAAGAATAAATTCAATGTCTGTCTCCATGCTGCTTTACCTGATCTACCTGTTATCATCTCCTTATTGGGACACTGACCTGGTATAAGGAATTCACTCATGGCGTGTCTTGGGAAAATAGCTTGAGAGGAACAGCCAAGCTTGATGCATTAGATGCCTTCTCTGGTCCTTCTCATGCCCAAAACAGTTGCACCACAGGAGTGGAGGTGTGGAGTGGTGCAGGCAGAAGTGGATGCCCTGTCAACAGGATGAAGCTGCTTCCTATGTTGCAAATGCTGGAGATGACTGCAGGTGTCTTTGGACCCTGTAAGTGCATTTCCAACAGCATCAGATATTCTCAAATAAAAACCTACCATGTAACAACTCACAGCCAGGGCTTCAGCCTGGTCATTTGCACTCAGCTTGTCTTTAATTAGGAGCAGTGGCTGCTTTTTTCCTTGGTGGGCTCTGGGCTGGGTTGAGAATCCAGACAGCTGAGTGCTTCATAGGCAGTTACAATCTTTGTTTCCTCAATTGTCTTGTGGCCTTAGCTGGTATTAGATAGAGTGAATATCATACTTCAACTGCCTTGCCTGTAAAATGTAGGCAGACTTTTCTGTCCCACCAGCCAGTTCCCAAATAACCACACAGAGACTTACTAATTATAAATGCTCAGCTGATAGCTAAGGCTTGTTACTAACTAGCTCTTACATTTTAATTTAACCCATATTTCTTATTTATACTATGCCACATGGTGGTACCTTTTTTCAGTACGGGAAGTTCATCTTCTCTCCACGTCTCCTCACAACTTTCAACTCCGCCCTTCTTCTTGCCATAGACCTCTTAGTCTCGTTCTCCTGCCTAACCTTATCCTGCCTAGCTATAGGCCAGACAGCTCCTTTACTAACACAGTCACAGTAAGGAATATTCCACAGTAAAATGAGGATAACACCCACCTCAGAGCTTTGTAGCAACAGGTAAAGGAAGAAAATCTAAAACAGCTGGGTGCTTGTAGCTCAGTGGAAGATCACTTGGCGAGGATATGCAAGGGTTGGGGTTCTGTCCTCAGCACTGAAAAACCAATACCAGAAATCAGAACTCTCAGCTCAAAGCTTAGGAGCCTGACATCAGAAAGCACACCTGGGGTTGGAGGCGGAGGGCTGTGCTCAGAACTGCTTGCTTGAGCAGAGCTCCGCATGCCTTGGCTGAGCAGGAAGGAAGTGCTGTACCAGGCACTGGGCCAAGCGAGCCAGCTAAACTCTGCCTCTTGCTCTGTTCACTCTTCTTCATGCCTAGGATACTTGCATTTATCACAGTTGCCTCTTAGTGCCCACCCCTTCTCTTTCCCTACATAGAGGTGAAATAGACTCCTCATTTTTAGAACCTTTCACTGTATACAGGTTTCCCTGTGCGAAGAGGACCTCTGCAAAAGTGAGTAAAGCCCAAGAAGTTTGGTTTTCGTGAGCTGGAGGGAGGCCTGTGCCTGTGCTTTCTAACCTCAGCTCCTGCTGACGATTTCTTGGGCCTGTGAAAAGTGATTTGGCAGCTCACCTAGGAGTCCCATGAGTCGTGGAGCCCATGAGCTGCTTCCAGCCTTGACTGCCCACAGGGTCAGGACCCAGGCAAAGAAGGAGCCACCTGCTAAGGTCTGTCCTGCTGCCTAGAGGATCAGGTGGAGTGGACCATGAAAGTCAGCTAGGCCCCTGGCAGCTCTGGTCACAGCCTCAGGAACTGTGTGACTGGTGTGCTGGTTCTAGGGAGAGCACTGCAGTGTAGCACACTACCTGTGGCTGTCAAAGGGAAAGAGCCAGAGGATAGATGAGGTAGAGATGCAGCAAGGCTCCCATGCTGTGTTCTTCAGCTCAGGTAGCTGAGATGTATTGGACCACACTTGGAACTCCAGGCAGGGCTTAGCTTACTCTTGCCCTATTCCTGGCCATTCAGACCCAAGTCCTGTCACTCAGCTTTCTAAATGTCCCTTGACCCTGGCCCCTCCTGTCACTCCCAGCCATGTCTTAATATCTCTGCTCCCTGCAAAGATCAAATTATATGATGATACTAAGAGTTTTTCAGAGACAGTGAGATCAGGAGGGCACAGCAGAGTATGGTGGTGCATTCCAGTAATCCAAGGCTGGCCTGGACCAAGACTCTGTCTCAAAAAACAGAAAGTTTGCCCTTCCACCACGAGAGGACATGCCTGCTGGCTTTGAAGCAGAATAAGCCCTCACCAGACAAACCATCTCAAACAAAGCTCCTCCAAATGTCTGTAGCATCAATCACCCAGTCTGGTATTTTTGTCCTAAATGTTCTAGGATATTAGCCATTCCCCCTTGGCCAGCTCTTTAAGTTGCTATGCCATCCTCTAATTACTTCCTGCTGTCTGCCTTAAGTCTGATGCCGAGTGGTTGTATTTCTTTAAAAAAACAAAACATACACACACACACACACACACACACACACACACACACACAAATACAATAGAGAAAATTTTTAAAGTAAAAAACTAATTTTACTCTCAAGTTACATTATGGTTGGCTTTTTTTTTTTTTTTTTTGGTTTTTCGAGACAGGGTTTCTCTGTAGCTTTGGAGGTTGCCCTGGCACTCACTCTGTATACTAGGCTGGCCTCGAACTCACAGAGATCCACTTGCTTCTGCCTCCCCAGTGCTGGAATTAAAGGCCTGTGCCACCACCACCACCGCCCAGCTCTGGCTTTTTTTTTTTTTTTTTTTTTAAAGCTTCACAGTACTCCTGAAATTTTCATGTCTTATTTTCCTAACACTGTTTATATCTTTACTGTGTTTTCATAAATAGCATTGCAATTAACGTATTTGTACTTTTTTTTCTACCAGGGATTTGGGCCTTTTACTTCTGGATAGATTCTGAGAAGTGGAATTCTTAGGTCAGAAGTCAGAGGGTGTGTTCATTTTTATTGCTAGTTTCTTTTTTTTTTTTTTTTTAATTGCTAGTTTCTAACTGCCAACATCTTCATTTATAAATTAAGGTACCCGTCGCACCTGAAAGCTACCAGTGTTAGAGACTGGGAAGCTGCAGATAGTTCAGTCCACCCAGTTTGCATCGGTCCACCCCCATTTGCATCTCACAGAGCTTGTTTCCTCTCCTAAGTAGGAGGCCATAGACATCACAGGGGTGTGTGGTGTGATTGTAAAAGCCTGGCCTGGATATTTGGGCCTGGGTTTGCATCTGACATCACATCTCCGAGATAGTCTTCCCTCAGCCCCAGGGCCCTGAGCTGTGGTCACTTACTTGCTCAGAGAGACCACAGCTCATTTCTCTTCTCCAGTCTTTGTCCTTTTCCTCCCTGCCCTTTGGTTGACAGCAAGATGTCAGAGGACAAATGCCTTGATGGCAAGCCCGTGGATCTGATTGCTTCCTAGGTTCCACGTGAGCTGAGCAGATTTGGACCATCTCCTGCATGTGTCCACTGGCCTCCACATGTGTGCTACATATTCAAGCACACACCCCCAACATAAATGAATGTAATTAAGAAAAACAGACTCCTGGTGTGGTGCCCCAAGAAGCCTTAAAGGCCAGCACTTGCAGGCAGAGGCAGGCAGATCTCTGAGTTAGAGGCCATCCTGGTCTACAAATGGAGTTCCAGGCCAGCTGGGGCTACATAATGAGACCCTGTGTAAGGAAAAACCATACTCATTGACTTTGGTGCTCCAAAAGTATAAACCCTTTCGAGAGGCATAGAGGACCACATGGCCAGGTGATGTTTGAGAAAAGCAGGTCCTGGGACTGAGGAGGGGAGGTGAGAGCCATGAAGCTGAGAGAAGACGGCAGAGCTGAATTAGGCAATAGCCTTTAGTCAGTAAATAGCAGAGCCCCAACTCAAGTTGGCTTTTAAAATGGCCATCCCCAGCCAGGTGTACTGCCACACACCCTTAATGCCAGCACTGGGGAGGCAGAGACAGGTGGATCTCTTGAGTTAGGGGCCAGCCTGGTCTATAGAGCAAGTTCTGGGACAGCCATGGCTACACAGAGAAACCTGTCTCAAAAGCTAAGGGGGAGGGGAAAGGCTATCATCAGTTGTTATCACTCCTGGAGAAACCCAGAGGCAGTGTGTCCCCAGGCCACAGGGCTTTGTAGCGCCTCAGCAGTGTGACTTTGGCAAGTAACATAACCTAAATTTCCTTATCTGCAAAAGGATTGTAGGTATCAAATGACTATATATATACACAAACACACACACACACACACACACACACACACACACACACACACACACACGTAGCAATCCTTAGTGTTAAGTGTTTTCTAAGTATTTTTAAACAATTTTGATTTATTTTATATTTTTATTTTATTTTTATATGTTTATTTTTATTTTATATATTTTTATATTTTTATTTTGTGTGTATGGGGGGGGGGTGTTGGTTAATACACCTGTGAGTGCAGGTGCCTGAGAAGGTCAGAGATGCTTAATCCTGGAACTAGAGTAGCGGGCAGCTATGAGCTGCCATGTTGCTGCAGAGTACTGAATGCGATCTTCAAGAACAGTGTATAATCCTGACTGCTGACCCACATCTTTCCAGCCCCAGAAGTGAAACACTTAATTTCCTTTCCTCGTGTCCAGTTCATTCATTCGTGTGTGTGTGTGTGTGTGTGTGTGTGTGTGTGTGTACATAATTTGTGTCTTGGGGGAGTTCCATATACTCTTCATTACTGATTTCTAGGTCAATTCTCTTGTGGTCACAAACAAACCTGATGTGAGTTAAGTTTACTGAGTTTGGCGCTGTACTGTGGTTATGTGATAGAATTCTCCACACTTAGGAAGCTTGCCCTGAAACATCTAGAGATAAGTCACTGTGGCATGTGTAACTTACTCTCAGGTGGGTCAGAAAACCCCTGCCTGTGGTAGTAGATGGGAGGGAATGGAGTTTTAGATTAGGAAAGAGAAGAGAGGGAAGTAGGGGGAAACCCTAATTCACCCCATGCCTTGTCTAGTCCTCTGTGTATTTGTCTTCCAGACCTCCGTGCACTCGCACAAACCACATTAACTTTTTTTTTTTTTTTTTTTTTTTTGGTTTTTGAGACAGGGTTTCTCTGTGTAGCTTTGGAGCCTATCCTGGCACTCGCTCTGGAGACCAGGCTGGCCTCGAACTCACAGAGATCCGCCTGCCTCTGCCTCCCGAGTGCTGGGATTAAAGGTGTGTGCCACTAATACCCTGCACCACATTAACATTTTAAAACTTAAGTTTTTTTTTTTTTAAGTCAAAATAAGATCATTCGCTATTAGCGCAGTTTGATCTTCTCTCAATATGTCATAAGGGGGCTGGAGAGATGGCTCAGTGGTTAAGAACAATGGCGGCTCTTGCAGAGGACCCACATTTGATTTCTAGCACCGGTGTGCTGCTTCACAACCATCTGTAACTCCAGTTCCAAGGGTCCAACTCCCTCTTCTAGTCCTGTGGATCCAAGACACATGTGGTGGATAGACAGACATGCAGGCAAAACACCAATACACATAAAATAAAAAAAATTTTTGATTGCTTGGTTTCTTGATTGCTTGGTTGCTTGGCTTGGTGGTTGGTTAGTTGGTTGATGGGTAGGTTTGGAGCAGGGTCTTGATGTATACAGGCTGGCCTTAGAGTCAAGTTTCTCTTGCCTCATCCTCCCCAATGCTGGTATTATAGGCTTCCAGGCAAAGATGGAAATTAATATTTCAGTGAGAGCCAAGACACACAACAAACACTTCAGGATCCATTAAGCTCCGAGCTTGTTTATCGTGGGTAGAAAAGTGGTCTTCAGAGGCAATTGCTCCCACCCTGGGTCCAGTTACAGGAAAGCCCAGTATTTTCTAAAGGTGAGCTGGAGCATCCTTCAGGAAGCAAGACCCACCAGGTTTCTCTTCAGAAAAGAAAGTGTGCTCTTTGTGGCAGGTTCCCCATATTTGGTAGGTGACTCCAACATAACCATATGTCTACCAAACCCCACATATCTCTTCTTAGCTATTTTATGAGTGCCCACTGGGGATATAACTTTAAAAGGTGATATAACTTTAAAAAGTGTTTGTCAGAACTTCTATGCAGGGCCTAGGTTTCTGTAGGTGGGCAACATATGTTTCATAAGCAGCTGACTAGATGCTCAGGTGGAGTCAAGTCATAGTTTTGATCTCCACATGGTACACAACATCTCACACCAAAAATAATAGACACTCATGGAATGTTGCCTTGTGTTAAGCATTCAGTCAAGCACTTTTACATAGAGCATCTCATTTAACTCTGTCTATAGCTCTGTGAGGCATGGGAGTTGTGTAACCTCATGTCATCACTTACCTATCACCTATCATAGTAGTTCTACAGAAAACCCTCCAAAAAACTTAATGGGTTAGAAAACCTGCTTACTATTTGTTTATCATTTGTACATAATTTAGGTCAAGCCAGTCCTGGTTTCAGCCCCTTGATGGTTAGCTAGGCATTTCAGCCTCTGGAAGCTGACTGACTGTGGACTAGGATGATGGTGGTTTTTGATCCATGTAGTCTCTCCTCCAACAGACTGATTTACATGGAGGGAGGTAACATAAAGCTTGAGAGTGGAGACAAATGGAGAAGAGAGATTGACAGAGGTGGGGGAGGTAGCATACAGAGGTCCACCTCAGGATTGGCCTATCATTTTGCCACATTTTGTAGGCAAAACAAGTCACAGATCAGCCCAAATTCATTGGATTGGAGACTTGACCTCATCTCTTGGAAGGAGCTGAAAAGTCACACTACATAAAGCATGAGTTCAAGACGTTCAGACAGCAACCTTTCCAGTGGCCTATATCTTTAACTCCAGCACTCAGGAGACAGAAACAGGCTGATCTCTGTGAGTTCAAGGACAGCCTGGAAAACATAGTGAGTCCCGGGACAGTTGGGACTACATAATAGAGGGACACTGTCTCAAAAATATTTTTTTTCCCCCGAGACACAGTTTCTCTGTGGCTTTGGAGGCTGTCCTAGAACTAGCTCTTGTAGACCAGGCTGGTCACAAACTCACAGATCTGCCTGCCTCTGCCTCCTGAGTGCTGGGACTAAAGGCATGTGCCACCAAAGCCTGGCTTCAAAAATCTTTAAAAATACATTTTCGTAGTTAGACTGCTGTCTTAAAAAAAAAAAAAAAAGTTTTGACAAACCTTTTGTCATTGCTTGACTTGTTTTTGTAGGTCAAAAGAAGGAAGAACTGAGCCAAAAATGGTAGGTAGGTTGGAAGGCAGATCAGACAGTAAGGCATAAGCAGTTACCCCCTTCTCCCTTTTGTCTGGGCTTATGCTGGCTTCCTGACCATAGCTACTTCCCATGACCTGGACTTATAGAGAATGCTAGCCCATAGGTGGGCCTCAGAAAGAAAACTGTCTTGAAAGAGCACTGGGTCCTTGAAGGAGAGGTGTGTGGAGAAGTGGAAGGTGGCATGCAGATGGTTTGTGGCCATACAGATAGGTGACTGAATGAGAGAGTGAGCGGCATGGGTGAGTGGCAGGAGGTGGAGCCTGGGTGGGTGCTGGGAACACAGGGGTGTAGGTGTATGGATAGGAGAATGAGTGCTTGGGTACACCAACGAGCTGCTGGCCAGTGGATAGGAGGGGCTGAGGATAGCTCTTCCATCTTCTCTGCTTGGTTTTCACTGACGTTAGAGGCAGGAAATAGGGCCAATAGGAGGCATCTCTTGGGTTGAGCTTCTTCCAACTGAGGGAGACTGGCTTTCTCATCAGAAATGTGACAACGTAGCACCTGAGCTGGATCAGTTTCCACATCTCATTTTTCACATTCTACTACTGACCTGCTAAACCTCCCTATGCAAGGTGCTGTGATCCTACGTGGAGTCAGGCCTCCCCTCACAGAGCTAAAGGTAAAGTTGGCAATGGGTTCTGCCGGCCTGCGTCTAGGTTGGTGACCAGTCTTTCCCTTTTGATGGGCCACTCTGGATGGATGGCTCTTTTGTGGATACATGTCTAACCATGCTTTGTGTCAAGCACCTCAGACCAGCCCAAACTGCTTTGTAGGAAAGGCTTGAATTCTTGTCTGGAAATTGGGCTGCCCTACAGGGTGGCTCACTGTGCCATTGTCCAAACCCAATTCCCAGCCACAAATAATTGTGAGGAAATGGGATGGGCTGCAGATGTAAGGGCAGGGACAGCCTCCTAGAAGGGCCCCCAGGGAACTGCAGCTTCTGCCCCACCTGCTTCACACCTGCCAGCTCCCAAAACCTGTGTTCCTGGTTCCTTGGAACCATGCTGGTGTTTTGTGTCTGCTTGCTGACTTCTTGCCTGGGTACATCAGATGTTTAGATAAAGGTTACGGCCCTCTCCGGGGCTGCAGAGGCTTCCCTGTGCCTCCCCAAGATGGCCACTTTCTGACCTTTATCCCCAGAGGTGACTTGTTCATTCGTGATCGCCCCATGAATGGAATGAGCTTTAGCTCTGAGTTCCCAACTTGGTGTATGTATTGTGTATTTGCATCAGCACCTCCCCACAGGCCTGGAGCTCCTTGAGGTGGGACTGAGTCCTCTTTACCTCTGTGATCCTTACTGCTGCCTCCAGCCTGAGGCAGATCACGGTGCACAGTGGCTGTTCCTCCACAGAGAGCACCTGTTCTCTCCACACTAGATGGCATGGGAAAGAGCATTCGCTACCTACCTTCAGATTCAGTTTGCATTTACCACTGTGTGACCCTAGTCAGGGCCCCCAACCACTTTTTACAGTTACGGTCACAGAAAATAACCATGCAGGCTTCTAGGGTCCTTGAGATAACTGTGACAAGGCTCTCATGAACAGCTGGGCTACAGTTGAAAAGGTGCAGATCTGAGTCTAGAGGGCAGTCGCCAAATTTCCTGGTTCATGTGCCTCTTTGCAATGAATTACTGGGAAGAAGATATTTATTAAGTGAGAGACACAGAGGAGTGTAAAAGGTGTGTTCCTCACCTGTGGCCAGGCAAGAAGGGACAGAAGAATGAGGGGGGGTGTTGCCGTGACCTTTTATAAGTTTTTAATATAGTACCCACTTCTCCCAAGTTCCTATAACTTGGGCTTTTCTGAGCTTGCTCCCATAACTGACTGAAACTCAGGTAGACTAAGGGCTGCAGGCTGTGGCTGTCCCATTTCCTAGTTCATCTCTCAGGCATCCATCTCCACAGTTTTCTCCTGCCTCTGTACCATGGAAATGTTTATCAAATGAAGACAGGTACTTTTTTGTGTTTTTTTGTTTGTTTGTTTGTTTTTGTTTTTTTTTTACACCTGAGTAACTGAGAGTAGGCCTAGCATTAATTTTCTTGTTAACCACTGTGCTCAGAGTAGAGGTCTGCAGACAACTGTCTGAATGGCACTTCTTGTTGTAAATGGTATTTTATTGGTGTATGTACTGCCTGATCTTTCATGGCACAAAGCTGGGTTGTTACCACACAGATCATATGGTTCACTGGGGCTAAAATGTCTGCTACAGTCCCCTTCAGAATAAGCCAGCTGGTTCCTGCCCTGAGAACTAGCCAAGATATGTTGTGTCTTTAACATAACCTGGCCTTACCAGGAAAAAAAATGGCCTCTGTGAATGGGTCGTGTTCAAATGTCTGCCTGTTCCCTTGAATCCCAAGGGTGTCCCTGGCTTTCCTCATGGCTCCGAGAGACATTTGTGGGCCCAGTCTTTTCTGCCTCTTGGGAGAGGTGGGGTGGGCTTGAACTTGTGATCTCTAAGAGTGGAGACAGGTGAGAGGAGAGCAGACAGGCCCCGTGGGAATCCAAGGCCACACACACACAGAGAGAGGCTGGCTGCCTCCCTCTGCTAGGCAAGGCACAAATAGCCTTGTTTGAAGTGAGTAAGTGCTGGCCTCAGGGCTGCCATCTCATCTAGTACTTTCTACCACAGCTGCTGTTGGAGATCACTCTGGAAGACGCCACAGACAAGAAAATTAGATCCAGTTATTATGTAAACCTAAGCCTGGTCTTAACAGCTTTGACTTTACTGGGCTTTTTGCTCAGCGCCTTGATATTGTCATTCTTGAGAATAGACCAAAGAACTAGAAATAACTGGGTTTGAAGTAAGAAAAAACAAAGGCAGAAAGGGGAACTCGATCTTTTTCTCTTTCCTTTCGTGTGTGTGTGTGTGTGTGTGTGTGTGTGTGTGTGTGTGTGTGTGTGTGTGTATGTGTGTGTGTGTTCGAATTTAGAGATAGTCTCTTATGGTTCTGAAGCTTGCCAATTAGGCCATCGAGCCCCAGGAATGTGCTTGTCTTATGCCTCTCTGGTGCTGGGATTATAAAGGCACAGCACCAGCCTGGCTCTTTAACATTGACTATCTCCCCAGTCCCCAAAGGTTTAATCTTAATGCACTTATTTGGAACCACCTACAAGACGTACTGAACCAAAAGGGTAAAATTCAGAATAGTTTGTTACTATTTATATTGAAAGTGGGGTGGCTGGAGGATAGCTTATTGAGTAGAGATCCTCAGTACCCATGTAAAAGATGGGCACAGTGGCTCATGTCTGTAACCCAGCATGGGGGTGGGGTGGGTAAGCTTCCTTGCCCCAGTCTAGCCTAAACAGCAAACATCAAATTCACAATGTGAGAGATTATGTCTCAAAAAACAAGGTTTAAAACCAGGTATGGTGGCACATGCCTATAATTCATCACTTGAGAGATAGAGATCAGAAGTTCAGAGTCATCTTCAGGTGTATGAGTGTATTTTTTTTTTTAATTCTTTAAGGGCCTGCTACCCATCTCCCAAACAAATACATGGAGACTTACTCTTACTTATGAATGCTTGTCTTTAGTTTGACTTGTTTCTAGCCAGCTTTTCTAACTTAGATTATCCCGTTTTTCTTTAATTATGTTTTTGCCCCTGGGATCTTTACCTTTTTTATTCTATATATCTTTCTTTTCTTTTTACTCCATGACTGGCTGGCTGGGTGACTGACCTCCTCTCCTTTCTCGCCCCTCCCGTTTCTTCTTCTCTCAAGCCTAGATTTCTCTTCCTATTTATTTTCTCTGCCTGGCAGTCCCGCCTATCCTTTCTCCTGCCTAGCTATTGGTGGTTCAGCTCTTTATTAGACCAATCAGGTGTTTTTGACAGGCAAAGTAACAGCTTCAAATACAGCATAAAAGAATGCAGCACATCTTTGTATCATTAAACACATATTCCACAGCATAAATGAATGTAACACATCTTAAACTAATATTCCACAACATACAAATTCCAGGACAGCCTGGGCTTCATAAGACCCTGTTTCAAACACACCCTAAAATATATACGTGTGTGTGTGTGTGTGTGTGTGTGTGTGTGTGTGTGTGTGTGTGTGTTGGAGAGTATAGAAACATATATTTCAGAACACAAAGAGAGAGCATATATATAGTATATATACACATATATGTGGTGGAGACCATAGAAGAAACATTTTAGAACATATATAGAAAGAGCATATATATATAGTATATATATATATACACATATGTATATGTATGTATGTGGTTTACCTATGACCTCCACATGTATTTATATTGGTTAGCATACCCGCACACACACACACCAATAAACTCCAACTCTCCTTTTTAAAAAAAAAGACCTTCAAGGGGTGGTGGAGGTAAAAACCACAATGAAAATTATGTTATAATGAAGCCAATGTCTTGAGGTGTAGACCTTTCTTTAGTGTGCATGCTTGCAACTGGGAAGGTGCCCTGGGCCTTAGTTTCTGATGGAATGGGAGGACCTAATACAGCGTCAAGGATATTGAATGGCATCCTGGCCGTGAGGAGGCACAGCTACCAAGATGTAGCTGTAGGTTCCCTGGGTACGTCCAAACTAACTCCTGTCTACTTGGTCTCAAGTCAACTCCCAAGGCTCTGCTGTGGAGATTTGGTCTCAGGAAAGTCATGGTATGCTAAGGGAGGTGTTCCTTAACCCACCGTGATACTCTGTTCTGGAGAGTCTGGCCTGGCTGTTCATTTACCGAGAATCTGTACATGCATCGTGGAAAGCAGAGATGTGACTGCCATACAAAATCTGCCCTGGAAAGGCCACCGCCGACAAAGTTCCTCAAGTGCCCACCTTCAGCTGTGGCATTTCCAGTGCTGAGACATAGGGGTTCTGTTGAGAAACTGCATTCCACCCCATGCCACCTCAAAGTGGATAAAGCACCTTTACATAAGGTGCCCTCAGACACTTACCTTGTGGCAAGTAATAGGTATCTTTACAGAAAGTCAAATCAGGGAGGGTCAGGTGAGTCCCCAGGACAGTGGTTCTCAGTCTTCCTAAAATGTTGCCACCCTTTAATACATTTCTCATGTTGTAGTGACCCCCAGCCATAAAATTATTTCCATTGCTACTTCATAGCTGTTATTTTGCTACTGTTATAAATTGTAATGTGAATGTCTGTGTTTCCTAATGGCCTTAGGCAACACCCATAAAAGGGTTGGTTGGACCCCTCTAGGGTTGCAAACCACAGGTTGAGAACCACTGTCCTAGAATGTATATTGGAAGCTAAGGGTTGGAGGCAGGGTAGAGAGTCTGAGCTCAACTTGAACTTGATTCGTGTTTGTCAGACTTTAATAGTCATCTTGTTAACAGTCACTTTGGTGCAGCAGGTCTGGTGCAGCTGACGTTCTGCACATCCTGCGAGTCTCAGGAGGCATATTTGTGACAATCAGAGGACAACTTTGGGAGTCAGTTCTCTCCTTCAGCCTTCACAAGGGACCCCCAGTTTGGGGGAGTTGAACTTGAGTTGTCAGACTTTAATGCCATTACCCACTGAGATATCTCACAGGCACCACCTCAAGCTTGTAAAACAAAACCCAGGAGGTGCTTGGTAAGGTAGTCCCAGCACTAAGGAGGCAGAGGCAGAGGCAGGTGGGTCTCTCTGAGTTCTGGGCTAGCCAGAAGTACACAGTGAGACTGTCTCAAACAACCAACATCTCTCCGAGCTTCCTAATACCACTGGAGCAAGAGCATTTCCGGGTATTTGGCAGGTCGAGTGTCTTATATGATAATGATAACAATAAGGCGGAGTGGCTGCTTAAGGAGAATCCTTGGCTTTACTTTTTAATAGAGATTCGTGCACCTCCTTACTACAGCATAATCAGTGCACACAGTACAGACTCCTGATGCTAAGGCCTGGAGGCCAGAAGTCTAGAATGGAACTCACTAAACAGAAATCAAGCATGGCCCAGGACTGCTGTACTCCTGAAGGCTCCAGGAGGGCCTGACGCCTTCCCCGGCCTTGCAGTTGTTGCCTTACTTAACAGCTGGCACAGCAAGCCCTTTACTGAAGAAGCCATTTCCTCCACCCCACTAGTTTATTAAACGACATCAATGTAGCCCTGGCTGGCCTTCAATATATACATCAGGCTGGCCTTGAACTCACAGAGATCCTCCTGCCTCTGCCTCCAGAAGATTAAAGCCAGGCACAACCAGCTAAAAGACTTTTTAAAAAATTACATTTGTGGGGCTGGAGAGATGGCTCAGTGGTTAAGAGCACTGGCTGCTCTTCCAAAGGTCTAGTGTTCAATTCCCAACAACCACATGGTGGCTCACAACCATCTGTAATGAGATCTGGTGCCCTCTCTGGCTTGCAGGCATACATGCAGGCAAAACACTGTGTACATAATAAATAAATCTTAAAAATCTCTTAAAAAATTGTGCACGTAGGCGTACGCGCGCGTGCGTGCGTGCGTGGGTACGAGTGTGTGTGTGTGTGTGTGTGTGTGTGTGTGTGTGTGTGTGTCTGACAAATGTAGACGGCAGAGGATAACTAACTTTCAGGAGTTGCTTTTCCTCTGCCACAATGTGAGTCTTACCCACTGAGTGTGATCTTGCTGAACCCTGAAAGACAAGTTTAACATATTAAAAAGTAGTAGTTAATATAGAGGACATTGGAAAGAAAGACTTACCTGAGAGCATGGGTGCAGGCATCTCTAGAATTGACCCTTCTACACTGAAGACAAAGGTAAAGCAGGCTGCTCTGAAGGGGAGTGAGTAACTGCCCATAGAATTCTATGGGTGGAGTTTAAAGTTTTATGAATATTCATGATGGCATATTCATGGAAGTATACTCACCCTTTTTTTCTATCCGTGGTATGCCAGATTCTGTTCTCGTGGAAATTACTTTGGGACCTGGTGTGGAAGTTTCTAGTGTAGGTGTCATTAATGATACCAGCTAATCGCCTCCTTGCCAATGTATCCAAACAGAAACTTTTAAGGATCATCCCATGATTCTCTTAAAAAGCCCATGAGGTTCAACTCTTTCTTAGAGACAGTCTTAAGAATTTAGAGAGCAGGGAAAGTTGATCACAGGAGGATAATTAGCATCTCTAGCTCACTTGTAGCCTCTGAGATCCTCCTTTGTAGTCGTTGTTTTCTGTCCTGTCAGCCAGCTCCCAAATAACCACACAGAGACTTATTAATTATAAATGCCCAGTCGATAGCTTAGGCTTGTGACTAACTAGCTCTTACAACTTAAAGTAACCCATTTCTATTAATTTACATGCTGCCATGTCGTTTTTATTACCCTTACTCTGTACTTACTGCCCATGCTGCTTTCCCGTGAGTCCTGACATCTCCTTGTGACTCCTCCTCAGACTCCACCCTTTTCCTTCCCAGTGTCCTCCTAGTCTAGCCTTTTCTTCCCAGTGTCCTCCTAGCCTGGCTTTTTCTTCCCGGTATCCTAGTCTGGCTCTCCCACTCAGTCTCTTCCTGTCCAGCTATAAGCCAGTCAGCTCTTTATTAACCAATAAGAGTAATACATATTTACAGTATACAAAGATTGTTGCACAGCACCCCCTTCTAGTTTTCCATAAAATATACAAAATAACACATATAATATATCCCATAAGCCATAGTTACTTGAACTTCTTTCCTTCTTACTCTAGCTTGCTGTTTGGGTACCCATTACCCAGTATCCATCTAAGCTGCCCCCCATCCTCAACTTCTAGTCAACACTAGTTTTGAACATTTGAAAATTTAAAAATTAAAAAAAATGAACTTTTTCATGTGAGAGAGAGCATAGTATTTCTCTATCTGTGTCTGGGTTATTTTATAGCACGTTGGCCTCCAGTCCCATCCATTCTGCTGCAATGAGGTGATGTCATTCTTTTTATGCATGGGTGCCATTCTGTTGTGCACATATTTTCTTTAACCATTCATCCATCAGTGGCTATACCGATTCTTTACCTTGGCTACTGTGAACAGTGCTGCAGGGTACATGGGGCTGCAGGTGTCTCTGCAATATGCTGATGGCATGTCCTTCGGCCATCTGCCTGAAGTGGGACAGCTGGGTCATGAGATTGAGCTAGTCAGGTTTTCATGGGACCTCCATATTGTTCTCCACAATGGTGATACTTGCAGAGCCCGCAGGTGCGTTTTCCCACCAGCCTTGATCTCCTTGTGAGGGCTGCATCTCTCCTGAGCTTATACTCCCTCAGCTGGAATTTGCTGGGAACATAGCCAGAAACCAATAAATGTTAATTGCCTCCATTTTAACTTGTCATCTTTCCCATGATTACTCAATCACCCTGAGCTTTAATCTCTTGCATGTGTAGTTTCTCTTTTATATGGATTTTTTAAAAAAGATTTATTTATTTTACTTTATGTGGATGAATGCTTTGCCTGCATGTATGTGCATACCTGTTGGATTCCCTAGAACTGAACTGGGGTTATGGATATCTGTAGACCACCAAGTGGTTGCTGGAAATTGAATCTGGGTCCTTTCTAAGAGCAACTACTGTGTACTCAATTATCAGCATCTTTATATGGATTTATCAGAAGCATCTCTACATAACAATGGCTTAAAAAGTTATCCTCGCTTAGAGAGTAAAGCCACTTTATGCCAAGACTAATGGCCTGAGTTCTATACCTGGGACCCATATGGTAGAAGGAGAGAACTGACTTCTTGCAGACTGCTCTCTCCCTACATAAATGAATGAATAAGTACTTGCTAAAGGGGAGCATTATAAGATCACAGCAGGGAGCACACAGCTATGAATTATAGGATCTCAAGATTAAGAAGGATCAAGAGTTTATGGTTGTCATGTGACACTATTCCTTGAAGACATGGCAAACATGTAGTTACTCCAGATAGAAAACCAATGACGACTAAAGTAAGGATATCACCAAAGTGTAACTTGGTGAAACCAAGTTTTATTGGGGCTACTTACAAGACTAGAAGTGACTCAAAGTCGGCTGTATCACCAAAGCCCTCACCATCAAGAATGACAATTCACAAAATCCGGAGCCTTTATAAGCTGCACACAGCTCAACACATTGGAGGGTGTCCTTTCCAGGTAGTTCAGTTGAGGTGAGCCTCTTCCAGGCAGCTCAGCTTGTCTCAGAGTGTCTCTTAGCATACCTTACTGCTTATGTATGCTTGAGAAGGGAGTTGCCTAGTGAATTTGGTCAGTTTGAGGGACTTCCTGAAGACATTAAATTGTTTACTTCCCAAGTTTAAGGAGCTGCCCAGTAGGATGGAATCTTTTACCTCCCCTTAGAAGAGCCTATTGTTTCACCTCCCCTTGAAGATCCTGGGTGTCTTAAGGAGCTTCCCTTAAGGATGGAAGCTTTAATCTCAAGAAACTGCCATGCAGTAATGTGCATCCTCAGCTACACAGCTAGTTCAAGGTCAGCCTGGGCTACATGCGACCCTGGCTCAAAACAAACAACAACAACAAAATCACCCTTTCAGTCAACACCCAAATACTTCTGATGATTTCAAATATGATTCAACCTGATTGTGACTTCACCAACATCGTCATGCATAGTAGAGAAAACATGCTATAACAAAAATTAGGTTCACAGGGGCTAGAGAGATGGCTCAGTAGATAAGAGCACTTGCTGCTCTTCCAGAGGACCCAGGTTCTTCTCCCAGCACTGACACAGTGACTCACAACAATGTTCAGTTCCAAGGGATTTGATGTCTTCTCACCTCCTTAGGCACCAGGCACACTTATAGTACACATAAATACATGCTGGCAAAACACATTGTAAGTGTTACAACTCTGAGAGGAAAAGTTTCCCCAGTAAAAGTGCAGCTCGGAGGGGAAAGGCATCCTGGCAGTTGGGAGCCAAGGAATACCACAAAGTCACACCATACAACAAACCTCACACAAGAGATTTATTGAGAAAGACATAAGAGGGTGGCTACCTCTGCTTGGGTGGGAAGCAGCAGTGAACTGAGTGGGAGGCAGGCTTTATATAGGGTTTCTTGAGGACAGAATTTTCTAGGGTGGAGATTTCCAGGATGGGGATTTCAAGTCTTGAGCTTGGATCAAGTGCAGGATTGATGGGTTTTCACACCCAGAAGTGAGCTTAGACCTTTTACCCTGCAGACATAAAATGAGAATAAATAAATATTTTTAAAAATTAAGTTCAAAATCCATAATTTAGAGCTTACTGATATCAGCAATTACCTAGAAAATTCTGAGATTAAAAACAAACAAGCAAAAAACAAAAACAAAAACAAAAGGCCTAGCACTCGGGGCAGAAGCAGGCAGATCTCTGAGTTCGAGGCCAGCCTGGTCTACAGATTGAGTTGCAGAACAAAACAGGATTTGCATTTTTTTTTAAGATTTTATTTATTTATTATGTATACAACATTCTGCTTCCATGTATATCTGCATACCAGAAGAGGGCACCAGATCTCATAACGAATAGTTGTGAGCCACCATGTGGTTGCTGGGAATTGAACTCAGGACCTCTGGAAGAGCAGTCAGTGCTCTTAACCGCTGAGCCATCTCTCCAGCCCCAGGATTTACATTTCTTATGTCTATGTTTCTGTGTAGAGGGGGAACAGTATGTGCACATGAGTACATTTTTCCACAGAGGCCAGAGTGGTTAGAACCCTCTGAATCTTGAGTTAGAGGTGACATGGGTGCTGGGGCTCAAACTTGGGTCTTCTACAAGAACAGTATATGTTCTTAACTGTTAAGCCATCCTTCTAACTCCACTGCATCAGAGATTTTAATTTTAGCCAAGGATTTTATTAAGCCTAGGACTTCAAGAAAAAAGACATTGGTAAGTAAAAGCCTGATGAAACAAATTAAAAACAAATAGAAAAATGACAATTCAAGTCCAATTATATTAACAAGTACATCAAACATAAATGAGCTAAATACTTCAGCTACAAGAAAGACATCACCAGACTACATTTAAAAGCAAGGCTCTCTATCCTTTCACTAGATCCTTTCATCCCACAGCTTGACAGTATCACCTGGGAAAGGAAATTCTAGAACATTCAGGGCTTGGATTTAGTGTCATCAAAACTAAACAAGTTTCTCTCCAAAGAGCTCTACTGTAGGGAAGGGACAAATACCTTACCTCTTAGTGGAAAAGAATTTGTGACAACTTAAAACACAATGGTGGTGGACAGTGAGATAGCTCAGTGGGTAAAAGCGCTCCCCCTGATGGCGTGAGTTTGATCCTTGGGACCCCCCCCCATGGTGTGAAGAGATACCTGACTCTAACAACTTGGCCTCTGACCTCTACACATGTGCAATGTGTGTGTGCATGCACATACACAAATTCAATAGATAGATGTAATTTTAAAAATCTAAAATGTAGCTGTATGGTGGTGGCCAGCACTTGGGAGACAGACGCAGGTGGATCTCTGAATTCAAGGCCAGCCTGTTTGTACAGAGGTGGTTTCAGTCCATCCAGGGCTATACAGAGAAACCCTGCCTCAAAAAAAAAAAAAAAAAAAAAAAAAAAAAAAAAAAAAAAAAAAAAAAAAAAAAAGTAAAATGTAATGTTGTAAGAATTGCTGTAATTTAGACCTCGAATGTGTTAGGCTCAAAGCAGACCCCCAAATGACAGTGCTGCCAACAATGTCCTAAAATGACAATCTGGGCTATTTTTGGGTAAACAGAGACCTAAACTCAGCATTCCTCAGGAATCTGGTAAGGTGGGTTTCTGTCACCAGGAAAGTCACTACTTCCTTATCTGCCCATAGTCAACTACCTTCAGCGAAGGCATCTCGTTCCTGGTTAATCTAAACCCACACTACTGACCATCATATAGTATGATCTGCTATACTCTACTCTCTGGTGCTCCCCCTATAAACTTTTCCTTCTACACACAGAGTGGCCTAGTCTAGTGGTTTCACTGTGTCCTCACTTACAAAATGTTTCCCACAGAGGCCAGTGTGTTCTCAGCACTGCTGGGAGATGGTGTGACCTTTAGGAGGTGTGACTTAGTAGAAGAAATTGAGGTTCCCGGGGCCCAGGATGTATTGCAAGAAATTTGATCTAGTTATGGTGTGGCTCAGCCCTAGCACACACCTTTAATCCAAGAGCTTTTTGCTTATTGTAAACAGGATTAAATAAAGTCAACCATAGGTCAATAGGTAGAGCAAGCAAACAACTGACAGGAAGTGAACAAGAAAAAAAAAAAAAAAAACAGAGAGTAAGAGGGAGTCAGGAGGGCAGCCGTACAGGAACCAGTAAGGAGGGACATTCGGTTTGAAGTTTGTTTGTTGTTTGCTTGAGACATCGTAGGTGAGAGCGGTTTTTCTAGGACATCAGTGAAGGAGGAAGGTCAGCTGGGTGTTCTGTCTGTATCTCTGAGCTAGCAGGCTCACCCCAGCACCTGTCTTCTTTACTGGTAAAATTGAACAATTGAGACTTTGTTAAAACAACAGTGCTCTTGGAACCCCATCCCTATTTCTATGTTGGAGCTTGAACCTGGGGCCTCATGTGTACTAGGCAAGTACACTGTGCTACATACCTTGTCTAACCCCTTCCTCTCTAGCTGCCTGGTTCCCGTGAGATGAGCAGCCTCCTCTACTATTCAGCTACAGGCCCAAAGCAACAAGGTTAAGTGGCTATAGGCTGTAAATTTGAAGCCGTGGGGCTGATAAAACTTATGAGTCAACGTAAACCCTAACCCTAACCCTCCACACCCTCCATACCCTTCACACCCTTCAACTCCCATAAACTCCAACATTCCCTGTGTGCCAGTGACCTCATCCTGGTTTGGCTAAATCTGAAAGGATGGCATAATAGCCTGAGGATTGGGAGTGGGACTCCAACATGTATCCTGAAGACAATTCAATCCACAGCAGCAGCCTACATTTCCCTTGATTTCATTCTTTTTTCTCATCTGGTTTCCTATTTTTAAGATTATTGGATTATGGGCTGGAGAAATGGCTCAGCAGTTAAGAGCACTAACTGCTCTTCTGGAGGTCCTGAGTTCAATTCCCAGGAATCAGATGGTGGCTCGCAACCATCTGTAATGAGACGGATGCCCTCCTCTGGCCTGCAGGCATACATGCAGGCAGAACACTGGATACACACTGTATACATAATAAATAACTCTTTAAAAACAAAACAAAAAAATGATTATCGAGTTGTAAAGAAGTTCAGAGTTCTCTTACACACCTTTATACTCTGGGATGGGGGGATGGGAGTGGGGAGCCGCCAGACATGCTTGATCTCAACAGACAAACCAATGACTTCTCTTCCCCAGTCTCTCAATAGCTGGAAAAAGTAACTAAATCCAAAGCTTCAGACAGCTGAACCTGGTGGATTGATCTAGAAAGTCATACTTCTTGTTAGCTAACAGGATTGAAGACTCCACCTCAGAGCAGACAGTACCATCTGCCCTTGTTTTGTTACTGAGACTAGATCTCTCTGTGTAGCTCACAGTCTTCCTATGGTGGTCTCTGAGCGCTGGGATTACAGGTTGCTCACCACCAAGGCAAGCTTCCCGCCCTCTCCAAGTCCTGGCTGCTTCACCTGGAGGACCTCTCACCTCAGTCTCCGTGCTTTTTAAACTTGTTTTCTTGGTGTCATGTACTTCTTGGCTCTGCTGCGGTTCCCACAGGGCGTCACCTGGCCACACCTGTCCCACACCTCTGCTGCGCTGACAATGCACGCAGGCCCAGAGCTACAGGGGAGCCCCGGAGGACAGAGATTACAACACCTCTAACTTTTTCACCCTTGCCTGTAAAAAAAAAAAAAAAAAAAAAAAAAGCCTGCAAGCCAAAGGGTGGCAGGTCTTGGCCGTGTGATGATGGTTCTTGAGTCATGTCTGTTTTCCTTGGCTGGAAGCCTGGGCAGAACTATCCTATCCAGGGAAAACATTCTCGGCTGTGTTGCCTTGTTCTTCCTCAAAATAGAACTAAAACTGAGCAAATCTTAGGAAAAGCAGTCACTACTGTAGAGAATAAAATATGATGGAGCCTTTTCAAGAGAAAGAAGTGTAAGGATTCAGGCATTACGCTGGCCTGCCCCTGTCACCTGGCAGAATGCACCTGGCAGAACCCTGGTCAGCAAGCAGGGGCAAAGGACCCCTTTAAAATAAAGACCTCCACCCGCTTACACTCTCTCTCTCCGTGCTCTCTTTTCCACTGTTCCCCTAGGGGCAGACAGGACTTTTCCTGGCTCCCTCTTCTCTTCTGTCCTGCCTCTGTCTCTTTAGCTCTTTTCTCTTTCCTCCCTCCCTTTCCCTTTCTAATAAAATTTCTCATCAAGCTCTGTCTGCCTGGCATGTTTGTCCCTCCGCCTCGGTCACCCTAGCCGGCCATGGAATCCACCAAGGTCCCCCACGAGTTTTATCAGAACAAGAAGTACTTCGGTGCATCTAAGGTTTATGAGTTGCAGATTAGCAGCCAGCACCCGCTTAGGTTTATTTTAGATGAAGATTCGCAGGCAGCTGCGTACGTGACTCAATCCACTCACCTAAGGTCCAAGTAACAGATGTGGAGTAGTCACCGGAGAAGACTGCTCGGACATGGGCTGAAGCCAATAGAAAGTCTTCATTAGTGTACAGCAGCTACACTGGGTGTTTGGGATGCTGGTGTAGCCCCGAGCCCTTCCCAGGGGGAGCCTTTAAGCACAAGCATATCCTGGGTTGACATACTTAAGTTAACAAGAACAGTTAGCCAGAAACAGAACCCCAGAAGCCAAAAAGCAAGGTTAGTACATTTAGAGACTTTTCCAGAACTATAGACTTTGATGGATTAGGTTTTTTTGGTTTGTTTGTTTTGTTTCATATTTTGGCAGGTGGTGCTGTGTGCTGAGTTTTACAACCTGAATGGCACTTCCATTATGGAGTCGGTTATGTTAAGGTCTGGGGGCCTACCAAGGTTTGGGACTCTGTTACAACCGGATGTGGGGAACAAAGGAAAGGTCTAATTGTATACCCCCCCCATTAGATGCTGCAGGGCACTATATTATCTACCTATTTGGTAAATGGTTGGAGTGCATTGGAAAATTGACTATAATCCAGAGACAGAGCTGAGGAGAAAATTTGTTTATGCTTTCCTGCCTTTTCTCAAAGTCTGGGCTACCCAGCTGGATCTCCTCTTTCTTGTTTGCATACCCCACCCCGGCACCTTCCATGTCTATGGATAAGAAACAAAAACCTGACACCTTTGCTGACTCAGCATTACCTGGTCATTTTACTTTTTTAGGTTTGTTGAGATGAACACCCATCACTTAGGATTACAAATAATCACACATTGGGGTGTGATATATACAACACCTTGTTCTAAACAACCCATCAGTGTAGAGCTGTGACTGAGGCCAAGTGGCAGAGTGCTTGCTTACAATGTGAGGCCCTGGCTGCTGCCCCAACCCTGAAAACCAAGGCAGCATAGAGCCTAGTGCACATGAACCATGCTTCTTGGAGTTATTACTTCTACCTTTCTGCTTGTTGTGCATATCTGTGCATGTACATGTGTATGAGTGCATGTGGAGATCATAGGTTGTATCTTCCATTATCACTCTCTAACTTGTGTTTTTAGATGTCTCTCACCGAACCTGGAGCTCACAGATTAGGTAGAATGGCTGGCCTGAAACCTCCAGGGGTCTGCTTATTTCTACACACACACACACACACACACACACACACGCACGCACGCACGCACGCACGCACGCACGCACGCACGCACGCATCCTCATACTTGCTCAGCAGCTATCTCAACAATCCGTACTTCTCTGAAATCACATGCTGTGTTGACTGTACAACTGCTTCTGGCCTGACATTGGTGGATCAACATTGGAGAGCAGGTCCAGAGATGCCCCATCTGTTAATACATGACTTGTGTTACTAGGAGCCAGTTGAGGATGAACAGGAAATAGAGAAAAACAGACTTTTCCTCACTATCTAATCTCTTAGGGCATTCTGAGATGGAGGGTCAGAGTTCAGGAACCCAGAACGTCTTGCATATCCTTGTGGTTGTGAAATAGCAGCCAGCAGTTAGGAAGAGATGAAGCTATATAACATCCATAAAACAACTGAGAAGAACAGATCTTGCTTGAATGTGATTCTCAGAGAAAGCTATTTCAGGAAACTGCATTAAGTTTAAAAAAAACTTGTATTATATTTTTTGTTGTTTACTTTGTAATTTTGAAAGGCAGTGTCTTTGCTATGTAGCCCATGTTGGCTTTGAATTCATGATCCTCTGCCCTCTGCCTCCCAAGTGCTGGGATTTACAGGCACCATTACCACGCTCTACATAATATAAGATCTATAAAATATAACACTGTACTCATTGGAAAGTGTGGCTTCCCAGCTGAGAGACAGATGCAAATGGAACCCATCTTCTTCTCTGTTCCCCGAATGCAGCTGGGGTCTTCCCTGCTCATAGGGGTGGTTGCCCTTTCCTAACTGCCCAGAATTGCCAATGGCCTATTGCCATTGGCACTACCAATGTCGTGTGTGTGTGTGTGTGTGTGTGTGTGTGTGTGTGTGTGTGTGTGTGTGTGTGGTGGGAGCACCAGATTGAAAGGTGTAAATTCTGGTATGACAAAAACGGATTTTGATGATTTATGACTGCTGAAAACACTACCATATGATGGCCCAAATCTTTTTTTAAAAGTCTGGTCTGCTTATCAAAAGTGTAAGACTCTGCCGTCCCAGAAACCTACTTACACTATTCAGACATTCTTTGAAAATCTCCTGGACCAGTAAAAATACCCATTTGCACACACACTGAGTAACTTAGGCTAAGGACAGCTTACTATTCTCTCCTTTGTTTCTACCTTTGTAACACTATTCTTTGTTTGTTGCAGTGAAATGAGCATAGCATACAATTTACCGTTTTAACAATGTTTCTGTGTAGGGCTTAATTTCTTTCACAGGATTGTGCAGCTACCTGGCTCCATAGCTCGCCTCACCCCAAAGTGAGTCTATCTCTTGAACAATATTTTTCCAAGCCCTCCTCCCACCCAGGCCCTGGACACTACACCTCTACTGTCTGGCTCTCTTGCTGTGGCTAAGTTTCTCCTAAGTGAAGCACCCTAATGTATTCATTACATTTCTCCTTGCTGGGACAAAACACATGACAAAGCCACCCTTAAACAGGGAAGGGTTTGCTATGGCTGGCAGTTGATGAAGGCACCTAGTCCATCATGGCAGGGAAGACAAGACAGTAGGAGTGTGAGACACCTGCTCTTGACTTCTCTAGGAAACAGAAGACTTCTCAGAAAACAGAGAGGAAAAACTGGGACCAGGCTTCTGATGCTCAGGTCCTATGGCCAGTGACTCCCAGCTAGGCCCAGCCTTCCAAGACAGCATCACCAGTTGGGACCAAAATGCTTAAGCACATGAGGCTGTAGGGTGCAGTTTACAATCTGAACACAGTTTAGAGCTGTCCTCTTGGGTCTGGCATGTCTCACTTGGCATAAGATCTTCGTCTTCAGGGCTCATCGTGTTGTTTATGTCCATGTTGTTTATTGCATTCTTTGGGGGATCAAATAATGCTCACTGTGTGTCTGCACCATACCTTTCCTACCCCTCCTCATCTGTGGACATGTCCATTGCATACCCTGGCTTCTGGGTATGTCTTAGTTAGGATTTCTATTGCTGTGAAGAGACACCATGAACACAACAACTCTTATAAAGGAAAACATTTAACTGGGGCTGTCTTGAGCTTCTGAACTTTTATAGTTCAGAGGTTTAGTCCTTTATCACGGTGTCAGGAAGCATGCAGCACACCGGCAGACACGGTGCTGGAGAAGGAGCTGAGGAGAGCTCTACATCTGGATCCTCAGGCAACAGGAAGAGAGAGTGAGCTACTGGGCCTGGCTTGAGTTTTTGAAACCCCAAAGCCCATGCCCAGTGACACACTTCTTCCAACGGGGACATACATCCTAACAGTGCCACTCTCTATGAGCCTATGGGGGCCATTGTCAGTCACACCACCACAGGGTCTGACCCAGAGGTGGAATGCAGAACCAATGATGCCTGTGTCTGTTGCTTTGTCAGAAAACACCCTTCTGTTCCCTACAGCAGTGGAATCATTTGGGGACTCCACTTTGTCTGGGATCTCCCCAGGGCTCATTTTTGGTTTTGGTTTTGGCAATAACCACCCTAATTGGTGTGAAGTCGTATTTATTGTGGCACTGCTTTGCATTTCCCTAGTAATTGGTGATATTAGGTGTCATTTCATCTGTTTATTAATTGCGTATCTGTTTTTTTTAAAATATGTTTATTCAAGGTTTTTGTCCATTTTTCTTTCTTTTCTTTTTTTTGGGGGGGGGGTTCAAGACAGCATTTCTCTGTAGCTTTGGAGGCTGTCCTGGAACTAGCTCTTGTAGAGCAGGCTGGTCTCAAACTCACAGAGATCCACCTGCCTCTGCCTCCCAAGTGCTGAGATTAAAGGCATGTGCCACCACCACCCAGCTCCATTTTTCAATTGGGCTGTTTTTCATTGTTGAGTTTTAGGAGCTTGGGTTATTTGTTTTATTTTATTTGCTGTTTACATTTTTAGGAACTCTTATATATTCAGGATATTATTCCTTTATTAGATAAGTGGTCTGGAAACCAAATGTCTGTGTAGCACAATGAAGAAAAGTTCAGGGGTCTTATTTCTTCAGGTCCTGTCAGTTGTCTTTGAATTCTGTTGCAACATACTTAGATGTATGGATTTTTTTTAAAAAAGCAAGCAAGAAAACAAACCAGAAAACCCTTTTTGAGGACTGGGAAGATGACTCAATTGGCAAAGGGTCTGCCATGCCAACATGAGGACCTGAGTTCAGATCCCTAGTACCCATATAAAGTAAAGCCAGGCAGGCATGTTTGTAACCCTAGTACTTCCTGGGGAGTGGTAGGCAGAACTGAAGAAGGGTGGATTCCTGACCAGCTAGCCTAGCCAGTTGATGAGCTCAATTTCAGTTAGAGACCACCTGCTAGGCTCCTTCTCTTAAAGTCTACCACCTCCCAGTACCCATGATGTTTTGTTCGCTATTCCAGATCTGAACTATAACAAGATCTTTGTTCATTTGCTTATTTGTTCTTAAGACATACTCTCATTATGTAGTTCAGGCTGGCTTGATTTATAATCCAGCTCAGTCTCCTGAATTCTGGAATTACACAATGCATCATTATGCCCCTGAAACATCTCAACCATATTAAATCTTCCTGCCCCTGAATCCAAATAGTCTTTCCATGTATTTATATCACTTGTAATTTTTTCAGTAGTGTGTTGTAGTTTTCATTGCACAAATCCTTCACCTCGTTAATTCCTAGATACTTTGTTATGTTTCATGGTACTCTAACTGAGACTTTTCCTAAACTTCTTTTCTGGAACGTGCATATAGTGTGTAGAAACAGGATGATTTTTGGTATGTTGTTTTTGTGTCCTGTTCTACTTCCTATTTAAAAAAAAATATGAGTTGGGATTTCCTTATGTAGTTGGGGTTTCTCTGTGTCCTGGCAACTGCTCGAAAAATAACCACTCAAAGGCTTAATATTAACTATAAATGCTAAGCCAATAACTCGGGCTTGCTGCTAGCTAACTCTTACATTTTAAATTAGCCCGTATTTCTTATCTACCCTCTGCCACGTGGTAATAACTTCTTTTGACACAGCACACTCATCTTCCTCTCTCTCTGCCCCATCCTTCTTCCTCCCAGCATGCTCTTTGCCGCCCAAATCCTGCTTTACTATCTGCCCAGTCAGCTTTATAACGACCATGAGAGCAAAAAATCTTCACAGTGTTCAGAAGGATTATTCTACAGCATTCCTGTGGAATCAATATTTAAGTATATCTCATGATACCCTGGCTAGTTTTAAATAGTGTGAGTATTCTAGAACAGAGGTCAAGATTCTACAGCCCTCAGATCGGGGCTCCCCATTGCCTGTTTTCATAGTCCACCTTAGTATGGTAATAAAGTTTATGTGACTGCGTCCTACGTGATACTTCTGACTCTCCTATTGACCCACAAAGCCCAAGTATGTTATGTGACCAGTCAAGATGGAGTTTGGCAGCCCCATTCTAAGCCAGTCTTATATGGAAAGGTCATTTCTAATCCCATGCTATTTTAAATATAGCCTCAGTAATAGCCATCAGGAGCACAAGTTGGGTAAATCCCAGGAAAGAGAGCACCCCAAGGAACAACAGCTATTTTGTTTGGGGTAGCTGAAGCTGTGAAAAGGAATCGGTCATCCACCTCTTTCTTTCTCTACACATTTACAGTGTGAATTTTTTATTTTTATTTTTCTAGTGTCATTTTTGGAATTTCTGTGTTTTTTTTTTTTGTTAGAAACTGGGTGGAGCAACCTTTCCTTTTGCTCAGTTTCCTTTTGCAAAAGGTTGGGTTATTGATATTTACTAGCTCTTCTTGTACTTTTTGTTTGTTTTAATTATTTGTCTTTATTTATGAGTGTGTATGCTCGTTTGTGCATGTGTGCACAGGCACACGAGTGGGTGTGTGCATGCCCATGTCAGAAGGCAACATGCAGGAATCATTTCTCTCCTTCCTGTATGGGTTCTGGGAATTGGACTCGGTTTATCAGGCTTGGAGGCAAGCACCCTTACTTACTGAAATAGCTCATCAGCCTGCTCTTGTTTATAACAGTAGTTCTTTATATATCCATTAAGGCAAATTGAGCCATTGTCACATGAGTGGGCTATTTATTTTCCAACTTTGTCATTCCAGAAAACTTTAGAAAATTTTACTTATGCCAGGTGTGATATTGAATGCTTTTAATCAGAGTGCTCAGTGGGGAGGCAAAAGCAAGTGTGATTTTTGTGAGTTCAAGGCCAGCCTGGTCTATATAGTGAGGCCTAGTCTCAAAAGGAACCATAGCCAGGTGGTAGAGCACATTGCTTTAATCCCAGCACTTGGGAGGAAGAGGCAAGTGGATCTCTGCATTTGGTGTACAGAGTGAGTTCTAGGACAGTCAGGGCTGCACAGAGAAGCTCTGTCTTAAAAAACAAACAAACAAAACAAAAAGCCCACATAAATCAATTAAAATAAATGACTTTATGTATTATCATTCATATGTATAACGTTTAGGCATGAGTGCCATGGTGCATATGTTCAAGTCAGTTAGTCCTCCCCTCCCACCTTTCCAAGGGAACCGGGGATGGAACGAACTGAGGAGCATGAGGCCAGCCATCTTGCCAGTCCTGGGAAAGTCTTGAGAATAGGAATTTAATATCAATCAACATATCTGTACTAGCATGTAGAGTCCTTTCTGTGATGTCTTCGGGGCTTGAGATGTGTCTTCCTTAGAAAGGTCTTTCCTGTTTGCATTTGCATTTGCATTTTAAAATCTCTCAAGCCGCCCAGCAGTGGCGGCACATGCTTTTAATCCCAGCACTCAGGAGGCAGAGGCAGGTGGATCTCTGTGAGTTTGAGGCTATCCTGGTCTACAAGAGCTAGTTCCAGGACAGACTCCAAAGCCACAGAGAAACCCTGTCTCGGAAAAAAAAAAAATTCTCTCAAGCCATCTTCTGGTATTCCACACGCTTTCAAACTGCATTGCCATCTGGAATTGACTCTGGTGTAAGGAGAAAGGGACAGCTCCAGGCTCCAGCTGGCAGTCAGCTGTCCCAAAGCCATTTATTGAATAATCCATCCTTCCCCCGCTATTTTCAAATGCCACTGTTCCATATGGATTTGGATCTTGTTGTCCATTGATCTACCTGCGTCACAGACTGCTTCAGGCTTTCCTAATCTGTAGGTGTTATGATGCCTCTGACTGTTTGGAAGGCACTGAAATGCATAATTAGCTTTCTTCTGTAGAGTTTCCTTGGATTTCTTGTACTTTTTACACTAGTGAGAACCAGCTCACCTCATAAGACATTGGATTTAGTGGAGAGCACATTCAAGTTTAGATACATTTTGAAGGAAAGCATGCTATTAGGTCTCATTACAGATGGTTGTGAGCCACCATGTGGTTGCCGGGAATCGAACTCAGGACCACTGGAAGAGCAGCAAGTGCTCTTAACCTCTGAGCCATCTCTCCAGCCCATGCTATTAGTTCTTTACATCTTTTGCATTTGCAACTTTTAGCTTTTATTTTTTTTTAAGCTTTTAAAACATTTTTGTGGAGCTGGAAAGATGGCTCAGCGATTAAAAAGCATTGGCTGCTCTTAAAGAGGAGGGTGTGTTCTGTTCCTGTGCCACACTGGTGGCTCACAACTCTGTCACTCCTATTCTAGGGGATCTGATGAACTCTTCTGGCCTCTGAGGGCACCACACACACACACGTGGTGCATTTACAAACATGCAGGTAAACACTCACATTAAAAATAAACACATCTTATAGAAAATGTATTCTTTGTGGCACTGGGCATGGTAGTTCACACCTTTAATCCTGGCACTTAGAAGGCAGAATCAGATGGATCTCAAGGACACCTGATCTACATAGTTCCAGGCCAGTCAGGGCTGTATAATGAGACCCTGTCTCAAAAACAAAACCAAAAAAATTTAGTTGAGTTTATTGCCAAGTATTTTATCTGTTTTTGTTGTTTGTTTGGGTTTTTGTTTGTTAGTTTTGTTTTGTTTTTTGAGACAGGATTTCTTTTCATAGCCTTGGCTGTCTTAGAAGTAGCTCTGAGGATCAGGCTGGCTTTGAACTTAGAGATCCACCTGCCTCTGTCTCCTAAGTGCTGGGATTAAAGGCATGTGCCACCACTACCCAGCTGTATTTTATATTTCGTGTGTATTAAATATAGAATTTTGAGGCAGGAGAGACGGCTCAGTAGTTAAGAGCACTTACAGCTCTATAGTTAGGTGGCTCAAAACCACCTGTAGCTTCAGTCCCAGGGATCTGACGTGTGGTCTCTGAGGGGACTCATGTACGTACACTTTCACAACATACAGTTAAAATACAAACAACATACAAACACACACATACACAGTTAAAAATTAAATGATTTTTAAAATAAAAAACATAAATCTTAAAAAATAAACTTCTGGTGTTTATTTTGTTGTTATTTGGGGTTTTACATTTTATTTTAGTTTTGTGTGAGTATGTGTACATGTTCGTGTACTGGGGCTTGCTGTCTGCCAGCCTAGCTCTAGGTTCAATGAGACTAGAACCTAGGTCTAAAGAGAATAAGGGAGAGAGTGGTCCAGCATGCCACTGGATATCCTGCTCTGGCCTCCACATAGAGTACATCTGCACACGTGTGTGCACAGGCCTTGCACGCATCTCTCTCACTCCTCAAGTCCAGCAAGCATCTTGTCATTACCTCCATAGTTTCTTCCAGATGTGACAGCCATCTCACTGGGATTCTGAACTACGGAACCCCTTCAGGTTGCCCTTCTTTCACTTAGTAAACTACACCTTGGCTTCCTCCGTATCTTTTCACGGCTGAATCTTACACCATTCTCCCAATACACCACATTTTACTCACCTAATGGTTTTGACAGTTATGAACAAAGTAGCTATTTGAGTGCAGGTGTCTGTGTGGGCATGTTTTTTTTTTTTTAATTGTTTTGGTTAAATGCCAAGGATTTCATAGTAAGAATACTTTTGCAAGAAAATACTAAAGTGTGTTCCAAAGTACTGTTCTGTTTGCATCCCACAGCCAAAGCTCAGAGTTCCACTTGCTTCACCTCCTTGTCTGAAGCTGGTGTTGTTAGTGTTCTGGGATTTTTGCCAAGCTGCTGATAGACGTGCATCTCATTATCTTTTTCTTTCTTTCTTTCTTTCTTTTTTTTTTTTTTTTTGAGACAGGGTTTCTCTGTGTAGCTTTGGAGCCTATCCTGGCACTCGCTCTGGAGACCAGGCTGGCCTTGAACTCACAGAGATCCGCCTGCCTCTGCCTCCCGAGTGCTGGGATTAAAGGCGTGCGCAACGCCTGGCAAATCTCATTATCTTTTAAATTTACATTTCCTTGAGGTCACAGGGAGAGGAGCATCTCTTCTTATGTTCTTTTGTGATTTGTGTGTCTGTTTTGGTGAGTTATCCGATCAGATCTTTTGCCCTTTGTTTTCATTTATTTATTTCTGTTTTTGTTTTTGGTATCCAAGTCTTGAACGTTCTTAGTATGTTTCAGTAATTTTTTTTGTTTTGTTTTGTTTTTTTGAGACAGGGTTTATCTGTGTAGCCCCAGCTGTAGACTAGGCTAGCCTCAAACTCACAAAGATTGCCTGTCTCTGCCTCCTGAGTGCTAGGACAAAAGGCAAGTACTACCACTCCCAGCTGATCAATGTATCTTTGTGTCTTAATTAGGGTTTCTACTGCTGTGAAGAGACACCATGACCACAGCAATGTTAGAAAGGAAAACATTTAATTGGCTGGCTTATAGTTCAAGTTCAGAGGTTTAATCTATTATCATCATGGTGGAACATGGCAGCAAGTAGGCAGGCATGGTGCTGGAGAAGAAGCTGAGAGTTTTACATCTTGATAAAGGCAACAAGAAGTGAACTATCTCACAGGCATGGCTTGAGCATATATAAGACCTCAAAGCCCACCTCCATAGTGACATACTTCCTCTGAAAGATTTTAGTTTGCTGAGAGAAAAAGTTTTGAAAGATTTTAAATATCCTACAATCACAGAGGTACAGATAACGGTGGTAACTCTTTTAATGGCTAATTTGGTATCAGCTGTGGTGTTATGTTCAGTTTGGAAAATTCATCCTACTAAAGTGTGGTGGTTTGAAGAGACATCCTCTTCAAGGATGGGGCAGGAAGGGTCATGGAACTTTCACCTCGGCATCCAGCCACTCCTCCCAAACAGTTGTAAGCAATGCTGCCTTAATTGCCCAAGGCCTTGGGGCCTTGGAGCCTTGGGGAGGGCTGGAAGGCCAGAGGACTAGGGGAAGGGGCTTTTATAAAAGATTTTCTCTCACAGAGAGAAAAAGTTGCCCACTGGCCTTCGCCCATTACAAGGAAGCTGGCCCCAACCCCGGGCACATCCTTGATTTAGATGGGGCAATCACCAAGACAACCCTCTCTGGGTCACACCTGGCTGGCCAACAATCAAGGACTTTTCAAGGTACGTTCTGTGGTTTTTCCTTTGTAAAAAAAGCAGGTCACACCTGGGTGACCACTCTAACGTGAGATCATACTTTGTAATCAATCACTTTGTGCCCCTTGCCTGTATGCTGATCTGCGGTTTTTTCCTATATAAGGAGCTTGCACCCCATGCTGGGTGTGCAGCTTTCCCGATATTGCTGACACCCAAATGCACATTCGTTCAATAAACCCTCTTGCTTTTGCAGCTCTTGGTCTGGTTTCTGAGTCTTGGGGGCTCCTCGGGATCCTGAGGCCCTTAGGGGTCTGGGGGTCTTTCACCTCCAAAAAGATCAGCCCTACTCCAACAAGGCCACACCACATAGTAGTGCCACTCCCTTTGGGGGTCATTTTCCTTCAAACCACCACACTTTAGTAGGATGAATTTTCCAAACTGAACATAACACCACAGCTGATACCAAATTAGCCATTAAAAGAGTTACCACCATTATCTGTACCTCTGTGATTGTAGAACCGCTAATAGACAAACCACCAGACATACTTGTGAGGGGTCATCTATGTTGGGTTAGTTGTAGTGAGTGGGAAGACTCATCCACTGTGGGTGGCACCATTCCTTAGGCTGGGGTCCTGACCTGTATATAAAGGAGAAAGTGAGCAGAGTGCAATCATGCATCCAAACTCTTCTTGACTTGGATAAAGTTGGCCGCCTGTCTCAAGCTCCTGCTGCTGAGATTTTCTTACTGTGATGGGCTGTTCTGGAACTGTGAGACACAATGAACCTTTTCTTTCTAAATTTACTTTGACCAGGGTATTTTTTTAAATCACAGCAACAGGAAATGTAATCAAGACAACATTTAACTGTCTGTGTGCCCTGCCTGGTTTCAGACTGTACATAAAGGTAACCCCAGAGTGGGCACTATGCTAGGAATAGATTTTGTTCTTTATGTTACAATTGTGTAAACCACATCTGTGCTGTGGAGTTCACACCCACATAGGGAATGTTTTTACCACATTCTCATTGCAAAGTATTACACTGTGGCAACAAACCACAATTCACCCTTCCATTCTCTTGGTGGATACTTGAGTAGTTTTCAGTTTGAAGATAGTACAAAAACACATGCTTGTACTCTCCCTCTGAACCAAATTTCCACCATCTCAATGAGTTCAGCCATGCCTGTTTGCAAAGGATCTTCACAACTGGGACAGCTGGGACTCCTGACTGCCCACCTTCCCTCTTACAAGGATGGGGCAGGAAGGGTCATGGAACTTTCACCTCGGCATCCAGCCACTCCTCCCAAACAGTTGTAAGCAATGCTGCCTTAATTGCCCAAGGCCTTGGGGCCTTGGAGCCTTGGGGAGGGCTGGAAGGCCAGAGGACTAGGGGAAGGGGCTCCATCTGTGCAGCCATGGGGTCACCATCATGCTGGGTGCAGACCTTACTTTGTGGCTACTTTAAAGTCACCCATGCCATTCCTGTAACCCCCTACTTATATGTTCTGTAAGTAAGCCAAATACACTGATTGGATCCCCAGGGTGAACTTTGATAGAATTGAACCTTGGTTTGTCATTGTAATCTTGTAAGGAGTGAGGTAGATGTTGCCTAGTTTTGGCCCCAGGGAGAAAATTCTCACACCATACGAACAATATTATTATTATTATTATAAAATATTATTATTTTATTTATTATATAATAGGATGCTATTGGAAAGCTTTTTCTTTTTTAAAAAGGGATTTGCTTAAAGCATTTTCAAGGTTTATTTTTAATTATGTGTGTTATGGGAGGGGGTGTTTCCACATGAGTGCAGCTACCACACAGAGCCTCGGATTCCTTGGATTCCTTGGAATGGGAATTGCAGGCAGTGCTCTCACCATGAGGCTGTCTCTCCAGTACTGGTTTAAAGTTCTTTAACTGGTCTCTAACTGTGCACTTGTGGGATACAGTGCAACTTTAACACTACATATGCAATACCTATAATACCCTGCAATCACATCATGGGAATTGGCATACCTATTATTCTGTATGTTTGTTATTGTTTTTGCATTGAGAACTTTCATAATCCTCTTTTCTGTTTTGTAATATACAATAAGTTACTGTTGGCGGCTATCATCCCCTTCTTCAGTCCTCCTGTCCAGGCAAATCCTTGTACTCTCTCTCTATCACCTGTCCCCTCTCCCCCCTTCTCCTCAGTCACTGGTTACTACTATTTATTCATATCCTATGAGAGTAGCTTTTTTTCCATCTGGGTGTGTTGGTACCTGCTTGTGATCCTGGCATTTGGAAGGTAGAGGCAGAAGGTTTAAGAGTTTAAGGTCATTCTTAGCTACATAGCAAGTTTGAGGTTAGCCTGGGCTATGTGAGACCCTAACTCAAAAAAGAAACAAGTGGGCCAATGAGAGGGTTCAGAAGGTAAACGAACTTGTTGCACAGGCCTCATGACCCACACTTAATCCCTTGGCTTCCAAGGATGGAAGGAAAGAGCTGAATCCTGAACATTGTTCTTAGATCTCCATGTGTTTGCTTGAGCACATACACTCACACGCGCGCGCACACACACACACACACACACACACACTGAACACAGGCATTCACAAAAACAAGTTGAAGGGACTGGAGAGATGGTTCAGTGGTTAAGAGCACTGGCTGCTCTTGCAGAGGACCAGGGTTTTGTTTCTAGCACACATATGGTATCACGAAACCATCTATAATTCTTGTTCCAGGGGATCAGATGCCCTTTTCTGGCCTCCACAGGCAACAAGACATACACACAATAAGTACATATGCATCTAGGCAAAATACTCATACACCAAAAATAAAAATAGAGATTTTAAATATTTAAGTAGAAAAACATAGATGAGTGCAAATATATTGTATATATCTTTCTGTGCCTGGCCTATTTGACATACTGATGTCTATTGTGATTTGCCATGTTCTGCAAGCAGCGGGATTCTATTCTTCTTAAAAATTGATTAATATCCCATTATGTAAATATACTTCTTAAAAATGCGTTCATCAGGGCTGAAGATGGCTCAGTGGTTAAGAGCACTGGCTCGCCGGGCGTTGGTGGCGCACGCCTTTAATCCCAGCATTCGGGAGGCAGAGGCAGGTGGATCTCTGTGAGTTCGAGGCCAGCCTGGTCTCCAGAGCCAGTGCCAGGATAGGCTCCAAAGCTACATAGAGAAACCCTGTCTCGAAAAAACAAAACAAACAAACAAACAAAAAAAGAACAGTGGCTCATCTTCCAGAGGACCCAGGTTCAATTGTGAGCACCCACATATTGGCTCACAACCATCCACAACTCTGGTCCCAGGGGACCTAACCCTATCTTCTGCCCTCTGAGGGCACTGCATATATGAGGTACACAAACATACAAGTAGGAAAAGCACCCATGCTCACAAATGAATCCATTTTCAAAATGCATTCATCTATGAGTGGATGCCTTATTTCCCCACCTCAGCTAACGCTGTAACAAACAAGAAGTACAATAAGATTGTCAGGGGAAATGTTGGATCTACTTTTAGTTCAGTGAAGAGAACCATTTTTATGTTTTTGAAACAGCCAGGCCTTGAACTCCCTATCCTCCTGCCTCAGCTTTCCAAGTGCTGGTATTCCAACCTGTGCTTCCATGCTTGACTTTGGCTGAGAACATTCTGGGAAAAACATCTCTGTTGGGCACACAGCCTCTGTGTACTCAGTGTATGTGTGTAAGAGTGGAATTGTTGGGTCAGAGCGTGAGGGCCTGCTCAGCATTGGGAAGTTGTGCCCTGCAGGTTTCTAGGTGGCTGATGATTATTGAGTATTGCATGCTGTGTGCACTCAAAGATGATCCGGAGTCCGCAAGGCTAAGATTTCTTTATTTAGATAAACACCAGCCCACATGCAAGCCAGAGCGTGCCCAGAGGCCGCAAGCTATCGTGGCCAGAGAGAGGGGGCATCCACATTTGTGCGGTCCCTTAAGAATTGTCCTTGAATCATCTTCGCCCTCACAGGCGTGGCCAGGCACACCTGTAGGGGCTACTAGGAGGTGGGGCTACAATGTCTCCCTACAGGTGGCTGTATCAGTTTCATCCCTGCCTTGAGCTGAACTTAAAGGTCCCGACCTGTATTTCATAACTGAGTAACTCAGTGTTTCAATTATCCCAAACAGGCAGTGCTCTGTAGCAATATTAACCACCTTCAGTTTGAAAAAGATTTTTTTAAAAAAATGCCACTGAGGACTATATTTTACTTCCCTTTTGCTTTGTAACAAAAGAGAAAATTAAAGTTGTTCACCAAAGCCCCAGAGCTTGATGGAAACAGCACTCTTGAATACCTTCTTTAAGTTTTTTTTTAAAAAATTCTTTTATTATTTTATGTTACGGGTGCTTTACTTGCGCTTGTGCACCGCTTGTTGGCCTGGTGCCGTCAGAGGCCAGAAGAAGGTGATGGATCCCTTGGATCTGGAGTTATGGAGAGTTGTGAACTACCATGTAGGTGCTGAGAATTGAACTCAGGTCCTCTGGAAGAGCAGTCAATGCTCTTAACCACTGAGCCGTCTCTCCAGCCTTTTTGAACATCTTCTCACTGTGTTATTAGTTCATTAGCAGATGCTGATTAGGGCATAGAGCTCTGCAGCCAAGTCCCCCAGGGTACAGGCCTGTCTGTTCTGACAGTTTCTGGACACCCCAGGGCAGAGATCTGGTCCTTACCTGCCTGGGTCCTCATTTGTAGCAAAGGATATGATTTTAGGAGTAGCTGCTTCATAATGTCACTGTGGAATTGAATGTGATATATATATATATATATATATATATATATATATATATATATATATATTGTTCCACAGATGCTCAATAAATATTAACTACTGTTGTTCTGATGTTTAAAAAAAAAAGTGAGGTGCTGTGGTGCATACCTTGGGAGGCAACGGCAGGTAGATCTCTGTGAGTTCAAGACTAGCTTGGTCTACATAGCAAGTTCCAGAGCAGCCAGGGTTACATATTGTGTCCCCACCCGCCCCCCAACCTACCCTACTCTCACTCCACTCATACCCCCCCCAAAAGAAAAGAAAGACCAATACTTAAAAACCTGACTTGCAGCCAAGTATATTCAAATGATACTGTTAACACGGTTGTCTGTTTTCCTTTCTGTACACTCATCGCCCCTGGCCAGCACCAGTTCCTAGATGCACCCCCCAGTAGACCTAATGCTGGAAGTCCAGGAAACACCAACAGAGTATAGGAGTCTAAGACCCGAGCAAAGCCTCTTACATATACTTGCACTGGGGCCCAAGTGAGCAGCTCCTACCAGCTCACTGCTGGCTAAGGGAGAAAGGAGGTCACTGCAGGCAGGCCACCAGCAGCACAGCACAAGGACCAGCAAGACCTCAGACAGTAGCCACTGGGACCCTGAAAGGATTTCCTGTCTAGCAGAGATGGAAAGTAGCATTCAGGAGGTGCTGAAGTAACGTCCAGTAACTGTGGTCTGGCTATAAAGCCTTGACCTTTTTTATTTTCCTGTAATTTAGGTTTCTTCAAAACAAAAATTATTTGAAGAAGGTAAAGACTAAAGGCAAAACTTTAGTACTTTTACAAATCATATCATGGCTGGGGAAATGGCTCTATGGGTAAAAAGGTCTTAGCAGTGCAAGTCTGAGGACCAGAGTTCAAATCCCCAGCACTCTTCTGAAGTTGCTCACAGTCAGATACAGGGGGATTCAGTGTGTACAGCCAAGGAGGAGTCCCTGAGGGTCCTGCCTAGCTTCTCAGATAGGCAAGATACCATGTTTGTCTTCCAAGGCTTGGTGTCTTTATCCACACTTCGTGATTATCTGTGACAAACCGTGGGAGAGCCCTGGGCCCACGGTTTCTCCCTGACGGTATAGCTAAGGACTTAGTCATCAGAGGGGCCTTGGCCCATTTGCGCAATTACTGCAACAAAGAATGGTTCCACACCAGCACCTTCTCTGGTGCTGCTGACTGACTCTGTTATCTCAGGAAGCCACAGCAAGCAATTTTGGGTCAGAGCAAAGAGCCAGAAACATGGGCGGCGACCTGCATGGCCACAGCTGCACAAGGGCCTGGCACCACTCAAGCCTTTGCTGCCTTCATGCCCAGATTCTTGGCAGGCTTTCTCGGGTTTACAGGGAAAGGTTCCTTTCTGTTAATTTGCTTGACAAATATTTTTTGGCTGGTGTTCAGAGATGATCATAAGAAATGTGTGAAGTCAGATGTAGTCCCCAGAGTGGCTCCGGAAATTTCCAAAGGCCTAGGGGTTGGGCAGAAAGGGCGTGCAGGGCTGGGCTGGGTGAGTCCTGGCCTGAAGACCTGGTAGTAGAGACAAGTTGAGGGTGGAGTCACAAACCCGTGCCCCCCACACCCCACCTCTAGGTCAGGCAGCAGGCAGCCGGCCTTCTGTGAACAGACCCGAGCATTTGGGTGCCAGCTGGAGAGAGCCCTGCCTCCCTGGGGATTGTCCAGCCCAGCGAAGATGTCAATTGTCTGTTGTAAAATTTCCAAAAATCTCATGTCAACAACTCATTGGAAGTACACCTAAACCGTAATACAGGCCTGAGGAAAGACTCACAACCGGTTATCAGCAAAATGCAAATCAAAACCAGTGGGATGGCAACTATCAAAAGAAAACAAAATAACCCAAGCTGAGGAGAAGGTAGAGAAACAGGAACCTGTGTGCACTCTTGGTAGGAATGTAAAATGACACAGCTGCTATGGAAAACAGTGTCACAGTTCAAAACAAAACAAATCAGTATCTGGGGGCCCAACAGTTCTACTTTTGGATCCATACCCAAAGGAAAAAAAAAAAACAGATTTGAAAATATCCATTTTCTTTGTTTTTGTTTTTTACTTATGTATCTTTGTTTATATTCCCACAGAGGCCAGAAGAGGCCGTCAGATCTCCTAAAGTTGGTGTTACTAGTAGTTGTGTATCTCTCTCTCTCTCTCTCTCTCTCTCTCTCTCTCTCTCTCTCTGTGTGTGTGTGTGTGTGTGTGTGTGTGTGTGTGTGTGTGTGTGTGTGTTCTCTATGGAATATTATTCAGCCTTAAAAAGGAAGGGAATTCCAACATGTGCTGTAACTTGAGGACATTATGTCCGGTGAAATAAGCCAGTCACAGAAGGACAAATGCCACACGATTCTATTTAAACGAGGCCCCCAAAGTTCTCAAATTCACAAAAACACAAAGTAGACAGTGGTTGCCAGGGCCTTGTGGGGAGCATGCAGGAGAATATTAGGATTAGACTTTCAGGGACAGCACTGAGTGTATTAATAACCCTGAATTATAGAGAGAAAATAGGAACCCATCACTTCTGTATTAATGGCTCTTATAGCAATAGCAAAAATATAGGAAGGAAAAACAGCTATAGTAAATACGGCAAAAACTCTTACCTTTGCCCCAGTGTGGCCTCAGGCTGCTGGCTGGTCCCCTCTGCTGCGCCTCACCCTCCATGCTAGTCCACTGGTGGTGCCCACTTCCTGTCCAGCCCACTCAGCAGTGTCTCAGCGATGGACTCTAGGAGGTTGGAGTCCTGGCTCTGCTTGTTATCTGCCATGGATGTGGGTGGGTCAGGGGTAAAAAGGGCTTTGTCACTGACTGTGATCCCTACATGAGTGCCTCAGATTCTTGTCCTGAAAATTCAGATGTGCTATGTGATACCAAAGCCCTGCTCAGCAGCGATGGCACCCACAGATGGGAATAGTGCTTTAGAATGGCAGGGAGATTGCGAGGTCGCCATCCACATCTTCAGAGGAGGGCAGCAGAATCATCAAGCTTTTGCTAGGAAAATTTAGTCCATTCACACGAATGGTGTCATTTTGCTCCTTGTTTTCTGTGTTTTATCTTTTTCATTTCTCAGTTCCTCTCTTACCATCTTATTTATGTTGAACAAATTTGTTTAGTGAAGCATTTTAACTAGACTATTTGTTTACAGCTTTCTGAGAAAAGAGATTATATTACTGTTTGCTGTAGGTATTAAATATACTTTTAAGTTATCATAACTAATTTCAAGTTAGTCGTGACTTAGTTGCTGTAAAATGGATTAATTTCATTCAGGGATACCTCCATCCTATCCCATGCTTTATACTGTTTTGTGTGCTACGTCCCCATATGTCTGTATTCGTCAGCGCTCTTCCCTGTAATGAGATCCCTGAGACAGACTCACTTAGCCTACAGTTTTGGTGGCTTAAAGCTCAACATTGAGTAGTGGCCCTGGAGGTTTGGCCTCTGGTGAGGATGATGCATGGCATCATGTTATGGACAGCATAAGGTCTCTGTAAGACCCCCCAGACCCCCGGAGACTCAGGCCCCCAGGATCTCAGCCCAGGACCGAGGCCACCCCAATCACCATGCGGAGGCAGAAACTTGATGCAAACTGCACGAGGCTTTATTGTAGTTGTTTAACGAGCTAACCCCATGTTAGCTCGGGCCTTTCATCCACCCGCCATGGCAGGTGGCTAGGAAAGACGCTGCGAAGCGTCTGCATAGAGATCTTGTAGGGCAGCGTAAGGGGAGTGTCTAGGAGTATGCACAAGCTCAGGATTGGTGTGCTTTCAGGCTTGGAGGGTTTGCCCTGTGTTGATTGGTCAACTGGTTGTTACGGCCCATAGGCCCTCCCAGGGCAGTTGCTATGCTCTGTGCGTCATTGCTGTGGGCTTGTCCGTAAAGCACACCCAGAGCCGTAAAGCATAGCACCACCAGCTAACTTCTGATTGGTTCCTTGCCACGAGGCAGGCATCTGACCTCCTAGTGACCAAGCCAAGGTCAGGCAAGTACGTGTTCAGCTGTTATGGCTGCCAAAATGGGGAGCTGGTCCCTTCAGTCACATCTTAAGGGGAGGGAAAAGATATATATATAATTTTTAAAAAATGGGCTTGAGAGACGGCTCAGTGGTATGCCCTCTCAGAAGGTAATATATATTATTATTACTATATAATAGATGTAGAGAGAATAATGCTTTCTTAGAAATGCTCTTTTTGAAATTCCTTTTCAGGTGATCTTGTCTTCCACAATTAAAATATTTGACATTTCAATTTTCATCTAAACCTCTTGAAATCACCTCTCCTATCCACGTATTGCCATTATGGTCATGAGTCTCAATATTAATTGTACTCAGATCTAATCCTCCAAACATGCTGACCTTGCTTTTAAAGGCCTAATTATCCTTTTGCATTGGGCATTAACATTTTCTTTCTTTCTTTTGCTGGGGGAGGGGGGTCGAGACAGTGTTTCTCTGTAGCTTTGGAGGCTGTCCTGGAACTAGCTCTGGTCAAAGTAGCTCTTGTAGACCAGGCTGGTTGCAAACTCACAGACATCAGACTGCCTCGGCCTCTTGAGTACTGGGATCAAAGTTGTGCACCACCACCACCACCGCCCGGTGGGCATTAGCATTTTCAAAGGCCATGGTTTCAATCTTATTTTTCTAGCTTCTGAATCTGGTATCATTCTATTTACTGCTGATAGAAGTCTTTGTAAGAAATCTGTGACTGCTTCCTTGGGCCCTGTATAACTTTTGTAAATGATTAAATTTTCTTTCCTGGTTCTCCCAATTCTTTCCCAAGCATTCAAAGCTGCTGTACATCATAAACCCAAGATCTTGGAAGATATCCCTATCTCTTGCTTTATTCTTTTGTTCAATATTCTTAGCCTCTTCTCTGAACCAAGAAACCCATTATAATTGTGGTCCAGGCTCTAGAACAGCTTTAATCAAATCTATTCGATCTATAAGGATAACCCTATTACAAACAGACCATGTGTTTATCATCTGCTTCACAAATGGTACATGGATGCCATAGGAGACTACAGCTTCCTTGAATTTCCCTAAATCTAACATTGTCGCAGGCTTCCAAGTAGCTCTTATAGAACCTTTTTCATTTGGCACTTCTTGTAAGGTTACTGGATATATTTAAGTTCTCTTAAGACCTTAGAGTGTTCCTTTTTAGCCTCAGAATGAAATGCTGAATTTGTTTCTCCGTGTAATTCCTCAGTCTGGTTTGAATGTCTCTATAATATGCTTTAATAAGTTATTATAAATTCGGCATCTTAGCACTCATATCAACCAACTCTTTTAGAGATAAACCAAGAATTATCAAACTGACAACAAAGATTATCAAAACGATAACAGTATGTCAATGCCAGTTAAGTTGATTATCTCTTCATTTACTTGTTCCATTTTTGAAACACCCATTATGTAATCATACCAAGACCTAATTCTCTCCACTTTAATAGTGTTTTCCATTTTTTAGTGTATGAGAAAAAAAACTGTATTTTTTTTAGCTAATCCCTTCCTTTAAGAATTTCCAATTGGCTTACCAAATCTGCCAACAATGTAAGTGAACTGTGAGGCATAACACGTCTGAATCAGAGAACCAGCTGTTGCCTGTGAGCTGAAAGTGTCAGCCAGAGGAAAGGGGTTCTAGGAAAAGCCCAAAAGCCTCCTGAGTTTTGGCGGCAGCTGAAGACTGTTTAGAAAAGCTACAACCAAAAACATTCCCCTCAAATCTCGCTCAAAGATTTGAGGGGAAAACAAAAGAAAACCTAACTGGGACTGAGCAGGAGGTACTCATGCAAGAGTCCTGCCTGCACCTCAAGCTTGGGCCTGATCTGGTAGTCTCAAAGCAGCTTCTTCATGAATTCATACTTTAACGTTGGGTGCCAATTGTAGCATGATAAATAAAAGATCCAGAGACAGATGTTGGGGTTCAAGCTTCAAGCTGAAGATTAGAAAGTAAAGCAGCCAAGCCAGTAGCTCTTACCTCTACTCCAGGCTGAAAGGGTTGATCCTGTCTGCACGAGTTCTCACCAAGCCTCAGAATGCTGCCTCTCCTTAGCGTGGATAGAGAATATATGCCTTCCTATCCTCAATGTGGCTGGAGAATCAACGTCTGAAACTGACTAGTGAAGACCCTGCTCTTATCTTTTATACCTCTCTAGTGCTGGGATTAAAGGTATGAGCTCTGTTACTCTTTTAGACTGATTCAATCTGGTGTAGCCCTGGCTGGCCTTGAACTCAGAGAGATCCATCTCCTTTTGCTCCTGAGTCCTGGAATTAAAGGTATGTGCTATCACTGCCTGGATTCTATGGCTGCTTTGCTATTTTGATCTCCAGTGGCTTTACTAAATCACAAACAATATATCACCACAGGTCATAAACTCTACTACTATTTTGCTAAAAGGACAAACACTACACTATCCTCTAAATGTGTATCATTGTACCCATGAACTAGCACAACCCTGACCTGACCTGTCATCGAGAAGCTTCATTATGCCAAGGATGAGGGATACAGAAAGTCACAATTAATCCTAGCACAGAAAATTCTCAACTTGCTCATTTTTTCATATCCTCTCCCCTGGACATGGCACATGTCTCCCCTAGATAGGACAGGTTGTTGTATTCCTGGCCCCCCAAACCTGAGTGAGGAGCTGGAGGGATAATTCATTGGTTAAGAGAGTCTCTTGCTCTTCCAAAGGACTCCAGTTTGATGGGGAAGGTTTTTCTGTATATATGTTTCTCTTATTGGTTGATGAATAAAACACTGACTGGTCAATGAGGCAGGAAGATAGGCAGGGCTAGGATGAGGAGAATTCTGGGAAACATAGTCAGAGCAGCCGCTATGTAGGCTGCCAAAGGAGTAACAGGTCCAGACTCTTCTCTGATAAGACAAGACCACGTGGAAATACATAGATTAATAGAAATGGGATAATAATTAGAGCTAACAAAAAAGAAGCCCAAAACACTGGCCAATGGTTTTATCATTAATATAGTGCCCGTGTATATATTTGGGGCCCAAAGGTGGCAGAACCAGGCTGGGACAAGAAACTCCGCAACACCAGTTCAGTTCCTAGTACTTACACTGGTTTGCTCATAACTGCCTGTAATCCAGCTCCAGGAAATCTGATGTCCTCTTCTGGTCTATGTGGGCACTGTTTACACACACACACACACACACACACACACACACACACACACACACACAGAGAGAGAGAGAGAGAGAGAGAGAGAGAGAGAGAGAGAGAGAAGAGAGAGAGAGAGAGAGAGAGAGAGAGAGAGAGAGAGAGAGGACTAAACATCACACATAATTAAAAATAAAAGAAAACCTGCACAAGATTGAGCCTGTCAACACTTTACCATGGGACTCAGGATGCCCTATACTTATCTGAGTTGCTGTTGTCAGCTGATGGCTGCTAGAGAAGGGAAGAGTGTTTTCTTTGGCATTGTGGTCCACAATAGGTCACCATGTTCCAGTGGATGGCATCCAATGCCCATCTACATACAGTCAGCACTAATTGAACTTAGGTGTTATGGAATAATCTTTTTGTACACTGTGAAGAAGGGTCACTCCGATTGGTCAAATAAAAAGCTGAACAGCCAATAGCTAGGCAGAATTTTCAGGATAGAGAGGACACTGGGAAGAAGGCAGAGACACCAGCCAGACACGAAGGAAACAGGTAAGCAGCATGAGCAGTACAGAGTAAAAGTAACAGAGCCACGAGGCAGAAAGTAAATTAATAGAAATGAGTTAGTTTAAGTTATAAGAGCTAGCTACAAACAAGCCTAAGTTATCGTCTGAGCTTTTATAATTAATATTAAGTCTCCATGTCATTATTGGGGAGCTGATGGTCCTGACAAAAAATGTCCAACTACACATTGGATTTGTTTTTTAAAGAAGACATGAAGTTGGGAAGGGAGTAGAGGGGTTCTAAAAGGAGTTGAAGTGGGGAGGGGGAGAGGATATGACCTAAATACACTGTATTTGTAAGACCCTCGGAAAGCTCAGGCTTCCAGAATCTTAGCCCAGGACCTCAGCCACCCCAATCACAGAATGGAGGCGAAAGCTTGATGCAAATTGCATGAGGCTTTATTGTAGTTTAACGAGCTAACCCCATGTTAGCTCAGGTCTTTGATCCACCCGCCATGTCAGATGGCTAGCAAAGACAGTTCGAAGCCACTGCGTACAGATCTTTATAGGGCAGCGTAAGGGGAGTGTCTAAGGGTATGCACAGGTTCAGGATTGGTGTGCCTCCAGGCTTGGAGGGTTTGCCCTGTGTTGATTGGTCAACTGGTTGTTATGGCCCATAGGCCCTCCCAGGGTGGTTGCTATGCTCTCTGCGTCATTGCTGTGCACTTGTCTGTAAAGCACACCCAGAGCCATAAAGCATAGCGCCACCAGCTAACTTCTGATTGGTTCCTTGCCACAAGGCAGGCATCTGACCTCTAAGTGACCAAGGCAAGATTATGGCAAGTACGTGTTCAGCTGTTATGGCTGCCGAAATGGGGAGCTGGCCCCTTCATATTCATGTATGAAGTTACCAAAGGATAATTTAAAAAAGAAAATGTGCATACCTGCATCATGCACCTAAGGAAACTACAAGGAGATTGTTCATTGACTGGTGTTAACTGTCTTCTGCTATGTGGAAGAAGGATAGAGAAAACAGATTACTAATGTGTGGTCACCAAAACAATTAAATCCTTACCTAAGCTTGTCCCTAGGCTAGCTGGGTGGAGTTGGGTAATCTCAGGGTATTTCTTCAGTGTTCTGAGTGCCTATGCAAAGGCTCAGGTTTTAACATTAAGTAGTTTTTTATGGCTGATCCCTGAGTTCCTCTTTCTACATATTGGCTATCAGGGCAGAGCATGCTCCTGAGGCACGACAAGAGATAAAAGGTAAATGATAATGCATCCTGTAAAATACCTAGATAAAGTACTGTATACCAAATGAGATAACCAGGCAAGAGAGACAAACTCTGCACTGTCCCACAAAGGGTGTGCTGTAGAAGGAAGCAAAGAGCCTGACAGGAGATTCTAGAGTCTAGAGGATGGGGTGGGGAACACTGGAAGATATTGGCCAATGAGGACAGTGCTTCTATTAGATAGGACAAGGACGTTCTGGAGGTTTATTACACACACACACACACACACACACACACACACACACACACAGTGATTGAGACAGGGATTTTCTGTGTAACAATCCTGGCTGTCCTGGCATCCACTTTGTAGACCATGCTGGCCTTGAACTCATAGAGATCAGTCTTCCTCTGCCTCCTGAGTGCTGAGATTAAAGGCATGCACCTGGCGATATATATATATATATATATATATATATATCGGGTTCTTGAGACAGGGTTTCTCTGTGGCTTTGGAGGCTATTGTAGACCAGGCTGTTCTTGAACTCACAGAGATCCACCTGCCTCTGCCTGCTGAGTGCTGAGATCAAAGGCGTGTGCCACCACCGCCCAGCTCATAGCACATATTTTATATTTGAAAATTGTGAGATGTTCTTATCATTCTGCCCTCACTGTAAGTATATATGTGAGGTAATGAATATGTTAATTAGCTGAATATAATCATTTCAATATATATAATATAGATATAACATATGTAACTATATATATCACAACATCATGGTGTACATTGTAAATATGATGGTTAACTATATCTTGATAAAATTAGAGGAAATTAAACTTAAGTAAAATGCCCAGATTATTAGATTTTAAGCTTCAGATTTAATATTTCATTTTCGAAATTTGAGTTGGAGAAGCAACAGTGTGGTTAAAAGAGCTACTTTTACACATAGCTCTGCATTTGGACCCAAATGCAGTCCCAGTTACTAGCAAGATGCCCTGAGTAGTCCTTAGTCATCGAATGGGACGGCTTCTGCTGCTGCTTTAGACTTCTGCCTTAAGGCAATGGAGGTGTCTTCTGTGCACTGGGAAAGAAAGGGTCCCACCTAGGAGTTTGGAAATGTGTCTAGGGCCTCCTGATGGGGAGAGTTCACTTGGGAGCATAAGGCTAAGAGACCCCGCCCACTCCACAGAGGAGAGTGCTGTGCTCGCTGTGAGAAAAGTCTTGGCTTGCCCTGGTGGTGTATCAGTTTTGGTAGGAAGAATGTGGTGGTGTTATACAATAAGAGGTGCCTATTGGATCACTGTTCCACTGGCTCCTGGCATACAGTCCCTAAATTTCTTGGACACTGGAGGAGTCTTTTGTACTAACATGTGACCTTTGCCCTTGGCTCCTGAGACCTTTGTGGCTTCCTGGGTGATAGCATGTGAGCAGAGCTTCTAACCCCTTTGGAATTTCCTGGGTGATAGGAGCAGTCTTTGTTCCAGTGCGGTGGCTCTTGGTGGGTGAGGTCCGCTTGCCAGGGAAATTGACTGAGAACGCTGGGATTTTCAGCCAAATCCCATATACACACTGCTGGATGCTGGGGGGAGATGATAGTTGAGTTGACCACAGGCGTCCACTGCTTAGAGACTTTGTGATGTAACTTCCATGAAAACCGAGAATAGGCAGGCTGGGAATAAGCCCTGAACTTAATCTCCAGATCCCCAGCAGTACGTGAATGGTGCATGGGGCACACACCCGAGGTCCCAGCACCCTGGAGTAGAGGCAGAAGCATCACCCTCTGCTGCATACTGAGTTGGAGGCCATCGTGGGATACATTAGACCCTGTCTCAAAACAAAACAAAACAAAAAAAACTAAATTAGAGCAGCTGGGTGTGGTGGTGCACACCTTTAATCCCAGCACTTGGGAGGCAGAAGACAGAGGACAAGTCTCTGAAAGACGGATGAGTAAGTGAGGCACCTGGACGGGTGTGCCTCTTAAGACTGAGTGGATGCAGCACACACCTTCCCACAAGCCTCACTTGGCATCTCTTCACCTTCATCTGGCAGCCATTCTGTATCCTTTGTGATGTTCTTTTTTCTTTTCTTTCTTTCTCTTTCTTTCTTTCTTTCTTTCTTTCTTTCTTTCTTTCTTTTTCTTTTCTTGAGACAGGGTTTCTCTGTAGTTCTGGCTGTCCTGGCACTAGCTCTGTAGACCAGGCTGGCCTTGAACTCACAAATATCTGCCTGCCTCTGCCTCCTGAGTGCTGGGATTAAAGGCGTGTGCCACCCATTGTTTATAATGTTCTTTTTAAGTGGATTCAACACTTGTACTATGAGCTTCTCTTGCAAACCCAAGGAAGGGACAGTGAGAGCCACAAGTCTACATCTGAGCTGGTTGATCAGAAGCCTAAGTGACAACCCAATACCTGCCACTGTGTTGGATAGTGTATTGATGTGGGATGTCCTTCTGTATGCTGCAAATAGGTGTTGCTTTTATTGGTTGATGAATAAAGCTTCTTTGGCCTGTATTGGTTAATAAAGTAGCTGATTTGGACAATAGCCTGGCAGAATAGAACCAGGTGGGAAATCCAAGCAAAAATACAGGGAGAAGAAGGGCAGAGTCAGAGAGATGTCAGCAGCCCTGGGGGGAAGCAAGATGTGAGGTAACAAGTCACTAGCCTCATAATAAAATATAGACTAGTAGAAATGGGTTAATTTAAGTTGTAAGAGCTAATTAATAATAAGCCTGAGCTAATAGGCCAAGCAGTTTGTAATTAATATTAAGCCTCAGAGTGGTTATTCGGGTACTGGTGGGTAGGAGAGAAACCTCCAGTTACATTGTATGGACAAACACTGGGTTTTCCCTTATATTGTTAAAGGGTATCTCTTATGTTTATTCCCTTTACCTTTCTCCCTTTTCCTTACCAGTAAAATGCAGACAACAAACTTTAGCTGTCAGGATGGGTCTTCAGATTTTAGACTACCTGGTCTAAAGGAGGTAATTAACTAGGGGTTTTCATGGAGGTAAGTTCACTCTCATATGGAGGAGATCATTGTTGTATAATTTTATTGTAGACATACGGTATGGTATGTTTGATTCAAGATGCTTGCTGAAGCACCCCATGATACACCTCTGGCCAAGATACAGTGTTCTCTTAGCAGTAAAGGTTTCCTGAAAAGCCAGACCATATATTTCTTGTGTGTGACTATCATCTGATGGGGGGTTGTGCTCTAAACAGAATATAGCTGAAGTTAAAACCTCCTAGGATGGAAGTTGATAATAATGTGGCTTCCTTGGTCCAGATTCACTTTTTTATGTTCTAATTTCAAGACACTGGAAATAAGCATAACCTAGACTACAGAATGCTAGGCAGGATCGTGAGGCACCCTCCATAAGTGGGGATTTGATTGTTAAATGCAGGAATGCTCATACTGAGGTTGAGACTGAGCAGTGATCACAGCCCTGGATTCTGCCTCTCTACACACAACCCCAAAGGAGTTTCCCTCCTTGGGACATTGCAGGACCTCCTGAAGAGCATCGGGATGTTAGAGTAGGTGTAAGGAGAAGGTATTCTGCTGTCTGTGCTCAGGAATCGCCACCCTTGGATGTCCCTGTAGAACATCACACCGACTTCCTTTAGGAAGTTCCCTGTCCCGAGCTACCGTCTCGCCAGCAAAAACGACGCGGCACACTCCTCAGGATCCTTCTGCAGTAAAGCTTTAATGCGTCTTGAGAGAGAGAGCATCAGCTTACAGAGCGGAGACTCCGAACACCCAAAAACCCCTCCCTTATATAGGCTGGCAACCGCCGCCTCAGAAGTGTTACTCTGACTGGCTGAAGCTCGTCGGACCATATGACGTCAGCTGATCGGACCATATGACGTCACTGGAGGGGCGGAGACTAAGGGCTGGAAAGTTACAAAGTTACCTAGTGCGCATGCGCACTAGCTTGTAATGGCTCCTTACAATTCCCCATTCTTACTGACCCAAGACAGGAAGATAAAGAGCACCACAGCAGATCTTGTTAAACCCAGCCAGTCTTGGCTGCTGTCATCTCTAATATCTTCCTCCCAGGATGGGGCCATTTGTGGCTGTAGCTTCTAGGGATTCATCTGTGCAGGTACCTGGGGGAACTTATCCAGCAGTGTGGACCTGCTCTTTGAACCATGACTGTGAAGTGTAGAGCTAGAGTCAAACTAGTAGACTCTTTTGTGAACCTGTTTATCCTTGGATTTCTTGGCTAGGCTATAGGAATTAATTGTGTGCCTTTATGTTTTTTCTTTTGGACCATACCTAGGCCCAATTTGTGTCTCTGTTTATGACATACACCCAAGCATTACCAGAAACCATCCAGTTGAACTCTGTACACCAACAGAATATTGGAGACCTTTCTATACTTCCTCTGTTGCCTTGTAGATATGCCTTTTGCCCTCCCCCCTACACACACCAGCCATAAAACTGTGGGTATCTTGGGTGCAGGGGCAAGGTTCAAGCTGATACAAAGAGTGTCAACAAATAGCTGTGAGCTGTCTCCATTAAAATAGATTATCAAATCAATAAACTAGTTATCCTTGCTCTTGGGGGTGTAGGCAGGAGGACCAGTTCAAACAAGATACTGCTTAATAAATTTGAGGCCAGCTTAAGCTACATGAGACCCTAATAATTAACAAGGGCTGAGAAAATGGCTCAGTTGGTAAAGTTCTCGATGTGCAAACATGAGGACCCAAGTTCAGATCCCCGTGACCCATGTAAAAAGCTGGCACACACATATCATCCCAGTGGTGCCAACTCTATGAGCTCCATGTTTGGTGAGAGATCTTGTCTGAAAACATAAGGAAGATGATGGCCTGGAGAGAAGATTCAGTGGTTAGAGCACGTGTTGCTAGGGCAGAACATCTGGTCTTGGTTTCCATAACCCTCATGGTGATTCAGAACCATCCATAACTCCAGTTCTAGGAGATCTGATGCCCTCTTCTGACCTCTGAGACCATGCATGTGTAGACAGAAGTTTTTGTCCCACCTAGTCCTGCAGCCGTTTAGTCCCAAATAAACACACAGAGACTTATATTAATTATAAACTGTTTGGCCAATGGCTCAGACTTCTTATTGGCTATCTCTCTCTTAATTATTAACCCATTTTTATTAATCTGTGTATCTCCATGTGGCCTTAGCTTACCGGTGATGCCCAAGTCTCTTGCTTCCTCAGCAGCTACATGGCATCTCCCTGACTCTGCCTACTACCTTTTTCAATCCCTGTTTGGATTTTCTGCCTGGCTAAATCCTGCCTGTCCATTGGCTAAAACAGCTTTATTTATCAACCAATAAGAGAAGCATATATTCACAACATACAGAGGGACATTTCCCATCATGCTTGTGGTGTATATACATAAGTACATGCAGACAAAAGACTTATATACAGAAAATAAAATAAAATAAGGTGATTGAGTTTGAGACCAGCCAGAGCTATGTAGTGAGACACTGTCTTAAAAATTAAAAGCAAAAATTGTGGAGAGGAATTGAGGAAGACATCTGACATCAACCGCCCCTCCCACATGTGTGGATATGTTGACATGTGTTCACTATACACACATCTATCAATTTAAACAACAACTATATATAAATTAAGTCATTTGTGGAAGAAATTTGTCTTTTTAAAAATGAATCTACTTAAATAGTGACAATCTCTCCAGCCTGTAACATTTTTTTTTTTCAAAAGAGGATCTTTGAAAAAATCCTTTTCACTGTTTTTCTAAAAGACTTGGTCATCAGTGAATTTAAGCAGTGAAAATAAATAAAACCCATTTATTTTCTTTTAGTAGAATCTCAAACTCCAAGGAACTCAAAATATATAACAAGATTGAACTCGCTTTTGTGACAATTTTAGGTAATATGTTGGAAGAGAGGAAAAGAGACCCATTTAGTATCTGATGCCACATAGAAGTCCACAAATCCCTTGTGGAGTACTTTCAGCTCACTGGTGTTATACAAGGGGCAGACTGTGAGATGACACCCTCAGGAAATCAGCCTATCAGGTGGAAGCTCTTTTAGTAACATGCCTATCCATCCCGTTGCCACCTTTCCATTTCAAGGCTTCAGCCCACCACTGAACCTTCTGTGCCTTGGACACAGGCAGTACTGGTGCCTCCCTAGGAAGTGAAAACACTACCAAACATGGTGCAATACAATAAGATGAAAATACTACACCAGCAATTGTACAAAGTGCTAAGAAGCCAAAGGAAGAATGGTGGGGCAGGAGGCCTCCAAGAGCTGGTCATGGGTTGCAGAGATAGCTCAGCAGTCAAGAGCATTTGCTGTTCTCGTAGAAGACCTGGGTTTGGAGAGAGAGGGGATGAGGTGAATCTGAGACACACTGAGGTGGGTGTTGACCATTCCATCGAAGGCAGAGACATGATCTGCCTGCTGGAAATAGTTATGGTATTATCTTGTGCGGGTGAGGAGACCTCGTTTTTTTGTTTCTGTGTCTTGTTTATTGATGGATCCTTGGTGTGAAATACAGTGTGGTGCATATAGAAAGGTGGTCAGTAAATGTTATGACTGGCTGAGCAAAACTTTCAGTCTTTGAAACTAAGATCGAGAAGAAATAAAAATGAAATCAGAAAGTGAGATGATTAAAGACTGTATCTATCCCTGGCACGTCATGGTTAATATTTGTTGAGCAAATACCATGCTTTCAGATAGTTTAGATACACAGACTTGTAAGTCGTCACGTGTAAGGTAAGATTTCCCCTCAGTATTGCGGCATTCCCACTGGGGCAGCCTAACCCGGGAATAGGCTCCATCACTATGCCACAGACCTTAGCTGCTGGTGTTGGCCCAATAACCCTGTCACTCACTTTAGTCCTGGGGCTGATAAATAGGGACAGACTTTATGTCACATTCTTGTCCTTCTTCCAACAGCAATGTGTGTCCATATAGCTCAGCCTGTGGTCATTTTTCTCAATTACCAATCTCTGTTAGCAGAATAACTCCTGCACAGATGAGCACCCCGACTCCAGGATCTACGTTTGATGCCATGGAGTGTCCATGCAGTAGTGTCTATTCTTGGTCAGGGCAAATATGGTTCCATACACGTGTCCCAGTGCCTAAGTCTGTTTCGCCATGAAAATGCTCACAAGATTCAAGGTTGGGCCTTGTTTTGTTAATACTACAAACACATAGTACTTGGCACAAAGTACCCCTCAAAAGTGCTGAGTCATTGAATGTGCCTGTGCTCTAAGAACCCAAGGACAGCTTTCTCCTCCTTTCTCCTAAATGAGTGGCTGTATTAGTTTATCTGTGGTTCACTTTAGAGTAATGAATTGCTGTGGAATAATAGCAGTGGCCCCGCCTCCACATGTTCTTCAGTTTTAATACAATTATTCTTAGTTAGAATACAATCAATAGTTTCCATTTACAGTTATCTAGAAAGTTGAGAAGTCGGCCGAGGCCGTTCAGTGGTGGCGCACGCCTTTAGTGCCAGCCCTTGGGAGGCAGAGGCAGGCAGATCTCTGTTAGTTTGAGACCAGCCTGGTCTGCAAGAGCTAGTTCGATCAGAGCTAGTTCCAGGACAGCCTCCAAAGCCACAGAGAAACCCTGTCTCGAACGCCCCCCGCCCCGCAAAAAAAAAAAAAAAAGAAAAGAAAAGTCAGCCGATTCCCCGGAGTTCTTGGAGATTCATACTGCCCAGGGAAATGCTGGATAATTGAACCCTAATGGTTGAAAAATCAGCCTGCTGGACTGCAGAAAGAGCACTAGGCAAAGAAGTAATCGATGTGTGTAGGGCGACCCCTGCTGTTCAAAGGGCAGAAGCAGGAACGAGAAGGAGGTCTGGGACTATATGGAGCAATGGTTCTCAACATTCCTAACTCATGCTATGGTGACCTCCAACCATGATATTTTTGTTGTTACGTCATAGCTGTAATTTTGCTACTATTATGAATCGCAATGTAAATATTTGTGTTTTCTGATGGTCTTAGCCTACTTCTGTGATATGGTCATTGGTCATTCCAATGGGATCGAGACATGAAGTTCAGCCGGGTGGTGGTGGCGCACGCCTTTAATCCCAGCACTCCGGAGGCAGAGGCAGGCGGATTTCTGTGAGTTCGAGACCAGCACTCGGGAGGCAGAGGCAGGCGGATCTCTGTGAGTTCGAGACCAGCCGGGTCTACAAGAGCTAGTTCCAGGACAGCCTCCAAAGCCACAGAGAAACCCTGTCTCGGAAAACCAAAAACCAAAACAAAACAAAAACAACAACAACAAAACGACTTGAAGTTCAGTCTTGAAGAAGCTGGATTCCCTGATGCAGACTTCTTGAGGGAAATGGAACTACTAATTATAGTCCACTATGCCCATGTCTCTACAATGTTTTACATTACTTATTTGTGCATGTTGTCATGGCTTGTGAAGGTCAGAGGACAACTTGTGGGAGTCACTTCTCATCTTCTACCACGTGGTCCAGTGGATCAACTCAAGCCATCATGCTTGGCAGCAAGTGCCTCTGTACAATGAATCATCTTGACTTAACTTTACTTTTTAGGCATGTGTGAGTGTGAGTGTGAGTGTGTGTGTGAGTGTGAGTGTGTGTGTATGTGTATGTGTGAGTGTGTGTGTGTGTGTGTGTATGTTTGTGTGTGTGTGAGTGTGTGTGTATGTGTGTGTGTTTGTGTATGTGAGTGTGTGTGTTTGTGTGTGTGAGTGTGTGTGAGTGTGTGTGAGTGTGAGTGTGTGTGAGTGTGTGTGTGAGTGTGCGTGTGAGTGTGAGTGTGAGTGTGTGAGTGTGTGTGTGTGTATGTTTGTGTGTGTGTATGTGTGTGAGTGTGTGTATGTGTGTGTATGTTTGTGTATGTGAGTGTGTGTGTTTGTGTGTGTGAGTGTGAGTGTGTGTAGTGTGTGTGTATGTTTGTGTGTGTGAGTGTGTGTGTTTGTGTGTGTGAGTGTGAGTGTGTGTAGTGTGTGTATGTTTGTGTGTGTGAGTGTGTGTGTGAGTGTGTGTGAGTGTGTGCGAGTGTGTGTGAGTGAGTGTGCGTGTGAGTGTTGTGTATGTGTGTGAGTGTGTGAGTGTGTGTGTGAGTGAGTGTGAGTGTGTGTGTGTGTGTGTGTGTGTGTGTGTGTGTGTGTGTGTACACATGAACGCTGAAGCTGGGGGTTAACACTGTGTATCTTCATCAACCATTAGATCCCATGAAGTCTGGCTTCCGGGGTCATTCAAAGTTCCTGATTCTTAATAGATATTGCAGAAAGGGGTGCCATTGCTTAACTATTTGACAAGTAAGGACTGCTGTGACTGAAATAGTGCCTTTTTTACTTCCACGTTGGGGCTTTTCCTGAAATAATGGGATGAGCACGTAACAGCCAATCTGTCAATCTTCATTTAACACTCCCTACTGGGTACATTGTGGTTGCCACAGTAATTCTTCGCTTCTGTTACACTCATCCCAATCCTTCTGAAGAAGAATCATTTGGGGTTTGAACTAATGGGCAGCAGCTCAACCCAAATTTTAGTACCCCAATAACAACACACATGACAAACAGCAACAATTGGAGATGAGGAGGAGAATTACAAAATGTATGGAGAAAGTTCTTCAACTAACTTTGTATTCAGCCAAACCAAGTCACGTGAAAGAAAAAAAAGAAAAGTTGAGTTTATCTTCCTTCGAGAACCAAGTGACTTACTCTTGAACTTACTTTTCAGAGGCAGTTATCCAAATACAACTGAAAGTGACAACCTGCATATAAATAAATGCCACCGCTCAACCCATAAATATCTTAAAATAATTTTTTTGTCCAGCAACTAGGAGCATGAGATCTAAAAGTGGTTTGTTCCATTTGCATGAAGTCACCAATTACATATGCCATGATTGGCATGTTAAGTGATGTTTCAAATGTACCCTGTGGGGGTTGAGGGGACAGCTAAGTAGTTAAGTATGAGCTTAGCATGTGGAAGGAATCACTGGGTTCAGTTTCTATCACCCCCAAATGAAGCAAAAGCTGTATCCTACTAAATTCATGCATGCATTCAATGCTAAGGAAAAAAAAACATGGGCACAGAACCATGGAAATGAATACCCAATCCCTAGGAATTCTCCACTTCCTTAGGAATCAATGAGAGGATTATGTTATTTGTAGTCTCACCAAATATATATATATATATATATATATATAATATATATATGTATATATTAAACCAAATAGTGACAAAACCAGTTCCCCAGGGACAAACTCCATCCTCTCTCCAAGGATGATATTGTGTAGTGATCATAGTTGACTTGGATACATCAAGTAAGGAGACATAAAACCAGAGTAAATCTCATACAATCTAAAAGTGTGTGTCTCAGGTATCAATATGACAAAGCACACTTATAATTAAAAGGTAACTGCACTAGGCATTGGTGGCACATGCCTTTAATCCCAGCACTCAGGAGGCAGAAGCAGGTGAATCTCTGTGAGTTTGAGAACACCCTGGTCTACAAGAGCTAGTTCCAGGACAGCCTCCAAAGCCAAAGAGAAACCCTGTCTCGAAAAACCAAAAAAAAAAAAAAAAAAAAAGAATATAGATTACCTCTGTAGTTTAACACGATTATGTTAGAAGGCTTTACAGAAAAGATAAAATCCTGATAACTGAAATGTTCATGATGTATTTCCAAGAAAAAGAGTAATACCAACCATACACCATTAACATTTTAAACCATTGAACCAGCTCCTGCTGTCATGCCTTGCTTTCCCACCATGATGACTCTATCCCTCTGGAACCCTAAACCAAAGTGGCTCGTTTTTCCTTAAGTTGCTGTTGGCCATGGTATTTTATTACAGCAACAGAAAAGGAACTGATCTGCTAGGCAAGGACACTATCATTTGAGCTACATCTCTAACCCCTGCAAATTAACTTTTTTTTTTTTTTTGATTTTCAAGACTTGGTTTCTCTGTGTAGCCTTGGCTGTCCTGAAACTCACTTTGTAGACCAGGCTGGACTCAAACTCAGAGATCCACCTGTCTCTGCCTCCTAAGTGGCGGGATTAGTATACTACCGTCGACAGAACTTAATTCTTTAGATGAATCCTATCACACGGTGGCTACTTTTACTTTTTTTTTTTTTTTTTTTTTTTTGGTAGGATAACCTACTGGTTATTTAGAGGGAATAGGGAAAGGACAACAAGTCCAATTCATTTAAAGTTCGTATCTATCAATGCCCTTATTGACTCTCACAAACTAGGTGATATATAAGGATTAGTTGGAGAATCAGGATTATGAGAAAAATAATCAAAAATGTTGTGATTTAAAGCAGTGTATCTGATAATCAAACCTGCTGCCATTTTGGGCTTGAAAGCCATCATATAGTAAAGAAAAAGGAGATTCATTCCTGTTTATGATTAAATACTTTCTCATTGACTGGGCTGCACTCCACCCATAACCTTAACTACAAATGGTTCTGTTCAGCCTGTTCCAGGAATAGCAACCATACCTTTGTTTCAAAAGGGTATTATGACCACCTGCTCTTGTGACTACCTTGAAAATATATCTTTGTTTCAGAAAGTTGTTATAACCAACTTGTTATGCTTAAGATCTGCTTCTTATGTAACTCCACCTGTTTGCCTGACAAGTCTCCCATTTGGAAACCCACTTCTGAGCCTTTTTCTTCTTCTTGTCTAATGCTGATGTCTTGAATCCTGCTTTTAGGGAGAGACAGCCAATGTACATGAATAAAAAAAACTTGCTTTGATTAATTTGGCCATTATGATTTGGGTCGGTGGTCTTTCTCCTTTCATCTGTGGCATTAACATGTTCTGGTTGTTGTTGGATTTTTTTTTTTTTTTCATTAACTTGGCACAACTTAAAGACACCTGGGAAGAGGGAACCTCACCTGAAGAATTTCTTCAATCCATTTGGCCTGTGGGCATGTCTCCGTGGCATTTTCTTGATTACTAATTGATGACAAAATTATTTTTAAATTTTATTTATTTATTTTTTAGTGTATGGGTGTTTCGTTTGCATGTATGTGTGTACAACAATTTCGTGCCTGGTGCCTGTGCAAACCAGGAGTCAGATCCCTTGGGACCAGAGTTACAGATGGTTGTGAGTCATCCTATGGGTGCTAGGGATTAAACTGAGGACATCTGTAAGAGCAGCCAGTGCTCCAACATTGCTTTTCTATACAGGTCCTTTTGAGCAAGACTCTGTAGCCTTCATAGTTTCTAAATGAAATCCAGAGTCATGGGCAATCACGCAATGAAAGCCTGCTATGCTTTGCACAGTGCTGCAATCGTCCAAGGCTCAGAATGAGAGAGCTGGTAGTGCAGGACAGTAATGACAACTACTCAAGGCTGATGCAGGAGGACCACAAGCTCACAGCCAGCCCGAGGAATACGGGGGAGCGGCCACCAGATGGTCTAGCCAACTAAGCCCAGGTTGTATTGTGTGTGAGGGAGTCATGTTGGCCCAATATTAGGGTCTCAGTGTAAAACTTTCTCCCCTGGGCTTTGGGGAAGAGGCAGTCAAGCTGTAACAAACTGGGCAAGTTTTTCAATATCAAAGACTTAGAATCCCAGGATTTAAAATTCCTGGGTACACAAGCCCTTCTGTATTAGGATTCTTCTAGATCCTTCCTGGACAACTTAAGTGTTTGAAAAGAAAAAAGTAAAATAAGCTCACTCTTAGAGCTTTTTACCAACCCCACAGCAGATGCTGAGAGACCCCGAAAACCCTAAAAAGTGCTCTACTGAGTAACCAAGAAGCGTCTCTGGGGCGCCATTTCCCTTGCGAGCGTGTTTCTCTGTAAAAGGGATTGTGTGTGTGTGTGTTTGGGGGGGTCGGATGGCATCGGATGCGGAAATCGCCGCAGGGGTCACTGGGGAGTGTAGTTCCTTAGGCAGAGGCGCTGAGAGGAGAGCGACTACGTTTTAGAAACGTGGCCTTAGGAAGGAGGATGAGGCCCCCAGATGCCGGAGCATCCATACTCCCGCTAAACGAAGCACGCGGCCCAGAAACTGACCGACCAGAGGACAAAGGGAACTGCGGGCCGTCCAAGTGTAGTGGGTGGCGTGGGGCATGCTGGGAGGCGTGGTCCCTGTGCCTGGAGGACTCTGGATGGTGTAGTCCCGGCGCCTGCTGGGGCTGGGGAGGGGGTGTCTCTCCCCAGCTGGTGGCTGGAGCAGCTCCTTGTTCTTTGGTGGCGTTGGTGAGTTCCTCCCCCGCGGGCCCTGTTCTGACTGAGAGGAAGATCCTACAGAGATGGTCTAGGGTCTAGCCTGGGCACTGGGCAGTGGTGTTGGAATCCGGGAGCTGAGGGGACCCGCCGGATCGGGAGTGTTATTTTGGGGGTGTGAGCACGCATCTCCTGAGGGAGTTGTGTGAGCCTCAGTTATGAACCTCAGTGTTATGTGGGTGCAAGACTTGGCCCCTCTGTGTTAGGGTTTTTTGTGGGTGGGGACAGGTTCAGCGTTGGTGGAAATCGCAGTATTGGTAGAGGGTATCGCTCATGCTCTAAGCATCCATGTAGGTGAGGCTTGTGTGAGGAGACTTTTAGGCGTGTGATATTTACTAGGTGTTGGGACCGGACTGGTTAGGTCTATGTGCCTCTGCAGTTTTTGGTGTTTGGGGGAGCTTGTGGTCTTTGAGTCCTACCACTCCTCAACTCTGATAGGATGTGGTGAAGGTCTCCTGCCCTAGCCAAATAAGCCCAGATTTCACTGAGTGTTGGGGTGGCTATGTTGACCTGTTCTTAGGAACTCGGTTTAGTGTTCCCCACTCCAAGTGCGGCATGAAGAGGAGGCAGTCAAAATGGGACCCATTCCTCAAGTTTTTCAAAGCATCCAAAGACTTAGTGACTACAAGAAGCCTAGGACTTTAAATTGCATTTTAATGTTTTGTTATGGAGAAATTTCAAACAGCCAAAAAGATATAAAACTCCAAAGATCTGTCGCCCAGTTCAGTGCTTGCTACCATGTGACTAAATCACGAATCATCTCAAAATGAACACACTAAGAATCCTTACAACCCTAAAGACTCTGGTCTTCACTTCATAGTTTTGTCACCTTGGCAAGGGCCTGATCTCATTATGTCTGTAGTTTCATGTGTAAAATGATAGTAGCATCTATTTTGAGTTGTTGTAAGGCTAGAATGAAGACTTCCTGGAACAGTCTATGGAATGTTCTAAGTGTCCAGTGAGTATTGACTTTCATTACTACTGGCAGAGAGGATTATCTCACACCTCCCATCAATCAGCAGCATGCCAGGGAAGGCTGAGTTCTTAGATTACATTGAAGCTTGCTTTCTAGGAAGTATCCACAGTTCTTTGCCTCCTCTTTGTGTCAGTTCCATTCCTAATGCCTTTAAGGAAGCAGAGGTGCACAGCCCTGTTGGTGCTTGATGATTTCCAAAGACTTTCCTGAGCCTTTGTTGTTTGTTTGTTTGTTTTTTGTTCTTGTGCTTCCTGGGACCTTTGGCTGCCTATAGTACCTCCTGCTGGGGAGAACACTTTTGGGCTCCTGACTGCCCAGCTTCAGGTGAGTACCATTCTCTTTTGCATCCTGAACCAGGAGTAGGTTTCTCTTTGCTCTCTTTCAACATCTTGTATCTCATGGTGTCCCACTGGGGACCAGAACCCACCTGGTTCCTCCAGGAAGATCTTATCTTGTTCTAAGGGTGACAGTTTTTACATGGAATTTTCTCGAAACACTTCCAATCGTTTCCCCTGCATTCCACCTCAGCATTTGTTTAGCCTGGTCAGTCCTGGGGCTTGTCAGGAAAGAGCCAGCCTGTGTCTGTCCTCATTCACTGTTTGTCCTGCTGGAATAGCTTTCAGGAATTTTCTTTTTTTGGGTGGGGGAGGGCGGGTTATGTTTATATTTGGATTGCTGTGTTTTGAGACACTGTGATTCTGCAACTTTAAAATCTCATTTAAAAGATCAGCTTATGCAAGAACAATAATTTAAAATGCCTCCATCTCTCTAGCAAAACCTCCCATGCTAATTATGTAAAGCTCACAGTTCAGCCAAAGTCCTTTTGTTTCTTTTATCTCTGCTTTTAGGAATTTTCAGTTGCACCTACTTCAATAGGCATCTCTAACACCAAGTGACACCTGCACACACAATTTTATTTTAAAAGATGTGTACTTTTAATGTATACAGTTTCAATATTACACCCAACATTAATAACTTTTTAATATGATAGTTAATATTCAGTCCATATGGAGTTTTCCCCAGTTGTTTAAAAAGTATTTTTTGTTGTTGTTTTCTTTTTCTCTCCAGTCACAACATCTGTGATCAAACGCAGGTAAAGGAGAAGTATGTGGAATTCAGCAAGCTGGCTTTCTCTTTCTCCTCCTGTGCCCCTCCTCCTGTGTCTGGGCCTTGCTGAGCAGTGTGTAACAGCTGTGACTTCTATCTGATGATATAAGCTGGCTCTCTGAGTTTGCCTTGCTCCTTTGTTCTTTCCAGTTAGTTCACTTTCTCTTTGATGGGCTGTGGAATCCTCTAGTTCCTCAGTGCTCACTTAACTCCTTGAGCTGGGATTGTGTCTTCTGTTCTCTTGTCACTTGCATACTGTATAAGGCTCTTTCATTTCTGCACACCAGGGTATTTCCTTGTCAAGGATCTGATCTGATTTGATCCTGCTCTTCTGCAGATATGCTCCACCCCCTATGGTAATTCTTTAAAAAGGGAGCAGAGACTTGGCAACTCCTTTTTAGGTTGCTCAAACTCAAAACCTTAGGGTCATCATTGATTCGTTGTTTCTACAACAGCCAAATCCGAAATCAGTGACCTCTAACCCCTGCTGCTTTCACTGTGGTCCGAGTCACCATTTTCCAAGGATGATCATTGCCATCTCTTGACCCCTTCACTTATTCTCCAATTTGTATGGAAACCACAGGACCTTTTCAACTATGAATCAAATTATGTCACCCATTTACAAAATCCCTTCTCAGTGGCTTTTCTTCCTAATCTAAGTTAAACCCTGTGTCCTCCAACGCTGGGGCTCATTGCTCCACACTTACATTAGGACTTCATCTTCACTTCTCTGTCCTGACACCACAGCAGCCACATCCATTGTTCCCTGACCTTGCCAGCCTTTGCCTGGACTCTTGTCTGAGATTTCTACTCCCTCACACCCTTCAGATCCTCTGTGACCTTACCAAGGTCTCTCTAATCACTCTATTTAAAAGTCCAGAATCCAGCCCCTTCAGTTACTGTTTTCTTCTGTGCTTATTCATGTTTGTTAAACTGTATGTCTTATTCATTCATTTATTCACCTAGACTGTAGTCACTTAAGTTGAACCATACAAGATAATAGTCTCAAGCACCGTTGGTGCTTTAGTGGGTTCACTAGAAAACCATGGTCAACAAAGACCCCTAGTCTCACCCTGTTCGTGTAGCATCTAGTACCTGGCCACCTGTCTCTTGTGTGGTCTCTCCAAGAGGGTGGTTGGAACTTCATACACGGTATCTTAGGATTCCCAAGAGTGAAAGCTGTCTGGTGTTCTTCTGATGTAAGCTTGTGGTACCGTGTGACCTGAAGCATGTTTATCAGTTAAAGCAGAGGCAAACCAAAGCCAATGTTTAAAGCTGGGATAATTTGAACAGCAGAAAACATAGTGATAATATTATATCATAACCTCAGAGATAAGAACATCTGGACATAAATAACTGAATTCAATAAACAGGATGATGGGTCAGCTGTTCTTACAGAGTTCTCATTAATGAATAAGAAATGGGGAAAAACATTGTCACTTTGTACATACCACAGTAATAACTGGTGTGATGGGTTTCACACATGTATTGTTAAGTCAGTGAATGGAGTTATGAAGGACACAGTTTACTGGTATAATCTCCAGGTGTCTCTCAGCCATGTGACTGATACTGCTATACACACCAGTGAACCAATACCTGCTCAGGTTTCTGCTCCCAGTGCTTTGTGTATATGTTTAGAGGAGCATGGTGGACCATAGTATCTTTTGTTGAGGAGCACTGTATGAATTTGTGGCTGTGCCATTTTACATTCTTGCCTGTAATGTGCAGTGGTGGAGTTGTGACTTTGAAAACTTGATTGAAGGCTAGATTATTTTGCTTGCTGTCCCTCTGTGTTCTTCCAAGACTCCTAGAGTCTCTAGTGGATGTTTTGGAGTTAAGAGTCAGCTTTTCTTAACTGTTTTGTATTACTTTCATATTTGCTTCAGGTCAGTCATCTGCTTTGTTTTGTTTTGCTTTGCTTTGGAGACACTATCTCTACATAGCCCTGGCTATCCTGGAATTCACTATGTAGACCAGGCTGCCCTCAAATCAGAGATTCACCTGCCTCTGCTACCCAAGGGCTGGAGTTAAAGGCATATGCCACCACATTCAGCCCAGTCCTTTGTTTTAGAAATGTTCTCTTGTATCATACTCTTAAATATTTGTTCTGCTTATTGGTTTTTGTTTTCAGAAAGAGCAATTATATGAATATTGTACTTTTTCCCACTTTCCTTTCTTACCTTTCTCTCTGGTCCTTTAGCATCTTTATTTCATTTTTTACTTTCAGGTTTGTTGTTTTTTCTGGTCATTCTTAAATATCTGTCATTTTTATTTTTCTTGAATGTCTTGTAATTTATTCTTCACTTTTCATAAACAATCCTACAAATAGGCTTTATCTATGTTTTCTTCAGAAGTCTAGTCAAATCTTCTTGGTGTCTGAATTTTGTCCATTTCTCAGTTTCTTGGTTTTTGAATTTTTGATTCTAGATGTTCTCTCAGATGTTTCAAGATACTTAATTCAAGCTGGAGTTAGGATTTTGTTTTTTCTTTTCTTTCTCAATATGATGGTTTTTTGTTTGTTTGTTTGTTTGTTATTATGTATAAGTGTTCTGCCTGCAGGCCAGAAGAGGGCACTGGATTTTTTTTTTTTTTTTTTTGTGGTTTTTCGAGACAGGGTTTCTCTGTGGCTTTGGAGGCTGTCCTGGAACTAGATCTTGTAGACCAGGCTGGTCTCGAACTCACATAGATCCGCCTGCCTCTGCCTCCCGAGTGCTGGGATAAAGGCGTGCGCCACCAATGCCCAGCAGCACTGGATCTTATTACAGATGGTTGTGAGACCATGTGGTTGCTGGGAATTGAACTCAGGACCTTTGGAAGAGCAGGCAGTGCCCTTAACTGCTGAGCCATCTCTCCTGTCTCAATATAAATATTTTAATGAGGTCATGTTTAGCTGAATTCTTTGGATTCTCATTTTCTGCTTTACATTTTAATTTTAAAAAATGTGTTTTTTTGAGATTTATTTATTTATTTTTTTATGTGCATGGTGTTTTGCCGGTATGTATGTCTGTGCACCACATTCGTACAGTGCTGTGAAGACCAAAAAAGGGCCTCGGATCCCCTGGAACCGCAGATGGTTGTGAGCTACCATGTGGGTGCTGGGAATCAAACCCTATTCTCTGGAAGTGCAGACAGTGCTCTTAACTGCAGAGCTGTCTTTCTCACCCTTCTGCTTTGCATTGTAATGGATTACTATTTACATATCTGCATTTCTGTAAGCAGAATTGCCAGATCCTAGGCCATCTCCCACCCCAGTTTGAGAAAATGCTTTTGTAAGTTTAAATGTGGTTTCCTTATTTGGTTGCCGAGGAGGGAGAGGTTGTATGTCATTTGGTGTCTTTTTCATCTGTTTTGCATTCAGGAACCCGGGTTTCGCTGGCTTGTTTTCCCTTTTCCTTGCTGTACCAGAAGGTACTTTTCTTCACACTCCTTGTAGAGAAAGCATTTCACTTGACACCCTCTCATTTCTGTTTTCCTTACCCAGATGTACTTTCAAGATTCTGTCCTTCTTTGGAAAGGCTGGGAAAGGTGACTCCAGAGTCCCAGAGAGCCAAGGAAATAGTGGTGAGTGCCTCCTGTCTTCTTACTAGTTGTACCACACAGTTCTTCAGTGCAAAACAGTGTCCATATTCCTTTGTTCATCTTCAAACCTCCTGTTGGCTGAGAGTGACTCCACAGTAAAGAACAGGAAGAATCGGGCATCTCTCCTCTCCCTTATAGACAACAGTTGGATTTCTGGGATATGTCAGCATGCCTATTTTGGAAGAATTTAGCTCCAGCTTACAGCTTCCATTGGGAAGGCATGAATGACATGTCAGTTGGTTTCAGCTCTTGGTAGAATAGTAGCCTTCTGTCCCCTTGCCCCTCATGGCTAGCATCCATGTCCATGTTGCTAGAGCAGCTTACACTTTCTGGGAGCCACAGTAGATAATAAGACATTTGTTTTTGATAATAAAACATTTTATCCTGATATCAAGGATATGTGTCTGGTTGCTACTGATCTCATCTTCACTAGCTGAAGTGGCTATAGAACACCTGCCAAGTTAGAAAGATTTGGAAGGCAAACAGGAATGAGTCACTGAAGCTAAAGACATGACAATTGAAATTAAATCTAGGGACCATGAAAAATATTACAGAAAAATAAACAGAGACCTGGGGATCTGTTGGAACACCAAGAAAACCAATATACACTTGAGGGGTCATCAGCTCTTTTGTTTGTTTTCTGTTTTTTTTGAGACAGGGCCTCACTATGTAGTCCTGGCTGAGTGGGAATTCTCTGTGTAGACCACATTGGCCTCAAACTCACTTAGATCCACCTGCCTCTGCCTCCCAGGTGCGGGGTCTAATTGTGTGTGCCACCACTCCTGGCCATTGTGGGATCATCAAAAGGGTGAAAGGAGAGGCATTCGAGGAAATAATGGCCCCATGTTTGATGGATGACATGAATATGAACAGACAAGGAGCTCAGCAAAGTACAAGGTAGGATAGACTAGGAAATCTACAACAGGACACTGATAAAGAAAGAATTAAACCAGCTTCAGAGACTATTTGGAAAACATACCTGGAAATTAAATAGTGTTACTCAAATCAATGTGTGAAAGAGGAAATCACAAGGAAATGAGGAACTTCTAGAAGACAAGTAAAAACAAAAATGTAAATTATATGGTGGAGTGAATGTTGAGCAACAATTTTAAGTATAGTACTTATATTTAAGAAGGAGATGAGCTTGGGCAAGGGTGGTGCACACCTTTTGTCTCAGCACTCGAGGCAGAGGCAGGTGGGTGGATCTCTGTGGGTTTGAGGCAGCCTGATCTACAAAGCAAGTTCCAGGACAGCCAGGGTTACACAGAGAAACCCTGTCTGGAAAAAAATAAAAGCAAACAAAAAAAAAAAAAAGAAGCTATGAGGGCCTTGAATGTAGCTCAGTTGACACAGTGTTTTTCTAGCCTGCTATTAAGTAGACCTGGGTTGATTCTCAACACCACATAAACCCAGGTGTGGTGGCCCAAGTCTGTAACTCCAGCCTGCTTGGGGATGCAGGGAGAGAGACAGAGGGGGAAAAAAAGAGTCTAAGGGAACAACTTAGTTTTACAATTTAGAGAGCTAGAAAACAAACAAACTAAATCCAAAGGTAACAGATGACCAAAATAATAAATATTAGAATAAAAGCAAATGAAACAGAGAAGCTGGATTTAGTGTGTATGCCAGTGTTTCCAGTACTTGGAGGGCTGAGGCAGGAGGTTTGTTTTAAATTTGAGGCCAGCCTGGGCTATATAGCAAGTCTAAAAACACCACAAAAAAAAAAAAAAAAAAAAAATCAAACTTAAAGTTCTCTAAAAGGCATCAAAGTTTATAAACCTATATAACTATAATGACTTAAAATGCAAAATATTACAATAAGAAATACCAAATAAGGTAGAAATGAAAAGGATTATAACCAAAAGACGAAACAGACTTTGAAGAGGGAGTAGTGAAGAAATGGAAACCCCAACGAAGGCTTGACTCAGACACTGAACCCTGCTCACTAAGCAGGGCCTTGACCTGAAGCTTCATGGGTAAATGCTACCAAACACTAAAGAAGAGCTAATACCAACCCTTAAACTTTCCCCAAAATATGGAAAACTGGATAAATTAGTCTTTGAAGTCAGCATTACTCTTGGTGCCCAAACCAGACAAGGACACAAAGAAAACTACAAATTTGTTACAGCTGAGAAAAAAAGAAAAAGAAAAAACCTTTAAGAAAATGCTAACTGAATTGAAAGGCACATTAAAAGAATGATGCATTCTAGGAAGGATTGATTCTTGGGATGTAAAGAGGATGGTTCAACATTTTTTAAAAAAAATCAGTATAATATATCACAGTGATAGTTGAAGGGAAAGTCATATGGTCTTCCTGCTGGGTGCAGAAATGTACTTGGCAAAATTAAATACCTTTATATGAAAACTACCTAGAGAAGAGGCCATATAAGAAAGTCTCACAGTGTGTGTATGCCAAGATGAAAGGTTTTGCCAGGCAGTGATGGCACACACTTTTAATTCCAGTACTTGGAAGGCAGAGGCAGGCAGATCTCTTGAGTTCGAGGCCACTCTGGTCTATAGAGCTAGTTCCAGGACAGCCAGGGCTACACAGGGAAACCCTGTTTTGAAAACAACAACAAAAGATGTCTGTCTACTTTGCACTTATAGTCAACAGTCTATCAGAAGTTCTACCCAGTGAAAAAGAAACACAAAGCATTGGCTTTAGAAGAAAACAGCAAAATTACCTCTTCACAAATGATGTGATTTTCCATGTTGGAGATCCTATAGATTACATGTATGTACATGCACTTAAACACACCTGTTAGAACTCATTTTCCGTAGCAACACACAAAAACCAATTTGGTATCTGTAGACTAACAATGGGCAATCCCAAAAGAGAATTAGGAACACAACTCTATTTTATGTGCATCAAAAAGAATAAAATATTTAGAAATAACCAAGTATATGAAAACTACAGAACATCGCTGGAAGAATTACAGAAATAAGGGCTTGTGGTATGCCTCAGCAATAGAGTACCAGCATTATGAGAATCTGAATTCACTCTTCAGTACCACAAGAGTGAAAAAAGAAAAAGAAAGAAATGAAAGAAGTCACAAATGGAAAGGTGCCATGTGCTACTGGACTGAAAACTTAAATGCAAAGATCACTGATGCCATCCTTCAGACTCAGTGTAACATCCATCAAAAGCTCAGTGACTTTTGTTTTACAAAAATAGATTTGTTCACTCCAGAGTTCATGTGGGATCTGAGGGACTTTGAGGACCTGAAGCAATCATGAAAGAGATCAAGGTTGAAGGATTTACAGGTGTAGATTTCCTGAATTTCCACAGAGCAACTCTAATCCCAGATTCAGCCCTGCCATAGACAGACAGATGGACAGAACAGAAGACATCAAAGTCAGCCCTTGCATATGTGGCCAAATGGTTTTCAGCGAGAATTCAGAGCCATCCAGTGTGGAAAAGACAGTGTCTGTCAGAAAAAAGAAGTTGAACACAGCTTGCACCATGTGCAAGGGAAGGGAGGGAGCCAGAACACAGCATGAGCCCCACTGTGCACCTCTCTAAAGGAAACAGTGCATGGGATACTGAACTTGGTGATTTCTTGGAAATGGTATCAAAAGCACAGAAAACAAAAGAAATAGAAATACTGGGCTTCGGGGGCTAGAGAGATGGCTCAGAGGTTAAGAGCACTGTTCTTTCAGAGGTCCTGAGTTCAATTCCCGGCAACCACATGGTGGCTCCCAACCACCTTGAATGAGATCTGGTGCCCTCTGCTGGCAAGCAGGCAGAAGACTGTATACATAATAAATGAATAAAATCTTTAAAAAAAAAAAAGAAAGAAAGAAAAAAGAAATACTGGGCTTCATTAGAACTTTAATTGTTTTTATCAAAAGGAAAGAATACTATTTGTAAGTTACATAACTGAGAAGGAATGTCAAGAATATAGATCACATTTACTCCCCATATCCCCATATCCCTTTTTCCCCCCTTGTCTTTTTTTTTTTTTTTTTTTTTTTTTTTCGAGACAGGGTTTCTCTGTGTAGCTTTGGAGCCTATCCTGGCACTTGCTCTGGAGACCAGGCTGGCCTCGAACTCACAGAGATCTGCCTGCCTGTGCCTCCTGAGTGCTGGGATTAAAGATGTGCGCCACCAACGCCCAGCTCATCTTTTTTTTTTTTTTTTTTTAAGATTTTTAAAGTTTATTATGTATACAGTCTTCTGCCTGCATGCGAGCAGAGGGCACCAGATCTCATTCAAGGTAGTTGTGAGCCACCATGTGGTTCCTGGGAATTGAACTCAGGACCTCTGGAAGAACAGTCAGTGCTCTTAACCATTGAGCCATCTCTCCAGCCCCCTGTCAAGAATATAGAAAGAGAATTTAACAAAAGATTCAAGCAGTGTATTCACATGGTTCTTGTAAGCATTTTCAAAAAGAAAATGCAAGCATGATCAACATATTAGCTAGCGTTCTGTCCCTGTAGTGTAATACCTGAAGTATTACTTACAAATAAAAAGCTTTGTTCTCGCTCAGGGTTGTAGGTTTTAGTCTATGGTGGCCCCATTGCTTTAGGCCTATGGTAAGGCAGCAAATGGTCATGGGAGTGAATGGAAGAGCAAAATTACTCACATGGAGAACCAGGGACCAGAGAGCCGTGAACTGGGCCACGGTCTCAGAGTTTTCTTTGAGGGCATGCTCCCAAGGAGCCCACATCTTAAAGGATCTGCTACCTCCCAATAGAGCCATTCTGGGGTCAAGTCTTTCCCCATAATCATTTTAAGAACATTTAGCATACATACTTGCCAGCCAGGAAGCATATAAATGTAATCAGTTTTGAGATACACGTAAAGACCACAAGGAAATATCACTTTATTCCCATGTCTGTTATTAAAAAGGGGGTGGGGGTGCGGAGATGGCTCAGTTGCCAAAGTGCCTGCTTCACTAGCATGAGAACCTGAGTTTAAATGTCCAGCACCCATGTAAAAAGGTACAGCAACATGTCTGTGAGCACAGCAGTCACTGGTAGCGAGGTGAGGGGCCTAGGTGGGTCCCTGGCGCTCATTGGTCATCGAGCCTAGTAGATGAATGAGCTGTAGGTTCATCAAGAGACCCTGTCTCAAAAAATAGGAAGAGTAGGCTGGGAGTGGTAGCATATGCCTGTAACCCTAGGAGAGGTAGAGGCAGGTGGATGTCTGTGAGTCTGACGCCAGCTTGGCCTTCATAATGAGTTCCAGGCCAGCCAAGGTTATATAGTGAGATCTTGTCATATAAATAGATAAATATTTGTCTGGCTTCCATATACACAAATACACACTCCCCCCAACATACATATAAATCACACAATGATGGGATTAGAGGGAATATATAGTATGTTCCCAGTCGAGGAGTCAAGAAGAATGGATCTGGGCATAGGACAATGGGGGTGGGGATTAGTAGCTAAAAGGCTCCACTGTGGCACCTGCTGTGTGGGAGTTTGATTGCCATTAGCCATGTTGCCCATGTGAGAAAGCTGAATCATTGGTTTATGACAGAGATGGGCTTGAAACTCAGGGCCTGCAGCTCAGATACTTTACCCCTCGGTGCCTCTCAGCAAAGGCTGAGTTGTAGCTTATTTAGGCTTTGGTGTTATGGAGCTGTATGGATTTCAGATGCTTCAACATTGGTATGATGTGTTAGACATTTGGCCTTTCAAATTTATAAAACTTAGAAAGTCTGGGAACTAGAGGAGTGGCTCCACGGTAAAGAGGGCATACCGCTCTTGCAGAGGACCCAAGTTCAGTTTCTAGCACTGATAGCGTGGGTTACACTGCCTGTAACTCCAACTCCAGGAGACCAGATGCCTTCTTCTTTGTGCATCCTCTGTTCTGTGTACACTTATAGCATGCCATACACATAGACATGAGTACATATACATAAACAAAAACTAAAAATACCCCAGTAACTCAGAAAGTCTCTTACGCCTTACTGTTGTTTAGTTTTTGTTTGTTTTTTTTGTTTTTTTGTTTTCTTTTTTTCCAAGACAGGTTTCTTTGTGTAGCCTTGGCTGTCCTGGAACTAGCTCTGTAGATCAGGCTGTGGCCTTAAACTCACAGAGATCTGTCTCTGCCTCCCAAGTGCTGGGATTAAAGGCGTGCCCAGCTTGTTGTTTAATTTTTATATGTTGGCTTTTCCCGCTAGATTTAAAATTCCCAGGACTTACAGTTTTACTTTTTGCATGTACAAATTTGGTACCGACTAGGTAGATAATGGGGTTTAGCGGTCTCAGATCATACGGCGCCAGGGTGGCAGCCGAAGCAGGGTCCATATTTCTCACTGCCTTTACTGGGGTAACTTCTCCCTCCTCCTCACCTTGTGCCATATCAAGGATGGCTCAGGGGCAAGCAGGACTGTTCTGTGTTACAGGTACACATGGCATTCAGAGATGTGGCTGTGGATTTCTCCCAGGAGGAGTGGAGCCTGCTGAGCCCTGCTCAGAGGTCCCTGTACAGAGAAGTGATGCTGGAGAATTACAGCAACCTGGTGTCTCTGGGTAAGCGCTCTCTCTCGCAGGACTCACATTCTCCATTAGTGCATATATACCTGGTCTCTGGGTAAGCGCTCTCTCTCGCAGGACTCACATTCTCCATTAGCGCATATATACCTGGTCTCTGGGTAAGTGCTCTCTCGCAGGACTCACATTCTCCATTAGTGCATATATACCTGGTCTCTGGGTAAGCGCTCTCTCTCTCTCTCTCTCTCTCTCTCTCTCTCTCTCTCTCTCTCTCTCTCTCTCAGGACTCACATTCTCCATTAGCACATATATACCTGGTCTCTCTGGGTAAACGCTCTCTCTCGCAGGACCCCCATTCTCCATTAGTGCATATATACCTGGTCTCTGGGTAAGCGCTCTCTCTCGCAGGACCCCCATTCTCCATTAGTGCATATATACCTGGTCTCTGGGTAAGTGCTCTCTCTCGCAGGACTCACATTCTCCATTAGTGCATATACACCTGGAATTTTAGGCTGTGCTTTGCAGCAGCCACCTTACAGTTTGGCTTGACCTTTGGGTTTGATATGAGCAAAGAAGTTTTGTTCTTTGCTTTCCTAGGGAAGTCTGGTTTTGCAGAGTTGAATGTGACTAGGAGACCGTGCATGCCTGTGTAGTTGTACTCTGTAATCTCTAAGCTTTTCCCTCCAGTCTGGAGCTCTTTCTTTCCCTATGCTAACTTCTTTTAAATATGACAGGTATGTTAGACTTTTCATTTTTGTGACAAATACCCAAGAAAACAACTTAAAGGGAGGGATTACTTTTTGTTTTTATTTTTGAGGCAGGGTCTCTACATAGCACTGACTGTCATAGAATTCACTACATGGACTAGGCTGTCCTCATACTTGTAGAGATCCATTTGCCTCTGCCTCCCAGTGTTGGTGTTAAAGGCAAGCACCACCATGCTTAGAAAGAGGACTTATTTATTTCGGCTCACAGTTTCAGTCTGTCATAGTATGGGGCTTGATAGATCACAGCATATACTTCATGGCAGTCAGGAAGTTGAGAGGGTGTGGGCAAACCTGTGTGTGTGGACTTTCTTTCATCTCTATTCCATTCAGGCCCAGCTTGTGGGGCGATGTCACCCGGTTTCAAAGCAGGTCTTTCTTCCTAGTGAGTCCTCTCTGGAACCCCTCACAGACAGTCTCAAAGGTACACTTTACTGATCTTCTAGGCATTTCTTTACCTAGTCTGGTTGACAGTCAAGATTCACTTTGAGTTTTGTCCACCCAGCATGGAGTATAATCAGTGTATCCTCATCTGAGTTCACTGTCCTGCTAATCTCAAGGAACTGTTAACCTTGGCACTGCCCCCTGAAGCTCCTTCCTCAGTCTTTGCTTTTTGAGTCCAAACACCAAGTCAGAGTTCCCTCCACACCCTAACCTAACCTACAGCCATTCTGTTTTCTTTTCTGGTGAGCAGGAATTCCATTTTCAAAACCAAAACTCATCACCCAGCTAGAGCAAGGGAAAGAAACATGGCAAGAGGAGAGGAAATGTCCACAGGTGGCTTGTCAAGGTGAGTGGAAAAGGCCTGGGCATATGGGATACAGGGCTGTTAGTGGCCCAGGATGCTGAAGAGAAGAGGTAGTGATGAGGAACTGGAGTAGTCTTTGTCCCTTGGGGCCACCCTGTCTTCACACAGGAGCATTCTCCGTGTCTCTTGTCTCTTTTTCTTAAAGCCTTTTGGCTTCCTGCCTCTGCTTTCTTTCTGAGTGCTGGAATTAAAGTCATGCACCACCATGTATGACTGTGTTTTTGAAATTTAAACATTTAATTAGTATTGATTAAATCTGTATAAACTATAAATACAGGAGCACCTGTAGATTTAAGGTATTTTATTAGCTAATTCATTGAACTGATCATTGTGTCAGTTTGTCCCCAGACTAAATAGTCCAGAGTGTACACATAATGGCAGATTCACAGTCAATGGAACAGATCATTCAGTGGAAAATTGAAATTTTGCTTTCCGGTTTTTTCACCACTCCATATAGATGTTAAAACAATGTTGAAATTTCTTTGAAGGAGCTAATTTAATTCTGAATTGTGTTGACTGCAAATAAAAGCGTCACTTTGTGTGTACCCACAGAAGTTAGAAGACTCTAACTCAAGTTGCTGGCCATAGATAGAAACACAGAGTCAGCTGTGTTGTGTAACACCTCAGGTTAGACAAAATTAAGTTGGTAAAAGCAGCCAGGCTTCAGATACACTCAAGGAACAGGCCTGCCGCACTGCTGGTTACCTAGTCAGGGTGATCCATAGTAGTGGGGCTGGGGAGGGATGGGCATCAGGTTGGATCAGTGGCTCCCAGACTGTCATTCACACCTGTATTGACAATCAGTGGAGCTGCTGCTGGGAAAGAATTGCACCTAGGTGCTGGAAAGATGACGCAGCAGTTAAGAGTTGTCCTTACTAAGGACCCAGGTTCAATTCTCAGCTCATAATCACTGAACTCTACAGGTACCAGACACACGTGTGTTGCACATACATATATGCAGACAAAGCATTTATACACATAAAAATTTTAATTAAAGAATTGCACTTAGTTACTTATGAGACATTGAAAGATAAAAGGAAAGGTGTTTCTTTAGTAGTCTGCCATGTAGAAAGAGTAAAGGACTTGAATGTTAGCAAAGGGTGGTTATGCTTACTTTAATAATTAAGACAATTATTCTAATTATGCTAATTCAGTTATAACTGAAAACTGCATTTGGTATAGGGTAGAATAATGTAATTCTGGTAACTGTGATTGTTCATTGGCTAAGAAAAAAAGTGTTTATGTAGATTCGGTAAGATCTGTACTAATTGCTCCAATTGGTTGCTCCATTGGTTGCCCTCAGCTGGCCAGAACCCGCACTGATTAAACAGTACAATAGGTACATTGTTGAGAATTGTTTTGGGGGGTTTTGTTTTGGATTCTTTTTAACTTTCAATTGTTGTTTGATGTTTGTTGGTCTTCTCAGGACCTATCCCTTCTTTGTCATAAACTATGTCTCTGCTGGTAGACCCATGTTGAAGGTTGTCTTTTGATTCTGTTGTTGTCACTTAGTCAGTGTGTTCCATAGTTTTGTTTTAGAAACATGATTTTGCTGTGTAGTCCCACTGGTATTAAACTCAATGTCTGTATCATTCAAATTCATGATCCTCCTGCCTCAAATTCATGATCCTCCTGCCTCAGCCTACCAGTCTTTCCTCTCTCCCTCAGTTTCCCCTCATGTTTTCTGCCTGCCTGATTGCCTGTCTGTCTCCCTGTGGTTCTAGGGATCAAAGCTAAGGTTTGTGAGATCTGGGCAAGAACTCTTATCACTCAGCTGTATTTCTAGGCAAGTACTGTATCACTCAGCTATATTTCTAGGCAAGTACTCTATCACTCAGCTATACTTCTAGGCAAGTACTCTATCACTCAGCTGTATTTCTAGGCAAGTACTCTATCACTGAGATGTATTTCTAGCCTCCAGGTTTATTGTTTGCACTGATTCTTGGGGACATTTTTATTTAAAATAATTCTGGAAATTATCAGGACTTAGAGGTTGGTAAGGGGCATCTTTAACAGTACTGGGGAACCTAGGCTATGGTTGTGCTGTTCACTGCTGAGGGCTTACGGCCTTGTAGAAATTCTAACAGAGTAGTTTGCTGATAAAGTGTTTGTCAAGTAGGGAGACCCCAGTTTACATGTGTCGTGCACATTCTGTTTAACCATTCTTTATTTGTTTGTTGGAGTGGGGCATTCATGTGCTATGCCTCACATATGGAGGAGTTCTCTCCTACCATGTGTGCTTCAGATTTGATGGCAAGCACCTTGAGCTGCTGCGTCATCTTGGCTACTCACTCTTTTTCCTGTGCTGTCTTGCACTAAAGGTGGGATGATGCTTTCTCAGCCCTTGTGCTTGATCCTCCAGAACATTAGGAGGGATGTTTCCACATGGGTCTTGTTAATAGCTCTCTGTCAAAAGCACAGCTACCCAGTACACAGTGGACATAGTTCCTGTCTCAGTGTGGTGCGAGTCAGTTAACGGTAGTAGTAACTGTGTGGAGACTCGTGTATTGGCCTGATTCACACATCTGAGGCTTTTTATAGCCTCAAGTCTGTAGTGCTTACCTGGATGTAGTAGGAGTTGTAAGATGTAGTGATGGGCTGGGAAGGAAGTCACGTAGAGGAAGTCGTGGTGGGGTGGCACTAAGGACAGCTTAGGTAGGATTGTCTGGGCCATCCCTATAAGGACTCCATCCTGACTCATTCTTTTCTCTGCAGCACAGGCAAAGCTGGAACTCTGCCCCAGTCCTGTCTGCCCTCCAGATCCCACCAATCAGAAACTCCCAGGGCAGCATGGACTGAGTGATCGTACCCCATGGATCTTCACATGCCTGTGTGCAAAGCATCACGTTGACGAAGGGGACTCCTGTCATGGGGCCCAGGAAGAGCAGCAGCAAGCCTCTAATAGGAACTCCTGCAGAGATAAACCAGAAGGTGGAGAGCGAGAAGGTGCCAGGCCTTCATCGAGGAGGATAAAGAAAAGGAGTTTGGGAGCCCTCTCCAGGGCACCCCAAAGGCAGCCAGTCAGCTCTCGGAATGGCATCAGTAGGGTAGGGATGGAGGCTAGCCCAGCTCAAGCTGGGAGCACTGAAGAACCCGAAAAGTTGCTGAAGCAAATAGAATTCTTGGGATTTGGAACTGTCAACTGTGGAGAGTGTGGGCTGGGCTTCCGCAAGATGACAAACCTGCTTAGTCACCAGAGGATCCATTCAGGAGAGAAGCCGTATGTGTGTGGGGTGTGTGAGAAGGGCTTCAGCCTAAAGAAGAGCCTTGCCAGACACCAGAAGGCACACTCTGAGGAAAAACCCATTGTGTGCAGGGAGTGTGGGCGAGGTTTTAACCGGAAGTCAACACTCATCATTCATGAGAGGACACACTCGGGTGAGAAGCCTTACACATGCAGTGAGTGTGGACGAGGCTTTAGCCAGAAGTCCAACCTCATCATCCATCGGAGGACTCACTCAGGGGAGAAGCCTTACGTATGCAGGGAGTGTGGCAAAGGTTTTAGTCAGAAGTCAGCTGTTGTGAGACACCAGAGGACGCACTTAGAGGAGAAGAGCATTGTGTGCAGTGACTGTGGCCTGGGTTTCAGCGACAGGTCAAACCTCATCTCCCACCAACGGACACACTCAGGGGCAAAGCCGTATGCCTGCAAGGAGTGCGGGCAGTGCTTCAGGCAGAGGACAACCCTTGTCAATCACCAGAGGACTCACTCAAAGGAGAAGCCTTATGTGTGTGGCGTCTGTGGGCACAGCTTTAGCCAGAATTCAACGCTCATCTCCCACAGGAGGACGCACACTGGGGAGAAGCCGTTTGTGTGTGGGGTATGTGGGCGACGCTTCAGTTTAAAGTCCCACCTCAACAGACACCAGAACATTCACTCAGGGGAGAAGCCCATTGTGTGCAAGGATTGTGGTCGAGGCTTCAGCCAGCAGTCAAACCTCATCAGGCACCAGAGGACACACTCCGGCGAGAAGCCCATGGTGTGTGAGGAATGTGGACGAGGTTTCAGCCAGAAGTCAAACCTCATCGCACACCAGAGGATCCACTCAGGAGAAAAGCCTTATGTGTGCCGAGACTGTGGGCGAGGCTTCAGTCACCAGGCAGGGCTCATCAGACACAAGAGGAAGCACTCGAGGGAGAAGCCATACGTGTGCAGGCAGTGTGGACTGGGCTTTACCAACAAGCCAGCTCTGATCACACATAAGCGGGCACACTTTGAAGAGAGGCTCTGTGTGTGCGGGGAGTGTGGCCAAAGCTTTATCCACAAGTCCCACCTCGCCTTACACCAGACGACACACCAGCGGGAGAAGACTTACACCTGCAGGACCTGTGGACAAGGCTTTAGACAAAGGTCTCACCTTAGCAGACACAGGAAGAAGAAATGTGCCCACCACAAACTGCCCCTGCAGCCTGACCCTGAAGCCTGTTTGGGGCAGTCGTCTGACCCCTTCTATTCTCTTTGAAAAGGAAGATGATGGAAAGGATTCATTGTCAAAAATTCTTACACTTCCATGAAGTAGAAAAATGCACTTCAGAAAACCTATGGACAGTAACTTAGCCTACTTCCTTTCCAGTCTCATGTTGTGTGGCCTTTTGTCTAGTAAAATTTGCTTCTTTACAAATTTGCAGCCTGGTCTGTGATTCTCACTCTCTTAGGAAATGGTCCATTCAGGGATCTTGAACTCACTGTTCACAAAAATCCATTGTTAAAAGACATGGTCTTGTTGTGGTTATTTTGTTTGTTTGTTTGTTTGTTTTTTGGTTTATCGAGACAGGGTCTCTGTGTAGCTTTGGAGCCTATCCTGGCACTTGCTCTGGAGACCAGGCTGGCCTCGAACTCACAGAGATCTGCCTGCCTCCGAGTTCTGGGATTAAAGGCGGGCGCCACCAACGTCCGGTTTAAAAGACAAGGTCTTAAGGCCTCAGAAAGATTAAGTTTGTGGCTCAGCAGCCACTCAAAGTGGTTTCAGTGATTATTAAGGCAATCATTCCATAACATTTTGATGCCTCGACCAGAGAGTCTTGTTTTGAGATCTTTGTGGAAGTGGTTTTATCTACTGGAATGAAATTTCGTTAAAAGTGTAGGAAACCCAACAGAAATACCACTGAAGAAATCGGATTTTCCTTTTCATTCAAATTCACTTAAAAAAAATTTTTTTTTTCTTTCAAGACAGGGTTTTTCTGTATTGCTTTGGAGCCTGTCCTTGAACTCACAGAGATCCACTTGCCTCTGCCTCCTGAGAGGTGCCACCACCACCCAGCCAAAACTTGTTTTTATACCTAAATGTAGCCACCCAATTTTTAAAAGATGGCCCAGAAACACGGGTTTTTTTTTTTCTTTTTAACTTTATGTATTTAAGTGTTTTACATCCATATATCACATGCATGCTTGGAGCTCTTGGAGGCCAGAAGAGGACATCAGATGCCTTAGAACTGGAGTTACAGATGGCTGTGAGCCACCATGTGGATGCTGGAAATTGAACCTGGTTCTCTGCAAGAGCAGTGTCTGTACTTAACCTCCAAGCCATCCATCGCCTTAGCCCCTTACTTCAGTTTTCATCCAAATTCCAATACTAGGATTATCTGGATAAAATAGCATACTATATTCCTTTCAAAATGCTCTTGAAGTTAGGACTTTTCATGCAAATTCACTAATTCTTACAGTCTTTAGGAAATAATTATTCTATATTTTAAAAAAAAACCCAGGTGTGTGATTTTTCTCATACATTTTCTTTAAGTTTTTTTAGTGTTCATAGATTATACGCTATAATATTTTACAAACTGTCAAGAAATAAATGGTTCATATCAATCCACTCAAGTGTAGGTTTTTGGGGAATACAAGTGTGTTGTCAGGTTTCCCTTTGGGTGCTCAAGAAACAAATGAAAATCCAAATTTATGTAAATAATGGGGACTTAGGGGAGGGAAAAACCGTATTTCTTCCCAGACTCCCTGGAAATGTGGTATTTTCATTTATATCTGCTCAAGCATGGAGGCTTATAGGAAGTAAACTAAGATATCCAGAAGACAGCGCCAGGCAGTGGTGGCGAACGCCTTTAATCCCTGCACTTGGGAGGCAGAGGCAGGTGGACCTCTGTGAATTTGAGACCAGTCTGGTCTATAAGAGCTAGTTCCAGGATAGCCTCTAAAGCCATAGAGAAACCCTGTCTTGAAAAAAAAAGATATGCAGATGTAATTTCTTATCAAATTCACTGAAATCATGTTTTTTTTTTGTTACATATCCTTTGCAAGAGTTTTCTTCTAAATGTCATTGAAGTATGATTTTCCAGTTAAATTGTCTCAAATAGAGAAGTCTTGGGAAATAATTCTTATGCCTGAATTTTCTTCCAGTGTAGCTTAAAGACTTTATAGTTCCTCCAAATTCCTTTACTTGATGAGTACTGGAGTGGGGTAGGGGAATAAGTAGTAAGAAAACACTTGTTACATTTTGTAACTTCCTAACTAATAAGACATGAGATCTGCACCATATTTTCTCCACAATGGCTCCTAAACATGATTTTTCAATTCCAAATTCAGACTAGTGTGAATGTTTGTTTTGTTTTGTTTTCCCCCATATTAGTTCTTTGCTGTCTTTTCTTCCAAAAAGTACAGGTTTTTGTTTGCTTGTTTCTTTTTTGTTCAAAACTTTTTTTTTTGTTCAAGGTGATTAAAAAAGATAACCTTTCACCTAAACTTGCCAGAAGTGAAATTGTGGGCACAAGTGAATGCCATATTGTCCCCTCTGAATGATTTAAGAAACTTTATGTCTGCCAGGTGGTGGTAGCACATGTCTTTAATCCCAGCACTCAGGAGGCAGAGACAGGCAGATCTCTGTGAGTTCAAGGCCAGTCTGGTCTACCAAGAGTGCTCCAGGACAGACTCCAGAAGGTACAGAGAAACCCTGTCTCCAAAACCAAAACAAAAAACAAAAAAACCAACAACAACAAAAAAAACCCAAAACTCACCACCACCAAAAGCTAAATAGTTCATGCACAGAAACCTTGAAAAAATTGACACTCTGAGAATGCAATAGTTGAGGGATTTTTCCTTTATTTAGATTTTATGCTGTTTTAGTTTCTTATCACACACACGGAATGTTGATGAGATAGCCGCTTGTCTGCACAGGGTAAGCAGTGAGCCATTCTGCTGAGATGGGAATGTCCATCTCCACTGTACACATGTCTAAGAGGCAAAACCCGCACCAGCATTTCTCATCTCACAGCGCATACAACCAAGATAGTGACTCATTTAGAAATTTTCTGACATATGCATTTTCATTTGAGCACAATCTTATATCAGAAAAGAACTGTTCTCCAAACTTAATAGCCAAGATATCTATTTTGCAAAGCTGTTCTTTAGGCTCACTGACCGTTCAGAAAACCATAGAGTGAATTTTCCCAACTATTTCCCAAGAACCCACCTGTGCCAGGAGCTATCATTAAATGTAAGACTTATAGTCTTGGGAATGGAGGTTGGGTGTGTAGGCATGCAGGTACAACATTGTGTTGGTCAGCTTTTCATCACTACAACACAATACCCGAGTTAATCAACTTATAAACAAAAAGTTGTGTGTTGATTCACAGTTTTGAACATTCCAGTCCATGATCATTTGGTTCCATGCCGTTGGGCATGTGGCAAGGCAATACATCATACCAGAACAAAATCGTTCACTGCATCACCAGGAAGCAAACGAGAATGAGATCCCACAAGTCCCTTCAGAGACCTGCCTTCAACCACTAAAAGGCATCTCACGAATCCACATTTCTTAAAGGTTTATTCTTGGGACTCCACTCTTCTCACCCATTCTCCTAGGTGAACTTCAAGATTTGGTCAACTTAGTGGTCAAACCACTTTGAAATGAAAAGACACCTTCAGAACTTTGGCTATCAGGAACATAACACAGAAACAACCAACCCACATGGTCACGTCACTGAAGGGAAACAGACTATTTGTACTGACATGTCACAGTTAGACACAACCAAAAATCCTCTTTCAACATGTTAACTTTGAGGAAATGCAAGGATCACCAACTCTTCAATGTCTGTCATGCGGATGACCCGGATAGGCAGGGAGGTGCAGCCTTGCTCCTTCCCTACAGGGTACCAATGGTACATGGTGGATGAGCTGGCCTAAGTGCTGCCTACACTTTAAAAAGATTTGCATTCAATGGATCTAGAGCACATGGAAGGCCTGTGTTCACTGCTGTTGACCTACGCACAAAAGCTGGATTGTCCAGACTCTCAGACTGATAATCCATTTTTGTGGCTATTATCTTAGCCCATCACTTTGGGTAACCTGAATCTAATTCAAATCTACAGACTGCATACTGCAAAAAATATCAACCAAGAAAACCTCCTGGGTTCTTAAGTAGATACAGAGATCTGGAGATGGAAAGATCCAGACTGGGCCAAAATGGTAACAGATTAAAAACTATGAAGTACTTTACTTCAGTGGTTGCTGGAGACAATTCACTGGCTGTTAGTGAATACAGTTTCTGTTTCAACCTGATAAATTCAACTTTGCAAAAGATGGAGGACTTTGGAGGAGTCCAAAGCAATCAGCCTGAGACCTTCAGGTGCTTCTTGTGAGGAATGGGCTACATACTGTCTTCCAGCATGAGCCAGCTCACTGCACTATGAATTTAGCTAAATATCAAACAATGGAGGCTGTGAAGATGTCCCATTAGTTGGCCTGTCTCCACCAATCAGTTAAGAACTCAAGACTCCTCTGAGTGCACTAATGCTCTAGACAGACACCAGTTGGAAGAAGTATCCTACTGGACAGATGTTGCTCCCTTGAACCATGCAAGTCCACTTTCTGCCCTTGCTCCTCCAGTGCTGTATCTAAGATTGTTTTATGCCAACTCAGTGAGTGTGCCAGCACATATGTCTGAGTGGGAATAGTCCCATGGTTTTTAGGCAAGCTTTCTTATAGCACCTCTGCAATAGATCGGGGACTTTAAACCACCCTCTGTTCTGTTTTCAAGGGACACACACAGAACAGAAATCCAGGCAGAGGATTTTGCTTTCAACAAGATTTGTAGAGTCACTGCCAGCAAAAGTAGCTCTGGGGGATGGGGGAATCATAATTACTACTGGGCCACTGATTGTGACCAACTGTGTCACCTGTGACACAGAGAAAAAGGCAAGAAAGAAGCCACTCCCCCATCCAAGCAGACTCATATATACTATTATTAAGTAAAAGAGATACAGCTGCTGGAGGCCCACCAACAATGTTCTGATACAATGAGAAGTTTTCTCCAAAGGACAGGCTAAGCACTAGGCTCTTTTTGCCTAGGAAGGTCAAAAACAAAACACCTGTAAAACTGCAGTCAGAGAAGCATCTGCTACTATTTCCCAGATGTCCATACATCTGTAGGAAGTGCCTCCCAGGTCTCTTACAGACAGTGGCTCTCCTTCCCTGATGGATGTCCTGAACATCACATCAAGAGGATATGAATCGAGGGAAGAGGAATAGCCATTAACACAGTGTCACGCTGAGTAGGCGTAGTCTTGCTTTCAGCAGACTTAGCAGAATCTAAGTTACACTGACATGGAACCCATTCCTAGGAACACACATGGGAAGTCCCCTGTGTAGGAAAGAAAGAGCCATCTACAAAGCTCTCATCCAAACAGAATTGTTTCCAGGCCCCTGTCTGCTACAGGTGCGGGGTCACCAGCATGCAGGAAGAACTCCTGGGAGGAGGGAAAAGAGCCTGGATGGACTGAGTCCAGCCTGAGGGAGCACGAGACAGGGTCACCTAGTTCGGAATCCTAGGAAGAGGCCTTTCAGACCTAAGGTAAGGACACAGTCATTCTACTATGACTTCTTATAAACTATTTGATTAAGCTGTATATATATGTATATATATCTATCCAATAAGAGCAGGGGATGATATATACGTGCTATGTATTTTCACGTCATACTCCATGTGGACACGTACATATGTGGTTATATAATGTTGTACCACCCCTGCAGAGACATGGCTGACTCTAAGGGTGAAGCAGTGGTGGCTGAAGGATCAGGATGAGGAGAGCTTTATTACGGAGTACTTCATACTTTTTAACTTTGAACCACATGTAACTATTAACCTAATGAAAAGGCAATTAGCCACTGGGGTGGGGCACTTCAGTTGGTGGAGTATTCGGTTAGCATGCACGAAGCCCTGGGATCAGTCCCCTGTACCACATAAAATCAAATGTGGTGCTACAAGTCTGTAATCCCAGAACTCAAGAGGGGGAGGCAGTAGGGTCAGAAGTTCAAGGTCACACTCAGCTACATAGTGAGTTCAAGGACAGGACACATGAGGCCCTGTCTCAAAAAAAAAAAAAAAAAACAACAACAACAATAAAGAAGAAAAAGATAAATTAAAAACCAAACTTCAAAATTATCAATAGAACATTAAAAAGTGTCTGGACATGGTGGCACGTGCCTTTAATCCCAGCATTTGGGAGACAGAGATAGATAGATCTCTGTGAGTTCAAGACGAACCTGGTCTATGTAGCAGGTTCTAGGCCAGCCATGGCTGTATAGTGAGACCCAGCCTCAAAATAAATAAATAAATAAATAAATAAAAACAAACAAAAAAACACCACCACCAAAACAAAAAAATAAATCATTAAAAAAAAGCGTATGTTAATTTTACCATACTCCAAGGTATATGGTATTGGGTAGTTACACTAGTTTAAAAAAAAAAAGAGCTGGGTCTGCTGGTCCCAGCCTGTACTCTCAGCTACTTGAGAGGCTGAGGCAGGAAGATCTCAAGTTGTTCAAGGCCTTTCTATGCTTCATAGTGAGTTCAAGGCCAGTTTGAGCAATTTTAGGAATTCAAAATAAAGAAGGCTAGGGATATAGCATGGTGGTATACAACACTTGCCTAGCCTCTGCAAGACCCTGGGTTCAATCTCTCCTACCACTCACAAGCATGCGTGAGCGCGCGCACGCGCGCGCGTGCGCACACACACACACACACACACACACACACACACACACCCCTTATGACTTCCTTTCAATCCTAATTTTTCCACTTAAATATACATTCCAAAAGTAAGAATAGCTATAGCTGGGTAGTCTCTTTGCAGGCCAGTGACTACCTCAGATCTAATTGTCACCTAGGATTGGGTTCCCAGATGGGGAAAGTTGGTCCTCTAGACCTTGGCTGAATTTAGTGGCAAAGAGTGAAGTGGTGAGGTCATCCCCAATCTCAAGAGCCATGTCATATGCTGTTTGGCCTCTTGCATTCTTCTTTTGGATGTTTGCATTGCACCTGCAAAGGAAGTGGAGAAACAGTCACTCAAGGTCACTCAGGCATATGACCCTCAGAGCTTGACTATTCCTCACGACAGAGGCCAGTGTAGGTACATCCTGGTCGTTCCTCCCCAAATGTGTCCCAAAGAGGCCACTATGGCTTCAGCTCTCAGAGTGACTCTACCTTTTAAGAGACTGTGTGATTTCAAATAATTGCCTGTCCTAGTCATTGGTTCCAATTGCATCCAAGTCCTATAACCATGTTCCATGAGGGTAACACTCATTGTGTAATGGTGGCCTTCACTGGCAGGGATAACACTTGAGAAGGTAGGGCCTGTCTAACACCACTGGATGTCAGTAGAGATGTTGCTGATATCCTCAGTGGTGTAAGCCTTTGAACATACCCCAGTAAAGTGGTGATGCTCTCCCTTCCTTCCAGGCCAAGTAGAGTTGCTTCATGAAGAGCTGTATTTCTGAACCTATTTGTGGGAAAAAATTTCTGGGTAAATCTTTAGTGTTATCAGGAAAATGGAAAGGGACTAAACTCAGGTCCCCAGGTTTGATGACAGGTGCTTTACCTGCTGAATCATCTAATTCTGGTTTGCTAAGGAACAACTTGCCAAGCCTCTTGGTGCAGGAAAGCTAGGTCTCTGAATGGCTGATGTCTAAGAGTGGAAGGATGGAGGGAACGTGGCATGGTTCCCTGAGCCCAGATGCAGGGCAGAGGCCATACTGAAAGGTTTAAACTTTTTAGATGAATATATTTGAGCTAGATTTAGAAGTATTTGACTTTTGGAGGCAAGTCTACTTCCCTTTCCTGGCAACTACTAAAGAGGAAGAAGAAATCTGTGTTTTATTTGGGAAGGTGGCCTGCAGTCTGTCTTTCTTCCCCAAAAGTCTTCCACCTATGTAAGTTAAACGCTGTTCAGGGAAACCTTGATAATGTAGTGGGAGGGGCACTGTTAGACCATTCCGATGGACAGGCATAACCATAGTGCTGGAATTCGGTAGACCCAAAGTGGCACTATTGCACCAGTCAGTTGGATGGCCATAACTGAGCGTAGGACTCTCTATATCTGCAGTGAAATTCCATGTGCATCTGTGTCACTGTAGAGTGCTGATAAAGTACATAAGGAAACCAAGGAAGACCACATTAAGATGGTAACTTGTTCTATGTGTAGCTTCGACTCTAAGTTGGACTGTTCATGAGTCCAGAACTCATTTCACTGAAGAATCATTCAAAAAGTGACTTGCATATCAACCACAAGGCATCATGCTTACATGCTATGAAAAGCTTGTCTGAACTATAAAAATATATTATAAAGCAAATAGCATCACTGGGTGCAGTGGTGCACACCTAGGATCCCAATACTCAGAATGCAGAGGCAGGTGGATCTTTGTGAATTCAAGGTCAGCCATGGCTATATAGTGAGACCTTATTTTAAGAAAACACAAATAAACAAATAATATCATTTCATCATCAAGAAAATGATGCAAAGGGGTGGGGAAATGAAGGGGTGGTAGCATAACCCTTAAGAAAACTCAAGAAAGTCAACAATGTTTTATAATTACATATAAAATATTCTGCTATAGAATAAAACTGAAAAGTAGCCGTTTCTTCTGATATAGTGTCTTATGGGAAATATTATAAAAGTGCACTCAGAAAACAGGCTCTTGTTACTATAGCCAAGTCTAGCCTCAAACTTATGATCCTCCTGCCACAGCCTCCTAAGTGCTGAGACTGCAGGTGTGTACCAACAGACTGGGTGACAAATTTCACAAGTGCCTATGGTTAATTTGAAAGCATAAGAAAACCAAAGTGAATAGTAATCATAAGGAATATATTTTGAATAAAAGCACGCCGGGCAGCACAAGAAAAACTGAAACAGATAATAGAAGCAAAGCTATGGGAATTCTGTTCCCTCCTGCATAGTGCCTGGAAATACCCAACAACACATCTCACCAAGTCAGGTCTTGAACTTGTCTGTAAGAATCCAGGAAGCAAGAGGCCTAGATACCTGCAGCATCTTTGGACACTTCTATTTTGACATCTTGTCCAGGAGATGAGCATTGCCATAAATGACACATACTCCAGGAACTTCTGAACCCAGTTTCCAAATTAATTTGGAAGCAAACAATAGAATCACAGATAGAATTGGGCTGTGAGTCAAGATGGCAATGAGGTTGGACAGTAGTAACTTTACATAGGATCTCTCCATCCTTAGATGGGGAAACCAAGGGAGCAAGAGATTGTTTGGTGAACTCACATGCCGGCTTCTCATGGGTGGTCTCAGCACCTGCAGACAGCTATGTAATGATTTCTTTCCACATTAACGTCATAGATGTGTTTTCACAGGAATACACTGAGGTCTCTCTTTACTTGGTGTAGGTCTTAACAGTCTGGATCATGACAAAAACTTTGCCCAATATCCCAAGAGTTAAAGATTCGCTAAACCCAGAAAAGTACAAGTTCATGTTGGATGTGGTAGCATACACCTATAATCCCAGCACTCAGGAAGCAGGGGCAGAAGGATTACAAATTCAAGGCCAGATGGTCTACATTAGCAAGTTTTAGGTTGGCCATGCCTAAATAAAAAGTACAAATTAATACGATAGCAAATGCACTACCATTTATAAAGCCCATTAATGGTGTTGGTACATGCCTTTAATCCCAGCTCTTAGGAGGCATGCAGATCTCTGAGATCGAGGCAAGCCTGATATACAGAGTTTCAGGACAGCTAGGGATATACACACAGAGAAGCCCCCCTCTCTCTACATATATATATATATATATATATATATATATATATATATATCCCATTATGTTAAGCAACCTAATAGATTATTTTAAATTTTTGTTTTACTTAGTGGTGTGATTTAAATAAGAAATGTCCCTTGAGTCATTGTTTAAAAGGTTGTAGGACTTTTAGGAGTTGCAGATTCACTAGGGGAAGGTCACTGGGGGTAGGCTTAGATGTTTTATAGCCCTGCCCACTTCTTGTTCCTGAGTGTGGATACAGTGTCAGCTGCCAACCTCTTGCTCTTAATCATGCCTTCCCTGCCTGCTGCCATTTTGGACTATATCCCTCCAGAACCGTAAGCCCAGTTAAACCCTTTCTCCCTCAAGTTGCTTTTGTCAGGGCTTTTTATCACAGGAATAACAAAGTAACTAAAGCACCCAGCTTTGGAAGACACCCCATTAAGCCTTTTACTAAGTCTGAAATAGAGTATAAAACAGTCCTACCAGGTTCCAACTGAACAAGGCAGTCACATGGACTGGTTCTACTATGAGAGAATCCTGTGACCTACACCTAGTCACAACAGGGTGCCCTACTGTCCTTTCAACGTTTCACTTACGGTCCCCACTGCTGGTCGATGTCTGCTCCCCTCTGAGCAAGAACTGGAATGGCTTCATGGTGTTTATTCACAACAGCCACGGTAACAGCAGGTCGACCTTGACTATCACAACAGTTAGGGTCTGCTCCCTGTGGGTCATGGAAAGGGACAAACTTGCCACAAACCCCTGAACTCAACACTGCCCAATTGCCATCCCACCATGAATGACAAATGTCCTAGAAAGTGATGATGGCACTGAGTATAAATCAATGATGGCATTAAGTTGAGTATAAATCAAAGGAAAGGAGAATGAAGAATCTCATGAACACAGCTATAATGGACACAGCTGCCAAGCCCCCAAATGTTTAAGACTTTTCCCCAGATCTGGAGGAACAAGCACCCAACCACCTTGCCTTGTTAGGAAAGCAGGCTGGAAGTAAATATGGCCACATCTGTCCAGCTCATGGACATTCCTTGGGTTCACACATGCTTGTTTATGTGACTCTTTGCTATAAAAACTGGCAGAGTGACACCGAGGATAAAGCTCTTGACCAGTCATTTCTGCCCTTTGCGTGCAGGGTTTAGTTAACAGGCAGCAGGCACAAACCATGCTGATCTCGGCAGGGAGGCCTGTTCTGAGTGCACTCACTTCATCAAGCAGCTGTTCCAGCACAGACAGTCTTCCTTTCCCTGTGGGGCCAACTTCCTCCAGCAGGAGTCTGTTCTCAGGCTGTGGGATGACAGAATGTGGTCATCTTCCTCACCTCTGTATCTGTGTTGCAGAGTTCCAGCCCCACTCTCAAGGCCCAAACCCCTACCCCCTCCAGTTTAGTAGTGACACTGAACAACATGGATGGGTGAGTGTGAATTTTGAGAGGTGTGTGTGTGTGTGTGTGTGTGTGTGTGCATGTGTATTTCTCTGAGTGTTTTTATATGTACGTCGTCTCCCACATGCAGTAGTACAGACATATATATGTAACTGTAACATGTAATCTGTGCTCAGTTCCCAAGCCCTGTTGTAGGTGAGGCCACTGCTATGACATTGTTTTATACAATCAAGGGCAAGGAGGCAACAAAGCCTCAGGGACTTCGCTAGCTTTGTAATGAATATTCCAGGAAGAGCAGCTAGGGTGAAACCTAGAATTCACTCTGCAGGTTTACGAAAGTGCTTGAGGCCAGCCCAGTATGACAGCTCACACACACTCACCAGAGAAAAGGACCCACAGGACCTATCTCTTGCTTAGGAAAAAATATTTTCATTGGTCCAGACACATCTGAAGAATTTCTTTTATGTTTTCCAAATGCTATGAAATTTACCTTTATCTATCTTTAATATCACTTTATATATAAAAAGGATTACAAATACTAGAAGGCTGAAGGAAGGAGGCTGGCCCAAACAAGCACATTGCTTTAGTGTGCTTCTTCCATGAGTTCCCAGGCATGCCTGGGGTGGGAGGGTCACAGGGAACCTGCCTGCCCTTTGTAGAGTGTTTACAAACCTACTCCAGCTGCCTTCCTGGACTGCTAAGCCTTTTAGAAGATAGGGGGTTCTGGCTATGTCACCTTCCCTTTGCCACCCCACGTCTCTGGTAAGTTTCTTAGAACAAGATACTATATCCCAATTAGAAAAACCCCAGCACGGTCTTAGGTATGGCACCTAGCCACAGTGAATTCTGTTCTGTTCCTTCTGGAAAAATGTATTAGAATGTCAGCTTCCTGAGCTCTGGGGCCATGTCTGGATGTGCTCAAAATAATCACTCCATAGTGAATGGATGCTGGAACTGGCAAGCGCACATGAGGTGTGGGGGGAGACGGGGGGGGGGGAACGTCTGGGTCACACACAGACTAAGGAACTCCACACTTCTCTTATCCTCACTATTTCAAATGGAGGGAAGGTGGACAGCACAAGGAATGAAAACAATCATAGGTCTTCCCCCAGATTTATCAGCCCATGTGAGGCCTATGCAGGAGGAACATGCAAATGCAAAAACAGTCCCTGCCTTCAGAGCAATTGAGATGCCAGCAAGAAGACTAGAGCATGCCCACCATGGAAGCCCAGGGGTCTGGCAGAACCCAGGGAGGAGGGGAGCAGCACACATGCCTATCCCCACATCTGGCTTGCTGTTCCTCACAGTTGTTCTCTGTGTTGCATCCAAAGAGGGCCAGAGCCAGGCAAACTGGGGAAGGCAGTGGGGCACCCTTGGTCCCTTTCTCCAAAGCTCTCTTTGGGGATTATTCATGGTATGTATTTTAAAAGACAAAACCTTAAAGCTGCAGGATATCCTGAAGTGATACCCACTGTTAGTGGACTAATGATTTTGAGGGGTTTCTAAGAAGACTAAAGTAGATGAAAGCAAAGCAACAAACAAACAAACAAAAAAACATCTAAGACCCAGAGATCTGAGCATTTTCTCTCTAGCTGAACACTCAGATTCTAAAAGTTAGTCAGTAAGGAGGGCAGATGTTGGATTCAGGCTGCAGGCAAGGGTGCAGTACTGTAGGGCTTGCTGTGACTGACTGAGACAGCTGCCACCCCTCCCCTTCGCTCCCATGTAAGGGTAGGAAAACCAGGCTTTCTGTTTAAACCTCCTGCAACCATGTTCTAGAAATCACATGATTTACCCAGCAAAGGCTTCTAATGGGTGAAGGGAAGAACACAGTCACAATGGAGGGTATGAGGAGAAGGGAACAAAAACAGCTTCATGGAGAACTGAAATACACACGAACACATCGCACCATTAACACTCTTGCCACCACAGGAAAGACATGGACACTGGCAGCCCAGGACACCCTAATGATTCTCCTGCCTCCTGCGTAGTAATTCTGGGGAATCCTATCATGGTTTGAATGAGAACAGCCCCCATAGGTTCCTCATATGTTTAAATGCTTGGTCCCCAGTTGGTGGAACTATTTGGGAAGGAGTAGATGTGGCCTTGTTGAAGTAGGTGTGTCACTGGGGGCGGGTTTCAAAAGCCCACGCCTGGCCCAGTGTCTTTCTCTCTATGTCTGCAATTTGCAGATCAGATATGAACTCTCAGTTATTTCTCCAGCATCATGCCTGCCTGCCACCATGTTCCCTGACATGATGAGTATGGACTAACCCTCTAAAACAATAAGCAAGCCCCCAATTAAGTTCTTTTTTTTTATAAGCTGCCTTGGTCCTGGTGTATCTTCAAAGCAGCACAATAGTAACAAAGAAATCTATCCATAACCACCAGCCCACACAGGGACTTTAACTCACAAACCTAGCCATGCTTGGCACTCACAATGGACACCCATGCCAGGCACCAGCAATGATCCAACTGGCCCTCCAGTTAAGTGATTAGACAATGAAGGATCATCATGTATTCAGCCAAACCAAATATAAAACAGAAAAATGGGCACTCAAAACTGACCCCCGAGGAAGCAGAAATGATACAGGAAATTGATGAGACTTTAAAAATAGTTCTAGTTCACCATCTTGAGAAATCTGCCACAAAGTAAGCAATACTGTTGTTTAAAAGGAGAAAATGAGAGAGCCTTCCATTACAAAATGTCCAAACACACATTGATGTGACAGGCTGCAAAAGAGCTACAAAGACCAAGAAGTGACCTACTGTAGGCAGTTCTGGGTTTCGGTGGAAGTTTTTGGCCTTGAGACTCTTCATCTTCTTGATGCCTTCAGGAGTGTCTGAGGTGCTCTGGCTATAGGCACTCACTGAAATGACAAAGAGTTGGAGACCAAATGACCCTGCTTTACTTCTACATATAAGGAGGCACTTGTCATGCCCCTCAAAAGCCACGAGGATAAAATGGATTTTCTAGAAACTTTTAATTAAACCTGGCAGGTGAGACACTGGACCACCACCACCACCCCTCGAGAAACTGGAAAAATGAGTGGGGGAGGGAAAAAAGGGATTTTAATTTTTAGGTTAAAAAGCACATGTACAACCCCCCCCCATCCCTGCCACCAGCTATAGCAAACAAATTTTCCAGCCCTGTAAAGGACTTCAAAAGTCACAGTCCAACTCCTGAGAAGCCAGAGAAACAAACTGCCTGGAACATGTTGAGATTGTGACTTAGCTTCAAATTTTATGCAAGTCTCATCAAACCTTGCCTAATCTGTGTGTTCTTGGTTAATTACTGAAAACTCACCAGAAGGACATAACTCACCCAAGCTGGACCTGCTGTCATACAGCCCATTCCCACCTTCGGTGACACTGCTCAGAAAGTGGTCACTGAGATTCATTGACTTGTTGATGTACAGGTTCTGGCCAATGAAAACATTGCACACATCACTGATGGGGCTGCCATGTCTCAACAGAGAAGATCTACTGCTAGCCTGCTCCTCAGGAGGGATACTTAGGGAGCAATCTGAGGCTGGGAACCTTGCTCATGGTAGGAAAGCATTCTATCACTAAGCTATGTCCTCAGGGCACTTTCCATTTTTAAGACAGTGTCTGACAAAGTTGTCCCAGATGGCCCTGAACTCACTCTGGTCTTTATTTTGAGATCCTCATGCTTCAGCCTTCCAAGTGATTTATTATGTATAAAATGGGTAGTAAGTCAAGGTAAAAATCTGTAAACATTTTTGTCAGTCTTTTTCCAAGTTTGTTGTATCCGGGCATATAATCATTTCAGTGACTTGTAAACGACCTGGAGAACCACCAGAGTGAGGGTGGTGGCAACTCCTGTTCCTAACACATCCTCTGGTCTAGACAACGGGCCTCTCTGACGGTTAGCACAGTTATTTATATAGTCCCATGGAATTCCTTGTCTAGGTCATGCTTCTTACTATTTGAAACTTTTCTTTTCTTTCTTTCTTTCTTTTTTTTTGGGGGGGGATTTCAAGATAGGGTTTCTCTGTGTAGCTTTAGAGCCTATCCTGGCACTTGCTCTGTAGACCAGGCTGGCCTCGAACTCACAGAGATCCACCTGCCTCTGCCTCCCGAGTGCTGGGATTAAAGGTGTGTGCCACCAACGCCCAACCCTTTCTAATCATTATATGAAAGCATTTCTGTAAACTGTAAGCCATCAGTGCAATCAATTTGTGAATAACTTCTAAAGGGCTACGTACCTTGTTTGAGACTTGAACATAGTTCAGCCTGATGCTAACTTCGTAGCCATCTTCATGGACAGTAGCAGAGATAAGCTTTTAAAGAAATTTAAAGAACATTCTCAATTATGGTGTGGGACTCAATCCCTAGGAATTCTGAGATGTTAAACTCTATATTTAATAAAATATTTATCACAAAGAAGGTTAGAATAGAGAAACAAAAGGAGAAAATTAGATGAGATAAATAGAAAACAAAGAACAAAACAGCAGACTCAAAACCAACTGACCTATATTTCTAATTATAAACCAACTAAATACTTGAATCAAGGGCAGAGACTCTCAGACTAAATAGGAACAAGATCCAAATTGATATTTTTCTTAAGAGAAGCAATGGGAAACACACACACACACACACACACACACACACACACACACACACACACACACTTAACAAGCAAAGTCTTGGGGGAACCTGAACCCAGGGATGCTGAGTGGTACCCTCATTTTCCTTACCCACCTTTCCCATCCTGGGTTCTGCAATCAAGGCCCGGAAATCAGGGTTGTTCTGAGCGTAGGATCTGAGGTGAGCAGAGATGTGATCCAACTGTTTTCTCCAGTAGCCTAAAAAGGGAGAGAAACCCAAACATGTGGCTGATTTTTCCACATTTATGAAAGAATCAAGTGTGGAACATATGTTTTTGGACAGGTTCTTTTCCTTGGCCACCGGTGTCGGTTTTTCCTTACAGAACCTCAAGTGTGCACTACAGTAAGTGCCACCACCACCCCAGCTATCGCAGATCATTAACTATTCATTGATTGCTGCAGGGCTGGAGAGATGGCTCAGCCGTTAAAGGCTAGGCTCACAACCAAAATCATTGATTGCTGCATGTGAAGCCTTTTGTTCTTATATTGTTCTATCTCACATGTAAATTACACTGTCTTAAACGTATGGGTTTGGCCATTGTATTCATCCCAGTCAACATAAACAACATTTCCACTACTCCAGAAAGTTTCCTATGCCCCTTTCTAGTCTACATGAGGTTTAAATGCATTTGAATTAGAAATCAGAGGGATTTCATGAGCCCAGGTATTTATTTGGTTTCTTATGTGTGGGAGAAAGATGTAGTGGCTCCCACCTTTCTGTCTTGGTTGGAGGCCCTCGACAAGGAGAAGCAGATAGGGGAGGGATCTCAGCTAAGATGGCAGAGACCTTCTTTTCTCACTGCTATGTGGGTTCATTTATAAGACTGAGTAGTTGGTACATGGTACCCCTGTCCTCTAGCGGGGTCTCTTTTGTTCAGGAATACAACAACGAATTTCCTTATTTGGTGCTGACTTTCTAGAGAGCACACTGACCTTTGACCTTCTTAACGCTTAAGGTCAGAATTGTCAGGGCATCTCATTTATCATGTTCCACTGGCCAGCAAGTGACCATTCAAATTCCAAGAGACAGAAAACAGCCTGTTTCTCTTGAGGACAGCAGGGTTATTAGGAATCATTCTGGAAATAGCTGTAGACAATCTTCTTAGGACTAATGAATGTCACATTCAAGTCCAGAAGAGTCAATCAAACTCGCTGAGTTCTGACTCCTAGCAGGGAAACTTGGGGAGCAAGAGCAGAGCTGGGAGATCTCTATCATGGCATCCTGAGGATCTTGGTGCTCCCTTTCTCCAGAGAAGCCAGTTTTAAAAAGCAATGAGAGGCTGGAGAGGTTTCTTGGTGGTTAGAGCTCTTACTCTTGCAAGAGGACCTGGGTTTGATATCCAGGACCCACATGGTGGCTCACAATCATCTCTAACTCCAGTTCCTGGGGATTTGATGCTCTCTTCTGACCTCTATGGCCAGGCACCAAGCACATATGTAATGCAGATACATACATTCAGGCAAACATTTGTACACATAAAACAAGTAAACCTAAAAAAAAAAAATCAATGATTTAAATTCTCTGGAAGTGTTTCTAAAGACATTAGTAAATTAAGTATTTAATAAAGAAAATGTACTGAAACTCAGAATAGTAAGTGGATGGTATCTGAATCATGATCCATTTCTCTCTTGCCTAATACGATGGAAACTCCAGTTCAGGTATGGACAGTCAGGAACACAGTCCTGTCCATCTTGACTATCTTCTCAGAACAAATGGGATTTCCATATTTCTCATCCTGCCCCAACTGCCTATTGCACAGCCTAAGTTCTTGGCAAGTGTGGTCAAAATGGCGTTCTCCCTATTCCTATCTAATCACCACTCAAAGGATGGAGGCTCTGCTTGATCTGATATATTGTTGATACTGGGTACCCACATCACCTATTCTAGGCTCAGTTATCAAAGGTCCATTTTGAGAGAGGGAAAAATAGAAAACCATATATGATTGCTGTATTTGTTGGCATCAGTGTAGAATGGTAGGGGCTCCAGAGATTAGTGTTTCCCTTACAATGCATGGAAGGATCCACCAATCTCTGGGGTCCCTACATTCTACACTGATACCAACATATTTCCTGGTCTGAATGTCATTCTAAGAGAAAAGTACCAGCGTCCATGTCCAAACAGATTTCTGCCCAAGGGGGGAAGAAGGCCAGAAAGCAGAGAGTTTGGAAGTTCTTCCCAAAGGAACTGACTTCATTGTAATGGAGTATAGAAAAGTTCAGACTCAGAACAATGGAGGGGGATCATAAAAGGCAATTACAAGGGGCTGGGTATTTAGCTCAGTGGCAGAGTGTTTCCCTAGCATGCACAAGGCCCTGAGTTCGATACCAGCACCTAAAGAAAGAAGTGAGGGAAATTACAATACTGTGAGTTCACTACAGGTAAGAGCTATATCACAGGCTGGCCACTTTACATAGAACCAGGAAAAGAAACAGCTAATAAGAGCCCTTAATGAAGTCAGAAAATTATTCAAATACTGACCTATTTCATTAGATCGGTCTGTGAAAGGATTGATGATGCCCTAGAACATGGCTGCAAACAATAAAATGGTGATGCTCTAGCAGTAAGTGAAGCTTAATGGCTGGGAGTAGTCAGGGAAGGTGGCAGGGAGCCTTGCCAAAACCACCAAAACCTCCATCTTCCTAGGATGACAGAGTACAGGCCCAGGGTATACTCCCTAAAGTGTAGTCTCAGAGGCTTCATACAGGAGGATGAACTAAAGTTCACCAGAAAGATGGAGCTAGCTGCTGGACAGATAAATGTGCAAACAGCAATAATAAGCCTGGGTGGGGGGAACAAGACCAGAGTTGAAATAATCAATTATTTAAAATTTCCAGTTTGAGGGCCATCTCAGACGCTGTTACCTGCTCTTGGGACCCTTTCCTCCTGCTGGGTTACCCTGTCCAGCCTTAATATGAGGGGAGGGGCCTCATCTTACTGCAACTTGATATGCCATGTTTGGTTGATATCTCAGGGAGGCCTGCCCTTTTCTGAAGGGAAACAGAGGAGGAAGGGACTGCGGCGGGAGGTGAGGGGTGGAGTGGCATGGGGGATGGATTGAAAGGGAAGGAGGGCGAAGATGTAATATATGAGAGGAGAATAAATTTAAAAAAACTTCAATTCTAACAAAAAATTATGAAATGGGAAAAGAGAGAGGAAAGTTCAACTGAAACATAAGAATAAAAGGCAAGTGAGAGCCGAGTGGTGGTTCACGCCTTTAATCCCAACACTCAGGAGGCAGAGGCAGGAGGATCTGAGTTCTAGGCCATCCTGGCCTACAGAGAGAGTTCCAGGACAGCCTGGGCAACACAGAGAAATCCTGTCTCAAAAAACAAAAAGCAAAAACAAAAGAAAGGGGCTTTAACAAAACCTCAGAGTAGCCACTATAAACATGTTCAAGATGTCAGACTGCAGATCCTGTAAATGTCCTCCTCTCTCCCAGAAATAAAGCCGTGCCCCCTGCATCTATCTCTCTGGGACACTACGTGACAGAGGTCTGTCACAAGGGCCAGAGAAATGTCAAGAAGTGGCAAGGCCATAGACAGGCAGGTCAGTGGCTGACAGGCACTGAAACTTGGGAGAGAGCTTATACAGGAGAAGTGATGTGAGAGATGGCCATTTGAGAAGCAGAAGCTTGCTACTGGAGTGATGACTGTTCACTCCTGGAGGGAGTGATGGTGGCTGTGTAACAGCATTAATCAATGTGCTTGATGTCATTCAGCTGCACACTTAAACATAGTTAAAATAGTGAATTTTATATGAGTTTCATACGCTAAAAAGCCATAATGACAGGTGGTAATGATGCTACAGACTAAACCTGTCTACACAGCAGAATGAACCACATGTGCCATGAGACTGATGGACTAGACAGCAGGCCAGGAGTTAAAGTACTGGAGGCATAAAAGTTATAGAAAGGCTGCTGTTCATACAAAGAAAATGATGTGAACAAAGAAAAAGGAACTTATTTCTAGCCCATGAAATTGATTCTAAAAGGGAGATTCTTCAGAGAGAGGGCTTCCCCTGACAGGAGCAAGTTCCCCCTTACCTCTTCCTGGACTGACAGCAGTGAGGACTGGCCTGTGGTCACTCATCTTCTCCTGCCTCTGCCTGTGACAAGCTGCCTCCAGTTCCTTCTTTGCCAGGAGCTTGCCAGATGGGTAGAAGAGACCAGAGGTCTGTGTGCCCATGTCCTTAGACCCCAAGGCAGAACTGGGCAAGGGAACACTTAGAGACTGCCAGGCAGATCGGGGCTATGAGCAAGAGAGAATACACTTCAAGATTAGAGTATAATTTAATTAACCCCATCTCCAGGCACCAAATGCAATTTAAATCAGAATTAAGAAAACATCTAAAAACTTTCTTTGAACTAAAGGCTTTTGTTGGGGGTGGGTATTCTTGCCACCATTTCTTCTGTCTTACCCAGAAACTCTTACCTTGACCCATGAAGACAGCCCCCCTCCCCTTGGTCATTTATTGTCCCAGCTTCAGCCAGTTAATGATCTTCTCTGCTTCGTGGGCCTAGAAGTCATCTACCTTCTCAGTTCTATAATGTAATGGAGCACAGTCTGCACTGCACAACTACATTCAACTGCTGAGAATGAATATTCCTCTGATGGATCTAAGACAATCACCATGGAAGGCTGTGTGGACTGTATGGTGTCACTGCATCTAAATGGGGTACCATTCATAAAGCAGACAATGTATATTTGTATATTTATTAGGATAAATTTCCTGGCAGAGAGAAGAAAGTGCATATACATACTATAGACAATTTTTTTGTTGTTGTTGTTTCTTTTTTTTTTTTTTTTTTTTCGAGACAGGATTTCTCTCTATTGCCTTGTAGCCTGTCCTGGAATTCACTCTGCGGACCAGGCTGACCTAGAACTCACAGAGATCCACCTGCCTCTGCCTCCTGAGTGCTGGGGTTAAAGGTGTGTGCCACCAACGCCCAGCTTACTATAGACAATTTCTAACAGAGGGCAGGCAGTCGGAGAAAAGAACATCTTTTCACTTAAACACAGGTGTCAATGAGCCTGGCGGCCCCACAAGTCTGAGTTCAAGTGACACATGTCCTTCACCAGTGTATGTGCTAAGGTTCAAGTGTGTGTAAGGTCTCTAATTACTATCCGTTTTCAATTTCCATCAGTAAAGAGATGAGGTGACATCACAAGGTCTTTGTGTGGCTTAGAGATGAGACTTTGAAGGCTAACAGGAAAATGTTCACCCCAGTGTGTGCTGCAGAGAAGGACCCCCAGCCAGAGATGATTGACAGGAAGAAATCTTACACACCTCATGTGTAACAGGGCAGGGAGGAAGGCTCTTGGACTGCTACTGGGAATATGCAAGAGGAGTTCAAATGCAGAGAAATTTACTTCTTTCTGGGGCACAATGTCCACTGCCTCATAGATGCTATTTGATACAAGTCTCCAACAGAACAATGCGATTCTAGTTTCTTTTTTTTTTTTTTTGAGTCAAGATTTTACTTTCTACCCTAGGCTAGATTTGAACTTGCACAAATATATAATTTTTGAAAGAAATCATTCAAGAATTTGAAACCTAAATTGAATTTATTTGCATACCTAGTTCAAAGTCCTTGTCCAAGATCTACGTATTTTGGTTCAGTTCCCTGGACTGATTCATAGGACACGGTACACAAAGTCAGTTACACCTGGCAGCAGTTCTTACCACCATGCAGTATGCAGGCCTTACCTCAGAAAATGGACGGGGTCCCCCAACAGCTAGGGCCAAGCTGTTCATCCTGAATCGTGTTATGGACTTCACATAAATACCACAGGTGCCGCAGAATCGCGCGGACAGATGATTGTTGGCCCCACATTTTGGGCAGACAGAGTGGCTACCAGAAATGCCAAGCTAGAGAACAGAAATATTTAGAGTTTTGACTTGCCCACATAAACTAATCTCACACCATACTGTCTCTAATTATCAAAATAACATAGGCTCCTGCCCTCGTACCTAACAGTTCTGCCTCTAAACTTTCTCCTACACATGGACAAGCCCTTCAAGAAATGTATCCCAGACTGTCTTGTGTAGTATTATAGGTGTGTAAAAATTACATTGTAAGTTTATTTTGTGTGTGTACAAGTGAATGTGTGGTGTGTGTATATGTATGTGTGCATGTGTGTATACTATGGGGCCTGTGTGGAGGTCAGAGGACAACTCTGAAGAGCTGGTTGTTTCTTTCCACCAGATGGATCCTGAGAATTGAATTCAGGTCTTCAGTTTTGGTGGAGGTGCTCCCACCCCCTGAACCATCTTTCTAGCCCAGTAATGGCAGTCTAGAGGAAATAAGTGTCCAGCAATGGGGATATTGTCTAGATAAACCATGGTATGTGCACACAGAGTCTATGTTACAGACAATGGCATGCGAAGCTAAGGTATATTGCCAGGTGGAAAGAATGGGTCAGTAAGTGCCAGTTCACTGGGGAACTGAGAATCACCTGGTATCTCTAAAGCAGGTGGGCTTCTGAGGAGAGGCTAAGATGAAGGAGACAGCCATTCACTCTTTCATTACTCGAATGTAATATCTGATAAACATAAATGATTTGAATATTTTGATTTAAAAAAATAGGCAAACTCCATTCGAAGAAGAAATTCCAGTGGTCAGTATAGGAGTAGAAAGGGTTAACCTCAAAAAAATGCAAATCAAATATCGGTGAGAAGGGCTTCTCCATTCCAGCCTATGAAATTACTTCTACCTCCAAGTTCTTGGTAGAGAAACCATAGGAAGGATCTCCTGGGTGGGGAGACCTTAGCTCTGCAGGGTGCCAGCAAAGAGTCAGTCTTTGCTTTTAAGACAGGTTTCTCTGTGTAGCCCTAGCTGTCCTGGAGCTTGCAGTGTAGACGAGGCTGGCCTCGAACTCACAGAGATCTGCCTGCCTCTGTCTCCTGAGTGCTGGGATTAAAAGCATATGCCACCATTGCCTGGTGGCAAGGTTAAGTCTTTAGGTGCTTACTGGGGCTCCACACCAGTCGCAGAAGGATGCCTCCCAGTGGTTCTGGCAGCCACATCTGGAGCAGGAAATGGTCTCCCCATTCCGAGAGGGCGGATGAGGTACTTCATTTCCATTGCACAGCCACTGCTGAACAAAGCAGTAATGACAGGCAGAGTCACAACTATGTTCTCCAGTTCCCACTCCATCCAAATAAGGGAATAAAGCCCAAAATATCAGAAACTGGAAATACCCCCATATCCCCCACTCCCCGCATGCTTTCTTTTCTTTCTTTTTTTTTTGGGGGGGGAAGTATGATAGCTTCACCTATTATTGTTTTTTTTTTTTTGAGACAGGGTCTCTCTCTACATAGTCTTAACTGTCCTGGAACACACCATGTAGACCAGGCTGGCCTTGAATTCACAGAGATTCTCTTGTCTCTATCTCCAAAGTGCTGGGATTACAGGTGTGTGCCACTAAGCCTGACCCATATTCACCAATTTTTAAGTTCATATTCCTTCCTGCAAATCATAGGAAGTCAATGAAAATGGAGCCTCCCACTTCCCCATACCCCTCTATATCATTGGTATCACAGGCTGAGCAAGCCAAATGGTAGTAATAGAACATTACTAATAAACCCAGCTGAGGCCCAAGGGGCCATGAGACTTGGACTTATCTTCTCCTGTTTGCCCTAGGGAAATGTTGATTTATTCTCCAGCCTGGGCATGGAAATGATAGGGTAAGGAAAGGGCCACTTTTATTCTACACTGTAAGACCACATTTGGGGCTGGAAAGATGGCTCAGTGGTTAAGAGAACTTGTCACTCTTTCAAAGGATCTGGGCTCCATTCCCAGCACCTACATGGTAGGTAGTTCACAACTGTCTGTAACTCTGTTCCAGGGGATCAGACACCCTCTTCTGACCTCTGAGGGCATGAGACGCACGAGATGCACACAGAAACGCATGCAGACAAAACACCTGCGTACATCAAATAAATCATGGAATTGAAAAAGTAAGAGCACATTTATACTTCATATTTTAGGACAGAACCCACAGATCCACACTGGACGTCGTCCAGCATGAGCAGCTGCTAGCTGTTAATGGCTTGTTTTAAGCTAGTTTTTAACACAGTGATCTCTAGATGGCTCTTTGGGAGGAATGAAGACTACATCACTGGAAGTGTGTGAACCTTTACTACACAGAGACAACAATGAGGGGCAAGTACAGAGACAGAAGCACCAACACCATGAGGCGAGCACCAACACCTCTCAGAGGAGGCTGCTGCCGACCAGAGAGAGCCTTTGCAGCGATTTGCTGCCTTCCTTAGGTTCCCTGTAGCGTATGCCACCTGAGGGTAGGATGGGAGGCAGACTGGGGGATGATCCCTGGCTTCCCAGATTGCCAGATCTCTAAATAAATTATAGTTCCATGACTCAGTTCCTGTCTCTGGGCCTGGGCTCCAATATTCCAGTTAAAAAGGAATTCTTTTATTGTGGAGAGGAAAATGGTCGCTTCTTGAGATTTTCTGACACTGTTAGGTAGACCTGGGTTAGAATCTTGGCTCTTGCTGCTTATTCACTATTGTGTAATGTGACAGCTTCTCACTTTCCAAATGGGGATGATAGTAGAAGTGGCACTTCTGTGACTGTGTAGGAACTTTTTTTGTGAGATAGGTGTCATTGATGAGCCCAGGACAACTGATTTTACAGCCAGTTGTCCAAGATTTCACACAGTCCCTTGGCAGTGTCCTCACAGGTCTGTAGTGGGTTTGGGTGAGTGCCAAGTGAGTACAAATGAATGTTCAGCACAGGGGCGAGTTCTCTTCCTCAAGCTTCTCTCTCTGGGCTTTCTATTAGATGCTGACTTACGCACACAAAAGGACTATAATTCTACATTTTACTCCACTTGCATAATACCAGTGATCCTGGCACCTGGAAGTCAGCTCCATGTGTAATGTTAAATATCTGGACAACAGAAAGATATTTTTTAAAGAACATTTATTTTTCTCAGTGATGGCCAGTTTAGTTAACTGTATTTGCCTGACTGAATCCTGTTTCTTCAAGGGTACTCTGTTATTCTAAAGCAGAACATTTTCTTTAGAGACTGGTCACACCAGTCCCTGACACAGGGAGCTGAGGAAGGACAGAGGCCACACCAGCCCCTGATACAGGGAGTCAAGGAAGGAATCCTTCCTTGTATATTAACTTAGTTTCTGTGCAATCAGAGACAGATTCTTCAGGGTAATCCAAAAGACACATTCTTTGGAAACTTTTGCTTCAGATCTTACATTTCAATTATCCAATATTACATTTTTCTTCCTTCCTTCCTTCCTTCCTTTCTTTTTTTTTCTTTCTTTTTTTTTTTTTACAAAAGACTTACTTTATTTTTTGTCTATATGTATGTACGGGCACCATGTGCATGCATTGTGCCAGAGGAAGGCAGATGAGGGCACTGGATTCCCTGCAGCTGGAATTACAGAAGGTGTGAGCCACCATGTGGCCTGTGCCGTCTGCAGAAGCAGTAAACGCTTTAATTGCTGTGCAACTAAAATAAAAATTGGACAGAGATTTTGCCAACTGTGGGGTTCTAAACATGAAGCCTTCAGATCTTTCATTGAGGATGAAAGTCCAAGTGCACTTTTAAATATAAAGTTGCTTTCAAGAAAGAAAAATTATCTTACCCCATCATATCAATGCTGCTAAAGAAAGACATGAGGCTGTCACACTGAACGTGCATTGCTACTTTGCCACTTCATAAACAATCCCATTCTAACACCTACATGCTGATGAGCAATTCCAATACAAGTGAATCTTTAAAAACATTCAATTTGGGGGCCTGGAGACATGGCTCAGTTGTTAAGAGGACTTGTTGCTCTTGTAGTAGACCTGGGTTTGATTCTCAGCACCCACATGGTGGCTCACGGACATCTCAAACTCCAGTTCCAGTGGGTCCAAGACCTCTTCTGACATCCATGGTTATCAGACATACACATGGCGCACATGCATGCACACAGGCAAAACCACTCATACATGTAAAGAAGAATAAATTTTTTTTTCAGTTTTGGTATTGTTCCTAAGCAGTTTTGTTAAGAGATAAAAACCAGAAGTAGAAGAATCATATCATTGGCAGTTAACATAATTGATTTAAAATGTCTTACTTTTTATATAAGAAATCCAGAAGACCAAAGGAAAGGATAAGAGGAGTGATGAAGGAAGGGCTGAAAATTCCTTTAAATTATTACTATTATTATTTGGTTATTATTATTTTGAGGCAGGGCTTCTGTGTGTGACAGCCCTGGCTGTCCTGAAACTCATGTAGAACAGGCTGGCTTTGAACTCACACAGATCTGTCTGCCTCTGCCTCCAGCTGCTGAGATTAAAGGTATACACTGTCCACCAAGATTTAAATTATTTTTGAGGCAGGGTCTTGCTCTTATAGTCTAGGATAGGCTCAAACTCACGATCCTCCTGCTTCAGATTTCCAAGTATTGGTGTTTCTGTAATGTGCCACTACACTCAGGGTTTCATGTACCCCATGCTGTCTTCAAACCGAGAATGACCTTGAACTTCAGACCCCTCTGTTGTGAGATATTTATACAATGCGTGAAGATGTATTGCTGTTATTGGTTTAATAAAGAGCTGAATGGCCAATAGCTGGGCAGGAGAGAATAGGTGGGATTTGCAGGGAGACAGAGAAACTGAAGGAGAGTCTGAGGTGTGAGAGACACCATCGTAAAAGCTACGTGACAGAATGTAGATGAATAAAAACAGGTTAATTCAAGTTATAAGAGCTAGTTGAGAATAAGCCTAAGCTAAGGCCAAGCTTTCACAATTAATAGTAAGTCTCCGTGTCATTACTGGGGAGCTGGCAGTCCCACACCCTTCTGCCTCCACCTCCTAATGCTGAGGTTATGGGTGGGTGCCACCACACTCTGTTTATATAGTGCTAGGAATCAAACTCAGAGCCCCAGTAATACGAGGCAAGCATGTTACCAAATGAGCTATCTCTAGCCAAAACTTAAATCTTTTGATAAAAAATTTACTTGAGTCTACTGGAACAGTCACTCCAAGAATGATTTCCACGAGTGCCACCATTTTCTACTGTTATGTCTTCTCAACCTCACCATCATTCTCTTAGGTGCTTTGGAAATGGCAGTGCAATTCATGATGGGAGACTGTTAAAAAATCTGAACCCACACTACCAGACAAACTGCTACAAATACAAGAGTCCCCCAATTTACAACAGGTTTGATTTGGGAATGTATGTTCTGGTTAATTTTTCCTGTCTTATTGGCCTATTTCCACAGTTGGTTTGAAAATGCATCTTATGTAACAGGGATAATTTTTTTTTTTTAACTACGCAGATTTTCTTTTTGGTGGCAATGGAGTAAGATTGCACAGCTGTAAGCCTAATGCTTGAAGGCTCTAGAGAGTGGACAAGTACACCCAAGTGTGAGCTATGCAGATTTAGTTCCAGTCTTAGTCTTTGGCCTAGGGCTAAGGGCACAACACACAGTGCATACCCAGTGGGAGGCAAGAGGCAGTATTTCTGGTCAGGGGAGGCAGGAATCTAAAGCTGAATGCGAGCACTGTTTTTTGCTCCGACTTTTCTCACACTTGGTTGAGGCAGAGGTTCTAACATCTCACAGGATTTGCATGTACAGCTGCAGGGAATATGCAACTGTAACAGGAAGGATGAGGCAAGGGGGATCCGACCTACCTGAGGGCATTCTTTCACAACCACAAAATACATGAAGCAAACACTGAATCTGAATCATGTCTCATGGGGTTTCCCCATATGGAAGCATTTAATGTTAACTGACAAGAATAATTTATGTAGTGGGCTGGAGATCTAGCTCTGCAGTTAAAAAGCACTGTCTGCTTCTCTAGGGAACCTGGGTCCAATTCCCACACCCACATGGCAGCTAACAACAGACCCAGAGGATCCCTCACCCTCTTCTGGCCTCTGCAGGCACTGCATGCATGCATTACACATACTTTTGGGCAAAAACTCAAACATATAAACAATAAAATCTTTAAAAAAAAGAGAGAGATAGAATAATTTCTATATGTCTTGTGCGTGGTACAATGTATTGTGGAATTTCCAACTATACCACTGATTGTATGCATTACCTTATGTACTTATCCTTTTTTGATGGTAAGAACACAACGTTTAGTATGTTGGAAAGTTTCAAAGATACAGTGAATAATTATGTACAATAACACAGGAAAGAAGAATTAATTGGCCATCATGATGAACAATAGAGCTCTTGAATGTATTCTCAAAAGTAATGTAGCTTTCACCAACTTCTCCCCAAACCACCACCTAACAGTCTCTGGTGCCCATGGGTTTCTGTGGTTTTCTGATGTCATTACAGCATGCACATATGAGAGATCATTCAATATCTGACTCTGTGTCTGGATTACTTCATACTCAAAATATTCTTGATCTTGTTCACCTGTTGATAATCTCCAGTTGGTGTTATATCGTGGCTATTATGAACTGCAATGATCATAGGATGCAGCTATCTTTTTGACATATTGATATTTTCTTTGGATATATATTCAGTAGTGAGACTTCTGTATTATATGATATTTTTAATTTTTAGAGGTATCTCCAGACTATTTTCTATAATACTTATATTAATTTACATTTCCATCAATAGTGCATAAGGGTTTTTCTTTTTCTTTTAAGATTTATTTATTTATTTATTTATTTATTTATTTATTTATTTATTCTGGCATACATGCCTACATGCCAGAAGAGGGCACCAAATTTCATTATAGATGGTTGTGAGCCACCATGTGGTTGCTGGGAATTGAACTCAGGACCTCTGGAAGAGCAGCCAGTGCGCTTAACCTCTGAGCCATCTCTCCAGCCCCGGGTTTTTCTTTTTCCACAACCTCACCAGCATTTGTTATTCTTGTCTTTTTGATGATAGCCATTGTAACTGGAGTGAGGCAATACCTCTTGTAGACTTTTAAAGTTAATTTGTGTGTGTGTGTGTGTGTGTGTGTGTGTGTGTATACATGCTTGCATGTGTGTGCACACATGTTTACTATGAAGGGCATTAAAAACATCAGAGGAAAACTTAGGGAGTTGGTCTTGTCCTTCCACCACGAGGTTGGGGATCAAACTTGGGTTGCCAGGCTTGCACAACAGGTGTGTTTTTACCTACAGTGGCACCTCATTGGCCTCTACCTGATGGTTAGTGGTGATGAGCATTTTTCAAGTGCCTGCAGGCAATGTTTGTGAGGGTATCTATTTGAGTTCTTTGCTCATTTTTGAGCACTTTTTGTTGTGGAGTTGTTTTAGTCTATCATCCTTGGGATGATAAATCCTTGGAAGGTGTAGTTTGAGTGTCTTCTTCTTTCTGCCTGGGTCTTTATCCTGCTGGTTTCTTTGCTGTGCAGAAGCATCTCCCCTTTGTGTAGCCCTGTTCATCTATTTCCACCTTTGTTGTTATATTTTAGGGTCACAGCCAAAACGTCATCACCAGACATTTTCTAAAGGTTTTCCTTTGTTTCTTCTAGTAGTTTTGTAATTTCAAGTATGTTTCAAATCTTAAGTTTGTTTATAATTGACTGCTGTATATAGCATATCCATTCTTCTGCAGGCTGAAATCTAGTTTTCTTAGCACAATTTACTAAAGAAATTGTCCTTTCCTCATTTTGTGTTGTTAGACTCCTTGTTCAAAATCAGCTGGTGGGGGATTGGGGAGATTGCTCAGTGGTTAAGAGGGCTGCTCTTCCAGAGGACCCCAGTTCAATTGTCAGCACACTCATGGCAGCTCACAATAACCTGCAACTCCAATGTAAGGGTATTCAATATCATCTTCTGGTCTTTGAGGGCATGAGGCACATGAGTGGTGCACAGATACACATGATGACAAAATACACACACATATAAAATAAACAAAAGAAAATAAATATTTAAAAAATAAATTGGTGGTAAATATGCAGGTTTATTCCTGGGCTAACTACTCTTTGGTTACTCTGTTCCATTGGCCCATGTATGTATCTTATGCACCATGCTGTTTGATTACTAAAGCTTTGCAGTATAGCAGAAAGTGTGGCTGCTCCAGCTTTGTTCTTTTTTGCTTAAGATTTGGCCAGGCTGGAGAAATGGATCAGTGGTTAAGATCACTGACTGCTCTTCCAGAGGACTGGGTTCAATTCCCAGCACCCACATGGAAGCTTGCAACTATCTGTAACTACAGGCAAAATAACAATGCACAATAAATACATTAATTAATTTAAAAAAAAAGAGCACTGGCTACTCTTCCAGAGGTCCTCAGTTCAATTCCTGGCAACCACATGGTGGTTCACAGCCATCTATACAAACAACAAACAAAAGCCAGCAAAGGTATCTGGGAAAGCCAGCATTCCCCATAGATCTAAGTGGTATTTATAGAATGCTGCACCTAACAATGCCAGAAAACTCACACTTCTCAGGTGACCTAGAATGCTTCCAAGCTCGAGCACACTATGGGCCACAGAATAAATCTTATTAGAGTAACAGATCACACAGAGCATGTGCTCTGACAATGAGAGTTAACTCTTGGTGGTTGCTGGTGGCACACACCTTTAGTCCCAGCACCAGGGAGGCAGAGGCAGGCTAATCTCTGAGTTCAAGGCCAGCCTGATCTACAGAGTGAGTTCCCGGATTGCCAGAGCTACACAGAAAAATCCTGTCTTGAAAAAAAAAGGGGAGGGGGTTAACTTTTAAGTCACCACTATCAGTAATATTTGGAAATGAAGCAAACAATTAATAAGTAAATCTTAGATCAAAGGAGAAATCTCAGTGAAAATGGACAGTCTTTTAATGGTACTATCATGAAAATACAACATTTGTATTTATATTTATATTTGTAGTTATAGAATGCCACTAAAGAAGATCTTCAGAAATTTACATTTTGTGTTAGAAAGAGGAAAAACAATTTAAAGTCACTGGTTCTTATTTCAGGAAATTAGAAAGGGGCTGGAGAGCTGGCTCAGTTGCTTGCTGCCAAGCCTGACAACCTGAGTTTGATTCCCAGGACCCAATGGTAGAAGGAGAAAACAGTTTCCTCTGACCTTCATGTGCATGTGTGCACACACACACTAAATAGAAAATGTGAAGAAAAAAATAAGGCCAGGAATGGTGGCATACACCTTTAATCCCAGTAATGTGGAAGCAGAGGCTGGCAGATATTTGTGAGCCTGGTCAATACAGTGTGTTCCAGTCCAGCCAGGGTTACATAGTTACAAATATATGTGTGTGTGTGTGTGTGTGTGTGTGTGTGTGTGTGTGTATACGTATATATATGTATATGTATGTATATATATGTATATGAAGGAAGGAAGAAAGAAAATTAAAAAAAATAAGTGAACCAATAAATAAAAAGAAATTTGAAAAAAGAGGACCAAATTAAAATTAAAGCAAAGAGAAGGAAATTTTTAAAAGGCAAAATAAAAACTAGGATGTAAAAATGCGAAGGCTTTGGAAAGATATAAAATTCACACATAATTGGCCTGATGAGAGGAGGGGACAAGACAACCCTATTACCAAGCATAAGAGAAGAGTGTAACCATAGATCCTACAGACAAAAAGGGGAAATCGTAAGCTAGCACGTATGATGTGCTGGTAACAAGCAATACTGTGAGGTTACAATATGACAACACCGCTGCTGGTGAAAGAAACAAGATGAAATTGAAGACAGAGTTAAGTGGAAAGTTAGCCTCTGCCCAGGCATCAGAGGAATTAACATAGATAAAATGTCTGCAGTGGAGGTCAGAAGATAGTTTTGGGAGTCAATTCAAGTCCATGGAACTCAGGTTGCCAAGCTTCTGTGGCAAGCGCTTTTACCTGCTGGGCCATCTTGCTGCCACCCTATTTTGTGTTTCATAATGGTCCTTTTCCTCGAGCTGCATGTCTTACTTCTCTGTTAGCATCAACGCTGAGAACTTAGTATCCACCAAAGATAAGGACATTTGCACTCTGTCCACCCACCTCTTGTGTTGAAGGCAGGGTCCCCTCACAGGTGACACAGTATCTCAGATGAACAGGATTCCCAGTGCCACAGGTGCGACAGATCACCTTCTCCTTGATAACAGGGAGTTAGAAACAGAATGAGCAAAAACAGGGTGTTAGCAGTCCTGTTAGTCAGCCAAAGGTGTTACAGCACCCAGTTAGGAATACTGGGAATAGTGCCAGACAAATGAACAATTTTAAAAGAGACAAAACTGCAAGCAAGCATACAAGCAAACTGAAGACAGTATTCATTTAGTTTGAGGAAGACAATTTGAAATTTTATGATGGTTATGTTCCCGTCTCCAAGTGGGAAACCTAACAGCCAACAGGCTTTCTACTTCATGGCCTGTACAGTAAAGAGAAAGACTTGAGAGCAGCAGAAGCTCATCTGTGGATTTACAAGTCTGCTGGGTCCCAAGACTTTATGCTAACTATGAATTTAGGTTTGTTTTGTAAGTTATGACTTAGATAAAGTGGAAGAAGTGACTGTCAGAAGAAAATATTAATGCAGCTTCCCAAGTCAGTCTGAGAGTCAAGATGCAACACACAAATGGAGGAGATGATAGAACTAGATAGAGCTAAAAAATGAGAAAAGGGGGCAGAGGAAATGGAGGACATGGAGGAGGGCGGGTAACAGGCTGTACCTGTTAAAAAGATTAGCATATTTAAGGAGAAACCTCACATTTTGCCCTGGAATAACAGAAAAATGCCTAGGGGGTCAGACTGTACCGCAGAAGACTCCAGTTTGTAAGATGCAAATTTGATTGAAAAGAACTACCACAACTGCTTAGGTCAGTGCTTTGCAGGTGCAGCCACCAAGGAGCATAGAGACTGACATGTGGGAGAAGTGGCCCAGGGTTTATCTGGGGCTGGCAGCAGAATTTACTAGCACCATCCACAAGGTACTGGTTTCACAGCCATGAAAGATGCAATGCTGAGGGGGTCATGGAGGCTTGCATCGAAGTTTCAGAAAGCTGTTGAGGCCGGGCATTGTGTAGCAGGATCCGATTCCCTAAAAGAGGCCCCGAGGAGCCGCTGCATGCAGCTGGGATGGTGAAGCTTAAGCTGCAAGGGAGATGCCAGGGTGTGACTGGTCCTAACCCCGCTTCTTCTACAAAATAGGAGCTACCATCAGAGTGAGCACGCAAAAACATGAAACCACTGTCAGTCTGAATACTTAGAAACCGCAAAACACTGTCTAAATTAGCTGTATTGCAATTTGCCCTCCAAATTCATTTTCAGGGGAATATGTGTAGGCATCTCCCTTATAGATCCTATTGGCAAGTTTATATATTTGGATCAGTATGCCTTTCTAAAAATTAGAATGGGTTTGTTCATGAGACATTAGTTTATCAGTCATTAGTCCACTCCACCAGCTGAAGACAAGACACAACGATTCAAACATCACCTTCTGTGTTATCTCATTCATGTTTCCCTACCTTCAAGTGGAGACTGGCCTGGGGCCGCAGCTGTGGAGCAAGAGGAGCCTCACACACCACACAGATGGGGGTGTTCATGGGTACCATACTTCCACATTCTGCACACACGCCCATCTGCTCAGAGGGAAAGGTCTTTATAAGATTGGGTTTGCTTTTGCAAACTCTTAAAATAATTACCTTTCCTATTACTTTATTGCCATTAAGAGTGAAAACCTGTTTACTCTAGAATGAGAGCTGTAAGCCAAAGGTGAGCAACAAACCGAAAAGTTCCTGGAAATGCCTATTTGCACAAGAGCACGGTGGTTCTTATCGGCTGCTCTCCTCCTCTCTGCTCTGGGCAGCAGCTCCCCCAGGGCCAGGCGGGCTGGGAACAGTACCAATTCTGTGACTGCTGCTGTACAGGGGCCTTCTTTATTTGGAACATTGCTAAGATGACAATCTCAATGGCAGGGGCTCACAGTCATCAACAGACAGGAGAAGTGCCCAGGATCTTTGTGTGTTACTATTGTTTTGAGTAGATTGTTTTGCTTTTATTTTAACTTTTGAAAAGAAATTGTGTTTGTTGGGATAGGGAGGGTTGAAAGTGATGTAGGTGTAGTAGTGATCAGGTATGAAATTCTCAAAAAAAATCAAAATGTGTGTGTATTCATGTACGTGCAGGTGCACATGTATGTACCGGTTTGTGTGTGTGTGTGTGTGTGTGTGTAGGTCAGAAGATAACCTCAGGTGTCATCATCAGGAATGCTGTCCATCTCCTTTGAGATGGGGTTTCTCATTGGTCTGCAGCTTACCAATTATGCTAAGCCTGTAGCCCCATGGCTGGCTAGTGAGCTAAGTGTTGAGGACTGAACCTTTGTGCTTACAAGTCAAGCAGTGCTTTACTGACTGAGTCATTCTCCCAGCATCGTGCCCAGGATTTTAACAGCTAATCTAACTGTAACGTCTCAATAAGTTCTCAATGTGCCCAGGCAGTCACACATCTCTACTTTCGTGTGTAGATGAAAAGGAGCTCAATATAGGTAAAAGCTGCTGGGCAGTGGTGGCACATGCCTTTGATCTCAGTACTCAGGAGGCAGAGGCAGGCCTGCGAGTTCAAGGCCAGCCTGCTCTATAGAGTGAGTTCAAAGACAGCCAGGGATCCACACAGAAACCCCATTGGGGGGGGATAATTAAAAAAATAAAAGCTTAGGCTAACTTGAACACAGTTTTAAGTTTCATATTCGGTCCAGCCCACACAAACATTTATCAGCAATACATTTATCAGCAATGCCTTACCAGCTCGAGGTACATGAGCACACTTTTGGGCCAACCTTGTCCCCATTAAAACAGTAAGATTTCAGCCTGTTTCTCAGTCTGTCTCCAAGGCCACACAAAGAATTCCTGTTAGAAGCATGTTCCTACTCTCAGGAAGGGTCTGGATAGCAAGGGATCAATGTGCTCAAATTCTTTCAATGAATGTTTGTTTGTGGTTCGTATGACAGGCCCTTGTCACAGCTACCTACACAGGTCACATAAAACTAGACACAAATGTTTTCAAACATTTTGCAGCTTACCTGAGCCCCTTCTGGGGGTGGAAGACGATAGCTATATAGAGGTGGGACAGGAGCGCCACATTCATGACAGAATCGAGCAAAGGGATCAGATGGACGGGAAGCCAGACAATGGGTACACCTACAACAAAACAGGTTTCCATTTATGTATAAGGATCTACACTAACATTCTTACATATCTAATGAATGGATGGGAGAGGTGCATGAGCTCCTGTCCCTCCCCCACCCCCAAGGGACTACTCATAGTAAAAGGTTGTTGGAGAAGCTTTTTTTTTATCAGTAATAAACCTACTGAATAGTAGCCCATGCTTATGCAAGCAATCTTAATTAAATTCAGATACACACACATGCACTCACACAACATGAAAGTTGGAGGAGAAATTCTTGAGAAGTGTGTGTGTGTGTGTGTGTGTGTGTGTATTTCTAAATACCTTCATTAGAACGCAGAGGTTGTCTGATATAATATTTTAAGTAAGAGTTAACTATATTTTGCCTAAAAGAAATCAAATTTAAGTAGGGAAACAAAAGTAAATTATAAGATACACTATGTCATAAAGATATTAGTTAAAAGAAGGCAGGGGTGGTTACTTATTATTAGAGCAAGAAGATGTCTGAGCAGAGGAAGTCATCAGGGTTAAAGAAGGCTATTTCATAGTGGCATAGGAGTAAACTCAGCAACAGGACATAAGCATTTAAACAGTTACATATTCAATGTCAGTTTTAAGGAGACTTTTAAGACTCCATGGATTTTCACAGTTGAACAAATTGCATTTTGCATTGAGATGGCCATGAGCTCTGGAGTCAGGGGTAAAATGCTATGATTTAAATCTGCAATGCCACTCACGGGCTCAAGTTTACAATGCTTAGCCTTTCGTGTGTCATGTGAAGGCTGTGGTGCCTGGCTGGTGGAGCATGTTACCAGAGAATGGACTTTGAAGGTTATACCCCTCCCTGGTTCAGACCATGTACTTACTCTCTGCTTCTTGTTTGCCATGTTGTGACTAAGCAGAGATGGTCTTACTGTGCTTTCCAGAATAACCTGGAACTTTCTATTTAGCCCAGGTTAGCCCAGAACTTGTGATCCTCCTACTAAAACCCTTAAGACTGGCATTACAGGCATGTGACACATGTGAAAAGCTTAAGTTTTTCACAAATATGACAAACTAAGAATTAAATATATTCAGGTAATGGTGGCACACACCTTTAATCTCAGCACTTGGGAGGCAGAGACAGTCAGATCTTTGAGTTCAAGGCCAGCCTGGTCTACTGATCGAGTTCCAGGACAGCCTCCAAAGCTACAGAGAAAGCCTGTCTAAAAAGAAGAAGAAGGAGGAGGGGGAGTAAGAAGAAGGAAGAGAACAAGGAAGAGGGGAAGGAGGAAGAAGAACCAGATCAACAGTTGGCTGGCTGGGGCATGATAAGAAGGTCATATATATGTATCAATCACACTCTTTACAGATAAACATTTTAGTGTATATCAGTTAGGTCCCTTTTTCTTTTTTAAATTTTTTTCTACATTTTATTTTCTGTGTTTGGATGTTTTGCCTACAATACATGCCCATGATCATCACAGAGGCCAGAAGAGGGTGCTGGATCCCCTGGAACTGGAGTTACAGACAATTGTGAGCATCTTATGCATGTGGGGAATTAAACTCAGGTCCTCTGGAAGAGAAGTTAGTGCTATTAATTACGCAGTCATCTGTCTAGTCCCTGCCTCTTTTTCCAAACTGTATGGTTTTAAAACTCTAAAATACCAAAACTCAGGAGCCTGAGGCAAGAAAATTGTTTCAAGTTTGAGGCCAACCTAGACTGCATAGCAAGTGCCAGGCCAGGTATACATGGCAAGTAGGCTTATCCTAACAAATTTAATTTAAAAACCAGGGATGGGCAAAACCAGTGTTATACTTCACTTTAAGGCTCCATGGACCATGCTTGGACCATGGACTATGGTGGATTTGTCTAAGACAGATAGAGAATATGTTACATACTTGAGGTAATCTGTGTCCCTCTGGATCCGCGTGACCTCTGTGCTTGTCAGACTCCTCTGGCCAGTTATATGTGCAAAGCCCGGGGACTGAAATTAAGAAAACAGAGCTAGGAATATACATACAGGTGTGTAACATAGTAAAGGCTATAGGGTAAGGAAAGTCCATTCAAATTCATTTACCAACACTCATGTTTTAAAACTATCATGGGGGTGGGGGAAGGCTGCAACCTCGACCTGAATGAGGGTATGCAACAGAGGCAGGTTGAAGCCAATGCCCTAGCCACCACCCAGGGTAACCAGAGAGAGCTTGCCCACCAGAACATGAAGAAGCAGATTGACTCCATTAAGGGAAAGTGCCAAGATGATGGGCTTTCTGCTGCAGCCTGCAAGCAGAGGGTCTCAGAGACAATGCAGCAGAAGCAGAAAAAGGCAAATGAGAAGAAGGAGGAACCCAAGTAGCTTTGTGGCTTCATGTCCAACCCTCTTGCTCTGTGCCTGTGTGCCTGGAGTCAGTCCTACCATGCTCCAGTTTCTTCCTGTAGTGCTCACAGGTCCCAGCACCGATGGCATTCCCTTTGCCCTGAGTCTGCAGCCGGTTTCTTTTGTGTTTCCTTCCCCTCAGGTAGCCATTCTCCCCCTGGGCCACTCCTGGGGGTGAGGGGGTTGCCCCTTTCCAGTGTTTTTTATTCCTGTGGGGCACACCCCAAAGTATTGTAAAACAAAAACACTATCATAGGGAAGCCTGGTGGTGGTGGTGCATGCCTTTTTTATTTTATTTTTTTCTTTTTTGAGAGAGGGTTTCTTTGTGTGTAACAGGGTGGCATATGCCTTTAAGCCCGGAACTCAAGCCCGGAACTCAAGTGGATCTCTGAGTTCGAGGACAGCCTGTTCTACAGAGCAAGTTCCAGGGCAGCTAGTGTTACACAGAGAGACCCTATTTTCAAAAACAAAAACAAAAACAAAACAAACAAAACCCCCAAACATTTGTGTGACTATTTACTTGATTGTCATTTATCTATTTCAAGTCCCTATCAAAGGGCAGCTATATGGACATGGAGGCTTTTCCCTTCGAACACAGTATTTCCGGAGCTGAGACACTGCCTGCAACATGGATAAAGGCTGAAAGATGCTGTCCTAATGTATGCTGGGAAGCATTAAAATGCCTGAGGTATTTTGGCTACTTTAAAGAATTTCCGCTGATGTTACCTGGGACGGGTGAGCAGCAATTCTAGAACCCGATCCTTCATGGTAGGCTGGGATTTCCATTGGACTCTCTGAGAAACGAAGATCTTTCAGAGTTTTAGAGTCTGCTCTTTCGCTTACCTTGAGGTCTATAATTATATTAAAAATATTGCATTTGTGATGAATTGTTAACATATAAAACCATGCAAATATGCCCTTCCCAGAAGCAACTTCTATAAAGTCATCTTCCCAAAGTCAGAGAAATAGAACTGAGAAAGAAATAATTAACCCAGTCTAAGAAAACAGCCTTCCTTGATACCTCTAAAACATTCCCTGTCAAGCTAAGAAAACGGACCAGTCCAATTGCACAGTTAGCAGGCAGCATCCTTTCAACTAATGTGTGACAGCCTCTTGCTTACTTACCCATGAATCTAGAAACTTTGCTGTCTGAAGTTATGTAACTAGAAGACCCAGTCACTTTGTTGCTGTTTTAGAAAACAAATAAACAAAACCTCCAATGGCCTGAGTTTGGTCCTGGGAACGCATGTGTAATAAAACAACTGACTCCCAAAAGTTGTCCTCTGTGGCATACATGCACCACACAGAAACAGCAACACTGTTGCTGTCACAGATTTTCTTTTTAGTTGAAAGGATGCTGCCTGCTAACTGTGCAATTGGACTGGTCCGTTTTCTTAGCTTGACAGGGAATGTTGTACAGAGTATCAAGGGAGGTTGTTTTCTTAGACTGAGTTGATTATTTCTTTCTCAGTTCTATTTCGCTGACATGGTGGCGGGGGGAGACTTTATAGTAGTTGCTGCTGGGAAAGAATGTGATGAAGTCCTTTACTGGATGTTTCTAACCATGAGGACATACTTGCATGGCAAATGCTTTTACCTGCTAAGCTACGTTTCTGGTTCCCAAGACATAAAACAGCAGGCTCATTTTCTAACCACATGCTGAACACATCCTAATGCACCTTTGTCGTTTCCAAAGTAACCAAACCTGAATCCACATCTGATGCTGGCCCTTCTCATACAGCTCAGTTTTACTCAATTCTAGCAAAACTCTGTTTTTGTTTAAGATTTACCCAAATACTACCCACCCCCTAAAACCTGATGACTCTTTGTTTGGTGAGGCACCCCATGGTCCTTCAATGCAATCATTCAATAAATCAAATTTATCAGACTGCTTGCTTATCTCTCATGGTTTTAATCTGTTAGCTAGAATAAAATATTCAAACTGTAGACTGCCTTCCCGTTTTTTCTTATTTCAACACAAGTACCTAAAGTATGCAGTGAGCATGCAGGACGCCTGCTTAGAGGCTACCTCGCCGTACCTGCAAGTCGTCTAATGTTAACGTTCCAAGTTGATTTATTTTCAGCATTCTTATACTTCTTCCTTAATTTTGGTCCGACAAACCCATTTTTTAATTCCTAGGAATGAAGAGATTACATGGCATTCGGTTATCTAGACTTAGAGTGTGAGAATTAGAAGTCATGGTAGAGACAGTGTCATGGGGTGGACATCTCTTACTTGAAAGGGATTATAGCAATTTTTATAAAGTGACGTCTGGTTCCATTAGAAACCCACAGCTTTGTGTCTGGGCTACTTGGTGAGCAGCATGTCTGGCTGGTAGGCCTCACCAAGTCAAGCAGCCAAGATGACAGATATGGATAGTGCCATTATCAGAGACAGTAATAGCATAAGAACAGAATCAGAGGGAGAAATAGGGTGGGGTCAGACCAAAAAAACGACAGGCTTGTGCACACTACCTGCCCAGACAGCCCTCTAAACCCTCTTCTCCTTGGCCTTTCTTTTAATTGGACTCCGTCCCTTCTCTCTGATTCAGACCGGAGAGTCTGATGACTGTCCCCTTGGTGGTCACACTACAGACCACTTGCATCTACTCTGGTGTCACAACATGTGCTCTGGTCTCAGGGACACCATCTGGCTTAAGTATCACCCCCACAAACGTTCTCTGTCACCCTCAACAAGTACCCCATGACTGAGATTTCCTGGCTGGGTGGCCACTCTCTGGTCCTAATACATGGATCACTGGTGCTGACAACTCAGGGCTGAAGTTTCAAACATCCTTCTTAGGTCAATCAGATTAACTCTCCAAAGAAGTAAAGAATTGCAGTGTTTGGTGGGTGAAGACTAACTAATAGAAGTCAACATACACTGGAACGGTCCAGTAGCCTGACTATTCCATTTACCGAATATATACTCTGCTCTCCCTTGCCAGCCCCTAAGCTCTGCTAAAAGTATGGTAGGCCTGCCTACTGCCATCTTGGAGCTTGACCAAGAAATCACATGCTCAGGTCACTTTTCCCCAGCGAAGGCCTGGTGCAGGAGTAGAGAAGAGGGCAAACAGCCTGTTTATCTGGGGTTTATGCAGCATTCATAGACAAAGCACTGAAAGCTGATTCCCTTGGTGGCATGCTAATGGTTTCTGCTTTATCACAGGTAGTCACTGCAGACAACAGAGCCCAGTCTGAATTCTGATCTTAGGCAAAGGAAGGCTTGACCAAGGCTGGGAAATCAGTGAAGCCGATCCTGACCTTAATCATAAGATCTGAGTGTGAGTAGAGTGTTGTAATGAAAGGGAGCACGTGCCCATTGAGCAAGAAAGGATGACACATGTGATAATCTGTACATTCTTTGGTTTCATTACTTGCCTGCTTTGAAAAGCCTTTGAGGGCATCATCAACACTGTCTTCAGGAGAGACCATCTTCGGTGGTTCATAGTCTACCTGGAACACCTTTGTTACAATCCCACTCTGTCTGCAGTCTCTGAAAAATTATATTTTTAAAAAGGAGAGGGTATATTATACAAATATTCAAGGCAAAGCAGTTAAGATGGTGCTAAAGTTACTTAATGTAGTCACTAGATTTGTTATATTTTAAGCTGGTTAAGCAGGACCTGCGAGGTGAGGATTAGGGAGTAAAGGTTGGTTGTGGCAATCTTCAACAGTGGCTCTGGTACTCTAGAACCTGCTCCATCACAGTGCTGTTCACAGAGCCACAGGCCAGTGTGCAGCACTACTTCCCATCCTGTTGCTTCCTTGAAGCAGTCTGAACTCTCAGAGCACTGGCCTCAACCCCCAGGAGCTCAAACTCAGGAAAGTGGGGGGCATTTCTTGTATCCTCTTTCTAGGTCTGCTCTGGATCTTCAAAACCAACCCTGTAAAGCCAGGCACAGAGGTACATGTCTGTAATCCTAGTATCAGAAGGCTAGCGTAGGAAGATCACTGCAAGGTCAAGAGCACTGGCTGCTCTTCCAAAGGACTTGAGTTAAATTCCAAGCACCCATATGGTGACTTACAACTGTCTAACCCCAGCTCCAGAGGATCTAGTGCTTCCTCTGGCCTCCGTGGCACTATAGGCATGTAAACAGGCCAAACCCTCATACACATAAAATAAAAATAAAAAATTAATCGAGTATTTTTTGTTTTTTGGGTTTTGTTTTTTTTGAGACAGGGTTTCTCTGTGTAACATTCCTGGCTGTCCTGGAATTTGCTCTGTAGACCAGGCTGGCCTCTAACTCACAGAGATCAGCCTGCCTCTGCCTCCCAAGTGCTGGGATTAAAGATGTACAACACCACCACCAGCTCAGAAACATTTCTAAAATAAATAAGCATAATCTATACTGCAAGGGTACAGATAACAGATAGTTTATCAATAAAAGGCCAACATAAGTCTCTGATAAAAAGGCCAAAGTGATTTTCTCAAAGGATCACAGTTGTTCTTAAAAGGAACCTGCTATGAAGCATCTTCTTTGAAATTATCTCTGAGACCAGAATTGTGGACAGATGGTTTTAGCTATTTACCTGATAGTTATCACAAAATACATGATATGTATATTCAAAATGTACTTATGCATTTATATTTAAAATGTTCAATGACCTCATTCTTGAGTTCCTTTTTTAAAAAACAAAGTTGCTTTCATTTCTATTATTGTCATTTTAATAATATGGATAAATACAAGGTTTGTGTGGGTAGACAACCAGCACTTGCAGTCCTTGGGCCTCTAGCATTCAACACCACGGATTTGACAGCTCTTATGCCCTACTTTGGTTCTCTATTGCTGTGATAAAACTCCAAGGCCAAAACTACTTGGAGGAAGAGTAGGTTTATTTGGCTTACAACTCACACCCACCATTGAGGGAACCATGGCTGGAGATCAAGCAGAGATCTGAAGGCAAGAACTGAAGCAGAGACTGTGGAGGAGCTCTGCTTACTGTCTTTCTTCCCATGGCATGCTCACCTGCCCGTTGTATACAAATGAGGACCCCATGTTCAGGCCCACAGTGGGTTGGGCCCTCACACATCAATCATTAGTAAAGAAAATGCCCAGACTTGCCTACATACAGGTCAGTATGATGGAGTTACTTTCTCAGTCGAGGTTCCCTCTTCCCAGATGACCCTAGCTTATGTCAAGTTCACACACACCCTCCAAAACTAAGCAGCACAAATAATATAAATACAAAACTTGTTTCAGTATTACTCCGCACTTGGAATACTTGGGCTTGAGCATTTGGTGCCATGGATTTGACTGCTGTTTGTGTTAATGAGGGGCTCTACTCATCTGAGTGGACTAAGTTTTACTATGAACGGTACTGTGAGGAAGCTGTGAAACATAGCAACATAGTGACTACTGAACACAAGGGAGCAGTTTACTTGCAAAAACAATACCTGCTATTCGAACAATACCTGCTATTAGAACAATACCTGCTATTAGATGCTCAGAGGAAGATGAAACAGTCAGATCTGGGGCAATCCTTTGAAAGATGAAGTACCTCCTACATAAATATCTAAAGTATTAATTTTTCTATTCTTGCTAATTCATCAAACTTTCACTCAGAAGAGAACCCCAATTTCGGGGCTGGAGAAATGGCTCGGTGGTTAAGAGCGCTCCCTGTTCTTCCAAAGGTCCTGAGTTCAATTCCCAGCAACCCACATGGTGGCTCACAACCATCTGTAGTGAAATCTGGTGCGCTCTTCTGGCCTGCAGACATACATGCAGGCAGAATACTGTATACATAATAAATAAATCTAAAAAAAAAAAAAAAAAAAAAAGAACCCCAATTTCCACAGTGTTTCCTTACCCCGTTGTTATTTGGGTCATCTATATCTACTGCTGCACAGCTAACTGCCCAGAAGTTAGTGCCTCAAACCCCAGTTCTTGGGTCACTGGTCACAGCGGGGTGGCTCTCATTTGAACTCTTTCATGTGGTACCATCGAATATTAGGGCTGGATGACTTCTTTCACAAATGTTTGTTCTTGGGCCGATCCCTCTCCCTTCTCCTGCTCTCTCATATTTTACATTCTCAAGGACGTTATGTAAGGGGTCTGATTTCTCCACATTATCAGTGACCCTGGATGTTGTCTACTTGTTGAGCATCTCATCACCCTTGATAATGTTCTCTGTAGATATTTGCTTGAGGTGTTCCTTTTTGTGTTAGGATATGGGTTGGCTACTATAACTGGAACCAAAATAAAGACTTAAAAAAAAACAAAAAAAATTCAAAATCAACAAGTGTAAGCAATCCAAAAATGGTGTGGTGGTTTGAATGAGAATGGCCCCTACTCACAGATTTGGTGGCCAGGAAGTGGCACAATTTGAAAGGATTAGGTGGTGTGGTCTTATTGGAAGAAATGTGTCACCAGGGGTAGGTTTGGGGGGCTCAAAAGCCCAAGCCAAGCACAGAATCTCTCTCTCTGCCTATGGATCAGGATGTAGCCTGCAGCTGCAGCTGCATCTGCCTGAATGCCACCATGTTTCCCATCATGATGACAATAAACTAAACCTTTGAACTATAAGCAAGCTCCCAATTGCTTTCTTTGCCTTGCTCATGGTATCTCTTCACAGCAACAGAACACCGACTAAGACCAAGGATATAGAGGAGAGGTGTCATAATGGTTAATGCTGATTGCTAATTTGATCTAAACTCACTTAAGAAACAAGCCTCTGTGTATGTCTGTGTAAGATTTCCTATATTGGGTTAACTGAGGTGAGAAGATCCACCCTGGATGTGAGTGGGGATTCTGCACTTCAAAAAACAAAAAAAGTGAGCTTTGTTTTGCAACCCCACCCCCAGCCATCCTATTTCCTGTCTGTAGATGCAATGTGACCTGCTGTCTCATCTTGTCACCATGAATTCCCTTCCTTGGAAAGAACACACCCTCAAACGGTGAGCCAAAATAAATCCTTCCTCCCTCGTGTTGCTTTTGCCAGCTCTTTTTATCACAGCACGAACAAAAGAACTCAATGCAGATGTTACAGGCTCAACTTTCTATTTCATTGTTCCCTCATCTCTAGCACATTGCACTTGTTCTCATGATCCAACATGATTGACACCCACATTCCAGACAGTGGGAAGCAGAACCCACCCTGTTTCCCTTTAAAGACAGTCTGGCAGTTTCACATGTCACTTCTACATATATCCATGAGCCATAGCCTGGTGACATACCTGTACCAAACAAGGACAATTAGGAAATACCCATTAGGCAATTGTGTGCCTGGCTAAAAATCACAGGTGGCATTATTATTATAGAAGGGAAAAGCAGGTGTTCGGGGCAGGCAGAACCGTCGTTGTATTATCATTACAGTGTGTGGAGTATCCTGGGATGTTTAAACTGTCACGCTGACTTACTTGCTGTGAAAGCTCACAGTGGAGCATAGCTTCCTGATAATTTTCTTGACATGACAGTGCCTCATGGGTCACTCAAGCTGTGATTCTGGCCCCTTCTCCTAGCACTCACCACTTCTGCACTTCCATCACCTGCTTTCTTTGTGTCCTTTGTTTGCCTTGCTCTTGTAAGTTTTAGATTGATCTTGACATATTTCTTGTGCACTTCAGTAATTGCTCAGATTCCTTAGAAGGGGTTTTAAACTCTTAAGTAAATAAATGTACCCAAAGGCTTAAAATTCTTTGTGTAAAATCATAAATATATAAACATCACTTTTAACACAGTTGAAAAATAACTAATATAGGGGGCTGGAGAATGGCTCAGCAGTTAAGAGCACTGACTGCTTGCTCTTCCAGAGATCCTGAGTTGTATTTCCAATAACCACTAGATGGCTCACAACCATCCACAATGAGATCTGGTGCCCTCTTCTGGCTTGCAGACAGAACACTGTTTACATAATGAATAAATCTTTAAAAAAAAGAAAGAAAGATATCTAATATAATATAGAGGTCTTAAGCTCTATCTTAGAAGGTAGAAAATTCCCAGAAATATGAAATTCATCTAAATAACCACTATCTGCAGTGTTGGTGCTGACATAACAACACATTTGCTTTTCTATGCTTGGTGAATCTCTCCATGTTCGGTGACTGGAGAGACTCACAGTGGACTAAACTTTGGAGAAGCATTTAAAACATAAGGCCAAAGCTGCAGACTCTGTCTGAATGATGTCAGATCATCTATCCATGTACTACTTCATTCCCCTCAGTTGTCCTATTAGCACACCTCTCTAAGGTTCCTGAAGGTGCACCTCAGACCGCACGCTGAGGTCATCCTGGTTCTCAGCCACTTGTTCCACTCCTTTAAGGCCTAAATGATCTCCCTACCACAGATGGCCTTGTCCTTAGTTACCCAGCTAAGGCATTTTCCCACAGACTCTATTCAGCCTAGAACAGCTCACAGACCAGCTTAAGCTGCATGGTAGGTAGAAGGATTTCAACCCAAGAATAGCCCTCCTCCACCCCAAAAAGGATTAGGTTGAGTTTAGAGTTATAAATGTTGTTCAGAGCCTAAGATGCATTTAAAACAAATACACATATACTTCTATTAGGGCTCAGGATAGTGACCTTAAATATTCATGTACCAACATAAATTATACCCAGCATAAAAGCCATCTCTGGGTTCCTTTAGCTCTACAAATACTATCCTTTCAATGAAATACCAGAATCAAAGAGCTGGGGTGTAGCACAGTTCACAACATGTCATCCGAGTATGTGCAAGGCCCTAAGTCCAGTTATCAGCCCTGCAAAACAGCATTTTATGAATGACTACAAGAAATTGCCAAGCTGGATTAATGGGAATGCACAATTTCGTTTGGGTTGAGTTTTCTCAGCCTACTAAAAACTATTGAAATTTGGGGCTGCATAATTCTTTACCATAGGGGCCGTCCTCTGCATTATAAAATGACAAGCTGAAACTCTACCCATTACCCACTAGTTCAGTGGTTCCCAACCTGTGGGTCAGGACCCCTTTGGGAGTCGCATATCATATGTTTACATTTTAACTCATAAGAATAGCAAAACTACAGGTATGAAGTAGTGACAGAATAATTTTATGATTGGTGTTCACCACAACTTGAAGAACTGTATCAAAGGGTGCAGTACTACAAAGGCCAAGAACCACTGCACTAGATGCTAATAGCAAGTAATACTCCTAGTGGCTAGCAAAATGTTTCTCTGCATTTGTAAACATGTGGTATAAGTTCATGTGGTGTGTGCATGTGTGGACATGGGTGTGCATGCACGTGTGTGTGTATGTGTGTGGAAGCCAGAGATGGGTGTCAAGTGTCTTCCCTCATCACTTTCTATTTCATTGACTTTGTGTACATAAATGCAAACAACATAGGGAGCAAGGAGACAATGGGCCACAGCATGCAGGTTACAGGACAACGTTCAGAGGTTAGTTCTCTCCTTCCACCTTGTTCTGAGGAAGGTTTACCCGTTATCTCTGAGCTTTGTATCTCAGCCTGCTTGGCCTGCAAGCTTCTGGCCGATTCACCTAGTTCTGCCTTCCACCTCACTGTAGGAGGAGTACTGGGATTACAGATGTGTCATGTGGCATTCAGATTTTTTTCTTTTTATCTTTTTTGTTTGTTTGTTGTTGTTCAAGACAGGGTTTCTCTGTACAACAGTACTGGCTGTCCTGGTACCTATTTTGTAGACCTGGCTGGCCTCACAGAGATCTGCCTGCTTCTGCCTCCCAAGTGCCAGGATTAAAGGCTCGAGTATCACTACCACCCAGCTGGCATTCATCTTTTGATTCTGGAGATTGAACTCTGATCATCACACTTGTACCACAAGCATCTTTATCCATTGAGCCATTGTCCCCAACTCTCCAATTTTTTTCTATCTATCTTATCTATCTATCTATCTATCTATCTATCTATCTATCTATCTATCGTCTTTTGAGACAAGGTTCTCTATGGAATCTTGGCAGTATGTGGCTCCCTCTGTCAACTAAGCTAGCCCCAAACATAGAGATCCACCTGCCTCTGCCTCCCAAGTGTGGAGAATAAAGGTACAAGACACCATGGCCTCTACTGTTTTTTTTTTTTAAAGAACAGTCTCTCACTGAATCCAGGGTGCACCTGTTCAGCTATGCGGGCAACCAATGACCTCCAGAGATCTGCCTATGTCTACTGCCACTACAGGTGGGGTTACAGGCTAGTAACCTCAAAAATGAGGACTAATAAATAAAGGAAAGTCAGAGAGCCACATAATTAAGGTCACACTGACTAAATGATTAAGTGGGATTAAAATCTTCAAATCTCTGTGGTGATAATCTTGTCGACTTAATTGGATTGGGAAAGGCCTAAAGGATTAGTAAGGCACACTCTAGGGATGTCTGTCTGTTGTGTCTTGACTTAATCGGTAGATCATTCCCTTGATGAATTCTTAATATGATGGCATTACTGGGAAACAGTGAAAGGCAGGAGGTGCCTCACTGGAGGAAGCAGGTCTCCAGGAGGCATGTCCACAGAGACTACATCTTGCCCTGGCCCTTCCTATATTCCTGTGTTCTTTTTCTTTGCTTCCTGATGGACATACTATGATCTCTTTCCTACTACCCCCTTCCCATCTTGATTGGGTTGATACCTCTGAAGTAAGTCCTCCTTTTTCAATTGTTCTCAGGTATTCTGTCATAGTAGCACAAAATCAACTACTGCAGCTTTCAAGTCCTGTGCTCTTCCTGCACACTCAGCTGCTTCGACCAGAGTTTTCTCCCTGACTTTGCTGCCAGTGCATATGACGTTCAGATCTCTCCATTGTATCGCCTCCTGAACAGGGTCTGTATACAACAGGCCTGAGTCATGGCCTCCAGATATATATAATGTTAGGATATGTATGTATGTATGTATGTATGTATATATGTGTATATATATTTCAAGGAGCTACAGATGGGGGTGCTGTGAGATACTCTGGTAACCTACTTATTTCTGCTTTATCAACCTTGGTTGCAAAAAACGGGGTCCTTTATGAGTCTACTGAAGAAAATAATTATCCTCAGAGGAATCTGAGCCCCTAAACACTTGCTCTGAATTGTGTAGCAAGTTCCTCTGAGATGAATCACTCTAACTTGGAGGGAAGCTTGTTGAGACTTAGGATGTTCTAAAGGGAGGTGAAACACTCCATCCTGCAGGCCACCTGATAGGACTCAGGAAGTAAAGGACAAGTGACCCAAATGAACTAGATTTACTAGGTCCCTCCTTCTCCAAGCTTAAGGACTTCTCCAGGCAGTAAGGACTTCCGAGAGATCCTCTCAGACAAGCAGAGCTGCCTAAAAGAGGCTCAGATCAGCTAAACCACCTGGAAGAGGCAGAGGCCAGTGGAGCTGCCTGGAAGACACATTCTCTGACATATCAAGCTGCCTGCAAATTGGTTGTAAAGTGTGCTCCAGGGATCCAACTTTCGTGGGCTGTCACCCATGCTGGGTGAGCTTTTGGTGATACAGCTGTCTATGAGTCATTTCTGTTCTTGTAAGTACCCCCCCCACACACACACACACTCATGTTCTTGTAAGTAACCCAATAAACCCCATTGCTTCATCAAGCTGGGCTTTGGTAGCATCTATAGTCTGTTTCGTTTTCCATCTGTGGTGAGTAAATGCTTGCTCACATCTACTACTTTGTCACAGAACACCATCCTGAGTTCCAGATAGTTTTTGTTCTTGCTTGGCTTAATATATTGTGTCAGTGGTAGAGAATGGAAAACTGCACAATCATTGCCAACACCTGACAAAATATGATGGGGAGGCATTGATTCTCCTAAGAAGAAATAAATAAAATTAGAATATAATGTAGCTGGGAATGGTGGCACATGCCTTTAATCCTAGCACTCAGGAAGCAGAGGCAGGTGGATCTCTGAGTTCAAGGACAGCCTGGTCTACAGAGAGAGAGAGAGATTTCCAGGACAGTCAGGGTTATATAGAGAAACAAAAAAAATAACAAAAAAAATGTATATAGTGATTCCACCATGCTTATTTGCCTACCATGCTCTTAACTTACTTAGAGACAGCAACAGCTTTAACTTGTATTTTTCCATCAGGTAGAGTAATAGGTTTTATATACTTAAATGTATTATTTTCACCAGAACCAACTTTCTTTAGGAAGTCAGGTTTGCTGCCATCCAGGGTGTAATATATGTTGACATCTGGGGTATCTGAAAAATTCAGAACAGGATAACCATAATTAACACTGAAATAACAAGTCCCTGTGTACCCATAATCTGTTTAAAAAAAGAAATGAAGAAAGAAAGAAAGAAAAAAAGAAAGGAAGGAAGGAAGGAAGGAAGGAAGAAAGAAAACACACACACAGAGTAAGATTCTGGTCTGTGCTAACACAGTACTTTGCATGAATGAACTCACTTCATCTATTCATCTATATTACGGTATGACGTAGGTCCCAATTTGTACCCATTTTATAGATGGTAACTGAGTATACCTGAGAGATTAATGAACTTGCTAAATAACAAAGGATTTCCAGTTCTCACATAGAGACTCACAATTCTGTAAGTCCAGTAGCAAGGTATCCAATGCTCTCTTCTGGCCTCAGTAGGTACCAGGCAGGCATGTGGTACACAGATATGCATGTAGGCAAAATACCCATACATATAAAATAAAAATAAAAATAACCACCTCCTTTGCCCATTGTGTTATTCTCTTTCATATCTGACAGTGGGACTTCTTTATTTATTTGACATTTAAATATTAGAGAATATAGAAACACATCATCACATTCCAAGTAATAATCCCACTTCTTCTAAGTGTTTTAAGTGTTAAATTACTAAACATGTTAGCCTTTCAGATAAAAGAGTCATAGTATAATAGTATATATTCTTGGAAATCTTGAACTAGGGAGCCTGGAGATAGCTCTGCAAATGCAGAAAAATACTTCTATATATCTAAGCTATCAAAATTAAATAGGTAGATATGTAATTGGAATCTAAAAGTCTTAATACAAATATTTGCTCATATGTCTTATCTATAAAACTTTGCATAAATTATTTATATGCATTTATAAACAGCCTTAATATTAAATCTTATTTAATATTAAATAATACTACTAATACCATGTTCTGTAATAGTTAAGATTTATTTATTTTTGTTTTTTCGAGACAGATTTCTCTGTGTAGCCCTGGCTGTTCTGGAACTCTCTCTGTAGATGACGATGGACTCAGACTCACAGAGATTCACTGCCTCTGAGTGCTGAGATTAAAGGTGTATGCTGCTGCTGCTGACACCATCCAGCTAAGATTTCTTTTATTATAAGATAAATTTTGTGTACCTCACATATACCAATTCAATATGCCTGGATATACAACAGTATACAGCAACTCACTTCATTCTCATAGTGGCTCCAGGTGGTAGATATGATTAGCCCCATCTTACCATGAGGGCATGGGCACTCAGAAAAACTAAGTAATGTGCTCAAGGTCATAGAGATTGTCAAACTGGAATTCAATCTGTAACCCTTTGTACTGGAAAATCTGTATCTATAGGTAAATTTGTTATCCCAGAAAAGTAACAAGCATCCTGAGAAAGGTTGGGACACAATTGGATATCTTACCTTGGCTTAGGTGAGTCAAGAGGACGTTGCAACTAGTAACCCATTTTTATTTAAATATATATTATTCAAACTGGTGTGGTGTTACATGCCTGAAATCTCAGCAGAGATAGGAGGATTGATGCAAATTCAAGTCCACCTGAGCTATAGATTGAGCTCAAGATTGTTTTGGGCTATATAATAAGATCTTGTCTCACAAAAATGCATATAAACCATCAAAGAACAACATTTATAATTTGTAGAAGATTTAGAAATTTCTAAGGCTCCAATATAGAAAACATACAAAGATATCTATTAGCAACACATGAATGCAGAGTATGACAATGCTATTTTAAATAATTCAAAATACATGTAATTCCTACCAGATTTCATTTCCAAAAGAGTATTGGTATCAATTTCATGGTTAGCTTTTCCAGGCTGGGGCACTCGCAGTGGTATGATCTGAGGGGCACACACCGAACCAGCCGTCATTTTCTCTCCTTAGTCCAAAAAAAAAATTAGATTCAGAATTCCATCATGAACCTATATCTGAACACAAAAACTACGAAGTGCCTCTTTTTAAAAATGCAGCAAGCCAGTAAAACCTACAGATAATATCATTAATATGCCACCTACTGAAAATGCCCCATTTAATAAATGAAATGATTATTAAATTTCAGCTGTATGTCTGCTGTTGGGTAGTCACTGTATTACATGCTTTACACCTAATAAAGGCACACAGATGAATACGTCAGAAGACGGGAGCCATTTTAGATGGGCAGATAAATTGAATGAGGCAGAACAGAATCCACACTAATATTCTGTCCTTGGTTCCTTCAAGATCATTTATTTGCTCTTCATTGCCTTCAGCCAGAGCACACATACACACTCACTCTCCCGACTTCAAGGCAATTCATTACATAAGGGAACAAGTAGCTTTGCACGCATCAAGGATTATTTAGAGGCAGCTTTCAAAAGAAGGTCTACGCCCCACAGTCTTACCTTCGCCATTGCAGTATATTGCAAATCAAAGCTGCAAAGACTGCAGAGCATGCGTTCTCAGGAGAAACGAAGCTGACATGAATATAAACCAATAAACACAAGATTCCTATTCCTACTGTTTTGTAAATAACATCCAGATAGAGACCTTATGCGTCTTTTCTTTGATGTGGGGAGGAGTTATCGTAGCACAGCATTTGTACCTTGCACTGCTGTTTCAATTATGGCTACGTAATCAATATGGTTACATAATTATTCAATTATAATGTACATATTCATCCTATTTTTATAATAAACATTTTCACCCTCATTTTTAATTACAATTTGTCATGCAATAATAATTTGCTGTTCAATGGTGAGGCTATTTTTTTTTAATTTGGTAATTGGAATTCTGATAATGAACATTGCGTTTTGACATACCTTGTTCTGGAAAAAATGGGCTAATTAGATTTTAAAAGACGAATTGCCAGTTTGAGGACCAAGAATAAAAAAAAAAAAAAATACAGGTACTTCACCCTTCAGAAATGAGGCTGGACGCGGAGGGATTTGCCTATGATGACATTTCCTTTCCAGTGAGTCAGTTAAAATAAAGATAGCCGAAAAACTAGATGCTAAATAAACACAGAGACTAATTTGCTCACGGTTAGCTATTAGCTGCTCTTGGAAGGCTGCGGTGGTCAATGGATCTCACGAGGAGGAGATGAAGAAGGCTGATTCGCTAGTCCAAACCGCAGCCTGCTGTCAGTGTCATGCCACCAGCATCTCCCAACATCCGTCACCTGGACCATCTCCTCGATGCCCAGACCAGGACCCGCTGCGTCAAGCCCTCGGACTCGCGAGGCAGTCAATGACGCCTGAATCCCTCCCAACCGAATGGGTGAGGCCCTCCTCCTCACCTTCCTCCAGCCTCAAGGACACTGATAAGGACCCCCGACGTACCTTAGCAGCCGCCAACCGGGTGTGTCTAGTCTTCTACGCCCGCTGCACCACTGCACCTCTGCGGCAGCTTGCGTTACCAAAGACGCTGCAAGCCGCGCCCGCCTACGGGGAGCCGAGCCGATGATTGGCAGGGAAATCGACTGCCTAGCAACCAGCTCCGCCCTTGTCTCTGGGCTGAGGAGTCTGTCTGGTACCCGCCCCCGCCTTCGTCTGCAAGGCTTTGCTATAGGTATCCAAGAATATGCCTTCTCGGCGGCTGGAAGGGCCTGAAAGGTTGCGCTCCTACTCACCGTACGGGAGCCAGAGCCTTTAATCCGACAGACACTGAAGTTCCGGACAGCAGAAAGGAGACCTTGTGGCGACACTGCTGAGCAGAGCGGAGCAGGCACAGCACGGACGCCCCAGGCCGACCTGACGAAAGCCCGGCGCGACCGGACGAAGAAGGACCCTCGGCCGCCGGGCGCGCGCCTCCCCGGCCCCCGGGGCGACTTTTTCTCAGGTCTCCAAAACCGCCCTTATGGCTGAGGTGAAGGTGAAGGTGCAGCCACCGGACGCGGATCCGGTGGAAATAGAAAACAGGTAATGCAGTATTCCCGACTCAGGGTGAGCAAGTCAGCCGGGCAGCCGGACCCCTTCTCTCGTAGGCCCGCTTAGTGGCCGGAGCGGGCCGGGTGAGCACGCGGGAGCCGAATTGCGGGGTTCTAGACGCCCCCCTCCGGAATTGGGAGAGCAGAACTCTTTAGTAGCTGAAGAGCAGCGTTGACAGCTTGGAACCTTATGTAACTGGCTGCGCCAGGATTCTGTTAGGGTAGTGAGGACGCACTTGGAACCTGACGACGGCCAATGCCTGAAAAGAGACCCGCATTTCCCCTGTAGTCCTTGGTCATGTTTGAATTCATGTTCCATCTCAGGGTTGCTTGGTGTCCAACGGAAATTCCATAAGAGAACGTACGGGCCAAGTCAGGGTTCAGTTTGTGATTTCAAAGCATCATTGAGCCAAGTAACTTGAGTGAAGAGTGCCTTAAAGCCAATACTCCCCTGTAGCGTGCAGATATTTTTGAATTATAATGTAGGTAAAAGACAGCAACTTTCTCATCAGTTGTGGATAATACATTTATTACTCCTAAGGAGATATTTGAATTTGTTTGGAAGGGATAATTTTGCACACAGACCCCAGTTGTGTATCCCACACATCCCATCCCCGTATTCCACATTTGCCTTCTGTGACAGACCTAATGGCTTCATTTTGTTGTACTTATTCCCACTGATAATGTATCTCCCTCATTTGCCTTTTGAAACAAGCAAACGTAAATCATTAATACCTTTATTCCCAGAATTATAGAATTGTGCCACCAGTTCCCTCATGGAATCACAGATCAAGTAATTCAAAATGAAATGCCTCACATTGAAGCCCAACAACGGGCAGTGGCCATCAATAGACTGTTGTCCATGGTAAGGTGAATTCAACTAATTCATGTAATTTTTTGTATATTATGATTTTCCTTGCTTCCTGTCACATAATTGTGATGGTTAACTTTATGTGTCCACTTGACAGGGAGATGAGATTCCTAGGTATCTGGCTATATGCTGTTTCTGGGATGTTTTGGAACGTGGTAGTATTTGAAGTGTTAAACTGAGTGGGTAGGTGAGTGGGCACCATCCAATCTAGTATCAGCCTAAGTAGAACAGATAAATGGAGGACCAAGGAATTTACTCCAGACCTACTTTGAGTTCTTCTGTCTTCAGGACTCTTTGTTCTTAGGCCTTCAGATTCCATCTACACCATTGACAGTCTGTCTCTAAGGCTAATGCATCAGATCTATGCCATTGATCTGTGCCACTGGACTTTTTGAGTCTCTGGCTTGAAGGGGGGGATGTTACAAAACTTCTCACCCAACATAATCACATGAAGTAATCATAGCATGGTAAGCCTCTTTTTAGTGAACCAGTACACTAATTGAAAAGCCAAGATTGTGACTTGATTCCAAACCAGAGAAAGATTAAATTGTCTGAATTGAAAGAGAAAACAATTATGTGCCGTTTGACAAGATGAAGAAATATGTACAATTCTGTTATAGTTAATTATATTATTAGCTTAATTGACACAAAAGCACACATGGATGTAATTTGTTCTCACCTTCTTTTGCTTTCTGCTGATAGCACCTAGCTATTCCCTATAAAATATTTCCATTGTGATTTTTCTGTGAGTTATCACATAGCCTGTTCATTGGGTATCACAATGTCATTCAGAGCTTTTCAAGAGCAGGGAGAAGTCCCCCTGAAGGTCTTTGGGAAGAAGTATAGCCTCAGCTTCCAGAAACAATGCCATGGATTTTTCAGTGAAGCCCAAGAACCTGAAGCCCTAAAGCTTCTACTTCCTCCAATGTTTGAAAAACCCCACCAAGTACTGCCCCATGCTTTAAATCTGCTTATGTCTGTCTTTCTCAAGCCATTGAGTTCTCTTTTTCTTTCTTTCTTTTTTTTTTTTTTTTTTTTTTTTTTTTTTTTTTTTTTTTTGTTTGTTTTTTGAGACAGGGTTTCTTTGTGGCTGTGGAGGCTGTCTTGGAACTAGCTCTTGTAGACCAGGCTGGTCTCGAACTCACAGAGATCCACCTGCCTCTGCCTCCTAAGTGCTGGGATTAAAGGTGTGCGCCACCAACGCCTGCCCTGAGTTCCCATTTTCTGAGGGCATTTTGGTTTTATTTTATTAGCAGTTAGTTAAAGGAGTCCTTAAAACTTTAAAACTTCCTGCCTTGTATTCTGTCTAAAGCTTTGGCTAGGGATCAGAATTTGGCAAACTTTCTGTATGAACTGGTAATAAAATATCCTCTGTGTCCCATCGGGTTTCTGTCACAACTGTATTTCTTGTCATTTTAACAAGAGGCAACCACAAGCCATGAACAGGGATATGTACACATGTGGGTGTGGCTTTTTCTGATGAAGTTTTATTAGTAAGAAAACAAGCAGTGGCCTAGTGACTTTTGTTTTCACCGAAAGAAAAAGAAGTGCTGGAGATTTCTGGGCTTCCTTGTTATCCTTTAGGACTCAGCTCTGCTGCTGTCTCCAGGAAGCTACCTGAAGCCCCCAGGTTGCGCCGTAGTCATTTCTCTGAGTTTGTATCCACCCTTGTTTCTCTCTTAAAGCCAACCAGATAGTGTTGAAATCATCTCTGTGCTCCCTTTTTAGAATTTGTTTTGCCCTGGGAGTGTAGCTCGGGGGTAGAACACTCACCTAGCTTGCATGCTGCCCTGTGTTCAATCCTCAGCCTTATAATTATGTCAACAAATTGTCCCTTTAGCAGCGGGGGTCAATGGTACAGTATAGGTGTTTAGTGAGTGACTAGAATAGACTGAATAAATGACAGAAGGAAACTTCTGAATTCAGTTTTTGTGGTCCCACTTTGCCATTTGGTGTATTAGGGGAAGAGGGAGGGTGTTGCAGTTTGTCCAGTGTGTAAACATATTTTACAGTCTTAACACATAGTAGGGCCTCTTCTTGGTTATAATTTCCTGTAACTGCTGCAAGTCCAGTGGTACACACATCTGGATTATTCAAATGCTAGGACACAAGGAGGTTCAAAAGCATGGTAGAACATTCTTTATCTTACTTTGCTTCATTATATAACATATTAACACTAGAGACCTTTCGTTCATTGGTTGACCTTTCTGCCTAATTCTCCTATCACAAAATTAAAATTGTACATATTAGTAAATGTCAATAATTAAACTCCATAGTTTAACTTTTGTGTGCTGTTAAAATATTTATGTTTACACTTTATCTGGACTGAATTTTTATTAATATGAATTGTCTTAATTATATTTATTCATACTTTATGTAATTTGGATTTATTTGAATTTCAATATGGATTTTTATATTATCCTAAAATAGCTTTAAAAAGAAGATTTATTTACTCCGGGCAGTGGTAACACATATCTTTAATCTCAGCACCCTGGAGGCAGAGGCAGGCATATCTCTGTGAGTTCCAGGCCAGCCTGGTCTACAAAGCTTCACAAAGAAAGCCTGTATTGAAAGGTAGTGTTTTGCCTGCATGTATTGTCTGTGCATGGCATGGATGTCTGGTACCCACAAAGACCAGAAGAGGGACCTGGATTCCCTGAAATTAAAGTCACACATTGTTGTAAGCTGCCATGCTGGTGCTGAGAACTGAACCCCAGTCCTCCTTAAGTACAGCTCTTAACTGATGAGCCTTTAGCTCCCAGGGTTAAGAATACTTGCTCTTACAGAGGACTTGAGTTTGATTCCCAGTACCCACATACATGATGGCTCACACCTGGCTGTAACTGCTGTTCCAGGGATCCAATGTCCTTCTTTGGCCTCCATCAGCCATGTATACACATGATTCACAGACACACATGTTGGCAAAATACCTATATACAGTAAGAAATACATTTTTTAAAAAGTTATTTATGCCCTGGTCACATAACTAAGCCAAGGTAGCATTTGAGACATTGTTAGTATCTATCTCCTGTAGCTTGAACTGTCTTGAGACAGTTAAGTTTTTTAAAATACTTTGTTTGTGATAGGTAGGCAAAATCCTTAGTCTCAGGTGAAGAACTGACACTTACTGTTGGAATTGATGTATTTCCAGAGTAATTAACTATAATTTTCTATTTTAAAACACTTTAGGGTCAGTTGGATCTCTTAAGGAGTAATACAGGCCTTTTATATAGAATAAAGGAGACTCAGAATGCTGGGTAAGTAAGCACCTGTGTTTTTTTGTTTGTTTGTTTTTCTTCAAGATAAGATTTCTCTGTTTAACAGTCCTGGCTATCCCGGAACTCAATCTGTAGACCAGGCTGGCCTCGAACTCACAGAGATCTGCTTGCCTTTGCCTCCCAAGTGCTGGGATTAAAGGCATGTGCCACCACTGCCCAAGCACCTGTTGTTTTTTAATTTTAAGAAAATTTTAATTATATAAATGTAATGTATGCATTAGAAAAAAAAAAGCTAACATAGTAATAGGTATTGTGGCACACACCCAAATCCCAGAACTTGTGTGGTGATATATTATTTATGATTTGTTAAAGCTTGCCTGAGGATCCAGAAAAGCAAAGTCAGCTTCAAGCTGTAGTGATCAGGCAGTGGTGGTACCCACCTTTAGTCCCAGAAGCCAGTAGCTAGGTGGTGAGGTACATACCTTTAATCCTAGGACTCAGGATTAAGAGCTAGATGGATCTCTGTGAGTCCAAGGCCACCCAGATCTACACAAGAGTGAATCAGTCTAAAAAAGAATTATAGCTCACACCTTTAATCCCTGGACTCATGAGAGGTATATAAGACAGGTCTCAGAATCAGGCATTCATTCTCCAGCCACACTGAAGATAGGAAGGCTCAGTATCAGGTATTCATTCTCTAGCTACATTGAGGATTCTTCTGCCGCTCTGAAGAAAGGCAGCAGGATCAGCCCATTCAGCCTGAGATAGTAGTAAGAGTTTGTGGCCCACGACTTTGCTTTTCTGTTCTTCAGCCTAAAGTTTGAACCCAAATGTCTGTCTCCAGATCTTTTATTTTTGGTGTTACACACTTGGGAAGTGGGGAAGAAAGTTTAGTGTCATCCTTAGTTACACAGCAAGTTCAGGGCCAGCCTGAGCTGTGTGAGACTGTCTCAAATAAATAAATAAATAAATAAATAAATAAATAAATAGCATATAATATATATTATTATGTGTGAGTGTTATGTGTCTGTCTGTCTGTGTGTCTGTGTATACATAATGTAGCTAAGTGTGGTGGTGCACACCTAATATCCTGGCGCACTTGGAGGGCCAGAGGCAGATGGATCATGAGGTAGAAGACAGTTTAGGCTATACATCAAAAGACCCTGCCTTACAATAAGAAAACAAAACAAACTGATGTAAACTCATACCATCCCTGCTTTCTGTCCTGTGTTTCCATTTCCCAGAGTAATTGTTCTTGGTAATTTCTTCTAGATTCATAGGTGGTTGTATATTTATATATTATCTCTTTTTTCTTTCTTCTTTTTTACAAAACAAAACAAAACTGGATCATGCTACCCATACTGTTCTGTAACTTGTTTTTTTTTTTCACTTGTTGTACCTTGAACATGTTTTCATGTTGGTACACATAGCTCTGCCTCATTCTTTTTAAGTTAAGCCCTTCTTTTGGTAAATAAGTCAGTGTGATGGCCTTGGCTGCTGATTAACTTAAGTAGTTATGCAGATGATAACACAACCCACATTTTTTTTTTCATTTTTAAAATTCTGCTTTGTTCCCTGCAGTAAAATGAAGGGGTCCGATAACCAAGAAAAACTAGTCTACCAAATCATAGAGGATGCAGGGAATAAAGGTGAGCATGTGAAGGATGGTGCACTGTCTTTAGGTCTATACCTAAAGTGTTTCTTTGTTCTGTTTAGTTCATTTTATTTTTAAAGAGGGAATTCCACTATATAGTCCAGGCTTTCATGTTATCTTCTTGCCTTGTCTTCCTAAGTGGTGGGATTGCAGGCATGCCTGACATTTGCAGCTAAGCACATATGTTTTGTACATATTCTCTTCCTGCATGTACAACTTTCTTTTGTGGAAAGAAAACTCATGGCTTCCCATAGTAGGTATTTAGTGAATATAAGAACCACAGCCTTATTTTTTTCTGTCTTACAAATAGAATGTTGCTTAAATAATAGAAGTACATGCATTGAAACTGCTAAACTATTGTATTTTTTTGTTGGTTGAAGATGACAGATGACACCAACCTAAATTTAAGTTCCTTTTTTCACTTTTACTGTCTTAAGTGAAACTCAGAAAGTTGAGATTAGGGTAAAGGATTGAATGAGAGATAGGATAAGTTAATTCAACCCCATTCATATGTTTTTCTCTATTACAAGGTATTCTTGTTATATATTCTTTAGAAGATGCCCCACTGGATGATGAGGCATCCCTTTATCTTAGCACTCGTGAGACAGAGGCAGGTGGATGTCTGAGTTCATGTTCAGCCTGATTTATGCAGCAAGTTCCAGGCCAGCCAGGGCTGCATAGTGAGGCCCTGTCAAAAAACAAAAACACACTGGGATTCAAAGAAATTTCCAGTTAGAATATAAAACATACACCTGGTTACTGACTCTTTTGTTTCTTTATCCAATTTTTGTTTTTTGTCTTTAGGCTCTTTAAGTTTCTGAAAGCAGTTATAAAACTTTGTGTTAAAGGATGTGCTGTCAGCTTTTCTACTTTCTTACAGGAATATGGAGCAGAGATATTCGATACAAAAGTAACTTGCCATTAACAGAAATCAACAAAATTCTCAAGAATTTGGAAAGTAAAAAGCTTATCAAAGCCGTGAAGTCTGTAGCAGTAAGTAGTTGGCTTCCTGGGTTTCCCTCATTATGCTCACTTAAGTAAGCTGTTCCAGCTGTGTTTTCAGCCTTTCATTCTTTAATTCATGTTGGGATTTAAGACAAATGTTTTAAAAAGGACTAAAAATTTAGCTCCTGTTGTACTGACTTGAAACTGTGACCTACTGTACTCTTGATGTCTTGCTATTCTAAACTTTGTACTATATTCAGTAAGAAAGTCTGGAGCCTTGAGTACGTTTCCTAGTTTTCATGTTGTGTGAGATAACTTGATTTATCCTACATATTATCTTGCTCAGCATGTGTCTATTGATTGAGCTATGTCAGGTACTGCTCTGGGCTTGGAATACATTAACAACCAAGTCAGAGAAAGATCCCTTTCCTATGTCTCTTACACCATGTTTGTGGTTTTCTTTTCTTTTTCTCTCTATCTGGAATATTTAGTGATAGAAAGATGACCTATCTGGGTTGTTTGTGGCACACACCTTTAATCCCAGCACCCGGGAGGCCGAGGCAGGCAGATCTCTGTGAGTTCGAGGCCAGCCTGGTCTACAGAGCGAGTTCCCAGGACAGCCTCCAAAGCCATAGAGAAGCCCAGTCTCGAAAAACAAAAAGAAAAAGAAAAAAAAAATGAAAGAAAAGAAAAAAGAAAGAAAGATGATCTATTGGGAAGACATTCATGAAATGATGATAATGAAGAAGTCATGCTGACAAGGCAACACAGTATGACTCCCAACTAGGTGACATTGTGGCAAAGTAGAACTGTTAAGACAGTAAAAAGACAAACGTTTGCTGGTCTTGGAAATAGGGTCATAGGGAATATTGAGTAGATGAAGCACAGTAAATGTTTTGGAGCAGCTAACTATTCTATACACAAGAGTGTTAAGCGTGTGTTGAAACCTGTAGACACAGCACAGAGTAATCATAATTGTACTGTTTTATTTTGAGAGAGAGGTAATGTAACCAGGGCTGGTCTTGAATGTCTTGAATGCAGGATCTTTTCTGCCTTAACTACCTGATTGCTGGGATTTACATGTGTATGCCACCATGCCCAGCTATCTGCATTGTTTTTTTTAACTTTTATAAAAGTCGATTATAAATTAGGGGGATGCCAGAGTGGAATGTGGAATGTAGAACTAGAAACTGGGGGTTGGGTATAGCACAACAGTTAGAAGCAGTGGCTTCCAGAGGACCCAGGTTTGATTCCCAGCACCTACACGGTGGCCCACAACTGTCTGCAACTCTAGTTCTAGGGAATCTGACACCCTCTTTTAGCCTTTGTGGGTAACAGGCACAGACATACACAAATCTGCATACACATTAAGTAAAAAAAAATTTAAATTAAAAAGTAACTAAATGTGGCAGAATTTTAGAAATCATACAACTAGGGGTTAGAGGAATAGGGGCTAACCTAAGTACTTATAGACATGAATGGTGTCTATAAAACTAAAGACAAAGGAAAATGTGCTTATGCACTACACCATATCTAAACTGGTGTTCTTTTCCTTCCTGTGAGGCTCCTGATCCTGGGCAGGGCTGGCTGCAGTATAGTTCAGGTTAGAGGTACTGTCCACCCCTCCCCTCCAAAGATGGCCCTCACTTTAGACAACCGTCCCAAGTTCAGTAACTTGGCTATCTTTGCAGTATTCTGCACATCTGAAAATGTTCTGTCAGATAAACTTCAGTTTTTAGGTTTAGGTTCTGGAAAAGTTATAAACAAATGATCTGTGTATATTCTTTCCTAGGCCTCCAAAAAGAAGGTTTATATGCTCTATAACCTGCAGCCAGACCGATCTGTGACTGGTGGAGCGTGGTACAGTGACCAGGATTTTGAATCTGAATTTGTTGAGGTGCTTAACCAACAGTGTTTCAAATTCCTACAAACTAAGGTGAGGTCATTAAGGAAACATCACAAGCCCTTTAAAAATCTGCTCCATGAAAGATTTACTCTTGTATGTCCTATTGTATAAGATTGAAAATCCTAAAATTGGAAATTTTTACTAAACAATTTGCTGCTGTTGGTGTAGCACATGTGTTAACTTCAAAAAGCACGAGCATGCATTCTTGCTTGAGCCTCTTGTTCTAACCTTACAGGCAGAAACAGCAAGAGAAAGTAAACAGAATCCAATGATTCAAAGAAACAGTTCCTTCGCTTCATCACATGAAGTGTGGAAGTACATCTGTGAATTGGGCATCAGTAAGGTCAGAACTTGCTTTCTACACTGTCATATAAGGTGTGTCTTCTTCACAAGGCTGTAGCTTACAGTATATTTGACCCAGCCCCCCTTTCAGGTACTCATTGTGCTGAACCCACTTTGGAAAAGTGCAGTCCTCAGGTAGGCAGAGGCCTTCATGGTGGTCTGACTCTGGCTGAACTGTTTTTGAGCACAGTCATGGCAGTGCCGTCACCGCCCACAGTCAAAACATGCTGATAAGTTCTTGATGATATGACAGTTGAGCTTGACACATTAGTGTCATTTATTGGTATGTTCTTACCTAATGAAATGTAAGTAGTACCATCAGCACCCTTTTGAAGACCTGTACATCAGTACACTGATGCGTTTCATGATCAGCAAAGAAGCCAAAGTGGCATTTGGACAAGTCATCTTCACTTCCTGGTTCCCAGATTTCTCACTGATAAAAAAAACTAGAAACTAGAAGTATTCCATGGCTCAGGTGTCTCTCTCTGCTTAAAGACATTTCAAGAATCTCTGTCAATCTGGAGGAAGAGGTAGGTGAACTTCAGAATTCCAGGACAGCCAGGACTACACAGAGAAACTTGTCTCATGAGAAAAAAGAAAAATCCCCATCAAATTCTTGGGGAGGGAGATTTCTTCTTTGTTTTGGGTAGGCTCTTTGTTTCTTTTGTTTTTTTAAGAATGGTGAGGACATCAGTCAGTGTGAGGCTCTGCATGAAGTTATACTTCTGTCCTTAGAATTTCATTGGCTAATTTAGACTGTTACTTACTCTTTGTGCCTTCCGTTACTCTTCCCCAGAACATGGCCTCTCACTTCTGAACAAGCATGACCTTTGTTGTTTGTAATACTTCTCTGAAAGGATGCTTCCTTGTCCTTCACGCATGCTTTCTAACGTCCCCGTCTCTAGGTAGAGTTGTCTATGGAGGACATAGAAACCATCCTGAACACACTCATTTATGATGGGAAAGTGGAGATGACGATCATTGCTGCAAAGGAAGGCACTGTCGGCAGTGTAGATGGACACATGAAACTGTACAGGGCAGTCAACCCAATCCTCCCACCTACAGGCTTAGTCCGGGCACCCTGTGGACTCTGCCCCGTAAGTAAAAGCTGCTTCATTTTGTACTTTTATCACCACCATGTGCAAATGCCACATAAAGAAACAACAGGCACACCAGGCTTCCCACCAGCAAGTGTCACCTGAGCTATTCAAACTGCCACAGACTCTTGATAGACAGATTGTTAATGAACAGGTCTTACATTATTTCTTGGAGCATTCAGGGTAGGGACATGTCCTTCTGTTCTTGACCCTGAAATGGATACATTTTCATCGGGACTAACCATTTCTTCTCTGTAGGGAGGGAAATGAAATTTGTTCAAAAGCTGCCACGAGCCAAACTTATTCTAATCCTTCTGTGCCCAGGGCACTAGTGGTGTTATTTCCCCTAAGGAGTGAGAGAACTTAGGGCTGAGTGTAACTCAGTGGCAGAGCACATGCTTAGTATACACATGGCCTTTCGCCCCAGGTTTTAACCCCTAGTGCCCTCCCCCCAGAACAGAAGGAACTTAGACTTAAGCAGAAAGTATCACTTTGAATAAGTATAATTTTTTTTCCATTATGCTTTAGCACTTTCACTCATTCATTCCTAGGTAGTTCGTAAACACGGTGCTGGACATCCTGAGGCTACAGAGAGCAAAAGCACTCCCTATCCCTGTGGCATTTATATTCTTGGGCTGCTATTCTGACATATTCATTATGATAACCCTTGTCTGTACCTATAAGCTCTCTGTGACCCAGTTTCAACTCCTAAACAAAAGCCAACATCCTGTACATCCTACTTTACACCCTGTAAAGATAGTTAAGCATAAAACAACCTTCAATTTAGTACAAATTAAGTTGTTCATAAGTATAGGACTCACTTTCTTCACTCCTATGAACCAGCTGATAGCCTTTTACCAGTGGGCAGGTGAATGGGATCACCTTTATGATGTGTTAATAGGCCTCCAAGCTAGGCAGGATAGTGTACACCTTTAATCCCAGCACTTGTTAGGCAGAGCTTTGTGAGTTTCAGACCTGCCTGTTCTACATAGGGAGTTCTAGGACAGCTGGGACTATATAGTGAGACACTGTCTCAAAAAAAACAAAAACAAGCTAAAAACAAAAAGCTTATAAAAAGTTGACTATGATCACAAGGTAGGCACTGTTATATTGTGCTCCTAAATACAGTCCTAATCCAATTCAAATAGTGTTTTCTTTTTTTCTTGTGTTAGTACTGCTTTAAATCAATGGGGGTTTAGGTATTTTAAAACTTCAATTTGAAGCCGGTGGTAGTGGCGGCGCAGGCCTTTAATCCCAGCTCTTGGGAGGCAGAGGCAGGTGGATCTTTGTGAGTTCGAGGCCAGCCTGGTCTACAGAAGGAGTACCAGGACAGCCTCCAAAGCTACAGAGAAACCCTGTCTCGAAAAACAAAACAAAAAAGCTTCAATTTGAATGTGAACTTTTTTTTGTGTTTCTTTTTAAGGTTTTTGATGACTGCCATGAAGGTGGTGAGATTTCACCATCTAATTGTATTTACATGACAGAGTGGCTCGAATTTTAATAGAGAGCTGTGAATTTTACTTACATTTGGCAAATGAATTACTTGGAGAGCAAATAATTCATGATAGAACATCCAGTTTCTTTGAAAGCATACTTCTCTATGATGGATACTGACTTGCTGCTATGAAAACGTATTTATTTCCGAAGACAGAACACAAAGCAGATGAAGTTTAATAAAGTTTAATAGGGAAGTCTCTTCAAGAAAATACCTTGAAGCTCTGGAAAAGAAGCCAGCAAACCTACACTGACCAAGTACTGCGATAACAGATAGAGCGTGAAGGTGACATGTAAAGTTACTTGTTAATGTCTTCATTGAAACTCATCATATCAGGTTTATTATCACCATTTCTGTTGGTTCGTTCTTGGGTTTCATTGAGAGGAACAGCTGACGATGGGATGTGTGCAGACTTGGGGCCTGAATGTAAAGTGGACATCCGTTTTCCACACTGTCCATTCCTCTTCACTTCAGCAGCACTGTTTCAGGAGAGCATGCTGCCACACTGACTTTGTGTCCAGGACAGGAGTTTAGATCAGTGGTAGTCCATCCTAAAGGGGATAATCTCCCAACTCCTTTGTTGTTAAGGTTGTAAATCTCTCTGTATGGCTTAACTGTACTACTTGCCAGAATTTTTTCCAGATTCTTACTTCATGCCTATAGTTTGACCCTCTCTGCCATCAGCATCAAATTCAAATTTTGTAATCTAATCCCCATGTGCGATGTGATAAGTAGGACCTTTGGAAGGTGACAGATCGTGAGTGTAGAGTCCTCATGAGTGGAATTAGGGCCTGTATAGAAGACACCCAAAGTGTTCTGTTGGCTCTTTATCATTCCAGAGCACAGGGGAAAGAATAAGGATGTGGGCCCTTGTTAGACAGTAAATCTACCAGCACATTCGACTTCCCAGCTAGAAGCAGTTCTCAGTCTGTAGGTTGCAACCCCTTTGGGGTTTGAACAACCCTTTTAAGGGTTTGTCTGAGATCTTCAGAAAACAGACATTTACTTTACAGTTCATAACAGTAGCAACATTATAGTTACACAGTAGCAAAAAAAATAATTTTATGGTTGGGATGAGGACAACATGAGGAACTGTATTAAAGGGTCGCAGCATTACGAAAGTTGAAAACCAGTGATCTATTGTGTTCTATCAAAGCAGATAGAAGAGATAGTATCTAATATTTTAACTAAACTAAAACTAGCTGGGTATGATGGTGCACTCTTTTAATCCTAGTACTTGCGAGGCAGAGGTAGGTAGATCTTGGTTAATTTGAGACCCTTGGTTAATTTGGCCTACATAGTGAGTTCCAGGACAGCCAGGGCTATAGAGAAAGAGACCCTGTCTCAAAAAATAACAGTAGATCATTGCCCTTCGTTTTGAGGGGTGAGAACCTGTCTTTTACAGTATTTTAGATCGGTCTCCTTTTTTCTTCTTCTTTTCTAAAAACATGGAGTGCTGTGTCTAAGCAGAAAAAAAATCACTGTAGTTTGTTAGTCCCAGCACTGGGCACTGGAAAACACTAATTGTCGTGCTGTTACACAGAAGATAGCCATATGCCTTTTATGGATCTCAGTGGTTGATATTTGCTTTCCCTCTCCCTCTCCCTCTCCCTCTCCTCTTTTGAGACAAAGTTTTTCTGTATGGCCCTGGCTATCCTGAAACTTTAGACCATGTTGACCTTGAATTCAGAGATCCACCTGCCTCTGCCTCTGAGTGCTGGAATTAAAGGACTCTTCTACTATGTCTACTTTACTTTGTGTCTTAAAAGTTTCTTTATGTGAAACATGGGCCAACTGAAAGGGTTCACACTCCACCCTTGTATTCTGTCTTTTTGTTTTATTTTGTTGGAGAAGAGTCTTACTCTACACTGGAGTTCACTTTATGGTCTAGGCTGGCCTTGAACTTATGGTGGTTCTGCTTTAGCCTCCCAAGTGCTGGGATTACAGGCATTTAGCAGCCATGCCTGGCTTTCTATTATCTTGGTAATTAGATACTAAGTTTTAAATTTGCTGTGTCCCTTGCCTCACCAGAATAAAAAGGTACTTGAAAAGGTTTTCTTCATAGCATTTTTTTTTACTGGGTAGTTTTTGTAGCATATTATTTAATCTATTAACTGAAAGGGATAGATAAATATAACAAAATGTAGCAACTGTGCTGTAAATAAAATGAATTTGCCTACAGAAATAAGCTGTTATCCTTGGCCTCTAAAATCATGGTGCCACAAAGCAAAACTGCAGATGAAGTCCAGATACTTCAGTCTTTCTCAGTATTACGTATTTTGCTTACCTGAGAACATATACTCTAGTCTCTTTAAAAGTGGCCCATAAAAAGAAAATTAGACATTGCCAGTCATGGTGGTGCATGCCTTTAATTTCAGCACTTGGGAGACAGGCAGGTCCAGGCGGATCTCTTGAGTTCAAGGCCAGCCTGATCCTACAGAGAGAGTTCCAGGACAGCCAGGGATACACAGAGAAACCTGTCTCGGAAAAACAAAACAAATTGACATAAGTCCACTTAATGGTTTTTCATGGATTCTCACGTGAAACTCCCAATTTGACAATAAATGTTTTTTATATAAGGGTTTTGATAGTAATGAATTAAGCAAAGTAGTCAAACAATTCAGTCAATCCCATGGTGGGACACACAGACGGTATTAGGAGGCCTTTGGCCCAACCATAAGCTCAACAGTGAAGAGAAGAAAAGTGGTTTTGGATTTACTATATGGCAGGTGAAGGATGAATGCAAAATATGTGCCCTGCAGCAGTGTGGTTCAGTAAGACAGAATCTTGAACTCCATCCTGCCTCTACCTCCCTCCTGCTGGGTTAGAGGTATGCACCATAACATCTGGCCAAGTAGCATTTTCTATCATGATGGAAATATTTGGTATTTGGTGTTTAGTACAGTAACCTCAAGCCAGCTGGCTGGCCAGCACTTGAAACAAGAGATTAAACAACTAAGGTTTGACTTAGTTGCTTTTGGATACTGCTTGTACTAGACAGCATAGCCAACAGAGAACTCACTTGTATGCTCTCCCTCAGGGATTACTGAGTCTTATACTGAAATGTAGTAGTTTATAATTAAGATTTTAAGCAACTCATTTTAATCATTTTAAGTGTAGGAAAAACACAAATTAATTTAAAAACATTAATAATTATATATAATGTAAGCAGACTTTTTAGAGTGATTGAACCAAACCTATAATCCAACTTTGAGTGTACTTGAATTTGAGATTAGTGATTATTTACTCTGCTTTTGTTTTTGAATTCTTAAAAAGTTATTAATTTACATAAATAACATTAGTTCACAACTTGTTTTCTGCCACAGGATTTGCCAGGTAGTGGTGGCACACACCTTTAATCCCAGCACTCGGAAGGCAGAGTTTGAGGTCAGCCTAGTCTACAGAGCAAATTCTAGGACAGACAGAGCTGTTAAACAGAGGAACCCTGCCTCAGAAAACATGTGTGTGTGTGTGTGTGTGTGTGTGTGTGTGTGTGTGTGTATGCATTTGATAACTATTCCTGATATTATCCATTCCCATGTGAACACTTACAGTAGACCAGTATGATTGTCTTTCCTCCAAAGACACCTATTGTTTAAATAATCTGTACTAACTTATATTACATTTAGAAACCCCCAAATCATTTCACAACAGCTTTGTAATCGATCTAGGGATAAATGTGGAAAATTACATTTCTGTAACAGTCACAGGTTCTGTGTCATCAAGTTTATGTATACTGGAGATCTTTGGCATCACAACAGTCAGAAAATCCTGGGAAATAAAAGTTTTATTTACTTTTTTTACATATGATAGAAGTACAGTAGAAACATGAGTGAAATGTCATTTTGTACATCAAATAATATGCTAATATAAAAGTACATTTATAAGAAGGGGTTATTTTTTTAGTGAGAGTATAAAAAAATCTTGGAATGATGCTTGAATGATCTCTAGAAGTTAAGAGGTTAAACTCTTTACAGAATTAAACCTGCATTGTGGAAAAATTCTTTTTGAAGATACTTAAAACTTAACAGTACAGATTGTTCCCTTGTTTTCCACCCTTCAGCATTACTTTCTTTTGGTTATCTTAGGCTTTCTTTCCTTCCTTTTTTTTTTTTGAGACAGGGTTTCTCTGTGTAGCCCTGGCTGTCCTAGAACTTGCTCTGTAGACCAGGCTGGCCTGGAGCTCTTTTTTTTGGTTTTTCGAGACAGGGTTTCTCTGTGTAGCCAGAGCCTCTCCTGGCACTGGCTTTGGAGACCAGGCTGGCCTCGAACTCACAGAGATTCACCTGTCTCTGCCTCCTGAGTGCTGGGATTAAAGGTGTGTACCATCACTGCCTGTATTTCATAGAGAATCTAAAATGTTTATGACTGAGCTCACAAATGGATGACCTGGTCTTTGTCTTGTAGCTTTTGCAAATCTTTCAATTATAGTGTTGCCAGCTACCATAATTCATGGTAGGGATTGTATATACATACATATATATATTCCCCAGCTTAAAAAAAGACAAACATACTTGTCACATTTCTATAAAGCAACACTCCCATATGACCTAATCCTGCTAGGCTTACTGAAGTTGGTATACAGGTGGCAGGCTATGCAGATTATCTGTCCCCTGCAGCTTCCTGACACACTATCCTTATATGCTGGTCTCTCAACCTGTCAGAAGGACCTGGAGACTGGGGCAGATTCAGGGGTTTCAGTGATGAAGATCTAAGTTTGAGTTTACTATCTTGAGAGAGCTTGAAATAGCAGCTAGAATTGTAAGAACATTTGGGACCTTTAATCATGTTTTCTTCCCCCAGTAGGAGAAAATTTTTATTTTAAAAAGGAAAAGGTGTCACTCATACACTTTGCATGAAAACCTGTTTAGGTTTTCTTTCTTTTTTCTTTTGAGACAGAGTTTTGCTAAATATTTAGCCTAGGGAGGCCTCAAATTCAAAATCCACCTTCAGCTTTCCAAGTCCTGGGGTCACAGGAGTGGGTCACACCTTGCAAAGGTTACTGACTTATAATTTGGAATGAGATTCAGGATGCCAGGGTCTACTTGCTGCTTCTTTTCTGAGGCAGGGTAGGCAGGGTCAGGCTGGCATTCACCTGGTCCCTTGCTTTCTCCTCTAAAAGTGCTGGGATTATAGGGACACAGCTCCATTTCTGGTTCTACCTCTGACTTACGCTCTCGATTAACAGGATGGCTAAACTCTGTCCCCCATCAAGTAGGAATGTACTGCCGTAGTTACGGCTTTTCAAGATTTAAGTTCTATGGGGACTGAAAATGCTAGTAACCTAGTGTATGTTCAAACAGGCTTGTTTTCCAGGCACTTCTGTAGCTTAACTGGACATTTCATGCCTAGTACTGTGTGGTAATAGATGCTATTCTACCCCATTCTGGCATGCTACAAAGCAGGAGTCATCCTGACTATTCTGGCACTTTTAGCATAGACTTCACCACACTAATCAGTTCATGAAACTCTGTGTTCTGAAAGTGACCACGGTTGTCGAATTTGTACAATTTGGCGTTCAGCCTATCTGCCACTTCTGCTTGTTCCTTCCAGGGAAGGAAGGGGTCATCAGTGGAGCCAAACTGTACAATGTGAGGGCAGTTGGCCTTGATCTTCTCCCACTGCCAGGGGCGGCTAAAGTACCCTGTAGGAAAAAAAAAATACCCTATCGATACACATGAATTGTCACCTAGACATCCGAAAATGTCTAGTGGGTGCCCTCACAGAAGTGCAAAGGACCAGGGGCTTGAGGTCAGAACAGTTCTTTGGTTTTCCTATCTGTAGAGCTGGATACCATACTTGCCAAGGCAAAGAAAGAGGCTCAAATAAAAGCAGATCCTGGGATTCATTCTAGACTTCAGGTTGGAAGAGACATCTATCTTACCTCCAAAGGTAGGTGGAAACTCTCTCATTTGCTATTAAATTTATCTTTCTGGGGCTATCGGAGACTACTTTGTAACTTGAGCAGTCTGTTTTCTGTCTAGGGAAGGGCTTTCCTGGGTGTTCTCCCCAAAGACTTACCACTTGCACGCTCGTTTTCATCTCCCAAGTCTGATGTGTATGCAGACACCAATACAAGACCATAAACCTGATGTGTCTCTGCATACCTGTGATGAGAAAGATAGTGTCAGTGACACATGGTGTTATTAAATCTGAAAAGTAGTAAGCTATCTGATATAGTTCACAGGAAGGCAGTATGTGCTATTGAGACAGAAAACAATAAGAAAAAGTCTCAGTAAATGACATATGCATGCATCCACCTTTAGTATTCATCACATTACTTAATTGGTCGCATTCTGATGCACATTCCTGGCTCAACCCCAGAGCATGGAATTCAGAGAAATGGGATTAAGGCCCAGGAACCTGCAATTTAAGAAAACCTGGATAATGCCAGAAAAGTATTGTATTGCCCCATTTACATGCATTCTCATTTGTGTTGTATTACAATTGTCCCCACTCCCAGACAAACGATCATTGGCTCCTTAAGGGCAGGAAAAGCCTTACTGCTCTCTGAACAGCAATCTGCAAGTACACCACCAGCTCATTAGTTGTAGATAGATGCCAAGAGCAGACTAAGGAAAGATGTGAGACTCTGAAGAAGCTCTTGTGCTAGGAAATGTTTAGGGCTACAGTCTCATTCTTGAGAATACCTCCCTCCACCCAAGCTGGTTACTCAAGAAAAGAAGCACCCAGATTAATTAAGGCTGCCACACTTACCTTAATATATGTCCCCTACAAATGACCTTAGTACCATTATTGCACACAATGAATTTAGCACTGCCTATATTCTTTATAAAGGAGTTTAGGTCAGTTCCTCAAACTGAATTCATTTTCTCACAGTTAGACTGAGATTAAATACTTTTGGCAAGATAGCCTTCCCATCACTTCAGGGACACAGGTACTAAATTTGATCACTTGTTAAAGTATTTCCAGCACTTTATATTGAAAAAGCTCAATATCCCTTAGTAATAAGTCAGCTAGTGTGTGTGTCCCTTATGATTGTACTAGTTCCTATTTCTCCACACACTTACACTGATGATTTGGGTATCATTTTTCTTTGCCTCTCTTAACTTTAGAAGTCAATTCTTAGAAGGTTGCTGAAAATCCTAATAAATCCAGAGGGCTTATAAAAATACTACATCTTTAATCAATGGCTGGTAAACAAAAGGACAGTATCCTACAACTTTTGAGGTCACTGTTCTGCATGCATGCTTGTAAATACCCCTTTACTATGACTGTACCATAATTCACTGATTCTATGCTAAAACACATTATTATCCCCAGTGGTGATATATTATTTACAATTTATTAAAGCTTGCCTGAGGATTCAGAAGCAAAGCTAGCCACAAGCCACAGAAGTCAGGCAATGGTGATAAACACCTTTAATCCCAGCAGCCATACTTGCAAACCATAGAGCCAGCCACTGGTGGCACACACCTTAAATCTCAGGATTCAGGCAGATAGATCTGTGAGTTCAAGGCCACTCTGGCCTACACAAGAGTGAAGAGTAACAGAGCTCATGCCTTTAATCCCAGCACTTGAGGAATATAAAAATAGGAGCAGATCCTGGGTCAGGAGATTTATTCTCCAGCCACACTGAGGAGAGGACAGCCCTTTCAGCCTGAGATAGAGGTTAAGAACTAGTGGCTAGCTGCTTTGCTTTTCTGATCTTCAGCTTGATGCTTACATATGATCACATGCCTTTAATCCCAGCACTGGGGAGGTGGAGACAGGAGTGATATGGCTAGATGGAGAAAGAAATATAAGGAGGAGGAGACAGGAACTCTGAGATTTTGCCTCTGAGGATTTGTGTTGACAGGACTGCCATTTCAGTTTGGTAGAGGTAAGAGCTACTGACTTGGCTGCTTTGCTTCTCTGATCTTCAGCTTGAAGCTTAAATCCCAAAATCTGTCTCTGGGTCTTTTATTTTTCATGCTACAATCCCAATCTCCTTGACCTGTGTAGCGGAAAGGTTATACAATTTAGCAAGATTTCATGACATACAATTCATATGGTATTTGAATTGAAACAGTCTTTGTTACCAGGGCAGGAAATATGGAAGAAGTTCAACCTGATAAAGCTTTGCCAGCTAATTCCTTACCCCCTAGGCTAGTGGGGAAGATAGGAGATTTTGGTAGAAGCAAATGTGTGTACATGTAAATCCCAAGGATTAGCCGGTTGTAGGCAGGTAGGGGGAATCTCTATCTTTAGGAGGTATTTATTGAACATCTACTATATCAGGGTCTTTCCAAGGCACTTCGATGTCTTATCAGTGAACAAAGTCCCACCTTCATGCAGCTGCCATTCTATTAATAGGGGTAGACAAGAAATCAATGTATGTTGGATGATAAAGCTCTATAGGTAATAAAATATAAAGGAGATAGGAGGCAGTAGGGCGAGGCTGCTCTTTTATATGGAGTTATTAAAGATCTCACCCAAAATGGGACATTCAAGGAAAGACACATTAAGAGAAAGCCAGGCAGCTTTAAGATGGTGTCCTTGCTAGAAGGCTGAGCAGGATAAGGCAAGTGTATACTTGGCATATTCCAGGAACTACACTGACGTCAGTGGGCCTGGCTGGGAGAAGAGAAGAGGTGACGGGAGACAGAGCTGAGTAACAGGAAGCTTTCGAGCTATAGAAACTTTGAAAGGATCACTGCACCCAGTATAAAAGCAATCTGTTTCTTTCAATCCCTTAACAAACAAGGAAGAAATTAGGGCAGATTATGGTACCACTTTTGAGGTCAGCATTGTTCCCCCTACAATGGAAACTTAAGAAACAACTATTTCCCAAGGAAGCATGGCTACAACCCACACCAGGGGTAGCAATTCAACAGTCCTACCTCATAGCCGCAATGGCCCCGGAGCTGTGGCCTATGATGATGGTCTTCTCATCACAGTGCAGCTCTGTCTCCATGAAGGGCAGCCAGATGCTCTCTCGGGCTGTGACTGTGTTCAGGGTAAAACAGTCTGGTACTCAGAGGGGCGGTCTGTAAGTGAAGCTGTCCCACTTCTAACAAACAGCAGCTCACTGCTTTTAAACTGAGGCTGTTGTAGTAGACTTCTGTACTGTGGTTTTAGGAAGGAGTTTTGCTTCTCCCACCATGTTCTTATATTAAATAATAATAATAATAATAATAGATTACAACTGAAGTCAAGATTCCCCCTACCCATTTTTCATTTTTTGAGTAAGAGCCTCACTAAGTAGCAAAGACTAGTCTGTAATTTGTTGTGTAGTCCATATCAAAATTTCCTTGCCTCTGGCTCCCAATTATCAGGATTAAAGGCATGTACCACCATCACTGGCCTCAACTTTGACATTTTCATGTAAAAATTTAAACTTGACAAACAAACACCCCCAAGCTGGAGCTACAGTTCAGGGGCAGAGTGCTTGCCCAGGTTTGGTCTCAGCACTGAGAAAAACACACACACACAAACTCTTGACAACATTCTAAAACCCGTGTATAATATATATCATTTCTTTCCTGAACTAAGATGCACCCATAACAAAAGGGGCAATCTTGTAATTTTAAATATTTAGGAACCCAACTAGATTCTGTAAGGTTTTATCTGTTTTACCTAAATTTTGCCTGAAAATGCCTGTGTACACTTAACAAGGAAAATAAAGTCGCTAGCTCACAAAGTTAAAAATTAAATTTTACTATGCCCAGGTGCTTTTCTTTTTCTTCTATACACCTGCCTCTTAGAGCACCTTGCTTTACTGGTTCTTAGTACGAATTCATCTTTTTTTTTTTTTTTTAAGGCTGTGTATGCTTTTTTCTTAAGTACTTTATTTTTATCTGTATATCTATGCACTGCTTATACGCCCATGCCTTTTGAGACCAGAGAGTGATTTGAATTCCCCGGACTAAAGTTACAGATGATTATAAACTATCATGTGGGTGCTGGGAATTAAACCTGGGTCCTCTGGAAGAGCAGCCAGTGCACTTAACCAGAGAGTCATCTCTCCAGCCCCTTATCTTTGTTCTTGCACTACGACACTCTTGCTTCCTAGCCCCTCACTCCCCACCCCCCATATGGTAAGCTCAAAATCTAACAGATAAGGCTTTTCAAAAACAAGTTTAAAACTTACTTGGGTCAGGCATGTTTTTAGCCAAACACTGGAAACCAGGAATCTGAGATATAAAGAGGAAGAAAAAGCTTTACTAAAGAGCTTAATACAACTAAAACTTTGAAAAAAAAATGTGACACTTGATATGATCTTGCTCAATTCAGTAAATATTTGCTGATATTATGAAATGAAATGGATTAAGTTGTGTTAAATATGAGTATATATCCTATAGATAGTTCTCTATTAGTTTTATAGAACACAGAGACCTGCGTCTACACTTGCAATCCATGCTTATTTCCAAGGCATGGACCTACAGAGAAGGCCTAAGTGAATGTGCTAAAGACAGAATGACCTGAGCCAAATAGAAAGTAAAAAGTAATTTAGAGGCACCATAGAGAAAGTTGGTTATCCCATCCCATTGGCCATTTTCCAGCTCAACCTTTGAGTTGGTAGCTTTGTCAAAAGCTTTCAGCCACAACCCTTAAATTTTATTCCAAACGGATTTCTATTTTCTCTTAAAATTCTATTCTAGAGGCCAAAGTAGGAAACTGTCTAACTGCTGGATTATGGAAGGGGGCTTTTCTTTTCTTTTCTTAAAAGTCAAACAGCACAGGACAAGCTAGGGTGCAATGCTGTTTCTATAAAGCTCACAAAGAAGCCAAATTAAACAATATTATACAAGATTATACACATGGGCTCTAAATATACTTTAAGTTTTAAAAGGTGTAGCAAGAGGGCCAGAAAAACAGCTCGGCTGGCAAAGGCACTTGCAGTGCAAGCCTGGTCACTCGAGATCGATTCCCAGACCCATGTAAAAGGTAGAAAGAGAACTGATCACACAGTTGTTTTCTTACCTCCACATGGGCCTTCTGCATACAGTAATTTAAAGAGAAGCAAAATGAGCTTCAGACAGTCATAGGGATGGGACAGGAGGTAGACAGATTAGTTAGAAGATAGTGACAATGTTCCAGAGTTTAATTTGGGCTGAGAGTGTAGCTCAATGGTACAGGACACACAAAGACGCTTTGGGCTTGGATAGCACCTAATTTTTATTTCTCTGTTTGGTAGCTTATTATACGTTATATACATCCTTTGTATAAACTACATGTCACATGGTGAATTTAAAAAAAAAAACTAAAGCAATGAATATAAAAAAATTATCTGGGAAGTTTCGATTTTGAACTCACAGCAGCGTGTAGGGAGGGAGTGTTCTCTATAGTTGTAGAACAGGGTTCCTTTCAGTATCAAAAACTGAGCCCTCAGCTTTTTGAGCTGCTTCGCCAGGCATGATCCTGGCCATTAGTTTAAATCTAAGACTAAGCAGTATCGTCATCGTCGAGGACTCACACCCTGGGCTCATCTGGAGGAGGGTGGGCACAGGCTCGAGTCTGGCCCTCCGTCCGCCCTCCCTCTGCTCCGCACCAAGCTGACCGCAGAGCAGGGACTGACATTCCTTACCTGCTCTAGCCTCTTTCTCACCCAGCCGTACCAGCCTTGGGTGGCTACATCCCCGCCTCCGTTCCCGGGAACAATCACTGCCTTGACAGGGAACGCCATGAACGCAGTCGCAAGATACCCCCTGCCCAGCTCAGACCAAGAGCACTAGAGCCTAGACTGCATCCGGCCCGGAGCCCGCACAGAGGCCTTCTGGGAATTGTAGTTCTCGGATACCTGCAGGTCCTCACCCTCTTTGTTTATAGCATAGGCTGCCAAACTCAAACCCTGTGAATTACCATCAAATTTCAATCATATTTGACTTCCCTTTTCCAGTGTCCTCATACTCCAACTCCCTTATGAAGTACTGGCAACAATATGCTCATAATGTGTTATCTTTTTATTAGGCATACCAAAGGAAGGATTTTTCTCCCTAGTGAATTTTCATTAGTTTAAGATAGTCTCATTATGTAGCCCCCTACTGGCCTGGGGCTCTCTATGTAGACCACATAGATCCGCCTGCCTCTGCCTCTTAAGGCATTAAAGGAATATGTCAGCATTAAAGGAATATGTCAGCAAGAATATTTTATTATTTATGTGTATGTACACCACATACATGGGTGTACCTAAGGACTTCAGAAGAGGGTGTTGGGTTCCCTGGAGCTGGAAGTAGCAACTGTGAGTGCTGGGAATCGAACTCCAATATTCTGAAAGAGCAGCAAGTGCACTTAATGACTGAGCCACCTCTCCAGCCCCATTTTAATTTTTTTCTATTATTGTGTGTATACACACATGATGTGTGTATATTTGAGCATAGATGAGTGTGTGTGCAGAGGTCAGAGGACAACTTGAAGGAATCCTTTCTCTCATTCCATCAAGTAGGTCCTAGAGATTGAACTCAGGTTGTCCAACCCGATTGCTGCTAGCTTTCTTCACTCTTACACAGTCTAGGGCCCTGCTCATGAAATGGGACTGCCCACATTCGGGGTGGGTCTTTCTACCGCAATTAACTACATGAAGACAGTCTCCCACAGACAGGCCTTCGGGTAACCTGATCTAGATTAATCCTCATTAAGAACCTTTTCAGTTGATTCTGGGTTGTGGCTAGTTGACAATTAAAACCAGAGTTTTAATTGTCAATGAAACCAGAGCAAGAGGGAAGGAAAGGACACTTTGCATAAGGTGTGAGGCTGGCAAACTAAGAAAAGAATGCAGAACTAGTTGTCTCATGTCTTTTTCTTGAGGCTTTTTATTGAGGTGGGCATGAAAACTGTATTCTGCTAAGAATAATGTGAGCCTTGGGCATGGAAATGATGCTCAAATCTTCCCAGGCCACTTCAGGAAGAAATAGCCACATTCTATTTTTTTTATATTGTGTGTATGTGTTGTGTGTGTGTGTGTAAACCAGAGGTCAATGCAGGGTATCTTCTATCATTTTTCACTTTACATTTGGTTTTTGAGACAAGATCTATCTGTGAACTCAGATGTCACTGATTAGCAAGACTAGCTGGCCAGCAAGCTCACTCTGTCTTCTGCTCTCTAGATGTTGGACTGCGTCTTTGGTATCTTGTGCTATCCACTGCAAAGGAAGCTCCACTTTCACAGATTCATGCAACAGCCTTTCAGGACTTCTTTGCAGAGAATACAACCCTGCCATACAGTGTTAGTTTTAGCAGCTTCTTAGAACTTGGAGCAAGTCTCCATGTCCCCTCATTTCAATTATTTATTTATTTTTAGATGGGGTCTCATTAGATGCTTCTGTAAGGCCAGCTTTCAGTAGCTAAGGAACTAAAGGAGAAAAGTGGATAATCACACAATTGGCTTTTTTATCTTAAAGAGTAAAACTTAATTCTCTGGGACCAGTGAGGGGACAAAACTTAATTTTCTGGGGCCGGTAAAAAGGGGGAAACACACACACACACACACACACACACACACACACACACACACACACACACACACGCACGCACGCACGCACGCACACGATGGGAGATGTCCTTCTGTATGCTTTGAATATATGTTTCTCTTATTGGTTGATGAATAAATGCTGATCAGCCAGTAGCCAGGCAGGGAGTATAGGCAGGGCTACCAGATGAAGAGAATGCTGGGAAGATGAAGGCCAGAGAGATGCCATGTAGCCGCCATAGTAGTAACATGCCTAAGCATTATGAGTAAGCCACAGCCTTGTGGCAATGCATAGTTTAATAGAAATGGATTAATAATTAAGAGAGAGCTAGCCAATAAGAAGCCTGAGCCATTGGCCAAACAGTTTATAATTAACATAAGCTTCTGCATGTTTATTTGACTGGGCTGCGGGACTGGGCTAGACAGAAAGTCCATCATTACACACACACACACCCCTTCAACTTGTCAGGCCTCTCTCTTTTATTTTTTCCCTTCCTCCTTCCTGATGCCCTCTTACATCTTCCCTGGTGTTCTTCTAACTTTTCCTTTTGTCTTCCTCCAACTCTATTTTTCCCCTTACAGCTTATATACCCCAGCAAAATCAAGTAATATACAAATTACAATGTGATTACATTCTATATTTAAGTGAATGATACAAGTTTAAAAAAAAGCATGTTTTCCCATATCCCTTACATGATTAAACATTTTATGTATTACAGGTGAAAAAGAAATTATTCCCAAGGACCCACATACACTCATGTCTACGCAACTTGTTATAGATTAACAAAGTGTCAGCAGGCAAGGTATTTTTTTTCAGCCAGTTCTTTTACTGGCAGGCTGCATTTTGCAGTTACAAAGAAAGGATCAATCATTTTACTATTTATCTCAAAAGGTAATCTTATAAAAAACCCTTAAAAGAATCACAATTCTGGACTCTTAGATATGAAAAACAGTCATTTCCACTTTAAATCCTCAGGGTGTATACACACTCTTGTGATACATTATGATTCATTAAAACTTGCCCAAGGATTCAGAAAACAAAGTCAGCCTCAAACTATAGAGATCAGGCAGTGATGATACACACCTTTAATTCCAGCAGCCAGGAGCTGGAGGTGGTGGTACCCACCTTTAATCCTGGGACTGAGGATTAAGAGGTAGACAGATCTCCGTGAGTCCAAGGCCACCCAGATCTACACAAGACTGATCCAGTCCTAAAGAGAAACAGCTTACACAAAGATGATCTCAGCACCTGGGATTGCACACCTTTAATCCCAGAACTAGAGTGGTATAAAAGATAGGAGCAGGGTCTTCAGTATTCAGTATGAGGCATTCATTCTCCAGCCACGCTGAGGATAGGAAGACATTGAAGTCTCAGGATTCTCCAGCCATGCTGAGAAGAGGCTTCAGTCTGAGATTTGATGGGCCACGATCAGCCTTTTCAGTCTGAGGTAAAGTGAGAGCTAGTGCCCAGCTGCTTTGCTTTTCTGATCTTCAGCTTGAAGTTGAACTCTGACATCTGTCTCTGGATCTTTTATTTATTGTGCTACATACTCATAAACAGTTTCTTATTAAATAATATCAGGAATCTGAAGGCAGAAATGGGTATAAGAAATTAATCATTGCCTTTGATCACCAACCTATCCTAGCAAAAAAGGCAATCAGATAGTAATAACTGGGCTGCCTTTGTTTTTGTTCCCTGACCTCAACAAGTCCCTTGCTCAACTATCAAAATTTTGCCCTTTTAAACTTTATATTGTTCAAGATTTTCTACATTAAAGTCATTAACAAAAACATCTTCACCTAACTAACATGTCTAACTAACATGTGGCCGAATCATTAATCTGCTCCAGCAGTGTCTTACTTAGGGTTTTTATTGCTATAAAGAGATACCATGACCACAGCAACTCTTATAAAGAAAAACATTTAATTGAGGTGGCAGCTTACAGCTCAGAGGTTCAGCCCATTATCATGGCAGAGAGTGTGGTGGTGTGCAGGCAAACATGGTGCTGGAGATGTCACTGAGAATCCTACATCTTGCAAGCAACAGGAAGTTGACTGCTACACTAGGCAGTATCTTGAGCATATGTGAGACCTCAAAGCCTGCCTCCACAGTGACACACTTCAACAAGACCACATCTCCTAATAGTGCCACTCCCTATGAGATTATGGATGCCAATTACATTCAAACTACCACAAGCAGCAATGCTTGGAAGAAGTCAATTGCTATTATTGTAAGTACCATTAACACTGCCTAGTCTGGGGCTAGAAACCCCCTTAAAGTTTTCATACAACCCATTAGATTATGAGGAATGTGGTGACTGTGAGGACAATAAATAGAGCTATGCTCAATATCTGCATAGCAGAACACATAGTCCTCAGGGCTCTGCCTCTCCACTGTTCATTTGGTGTGGTTTTGCTGACTTCCCAGGTGTGTCCTGAGTTCCAATGCTGCTTGCTGTTCTTCTCACATGCCCCTTACACTTGACAATTAGGTAGCTTTGGCTAGGCTGGAACTCATTATATAGATTAGGCTGGTTTTGAACTCACAGTGATCCTCCTACTTCTGCCTCTTGAGTGCTGAGATTAAAGACATGTGCCACCATGCCTAGAAAATCCCTTTTACTGTTATATTTTGCATGCTAACAAAGTCAACACCATGTGGACACTTAACACCAAATTCTGCTGCTAATTTGAGATGTAGGCAGACCCTGATAGACCACAGATGCCATGGCTTCTACATGCCTTGGAGGGTGAAACTGGGAAAGCATTTCCCTTGGTAGCCGTTCCCCAGCAGGGAATCCCTGCAGGGGTGGAAGCATTCTTAGTTCAGGATCTCTCCTTTTAAATAAATTTGTAGTTTTACAAGCTGGAACTTTCAATAGGTGGGATCTGAACCACAGGGCATATTTCTTATTGCTCCAGTGTACTGGGGTTTGCATTAATAGTGCCCCTTCCTCCTTCCCAACCTCCCTTCCTCCCTTCCTCCCTCCCTCCCTCCCTCCCTCCCTCCCTCCCTTGCTCCTTCCCTCGCTCCTTCCTTCCCTTTCTCATTTTTTTTTGTTTTGTTTTTTGAGACAGGGTTTCTCTATGTTGCAGCTCTGGCTATCCTGGAACTGAACTTGTAGGTCATGTTGGCCTTGAACTCACAGAGATCCAACTACCTCTGCATCCTGAGTGCTGGGATAAAAGGAATGTGCTGCCACTGCTTAGTGACAATCTCTTTTTAATTACAGGTACTTTTCCACATCTGAAATTTATCATGTTCATGCTCTTTTTTCCTATTTTTATTATTTTAACAAGTGTGTGTGTGTGTGTGTGTGTGTGTGTGCGCGCGCACGCGCGCGCGCGCGCGCGCGCACACACACACAATCTCAGCACTCAAGAGGCGTACTCATAGGAGTGCAAGTGACCTCTGAGAGTGGAATCCCCAGAAATTGGAATTACTGGCTATTGTGACCAAGTAGTCTGGATACTGGGAACTGAACTCAGGGCCTCTGGAAAAACAGGAAGCACAGTGCTCTTAACCAATGATCCATCTCTCTATCCCTCACACTCTTGTTCATGCCATACTGTATACTTTTTACATCCCCCAGCTGAATACTCATTATAAGCCACAATAAATGTGATGAACAATAACTATGCCTCAGCCTGGATGCAATGTTATACTCTCTTGAGATTTCTCCATCTAAACAAGTTAGATGGTCCCTGTCTTAGAGTTTATATTGTATTGCTATGAAGACCATGACAACACTTATAAAGGAAAACATTTAATTGTGGCTAGGTTACAGTTCAGAGGTTTAGTTCACAATCATTATGGCAGGAAATATAGTGGCAAACAGGCAGACATGGTGCTGGAGAGGTAGCTGAGAGTTGTACATCGTGATCCATAGGAAGTATAAGGAGACTGTGAGCTACACTGGACATAGCTTGAGCATATAAGACCTCAAAATCTACCTCCACAGTAGCACACTTCCTCCAACAAGGCCACACCTCCTAACAGTGCCATCTGCTATGGGCCAAATATTCAAACACATGAGCCTGTGGGGGCCATTTCCATTCACACCACCACAATCCCACATGGAATTTTCCTTCATTGTTGCAAAAGCTAGCCATTAGGGCAAGAAACTGCTCTTGCTTTGACTGAATGGACAACAGAGACACAAGTAAAAGACTCTTGAACTTTGCCAAGACAAGCTAGGATAGTCCTTAAGATTACTGCTTCATAGAAGAGTCTGCCAGATATTCTACAGGACACAGAGGAAAGCACCTGATGAACTTTGCCAATAGAAGGCAGGCAAAGTTCTTGCTTCACTGAAAAGTCTGCCAGAAATTCTAGGCCTGTAGGCTGAAAAAGAATGCTCCAATGTTGCAGAGGAAATTTGGGTGACTGTGCAGACAGCCAGATGTCTCTGTTGTTAGGTAATATTACATCCTTATGGGGGTCTTTGATGGAGTTAAAGACTAAATAATTATAGTTTTCCTTAGTTATGATAGAAAGTAAATTAGGTATAAAAGTTTGCAACCACTAAGATAAATAATAGAGTATTTTCTCTGAATTTCTAAATATAAATGACTGAATATTGTAAATGTACTTCTTACTTGATAACTGTTTTTGTTGCATATAGTTTTACTATGTTAAAGTTGAAACCTTACATTTTTATTTAGACAAAAGGGGGAAGTGTTTTGGAATATTTGTTTAGGGTGTATTAGATTTGTTTATGCTGTGGAATATTTTTAATGATACAAAGATGTGTTGCATTCTTAATTTTTGTGTGTTGCATTCTTTTATGTTGCATTTGATTAACTATGGAGTTATGTTACTTTACTTGTCTAAAACACTTGATTGGTCTAATAAAAAGCTGAATGGTCAATAGCTAGGCAGGAAAGAGAAATTGGTGGGGCTGCTAGGTGAAGAGAATAAATAGAAGGAGAGAAAAGGGGGAGGAGTAAGAAAAGGAGGAGAAGACACCACCCAGCCACACAACTAGCCATGGAATTGTATATAGAAGGGGGAAGGTTGGGGCTGGAGAGATTTCTCAGTGTTTAAGAACACTAGCTGGTCTTCCAGAGGTCTTGGGTTCAATTCCCAGCAACCACTTGATGGCTAGCAACCATCTGTAATGAGATCTGGTGCCTCTTCTGGCCTGCAGGGATACATGCAGAGAGAACGCTGTATACATAATAAATAAATAAATAAATAAATAAATAATTTTTTTTAAGTAAAGAGGAAAGGTATATAGAATAGAGAAAGACAAAATCCCAGAGGCAAAAGGTAGATGGTATAATTTAAGAAAAGATCACTAGAAACAAGACAAGCTGAGGCTAGGCATTCATAAGTAAGAATAAGTCTCATGTATTTACTTGGGAGCAGTATGGCAGGACCTAAAAAGCAAAGAGTAAAAAAAAAAAAAAAATCAATTACAATCATGTTTCTCACAAAACAACCCTACATCTCAACACTATTGTTCATTATAGACTTTTATTGTTGCTGTGATGAAATATCTGACAAGAAGCAACTTAGGGAAGGAAGGATGTATTCTAGTTCACAGTTCAGAGGAATGCAGTCCATCATAGTGGGAAGGCATAAAGGCTTCCAGTTCAGAGGAACAAAGTCCAGTATTCTGGGGGAAGGCACAGAGGCAGGATGGCTAAGTCTATGGTGTCAACCACAGAGAAACAAAAACCAATACTCATTTGGTCAACTGTTTTTCCCACTTCATGCAGTCTGGGCTCCCACTACATAAGGTGGAACCAACCACTTTAGGTTGGGTCTTGCTTCTTCAGTTTATTCTGCCTGGAAATGCCCCCACAGATACATATAGAATTGTGTTTCCTAGCTGGTTCTAACATCCAGTTAAGTTGAGAATAAAGATTAAGCATTACAATACATTGGGAATCTTGTAAAAGATTTTGAAATAGATGAAAGAAATTACATTTCATGGACTACCGGGCATTTTGTGAGTTGTGCTGGTGTCATCCAAGGATGTATACCTTTGCCTTGACTGTATTACTATACAACTGTGTAGAGACAGAGATTACCTTTAGAAAGTTGATAGGTACACACAAAAAACTGATATCCATAACAATGCATATAATTCCTAAACACATAATAAAAAAGATATTGTGTGGTAGAGAATATAGGTTTTATAAATAATATTTTCTTAGAACCATTTTGAATATCCCTATTGGTTTCCTCGTTAATGGGTGAGTTAGTAAATTACTTTGAATATTTTACTTATAGAGGGATACTCCCCTAGGTGAGACGTGACAGCAAATCTAATTTAGTAGTGTTCTCTGTCTTTGTCATTTTATAGGACTGCCATACCAATTGGGAAGAACAGCATCTTCTCTACTGCAGCATACTCTTTTTTTTTTTTTTTTCCGATTTATTTATTATGTACACAGTGTTCTGCCTGCACACCAGAAGAGGGCACCAGATCTCATTACAGATGGTTGTGAGCCACCACGTGGTTGCTGGGAATTGAACTCAGGATCCCTGGAAGAGCAGCCAATGCTCTTAATCTCTGAGCCATCTCTCCAGCCTCACACCAAACTCTTTTCTTTCCACGTTCCTTTTTGACCTGGGGCTGAAAATGTAGAACTAAAGCTGTATGTTCTTTATATGTCAACGTGTCTTGCTAGAATGAAAAAAAAGACTTGCACCCATTGCTCTGAGAGGAAGGAGATCTTGCTCTCCTTGTCAAGTCATAATGAGTTAAATTATTATTTCTCAATTAAAAGACCTTTATTACAGAAACAAGTATACTCTTATGTTAAGTCAAATATTTCTAAAATTCCCCCAAATAAGAATTTTCAATCTCTAGTACTTTGAACATGCAACTTGAAAAATACCTTCCCTACAGAAATTGCTGGGCAGAAATAATACGGTTTGAAAAACTTACGGAAAATCTTTAACAAGATTACATTAAATTTGTTATGTAAAAGTTATTTGCAAAACAAGCTAGTTCTTTTTCTCAGTGTTACATATAATGCATATGTACATTTTGTTTTACTTGGATATGTTTCTTTAGGAAGAGATTACTTTGCTTTTCCCTAACATATTTAAGGTTATAAATAAGCTACTGTTAACATTAACTAATGTTTAAGACGATGAAAAATATAAATTTGTTTAGAATCGAATTGTTATTCTGACAAGATTTTTATGTAAATAGTATATTTCATAGTAACATCTATTTAAACTAAGTCTTATGAGTTGTTGTACTTCAGAAAGTTTGCTTAGCTGGGTGTGATGGCCTGTGTTTTTAATCCCAGCATTCAGGAGGCATAGGAGGGCAGTGGAAAGAGGTCTCTATGAGTTCCAGGCCAGCCAGAACTTCATAGAGGGGAGGAGGAGAGGGAGAGGGAACTGTGATTGACATGTAAAACAATCTTGTTTCTAATTTAAATAAAAAATGGAGAAAAAAAGAGAACGGTTTGAATTAATAATTAATTGGGCTATTGAATGGATACTCTTTCATGCAAACGTCTTAGCATCAGTGTAAGATTATAGAGTTTTGGGGCTGGAGAGTTGGTTCACTGGTTGAGTTTATACTGTTGGAGTTCAGTTCCCAGCACCCATGTTGGGGGGTATGCAATTGACCGTAACTCTAGCTTCATGGGATCCCACGTTCTCTCCTGGCCTACTGCACACTCATGTACATACATGCATACACTGAAACACAGGTAGGCATATTTACAAATCTTTAAAAAAGATTTGAGAATTTTGTTTCTTGGTTATTTATACTTCCAAGGCCGAGTCTCTGGATAAGATGAATTTTCTTTCTTTCTTTCTCTCTTTTTCTTTCCTTCCTTCCTTCCTTCCTTCTTTCTTTCTTTCTTTCTTTCTTTCTTTCTCCTTCCTCTTTCTTTCTTTCTCCTTCCTTCCCCCCCCTTTCTTTCTTTCTTGGTCACTTGTAAGAAAGTGTAAACTGACTGTGGCGGTCACAGAAATTCGTATAACCCATAAAAAACGGACTCTGTTAGTCTCTTAAAATGCTTGAATAGGACTGTACCCAATTACTCATTTCCTTGTTGAAGAATGACAGGAAGATGACACAGCCCCTTCATAACGCAGCAAGTGAGAAGGGAAAGTTTTGTAAAGTGGAGAGTGTAACTACACCTGCCAAGCTCAGAAAGAACTTCAACTAGTGGGCGAGACTCTCTGACACCTCCAAGCCTCTTCCTGCAGGCTGAGAGCCTCTTCCGGACAACTTCGGGTTCCTCAGGGGGCTACACGTCACTGTTCTCGCTTCCCGGTAACTAAGGTGACGAGAGGGACTTCCCTTTGAGGCTAATAGACGTCGTGTTGTGTGAGGGCGGACGTCTGAGGAGTGATGGATGCGTTTGGATGACCGACCCGCCGTCGCCGAGGTTCTGTGCAGGAGCAGGGGAAACTTTTAGGGATGTATTCGAGGAAGTATGTACCCTAAGGAACTCTGACGTTTGAAATTTGAAGTGTGAGAAACTGCCGCCTTGCCCCATTCAAAGATGGAGGCGCAGCTCGCTGACGGTTTCGTTTTGGTGCGTCAGTCATAGAAGCGCTCTTTGATTGGCTAGCACATGGCGCCGTGAAGTGCCGTCATAGAGCGCTGGCCAATCGACTGTGAGCTGAGGTGGACTTGGCGGTGGAAGCCGGAGCCGAGCTCTGGAGTCTCTGGGGCGCGGAAGGCTCGGTCTAGGTGAGTGGCTGCGGGCAGGTGAGCGACCCTGCTCTGGTGAATGGGTGCTTAGCAGGAGGGCCGAAGCCAGAGACGCTGGGTAAGGTGTGCTGCTTCTGGGAGGAGCTTTTTCTGGTCAGGCTGAGGAATCGGGGGAATTGATGTTCCAGAAGCCGGCTGAAGATGACTCCTCCGCGCCATGCCGGTTTCTGACTCCGTAGCCCTCCGAATTGGGGTGGCGGCAGCGGCGTGAACATGCGGAAGGACCGAATCCCCATGAAAAACTTGAGTTTTGCTTTGTGATAAGTGAAGCCAGAACTTAGATCTTCAGTACAGGCTTAGGTCTTGTTTCGCCGTGGCCACATATGGTTACCACGTCCTGCAAAGTTATGTCCTGGAGAGATGAGAGTGGCTCGGATATTTTATTGAATGCCTTTTTAGGCCTCTTATTCGCTCGCTCGCTCACTCACTCACTCACTCATTTATTTAATTCTTCAGATATCCTTACTCGTTGAGAATTTGATGTGAGCAGTGGACTCATGTCCCGTGGAAAAAAATGTACATTTTCTCAACACATAGAATTTAATAACAGTACATAGAACTAAAGAGGATTCATTAACTCACTGAAATCCTCTGTGGGTTACGTGTCCAGGATTAAGGAACCGTGATCTGGGGCTGGAGAGGTGATGGCTCAGAGGTTAAGAGCCCTGGCTGGTCTTCCAGAGGACCAGGGTTCAATTCCCAGCACCCACCATGGCAGCTAACAACTGTCTGTAACTCCAAGATCTGACACCCTCACACAGACATGCAGGACATGCAGACAAAACACCAATGCACATAAAATAAAAAATAAATTATAAAAAAGAAAGAAACCGTGGTCTAGAAGATTCAGGAAAAGAGGCAACGGGAAATAGGGAGTAGATTTTAATATGTAGGTACTTGGGGACCTGTACCTTTAAATAAAGAACTTTAAAAAGTGGTTATCGTTACTTGTGGGATTTGTTGAAGTAATTACCTAATATGGTGATATTAGAATGTATATACATGTGATTTATTTATTCACTCCCCCAGGAAGGTACATAGTCAATGTGTTCAGCTTCTTGTGTTTGCCAGAAGTAACAAGTAGATGTTTCAGAGTTTCAGTTGGAACAGACATTAAGGATTTTTGTTGTGTGGATTCTGTATGGTCGAATAATTTATTTGCTTTTCTGGCCGTGTAAAATTGCCTTCATCGAAGTTGTTTGCAGTATGGTATTCCTCAAAGGAGATAGTTGTTATCAAGCACTTTGGCACTAAAATCCACTTTAATATCATATATATGATATGTAGTATCATATAGTATGTATATACTATCATAGTATATATTTGGTATCATATATATGCATATGATAGGATCTCCTAATGTAACCCAGGTGGCTTTGAACTCCTTTGGTTCTTCTGCCTCAGCCTCCCAAATTTGGAGATTGCAAGAATTTGCCCCACATTCTCATCTCATAGACTGAATTTTTGTCTATCCTTTTTTTATTTTGTTATTTGTGTGAGCATATGCATGATGTTTGTGTACACTTGTCAAGTCACTCATGTTGGGGGCAGAAGGCAATGCTTTTGGTGATATTGGGTCTCTCCTTACAACTTTTTGAGGGATCTGAGGACCAAACTCAGGTTGTCAGACTTGGGGGCAAGCACTTTACCCACTGCACCATCTTGCCAGTCCTTACTTGCTCTCCTGAATGAGTCGATGTATTTTAGATCACAAATAGGATGCATTTACTCAACAACATTGGGATTATCTGAAGGGCTGATTTACCAGGGTCTTTGAGGATGAGCATAAGCAAACAAGGTAAGGAAGGAGAACAAGGCGAGACTTGGTACAAAAGCCAACTCCCCTTTGTAGTTTTTGGCATGCACATTAGAAATGCTCCCGTGCCATGATGCTTCCTGTTAGTAACTGGCTTCTCAAGTCAGCATACAGTTCTATTCCCCACAATGAGCAAATTGTGTGTGTGTGTGGGGGGGGGGCGTGCAAAAGCTAAGGTCACTTGCAATGCAACATTTCCTACAGTGTTTACTTTGTTAAAGGAAGGGAATTGGGAAAATTGCTGACTGATGAAACAGTTTGAGACTTATCTTTGGACATATGGTTGAAATTGGCTTGTGTGAGGAATTTAGCTAAGTGGTAGAGTGCTTGCCTAGCATGCACAAGGCCCTGGATTTAACCTTTAGTATCATAAACAAAAAACTAAATAGCAGTAATATCCAGCTATACACAGATATCAAATGGTCAAGCAGTTCAGCCTTTAACTGCTTTGATCAATTTTTTTCAAGTTCTACAGAGATGGTTTGAGAAAGTGCCCTGATTAGTATTTTTGCCAACTTGACACAAGCCATTGTCAGTTGAGAAGGGGGAACCTCAATTGAGAAAATGTTCCTATCAGGTAGACCTTTAGGACATTTTCTTTATTGATGATTGATATATGAAGGTCCAGTCTACCAAAGGCAGTGCTACCCCTAGGCATGCAGTCCTGAGTTTGTATAAGAAAGCAGGCTGAGTAAGCCTTGAGGAACGAGCCAGTAAGCAATGTTCTTCCATGGCATCTATATTAGTTCCTGCCATGAGTTCCAGCTCTGGCTTTTTGAAAGATGATGGACTACAAGAGTAAGCTGAAATATAAATCCTTTCCTCCCCATATGGCTTTTGGTCATGGTCTTGGCTTTTGTTTGCTTGTTTTGTTTGATTTCATTTTGTTTTTTGTTTTTTGTTTTTTGAGATAGGATTTCTCTGTGTAACAGTCCTGGTTGTTCTGGAACTCCCTTTGTAGACCAGGCTGGCCTTGAACTCACAAAGATCCACCTGCCTGTACCTACCAAGGGTTGGGATTAAAGATGTTTTCCACCACCACCTAGCCTGGCATGGTCTTTATTATAGCAGTAGAAAGCTAAAACAGAAAGAAGGGTAATCAACTTTGGGGGTCTCAGAGAAGGTAGTTACTATTATCCTTCAGTGACAGATTTTTCCACACCAGGTGTTTGAGAAACACTATCTTGTAAGATCATCTCTGTTTCTGAGTGCTGATTTTCTGTTGTGAACTACTGCACAAGGCTTGAGGCCATCCTTTTTTTGAAGGTCAGCTGAGAATTTTGCATATAATTAAAGCTTTGTTTTTAGTTTCCTTTTAGGCCATGGCAACATATCTGGAGTTCATTCAGCAGAATGAAGAACGAGATGGTGTGCGTTTCAGTTGGAATGTGTGGCCTTCTAGCCGCCTTGAAGCCACAAGGATGGTTGTTCCCTTGGCTTGTCTCCTCACTCCTTTAAAGGAACGGCCAGACCTACCTCCAGTACAATATGAACCTGTGCTTTGCAGCAGGCCGACCTGCAAAGCTATTCTCAATCCACTTTGGTATGAATTCCTTAAAAAACTGGTAAAAGTGATATAGTAAATTGTCTCTTTATGCAATACTCATAAAAGTCACTTAATTTCTATAGGAGAGTTTCCAGTTTAAGATGAGAGTAAGTAGGTGATAAGATTCTTAGAGGACAAGTGCTCATGGAAACCTCTCTGGTGTGACACTTCAGATAAAATTGGAATCTCTCTCTCTCTCTCTCTCTCTCTCTCTCTCTCTCTCTCTCTCTTTTTTAAAGCAGGTCTCTCTCTAGCCCTGGCCGTCCCAGAATTCACTATGTAGACCCCCTGGCTGGCTTCCACCCCACAGAGATCCTCCTGCCTCTGCCTCCCAAGTGCTGGGATTAAAGATGTGCACAACTACTACCTGGCCAATCGATGGCTTTTAAAGCATTAAAAATATCCTAAAACTTCATTCCTTTTGTACATACCCTATATGATGATGATGTATGTCTGGAAGAAGTAGTAAACAGAAGAACATTGTGTGTGTGTGTGTGTGTGTGTGTGTGTGTGTGTGTGTGTGTGTGTATGCTTACACAAGTAGACACACATCTATGCATGCCATTTGTATGTGGGTACCTGTGGAGGGCAGAAGAGGGAGTTGAGTTTCTTGGAGCTGGCGTGGATGCTAGGAACCAAACTTTGTTCCTCTGAAAGAGCGGCAAGTGTTGTTAACCACTGAGCCATCTTTCCAGCCCTGGCAGAAGAAATTTTACTCCCAATAATTTTATTAAGTGAATTTTTTTAACCTGAGATTCTATTCTATTCATTCATTTCGACACTATTGGAAATAATTTTTTTTTTCCATTATTTTTTGAGGTAGGGTGTCCATGTTGCATAATTTGGTCTCATACTCTAGGGCTTGTGTGGCCCTCCAGCATTAGCAGAAGAGTACCACCATGCATGGCTGAAGGAATTTTGAAGCAAGTTGAGAGTGTTAAATTTTTTGTATGCAGGACCACTTTTTCCTTTATTTCTCCTTGCTTTTCTTTATCAAGCCCAAGGTAGGAAAGTCTCTACCCTGCTTGTAAAATGATAACCATTGACTAGTAATATCCTACGTGCAGAAAGGGAGAGGAAGCAATAGAAGCTTTATCATGAACCATTTCTAGCAGCTTTACCAACCTGGAAACATGCTTTCCATGGCCTAAGCATGAAATGTGCTTTTATTATTGAAATTAAGAGGTTTTATATAGGGGCTGTAGATAGGCGGCTTAGTGGCCAAGCATACTTGCTACTCCTTCAGAGACCCATGGTCATGTTCCCAGCACCTACATGTTAGCTCAGTCTTCCATAACTCCAGTACCACGGGATCTTTTGCCCTCTTCTTGCCTCTGCTAGGCATGTGTGTGCTGTACATACTACAGGCAAACATGCATACACATATAATAAAACTAAACATCTTTTTAAAAAAAAATTTTACATTGTTGAACAACGTATATCTTGACGACCAGGTTAAAATGAAGGCAAAAGGAAATAGCTTATAGTATATACGAGTGAAGAAATCTTAAAACATGATTTACTAAGTTCAAATATTTGAGGGAAATTTTTGGTGTACATGATAGCCAGTTTTCCTGCAGTGCAATTTCATGAACCCTTCTGTATGAGCACATTCATAGAAACACATGCCTGTTTAATTTGTAGAACTTTAAATCTACATTTGATTGCTTTCTAGCTTGGAAATAAATATAATATCTGTGATATTTATTTACCTCTCTTGCAGTCAAGTTGATTATCGAGCAAAACTTTGGGCTTGCAATTTCTGTTTTCAAAGAAATCAGGTATGTAATTTAAAGCAGCATATATATGTTATTTCATTTTTGTTTACTAGTTTGGAAAAGATTACATGAACTTAAATTTCTATCTACACTAGTGATTAGCAGTCTTTGGTGGTCTCAGGTAATGGCTTTTGTTAGGCACATTGGTGTTGGATAGTAGGGAACATAGAATTCTCTTATCTTTTTAAGTTTTCTATGGAAAGTGAATATGTTACCTAAAAAAAAATAAATCTGCTGTTTATATGTTACTGAACCACTTTAGTTCTCTAATTAGATGGTGCATGTTATTGATATTTCATCTTGTACCTTTAGGGTTCCCGTATTAATGTTCAGCTTCTTCTGCTTTAAAATTAGTGTTGTGCAGGGTGGTGCATGCTTTTAATCCCAGCACTCACAGGCAGATATCTAAGTTCGAGGTCAGCCTTGTCTATAGAGTGAGTTCCAAGACAGCTAGAGCTATAGAGAAAACCTGTCTAAAAACAAACAAGTGTCAGAACCTATAGATCTGCCAGCTATTGTCTGTTCAACTGTTTTTTGTTTGTTTGCTTTTTGGTTTTTATTTTTTATTTTTTTTTTGGAATGGGGTTTCTTTGTGTAACAGTCCTGGCCGTCCTGGAACTCACTTTGTAGACCAGGCTGGCCTTGAATTCACTGAGATCCACCTGCTTCCACCTCCCAAGTGCTAGGAGGCTGGTCAGCTTTTTATTAGACCACTCAGGTGCCTTAGGCAGGCAAGGTAAAGCAGCAACACATTTTTACATAATTAAACAAATGCAATATAAACAAATGTAACACATTTTTGCCTAGTTAAAGTAATATTCTGAAAGATTAACAAATGTAACATATCTTTTCATAATTAAAGTACCTTTCCACAACAGTGTCCTGGACCCCTCCATCTCTTACAGTCCTTTCCCCCCTCTTCAGGGTCCCCTGAGCTTGGCCTAATGTTTGGCTGTGGGTCTCTGCATCTGTTTCCATCAGTTGCTGGATGAAGCTTCTCTAATGATGATTGGGCCCCAAACTGTATGCATAGCAGAATATCTTTAGCTATTACATTGACACCCCCCCCCAGTCATGTTTGGTTCTATCTTAGGTCTCTTGAGTTATCCAGCCTGTGGGTCTTGGTGCTCCAGGCAGTGTCAGGGGTAGGCTTACTCAACTGGCATGGGTTTTATTTTAGGCTAGCCATTTGGCTAAGATCAAGTGTGGTGTCTGTTTTTATCAGTAATTCTTTTTTAAGGTTGTATCATCATAGACATGTAAGAGAATTAGAAACTTTGAGTGCTAGTTGTGTTTTAGCAACATGTTTTATATTTTGTTCTTTCAGAGTTAACATGGTCATGAACCAGTTTTATAGATGCAAAATGAGTGTACCATGCATGGCTGGGGCTGGACCTGGAGTTCAGAAGTGGTGCACTTGCCTATGCCTAGGCTTAGTCTCCAGTACAAAGAAAAAAGTGGAACACAAATCACTCTTAGCCCTAATTAAATGTTTTGTTTTCTTCTCATCAGTTCCCTCCAGCATATACAGGCATATCTGAGGTGAATCAGCCTGCTGAATTGATGCCTCAGTTTTCAACAATTGAGTACATGATCCAGGTAATTTTGTCATGTGTTTAATGAGCACCTTTAACATTGAGTTTCTTTTGAAATACTTGGAGTGATACAGATCTCTCATCTGGCTGGTGTCCATGGGAGCAGGACTGTAGACAGTATAATATAGAACATTTGTGTTACTAGCATTATTTTCAGGTCTTGACCCAGGCTTTAAAAAAGGTAGAACTGACTAAATTTTAAGTCTGTCTCCACAGCCTTCTCCATCTCACCTAAGACACTTTAGCGTCTAGGTGCTCAGCTTAAAAATTGTATAGTGCCTCCTGCCTTCCTATCACTGGTACTTATATGCTAGGAGAGATGGGCTTGCAATGATCATCTTGCCCTAAATGTAAATCCTGTAGCCTCTTTCCCTCTTCCCTCTTTCCCTGCTCTTAGCTGCTTCCTCTGGGACTCCCTAAGCATTCTGAGACTTAGGCCCCCTCACACACCCTGCCCGTGATCTTCCTGTCTTGAGCATGACTTAGGTGAAGTCAACCAAATGCAGCTGAGGAAATGAACAGGGATGGAGGCTAGCCTGGGCTAGAAAAGTTAGACCCACCCCTTCCTATTCTCATCATTGACTTCTTTCTTCCACATCCCCCATCTCATTTGGTAGACCATCCATTGACTTACTGTTCGGAACCTACCCAGATTCCACCCACTGTATCTTCCCTGTCTCTAGACATCCTGGGTCATCTACCTTCTGTCGCTAGATATATTGACAGCCGCTTAGCTGTTCTTCCACGTTTACCTTTGCCTGTTTGTTCTTATTCTTTTTTTTTGTTTTGTTTTGTTTTGGTTTTTTTTTTGTTGTTGTTGTTTGTTTTTTGGTCCACAGATTTATTTATTTAATTGCATACCAGTCCTAGTTCCCCTCTCCCATCCTCCTGTTTCCCCTACCTTCCCCTACCAAAACCCCCATCCAGTCCTCAGATGGGGAGTCAGTGAAGTCTGTCCTATCACCACGTTGAGGCAGGACCAAGGCCCTACACACCCTGTGTCTAGGCTGAACAAAGTATGTCTCTGTAGGAAATGGGCTACAACAAGCCAGTTCATGCACTAGGGATAGATCCTGGCCCCACAAACTGCTCAAGCCATCGACTGTCTCTCTGGAGTCAGTGAGCTCCCACTAGCTTGGATCAGCTTTTTCTGTGGGTTTTCCCATTGTGGTCTTGACCCCTTTGCTCATATTATCGATCCTCCTTTTCTTTGATTCTTTGAGTGGACTCTGGGAGCTTGGCCCAGTGGTTAGTTGTGATTTTCTGCATCTGCTTCCATGAGTTACTGGATGAAGGTTCTGTGATGACAATATAGTAGTCCTCAATTTGATTACAGGGGAAGACCAGTTCAGGCACCCTCTCCACTATTGCTTAGAGTTTTATCTTCGGTCATCCTTGTTTATTCCTGGGCATTTCCCTAGTGCCAGGTTTCTTGATAATCCCATAATGGCTCCCTCTGTCAAGACATTTCTTTCCTTGCTCTCCCTCTCTGTCCTTCCCCAACTTGACCATCCCATTCCCTCATGTTCTCCCCACCTCCTGTCTTCCTCTCTCCTTCCAACCCTGCTTTGTTTTTAGTCTTAATCCAGCAACTGTGTAACTCTGTAGAAACATGTATCATGTTATTTCTCTGCTCAGAAGCCTCTACTGATGGACTAAATTGGCCCCCCACTCAAAGCAAAAGATAGTCTTCAAGGCCCCGTGTCTTATCTCCTCCTAGTGTCCTTGTTCAGCCCATGGGCCGCCTTCACTCCTCAAGTGTCACACTTGCCAGAGAGTGTTTGATCTGTCTTCCCCTCTTCCTCCCCACAACCATGATCTGTTTATTTACATGTGATGTGTATGGGCACATGTGTGGAGGTCAGAGAATAATTTGTGGAGGCCAGTACTTCTACCTTGTGGGTTCTGGGGATTGAATGCAGGTCATCAGGCTTGGTTTGCTCTTTTTCTGCTGAGCCATCTTGTCCCCTCAAATTTTACCTTCTTACTGAAGTTGCCCCCCCTTCTATTTTTATTATTATTTATTTACTTTTTGAGACAGGGTCTCACTATGTAGCTCTAGCTGTCCTAGAACTCAGTATATAGACCAGGCTGGCCTCAAAATCAGAGATCCATCCACCTCTGCCTGCTAAGTGTTGAGATTAAAGGCATATGCCCCCATCCCCGGCCCTGATCTCTGTGTGACACAGGGATCTGCCACCTTCCTCCATCTTAGCTGTTGCTGCCCCCTGACCTCCCCATCCAGGTTTGTTTCTTTTGGCTGGCAGAAATTTTTGTTTCTGTCCAGTGATGTATGCCAGGGTCTGCAGTAATGTCTGGCACATAGTAGGTATTAAATATTTAGTACATTTTTAGGTTAATGTTTGTTTTGCTGTACTCTGGGCCATTTAGATTAGAAGCTGGTATATATCTTTAGCTACACAGTTATATCACTTGGGATATTTACAGGTATAAAGACTTCTGTTTTGTATCTGATTTGCTCTGTGCTAGCTGGTTATATCTGTGCATGTACTCACCATTATGCTGTTTTTTCTTTGCCCAAAGCGAGGTGCTCGATCTCCTCTGATCTTTCTCTATGTGGTTGACACATGTTTGGAGGAAGATGACCTTCAAGCACTCAAAGAGTCCCTGCAGATGTCCTTGAGTCTCCTTCCTCCGGATGCTCTAGTTGGTCTTATCACTTTTGGGAGGATGGTGCAGGTTCACGAGCTAAGCTGTGAAGGAATCTCTAAGAGTTATGTCTTCCGAGGGACCAAGGATTTAACTGCAAAGCAAATACAGGTTTGTGCCTTGTAAAGAAGCAGGACCAAGGATAGATCTATGATGCTTATTATTTACTTTTAGTGTTAATGGAAATTGGATCTTGCTGGTTTTCCTTTTCAGGATATGTTGGGCCTGACCAAGTCTGCTATGCCCATGCAGCAAGCAAGGCCTGCTCAACCTCAGGAGCAGCCTTTTGTTTCCAGCAGGTGAGACACCAGTATACAGTGTTACATGTTCTGTGTGGGCATGCCTGGCAGCCCAGGAGATCAGGAATGATGATAGGATTTACTATTCCAAAGTTCTAAGAAAAGAATTAAAGCATTGGCCCCATTGATATTCCGTGTCTTACAAAAATGTTTCGACACTGTCCTATTGGTTCCCTCCTCTTTGACACATAGCTGTTGTCCTTGCTCCTTAAGTAAAGCTGACAAAACAAAAGCCACTCCTTTTGGGTACTTTAAATAAACTTTTGAGCAGGCACTCACATCATTCATTTGGCTGAAAGAAAGCCTGTGGTTGCCTCAGGCCAGGACAGCAGCCAGCAAATTCAGTACAACATGCCATCTGATGTGCTCATATGCTGGTTTTCCTCCACTCTGGTGGAAACCAGAGTGCTTCTCTCTACACAACTTCTAAGGCATGCAAACAGAAGCTTCAGCATGGTGAAGACTGTCCACATAAACAGACCTAAAACAAACTGGATCCACACTAGGTTTATTATTAGGATTTCTTTGCTGCTTAAATTTTAACCTAACTTTTTCCTTTTCAATTTTATTTTTTTTATGATACGTGCAAAAATTTGTGATTATTAGATTTTATAATATATTTCACTTTAAAATTGTTTGGAATTGCTTTTGTGTTTATAGAGATAATTTTGAAGGAAAAAGTTTGAACTTTTCCTGTTGGATAATTGTTTTGAAAAGCAGTTAACTGAGTGGACCTATGTACGGTTGAAGGTCAAGGTACTTTATTAAATCACAACTGATGTGCCCTTTTGAAATCATACAGATTTCTGCAGCCTGTTCACAAGATTGACATGAACCTCACAGATCTTCTTGGGGAGCTACAGAGGGACCCATGGCCAGTAACTCAAGGGAAGAGACCTTTGCGATCCACTGGTGTTGCTTTGTCCATTGCTGTTGGCTTGTTGGAGGTAATTCAGATTTCTATAGGAACCTCTTGATCATACAAGCTGTTCTTGTTAGCTTTGTTTGAAAATTTCTTGTGCTTTAAGTCAGCCCATTTTCTCTGTATCAGAAAGTGTTATTCACATTGAAAATACCAAAAAGTTTTGATGAAAAACTAAGGGAATGGGAATAGTGGGGAGAGTGCTTTCACTAAAATAATAAAAGTGCAAAACCATGTGTTGGGAGAAAGTAGTCGCTGCTTTTGTCTGTGTGTGTTACTCTGCAGCACCGCTAGTGCCAAGAGCAGGTGAGGAGGCGGGAATGTGAAGAGTTTGTCTTTGGAGTATTTTATACATAAGTGGGAACCACACTCAGTCGTGGAACTATATATTTTTCTGCCATAATTTTTACTCTGTTTATAGGGTACTTTTCCAAATACTGGAGCCAGGATCATGCTGTTCACTGGAGGCCCTCCCACCCAAGGACCTGGCATGGTGGTTGGAGATGAATTGAAGACTCCTATTCGTTCCTGGCACGATATTGAAAAAGATAATGCACGGTTCATGAAAAAGGCAACCAAGGTAGGTACCTGTGGATTCCAGCTGTCACTGCAGTAACACAGCCACGCGTGGACCACTCTGGATGAATGATGGCTACTTTGCTGAAGTCAGAAGGTGCTTGTATAGTGACATACTTCCAGATCTTGGCTCCTATTAACTTACTGTCCCCATCTATGGCTCTGATTAGAGGAGAATGGTTCTAGAGTGTTGAAAGAGTTCTGAATCGGCCAGGTGGTGGTGGCACACGCCTTTAGTCCCAGCACTCGGGAGGCAGAGGCAGGCAGATCTCTGTGAGTTCTAGACCAGCCTGGTCTACAAGAGCTAGTTCCAGGACAGCCTCCAAAGCCACAGAGAAACCCTATCTCAAAAAGAGTTCTGAATCTAAAGCTGTATTTTTATTTCATCTGGCTGTTTTATAGATCGCGAATTCCATGCTCCTTTTCTTGATCACATCCTTAGGTGTATTAAGGCATACCTTTGGAATTATGCTTCTGTTTCCTAAAGATAATTTTCTTTTTTATTTACAGCATTATGAGATGCTTGCTAATCGAACTGCTACAAATGGTCACTGCATTGATATTTATGCTTGTGCTCTTGATCAAACTGGACTTCTGGAGATGAAATGCTGCCCAAATCTTACAGGGTATGTTGACATTGAACACCTGCGAACTATGGGAAGAAGTGAATGATGGAGTCACAGGGATGAGTGAGGCTAAACATTGGAGTTTTCAGGTCACTCAGTTTTGGGTTTGTTGGCTGGAGAGGGAGTGCGGGCTCAGTGGAGGAAGAGGCAGTACTTAGCAAGAGGTCTCAGGATTTCACTGGGAATGAGTCGCATCAGAGTAAGTGTTTCTTCTTTGGAGTTGTTAAACTTTTCTGAAGACCGGTCATCGTGCTAGTGTGGAGTACCAGGCCTTCTGCTGTGCACTTCCCTTGTGATAGGCGAGTAACAGCATCTGAGTGTCAGAGTGTCATGCAATTAGGAGAAACTTGACCTGACTAAGTGACTCTGTGACTAGTCCCAATCACATACCAGTCAGTATTGTCCTCAACTGAAAATGTAGAAAGAATTCTCAACTTGCAATGATGCCTAGACTAGGAACCATAGGGCTTATGAAACAGTTTAGGAATGTTCTTTGGCTTTCCTCAGACCCTCTGAATCAAAAGCTCTTGGGGAGCAGCTGTCTAGATTTGGGTGCTCCTGAAAGTTCAGAAGCACTGAGGTGGAGCACTGGTTCTGAAGCTCAGCTGCATAGTGTCGGCTAGGGAACTTCAAGGACTCTAGTGGAAAGGAAGTAAGGAACAAACAAGCTACTTTGCCTGTCTTGCCCCCTGGTATAATTAACCATGGGGCATGGCTTGGGCATCAGCATTCTTCCAAGTTTTCCTCCAGTGATTCTAACATAGAGGAAAGTTTGAACACACACAGCCTTGGTTTCTTTGGGAACTCATTTTAGAAGTGCAGCCTCTTAAGCCTCATTTCTCACTTGCTGAATCAGAACCTACATTTGCCCACGAGCATAACGACTGGAATACATGACATAGTTTGAGGAGCATCTACAGAGAGCCATGGATGGGGCTGGAGATTCTGCATTTCTTTTTCCTTTTTGTTCTTTAAATTTCATTTGTTTATGTATGCACATGTGTGTGTGTCAATGCACACATGTGGAGGTCTGGGGACACTTTCTGGGGCTTGTTTGTTTATGTATGCACATGTGTGTGTGTCAGTACACACATGTGGAGGACTGAGGACACTTTTTGGGAGTTAGTTGTATTCCAGTGTGTGAACCCAGGGATTGAACTTAGCTTGTCAGGTTTGGTAGCAAGCACCTTTACTTGTTGAACCATCTCCCTGGTCCAGATTTCTGCTTTTCTATTCAACCTCCCTAGTGATTCTACTGTGCTCTCTTAGGGGATGGTGTAGGAAGTAGAATCTGAACCTCTTTTGGAGATCAGGACAGATGTATTAGAAATGGGATTAGGTTCCTCTTGACATACATCATTGAACCTACTCTAGACAGTTTAGTTTTCAATGGATCCTGTAGGCATATCTGTAACCCTTGCACTCTGGAGGATCTTGGGTTTAAGGCTAGCCTGGGCTCTATAGCAAGATGTTGACTTTAAAACGAAAAAGCCCCCTCCCACCCATCCACCAACACTTTCCAAAAAAATCCAGTAACATGTGCTGGCAAGATGGGTCAGCAGATAAAGTTGCCTGCCTGCCACCAAGCCTGAGACTTGAGTTCAATCCTGGGACTCATATGTGGAAGGAAACAACCAAATGCTGCAGGTTTGTCCTCTGACCTCTGTACCCTCCATGGTATATGTACACCTATACATAAACACACAAACACACACATACATAGAGATGGATACATGTAAAGTCCCCCACCCCCCCCCCAAAAAAAAAAAGGAGCAACAAAACAACCTTGAGAGCAAGAGAAGCTCAAGTTCTCGTTGAGTAGGATGACCTCAGGCAAAGGCATGGTGACCCCAGGCTGGACTAGAGGAGTCGTAGATGATTTTCCAGGAAACTCAATGATTCCCTTAGTGCTTGTTTTCCCTGCTGAGACGGTGTGCTTTTTCCCTTTGAGCATTGGGTTTAAAGGAGCCATGTGATAACCTGGAGACAACTGAAGGGGAAGGAGGGAATGGTAGGTACCACTCAAAATGTTTTAGGAGGAGAATGATAAGGGCGACAGAGTAAACTCCAAACATGTTTATTGTCTGCAGCTGGGTATGTGGGTGCCTGTGTGAGAGAGGGAGGGAGGAATGGAGGGAGAGACAGCTGGAAGGAAGGAGGAAGGGAAGGAAGGAGAGGGAAAGAAGAGTCAATAATTCATTTGAACTGCAGGGTTTGTTGATTGAAGGGGTACTATTTGTTTGTTTGTTTAAGGTCTTACTGTGTATCCCTGGGTGACCTCAAGCTCACAAGCCTGCTTCAGCCTCCTGAGTGCTGGAGTATAGCAGTATGCCACCACTTGGAAAACATTTTATTGGAATGATTATAGGTTCATGGGAATTGTGTGAAGGGTGTGTAAAACAGTCTGTCCACACTCTTCATCTAGCATCTTCCAGGGTAGCCCTTTGCACAAATGTAGTACAGTACCAACTTCAAGAATGGAAATAGCACAGTGTATGCAGTGACACTGCAGACCTGTGTGGATTTCCCTGCTTGTTTTCTTTCTCTTTTGTGAGTATAATCAATGAGATTTTACCATCTCTGAAGATTTGTGTATAATCAAAATATAGAATTGGCGTTTTAAAATATTTTTGCATTTACTTTTTTGGTATGTGTTTTTGTGTGTGCATATGTATGCCCATGGATGCACACATGCCATGGCCCTTGTGTGGATGTCTGAGGGCCATCTGTGGAAGTTGATTCCCCTCCTCTGCCATATGGGTCCTGGGATTGATTGAAGTTATCAGACTTACCCACTGAGCCACCTTCCCAGATCCCTAGAACTGTTTTAAGGATTCTTTGTTTAATGTTTTTGAGATAGTTTCTTTCCTAAGTTCAAATTGAACTTGGTACTTTGCACTTAAGTTAATCACTAGCACCTGTGTGGGCATGTTTTTCTTTGTGTGTATGTGTTAATTATTGTTTGTGAATTCTCAGGGAATAACCAAATGGCTTCCAATCCTCTTAAATGTATACTTTCCCTCTTTCTCACCTAGAGGCCACATGGTGATGGGAGATTCTTTCAACACTTCTCTTTTCAAGCAGACATTCCAAAGAATTTTTAGTAAAGACTTCAATGGAGATTTCAGAATGGCGTTTGGTGCTACATTGGAAGTAAAGGTACAGTAGGCTTTTAGAAAAGTTTTATTTTACATTAGCTTATATAATTAACTTATGAAATTTTTATATATACATGTACTTATTTATTATTTATTTGAGGGTCTCACTGTGTATCCTCAGCTGGCCTGGAACTTACCACACAAACCAGGCTGGCCTTGAACTACAAAGATTCACCTGCCTCTTCCTTCAGTGTGCTCTACTATACCCAACCATATTAAAGACTTTTGAAACTTTACTGGGATTACTGGTTCAGTTCAGATCCTGGCAGCCTCAGCTCATAGATATAAACTCTAAAGGCCACTTAAAAGGATCTAACAAGATGGCTGTCACAAAGATGCCTACCATAGTCCTTTGCTTCTCAAGGATGACTCTATATTTATAAAGTTCTAAACAGAAAGTTCCTGGTCCCCTCAGGCCCTGCTCTGCTGTGCTCCATCCCACTTTAGGATACGTAGAGTTAGAGGGGCTTGGGTGGGTGTTGGTTGCTCCTGGGGCTTGGGGACAGGAAGTCACACATGGTGACTACCCAGCCATTGGTGTGAGTCACTGCATTGCACAGTGTAGTCAAACTTTTCTTTGGGCCACCAGCTCACAAATAGTGGCATGGGGACTTAGAATTAATTATGAAAGCTTGGCCTTAGCTTAGGCTTTTTCTCAACTAGCTCTTGTAACTTAAATTAACCCATATTTCTTAATTTATGTTCTGCCACATGGCTCAGTTACCTGGTTACCTCTCCTCTGTACTCTGTGGCATCTCTACCTTTCTTCTCCCTGAGCCTTCCCTTCCTTCCTTCCTTCCCTCCCTCCCTCCCTTCCTCTCCCTCCCCAGAAGTCCCACCTATTCTCTCCTTCCTAGCTATTAGTCATTCAGCTCTTTATTAAACTTATCACAGTGACACATCTTCACACAGCATAAACAAATATTCTGTAACAGCACAGAGTAGGGTTTATATTTAAGAAGAACCCAGGTGTTCTAAGAGCATCATGAGTTTAAGTTTGTATTTCTTTGTAGGAAATCACAGCCCTAGACAGCTGACTCTTAATTTATTGAGAAACCATTGAAAGAGGCCATTAGAAACTGTGATTAGAGAATTAGAGAAAAGCATTAGATTATCTAGGATAACCTTTAAACAGCTCTTTTTTTTTTTTTTTTTTTTTTTAAAGTTTGAGGGCTTTGTTTATTTAGCAGAGTTGGAGGCTATAACAAAAGAAAGAGGTAGGGAGATGTCTCATTGGGCAAAGTGCCTATTGTTTAAATTGGGCTAGTACCCTCAACATCATGAGGTTTTTTTTTTTTTTTTTTTTTTTAATTAGATAAAGAGTAATAAACTGAGCACATGCCTTTAATCTCAGCACTTGGGAGACAGAGGCAGGTGGATCTCTGAGTTCAAAGCCAGCCTGGTATATAGAGCAAGTTCCAGGACAATCAGGACTACACAAAGCAACACTTTCTCAAAACCCTGCCCACTCCAAACAAAAAGGAATGGACTGAATTCACTTTATTGTGTAAGTCTGAATTTTCTTCAATAAAGTGAATTCAGTCTTCAAAAAAAGTCTACATTTGTTAAAAAAGAAAAAAGAAAAGATTCAAAAGCAGGAGAATCTGTGAATTCCAGGTCAGGCTGGTCTATATAGTGTGTTCTAGAATAGCCAGAACTATATAGAGAGGCCCTGTCTCAGGAAGAAAGGGGGAGGGGGAAAAGGAAAGAAAAAAGAAAATATCCATTGGTCTTATCATTATACTGGAATTTGTGAATTAAGTATTTAATTCACAAACATATTTAAAATAATGTTTCCTGACTAGAAATATGTAAATAAGTATGAATATGTATGGTCTTTGGAAAAAACTGTAGTACATTTGGTAGAATTGTTATCTTTCATGAGTATAATAGTTTCAAATCTTAAAAAGTGAATTAAGAGTTGAAAATGTCAAGTGTGGTGGTGCATACCTGTATCCTGGCACTTAAGCAGAGGTAGGAGGATTGTGTGTATAAGCGCACGTGGGCTATCTAGAGATTTCCAGGTTAGTCTCAGCTACTTCTTAGGGATCCTGCTTCAAACAAATGGTGTGAAAAGCTACCTTACTGTGTCTTTGTTTTTTCAGATAGTGTTTCTGTGTAACAGAGCCCTGGCTGTCCTGGAACTCACTTTGGAGACCAGGCTGGCCTCAAACTCACAGAGATCCACCTGCCTCTGCTTCACAAGTGCTGGGATTAAAGGCACGTGCCATCATGCCCAGCTACTTTTTGTTTGTTTTTGTTTTCATTGTGTCTTTTTTTTTTTTTTTTTTTTTTTTGAGATAGTCCCATGTACCCAGGCTGGTTACAAATTCGCTATATAGTGAGGCTGGCCTTGAACTCCTGATCTTTTGCTTTAGCCTGCTGAGGATTACTGCTGCACCAGTACACCTGGTCTTCTTGATGTGTTTTCCAAGGTGGACTTTGTTCCTAGTGTCACTGGAAAAGCTTGAGTGGGCATTTGAATAGTATAATTCATTGGAGATTTTCTCTGTGGGACTTTTCCTCTAAGCTATAATTGTGATCATGGTGATAGATGACTCGCTCCTAACTTACTGTGTAATTTGTTTTAGACCTCTCGGGAATTGAAGATTGCAGGAGCCATTGGTCCGTGTGTATCTCTGAATGTGAAAGGACCATGTGTGTCAGAAAATGTAAGGAAAAAATCATCACCCTCACCTGCCCTGGAGTAAATTCATTAGCTAAGTCACATGATGATAATCTTGCTTGTGTCACCTGTGAGGTGTACCTGTGTGAGGGGAGCCGTAACCTCATCCATGACATCTGTCCGTCAGTCTGTCTGAAAGACCAGAGAAGGAAATGTGGAGGTTAAGTTAACCCTTGCTCAGGGTTGAAGCTGACGTAGAGGAGCTAGATGTCAGGTTCCTTTGAGTACATCTGATGTGTGGATGCTGTTCCACCGAGAACAAAAAGCCATCCCCTGTAGCAAAGGCAGACATTCAGAATTCTTCCAGAATAACCTGTGTGCCTCATCACTTAAAGCGTTGGTACCCTTGTCTCACTCAGTTGATAAAGGAGTTTAGTACAAGGGACCACTGAGGTGGTTGGACAGTGGATGACACAGATGCATATACGTTGTTAATGTATGAGAGCAAAGTTCTGTCAGTCCTTGGGGGACTTGGCTTTGCTAATGACCCACATGCTGTGAGTATGCTTTAGCTGAAAAGGCATGGCATCTGGTTTATGAGGTCTCTTCTGCATTGGCTACATGCATTAACCTAACCTCACAGGTCTGAAAATGCATCAGTGTTGCATCAAGGAATGAAATCACAGATTTCCTCTTGGATTAATTTGATCCAGAAAAAGCCCAAGTTTGAATTATCCACTTCTATCTGTAGTTTGTGGTTACTGGCCTGTCTGTAATCTCTGCAGTTTGTGTCTGTGCCTGTCTGAATGCTGTCTGGTGTCTCACTGTCCCTGACAGTCTCCTAGTATTTATTGAACAACACAAAAAGGATCCCATTGGAAAGAAATGAGGACTTTACAGAACCACGAACATTTTACAAGGGGAAAGGTCATATTTTACTGACCCCGACTGACCCAGAATCACTCATAAAAATAAGCTATGTCTGTATATTGTTTCTAACATGTATGGTGGATATTTGTTGTATTGGTTGTTTCCAGCCTGTGGGCTGCTTTAAGTAAATGATAACAAATATGTATGTCAGTACATACATATTCACATATACATTACTCTGGACCAGGGGTATGGAAGAGTACATAACTTAAGATTAAAGCTATGCATTAGCTTAGGTTGTGAAAGCACATTCTTGGGCTATCTAAGCCAAGTAAGGTTGGTTGTTCCAATGTTCTTTTAAGGTTACACTTAAACAGATTGATTACACAGTAGGATGGCCGGTGATCAAGAAGTGAATTTGGGCTGGGCATTGGTGGCGCACGCCTTTAATCCCAGCACTCGGGAGGCAGAGGCAGGCGGATCTCTGTGAGTTCGAGGCCAGCCTGGTCTCCAGAGCAAGTGCCAGGATAGGCTCCAAAACCATACAGAAAAAACCCTGTCTCGAAAAACCAAAAAAAAAAAAAAAAAAAAAGAAGTGAATTTGGCTGTGAGGTCCGGCAGAATTTCTGAATGCAAGAGCTATTTTCATAAAATTGTATTGCTTCAGTCTCTGAGGTAGTCCAGGGATGTTGTTACACAGTCCTGTCTGTCCTTCCCTTGTCATTTACAGTAGGAGGGTGGACTGTAGAGCTATTGTGCATTTAGGGTTTGTAGCTACTTCTTAGTAGTTGAGTAGCTTGGGTAGAATTCTTAATGCTCTTAATTCAGTGTTTTTAGAAAACAGGAAAATATAACAGTACCTGCTGAAGAATGTTAGGATTAAATGAGGTTGGTTAAATGAAGCCCTTGGGACAAGTACACCCTGGAGTCCTATACACATTATCTGTCAATGTCAGAACAACATTGACAGTGGCTCTGTAAATGAAAGTTTTGTCAAACTTGGCAGGGGCTACTGTTTGTATAAATTTTTGTAGTCCTTGGATGAGGCAGTTTCTTTCCCAAAGCCCATCTGAAGATTATCTAATTATCTCAGTGTGCTAAGAGACTTGCATCACCCCTGTTTTCTTGGAAGGGCTTTGGAAGGCTGCGCCATCTGTGAGCTTTAAAGTCTCCCTGATAAAGAAGGCTTCCTGGAGTAGTTTAAAAAGATACTTTTAAAAATTGGAACACACTGATTAGCCTTCCAGTTGAATTCAGCATTGCAAGTTTTGGTGGGGGTTGAGGATGAAAAAAGAAAGCACACCTTCAAGCATGCAGTAGTCTGAGACAGAGTACGGTTCCTGGAGGACCACCAAGTGGTGGTGGTATGCCACAGCTGTTGGTGACACAGTTGCCCTCCCTGTGTGGTTAGGATATCCTGGTATATTTGCTTTATCAACATTTTTTACAGACCCTTTGGAAATAACAGACATGACACTTTTTTTTTTTTTTTTTTTTTTTTGGTTTTTCGAGACAGGGTTTCTCTGTGGCTTTGGAGGCGGGTTTGGAGGCTGTCCTGGAACTAGCTCTTGTAGACCAGGCTGGTCTCGAACTCACAGAAATCCGCCTGCCTCTGCCTCCTAAGTGCTGGGATTACAGGTGTGTGCCACCAGCTCCCAGCTCAACACTTTGTTCTTAAGCAATACAATGTGCACATTCTAAAAATAAGGATGCTATACTGAGCAAATGAACAGTAATCTTGTACAAATGACATTTGGTCTGCATTCTTCTCCAGTTTCTTCCTAACTGTCCCCTATGGCTATTTGCCAATCCCATCAGCATTACTTTCAGTAACATATCCTTAGTTTTTTCAAACCCTAGATTAACCCTCATCTTTTGGTTCTTTTTGTGCTTTTATGTTTCTATGACACTCATGTGTTGAAGGCACTGTTGAGTGTTTTCTCTAGAATAATCTATAGTCTTGGTGGTCTGCTTCTATACAATAGTGTATAAGCTGTTACTTTACTTCCTTAAAGATTTTGAGTCTTGTTAAAGCTTATGTCTGTTATTTTCTGGGTGATTTACAGCTCTCTATTTCTTATTCTAATAGCGATGGAAAAAGCACATGCAACTTTCAAACCAGTAGATAATTCTTCCTCTTTACTCTTCCAACATGTATGATATAATGAAATGGTTTAGAGTGTCAGTATAAAAACTTAAAAGTGCTGTTAATATGTATAAACATTAAGACTCCATCTGGTCAGTAATTACACATTTCCTAGACATTCTCACTGGAATTTAAAGTTTCAGCTTAAGTAAATGTTCCAGGTGACCCACCCTGCTCATTTGCTGCTTTTCATTAGTGATTTCCCTTGGGGTTCATTTTCGTATGTATCTTTTCGAAATTCCTCTTCTCATTTCTAGGAACTTGGTGTTGGTGGCACAAGTCAGTGGAAAATCTGTGGCCTGGATCCCACATCTACTCTTGGCATCTACTTTGAAGTTGTCAATCAGGTGGGTTGCAATTATCTTCACATTATAGAATCTTCTAATTTATTCTGAAGGCACTCTTTTCTCCATCCTGGTACTACTTTGGCATCATATTAGATATTGTACTAATCTGGTGTGTTCTTTCTAAATTCCCTCCAGCATTTAGTTAGAATCAAACAGCAAATTACTTTGTCCCTTTACTGTTGAGCTGACAAGGCCCTGAGAGGAGTACTGGCTTTTCCCAGCCATCATAGTAATACTCATGAATTTTTTAGTCAGACTTTCTCTAATATTTTGTTATGAAAAATTACAAAGACTTGTACATGCAACAGCTGCAAAACCACTAGCTAGATTCTGTAATCAACATTTTACTACTGTTCAATATCTGTTGCCCCATTTTATTTTTTGATGCTTTATGGGTAGAGGGGGGATGAGTCAAGGTGTCTTACAGACCTGGATGATCATGAACTCCTGATCCTTCTGCTTTTATATTCAAAGTGCCGGGAGTACAGGTGTGTGCTACCATGCCTGGCTTATTTTTGATGTATTTCAGAGCAACTTTGGGTCATCAGTGGTTTTCATTTCTAAATAGTTTGGCACCAATAGCATTAACTGGATTCACTTTTATTCCTGACTCTGGAGACTGAACCTAGGCCTCTTGCATTGTATGCACATGATCTACTACTAAGTCATACACCCAGCCCCACACACCAATTCATTTGGATGTGCTAATGCCTATCCCTCCCCCACCTCTGCCTTTTTTTTTTTTTTTTTTCTTGTTTTTTTTTTTTCCTGAGACAGGGTTTCCTTGTGTAGCTTTGGCTGTCCTGGAGCTACCTCTTTGTAGACCAGGCTGTTCTACAGAGCTCCACCTTCCTCTGCTTCCTAAATCCTGGGATTAAGATGTGTGCCACTACCACCCGGCTCCACTTCTGCCTTTTAGATAACAGTTGATATCCAATGATCCCATATAGGTTTTAAGTGTACCATTGAAATGTACCAAGAACCTTACCTCAGTGCTTTAAAGGGTTGTGTTTAAGTCATGCCTTTGACAGTAACCATATGTGGCCTCCCACCCTGCAGCACAATGCTCCAATTCCCCAGGGAGGCAGAGGTGCTATCCAGTTCGTTACGCAGTACCAGCATTCCAGCACTCAGAAGCGCATCCGAGTGACCACCATTGCCCGAAAGTGAGCATCTTGTTTCCTTTTGTTGAGCCAAGGCTGATGATTTCCTGTGAGAGTTAACTTCTTTGAGTTTTTGTCTTTCTGATTCCCTTAGATGGTTCTCTCAGCTCCTCACTGACTTGGCTAACCCAATTGAACCTTTACTTAACTAGAAGAATCAGTTTTCAGTAACAATAGAGTTTATTAAAAATTATCTTTCATTATTTTATTTGGTAGATAAGTAAATCATGCTTCCTGTCAAAGTTGTAAACAGAACGTAAGTGCAGTTGGCTCTCTGTATCCAACAGTTTTTACATTCATAAATTTAGCCAAACCAGAATGGAAAATATTTTTTTAACATTATGTCTGTATTGAACATGAATGGACTTTAAAAAAATTATTATTCCATAAGCAATGGAGTATAACAGCTTTTGTATAGTATTTACATTGTCAGTGGTAATGTAGAGATGGGTGAGTATATGTAGGAGACTGTATCTAGATGTTTACAAATACCATGCCGTGTGTGTGTGTGTGTGTGTGTGTGTGTGTGTGTGTGTGTATGGAGAGAGAGAGAGAGATAGGACCTCACTATGTAACCCTAGCTGACCTAAAACTTACTACATAGACCAGACCAGCCCACCATGCTCAGGGGTATTATGCCATTTTGTATCAGTGACTTGAGCATCCATGAATTGTGATATCTGTGGGAGTGAGTCCTGGAATGAGTCTCTAGTGGATACTGAGAAATAAACTATTTGTTTATGGGTATCTTTACTTACCCTTTCCAGAGTTAAGTCTATGTAAATTTAACTGCACACCCTCATTTCTGTGCTGCTATATGTGTGTGTGGGGGAACTTATTTCTTATGTGTGTGTACTTATATCTGTGTGTGTTTATCTGGGGTTTGCCTCTCATTTAAACTAATGGCCCCACACTATTGCAGTGTTTGCATGGACTTGTAAGGAGACATTGTAGCCCTGCCTCCTAGGAGCTAGGTACAGGTGTGCTTGACTACGCCTGCCAGGGCGTGGTCAGGGGAATTCTTAAGGGGGCGGCAGACACGTGGGAGCTCTCTCTGACCTCTGTAGCCTGCTGCCTCTGGGCACGTTCTGGCTTGCGTTTGGCTGGTGTTTATCTGAATAAAGGTATCTTAACCTTACGGACTACAGCTTGACTTCAATCACAATATACCGACTGCTGCCTTTTTTGGATTTCACAGGCTACTCCAGCAGTGCTGCTTTTGTATTTTATTTTTAGGAATTCGTACATGCTAGTATTTTCTTTTTGGTGATAGTATTCTCCACATGACTGTGGGTTGAACCAGGGCCTCTCTCTCTTGCTCTCTCACTTTACCACTGAGCTCACTTTACCAGGTGTATTTCATGTCAGACATTTCATAGGTTGAAATTTTAGATTCTGCAAATCTACTATCCTTAGAGGCTGATTTGTTCTTTTCCTCGGTATGGGTAAGGAGAGTATCCCACAACCTCATTAATAGTTGAGGTTATATCATTAATAGATGATAAGAGCTGGAGAGATGGCTCAGAGGTTAGGAGCACTGGCTGCTCTTCCAGAGGATCCAGGTTCAATTCTCAGTACCCACATGGCAGCTCACAACTGTCTGAAACTCCTGTTCCAGGAGATGTGGCACCCTCATATAGACATACATGTAGGTAAAACACCAATAAACATAAAATTTAAAAAAAAATTTAAAAAAGGTATCACGAATAGTGGATGATACCAATATTTAAATGCAAACAGTAATATCGCATTTTCATTTGTATTTCACATTCATCAATGAGTCAAGTACTTCATGCTTTTGTTCTGTGATAGAGCCTGTTCTGGTTCATTTCTTTTGCTGTGATAAAGTATCCTGACAAAAGCAATGTAGGAGAGAAAGGGTTTATTTTAGCTCGCAAGTCTGGATTATAGTTCATCATAGAGGGGATGTCACAGTGGCAGAAGCTTGAGGGAGCTGGTCACATCTGCACTTAATCTGTAGAGAGAGAATAAATATATGCCTACTGCTCAACTCATGTCTTCCCAAGAGTGAGTGGTACCACCCACAGTGGGCTGGGTCTTCCCATCCCAATGAAGAAAATAATTGAGGGCTAGAGAGATAGCTCAGTAGTTAAGACTGCTTGCTCTTGCAGAGAGCTGTAGTTGGGTTCCTAGCACCCATGCTGCATGGTTCACAACTGCCTGTAACTCTAGTTTCAGACACACACACTTTTATACACACATGGACTTAAAAAAAGAAAATCCTTTTTTGAAGGGAAAAGAAAAAAAAGTTCTTATAGACATGCCGATAGGCCAACGTGAGCTAGGCAATCCCTGATTGAGACTTTCATCCCACTGATTTTAGGTTGTGTCAAGTTGACAAAGCTGACAATCTCATAGTGCTGGCCATCTCAGAGTCTTTGCCTTTTTTGGGGGATGGGGTTTGAGACAGGGTTTCTCTGCGTAGCTTTGGCTGTCCTGAAACTCACTCTGTAGACCAGGCTAAGCTCATAGAGTTCTCTGCCTCCCAAGTGCTAGGATTAAAGGCATTGGCCACCACTGCCTGGCAGTATTTGCCCTTTTTTTTTTTTTTTAAGATTTGATTTATTTATTATGTATACAACATTCTGCTTCCATGTATATCTGCACACCAGAAGAGGGCACCAGATCTCATTGTGGATGGTTGTGAACCACCATGTGGTTGCTGGGAATTGAACTCAGGACCTCTGGAAGAACAGTCAGTGCTCTTAACCTCTGAGCCATCTCTCCAGCCCCCTTTGCCCATATTTTATAAAGCATTTTCTTTCATCTTTTGTTTCTTGTTTTCTTGCTTTTTTTGAGACCCAGTGTCTTGTAGTTAGGCTGACCTTGAACTCGCTATGTAGTTGGAGTATGACTTGAATTCCTTATCTTTTTCTGCCTCCACCTCCCAAGTGCTGGGTTTATATGCAAGTGTCTCCATGCCCAGATGTGTAAAACCTATCTTTTTCTTCATCAATTTGGAAGGAATATTTCTGTATTTTGGGTATGCTTTTCTGTTCCTTGTGGCCTCTTAGCACTTTTTACCGTTAGTCACTTGAAAACTTTTTTTTTTTCTTTTTCCTGAGACAGGGTTTCTCTGTATTGTTTTTGAGCCTGTTCTGGAACTCACTCTGTAGACCAGGCTGGCCTCCAACTCACAGTGATCCACCTGCCTCTGCCTCCCCAGTGCTTTGATTAAAGGCTGGCCTGAAAAACTTTTCAGCATGTTCTTAATTCATTTTTCCTTTTTTTTTTTAGAATTTTATATTTGTTTATTTTTATTATTATTTTTAATTACTCATATTTACATATCTATCCCCCCATTCCCTCGCCCTCCCATCCTCCCATGTTCCCCACCCAACCCACCCCAATCCCCCCCACTCCTCCCCAGGGATAGTGAGGCCCTCTACCAAGGACCTTCAAAATCTGTCATATTGTTTGGGGGAGGGTCTAGACCCTCTTTGCTGTATCTGGGCTGCTGTAGTATCTCTCCATAGGGAATGGGCTCCCAAAGTCCATTTGTGTTCTAGAGATATAGACTGGCTTCACTGTCAGAAGACCCATAGACTGTCTTAGACTCCTAGCTGGTACCCACATTCAGAGGGTTTGGTTTGGTCCAATGCTATTTCCCCAGCTTTATGACTAGGGTCTCGATTCTATCAGTAGGTCAGTCCACTTTTTCTGCAAGTCTCTCCATCCCCATCTTGGCTCCTTTGCTCCCTCTCCACAACTGAATTCCAGTAGTATGGTACACTGCTTAGCTATGGGTGTCTGTTTTTGCTTCGAACAGCAACTGGATGAAGACTCTCCTTCCTCTCCCTGCACCCGGGCTCCAATTTGGTCAGGGGTTCTTGTCCCCATTCCCTTCTTCGAGGGACTCTGCAATCATCTCTTGGGGTCCTCCTTGTTTCCTAGCTCCTCTGGCAGTGTGGAATGTAGGCTAGTGATCCTTTGCTCTATGTCTAAAAATCAAAAATGAGTGAGTACATACCATGTTTATCTTTTTGTGATTGGGTTACCTCACTGAGGATGGTTTCTTCTAGTTCCATCCATTTGCCTTCGAATTTCAAGATTCCATTTTTTTTTGTTTTTTTTTTTCCTGCTGAGTAGTACTTCATAGAGAAAATATACCACATTTTCTCTGTCCATTCTTCAGTTGAGGGGCATCTAGGTTGTTTCCAGGTTCTGGCTATTACAAACAATGCTGCTATGAACATAGTTGAACATGTGTCCTTATTGTATGAGTGTGCATTCTTTAGGTATATGCCCAAGAGAGGGATTGCTGGATCTTGAGGTAGACTGATTTCCATTTTCCTGAAAAACCACCATACTGCTTTCCAAAGTAGTTGTACAAGTTTGCACTCCCACCAGCAATGGAGGAGAGTTCCTCTTCCTCCACATCCTTTCCAGCATAGATTATCACTGGTGTTATTGATTTTAGCCATTCTGACAGGAGTAAGATGGTATCTCAGAGTGATTTTGAGTTACATTTCCTGGATGGCTAAGGATGTTGAGCACTTTCTCAAGTGTCTTTCAGCCATTTTGGATTCCTCTGTTGAGAATTCTCTATTTAGTTCTGCACTCCATCTTTTAATTGCATTGTTTGGTGTTTTGGTGGCTAGCTTCTTGAGTTCATTGTATATTTTGGTGGTCAGGTGGTACTGAGAAGTCATTTTGTAAAGTTGTAAATACTTAGATTTTTGCAAGTATTGGCCTAGAGAAAGGGGCATTGGATTTAGAGGGACATTTGGGAGTCTACTGTTGTGTCTGGTGTTTAGTAATAGAGGGTGATTAAAGTGATTATCAAACTTCTTAATGAAAATGTAGTGCCATCTTGTCTTGGACAAAGGAACAGGGTCTGGACTTACCTGAGCAGAGATCTAGCCTCTGGTAGCTCCTGATCCGAAGTAAAGCACTAACTCTGGATTCATTGTCAGTTGGGCAGATGCACAGAGCCAGCTGAGGCACATAGAAGCAGCATTTGACCAGGAGGCTGCAGCAGTCTTGATGGCACGGCTTGGAGTGTTCCGGGCAGAGTCAGAGGAGGGACCTGATGTGCTCCGGTGGCTGGATCGACAACTCATCCGACTGGTAAACTGGGAACAATGGCATTGACTTTACTCCTTGTGTCTCCTCTGCCTTTGAGAAAAAAAAATTCCCACTTAAGCTTTTTTTTTAGTTCTTAAAACCATTTATTTATTTGTTTACTTATTTGTTTGTATGCATGCACATGTTGGAGTGTTTGTATGTGTACCAGGTGTGTAGGAACCTGTGGCTGTGGGGGTAAGAAGAAGGTGTTGGACACCCGTGGAGCTGAAATTATGAGAGGTCGTGAACTACAGTGTTGGTTCTGGAAAGTGAACCCCAGTCCTCTTTAAGAACAGTTAGTCCTCTTAACCACTGGAACATCTTTCCAGCCACAAAGCCTATTCTTTTATATAGTCAATCAGCAAGAATTTTTACCTTTTATTTCTAGTGCATTGTTGCTTTGCCTACATGTATGCATATGTGAGGGTGTCAGAAGCCCTAGAACTGGAGTTACAAACAATTGCTGAGCCATCTCTCCAGCCCCAATCAGTAAGAATTTAGCAGTTGCCCACTTCAGTCCAAATGCTGGATGTGAAGAAATGTTAAATTTCATTTACATTATTTACATTCCTCTCAAGAGCTGACATTACAGTTTGTAGGAAGCAACATGTATGGAACATGTGGGGAGTGGTACAATCTGTGTGTTAAAAGCTGAGTAGAAGAGTCACTGGTGAATGCTATGGTCCTCTACCTTCTAGGAGATCAAAAGGAGGTTCTAGACACACTGAGTTTAGGGAAATATTTTATGTATTATTCAGGTCTGATTAGGAGAGAGAACAGACAGAAGAAGCCAGGTGTGATGGTGTAGGCCTATAATCCCTGCACTGGGGAGGTGGAGGCAGGAAAGGTCACTAGCTTGAGGCCAACATGAACTACTTATTTAAGCCCTATCTGAAAAACAAGAGTTAATAATCCAAGTGAACACAAATAATAATTTAAGAGGGAAAATTTTATATTAAAAATCACCAGGGTTGGGTGCTTGCCCAGCATGTGGAAGGCCCCGGGTTCCAGGAAAAGCAGAATGCCGATGACAGGGGTTGACGATTGAGAAGAGAACTGGCACATAGAAGGTGAGCTTGCTACATCTAAGGCTGAGACACAAGAGAACATAAGGAAGTGGCCCTTCCCCACAGGGCTGATCAGACCTAGTTAGAAGGGCATGGCTGTAGCTCAGAGAGTCTTTGGTAGCAGAGAAACTGTCATGGTGCTGTATCCAAGGAACTTGCTAGAAACTTTAGAATTAGATGAAGTCTACTTGTGGGTGCTGGGAAAAGCTGTTCCCAAGGAAGTTTCTCACTTGAAGTACGCAGAGGCTTAGGTCTCAATTGTCCGGGTGTGTTCTAGGATCTCAGCCCTGATGAATCCCCAGAGCTTCAGGCAGCTGGTGTTGAGGCAGCTGCTATGTGAGCACACCGGGATCCTGCAGCTAACCTTATCTCCATTGCCCTGTGTTTGCAAAGCTCACTCTCACAGCACCTGGCCAAGTGGTTAAAGGGCTTCATACTTGTCCTAGACAAAAGGGTGAGTTGGAGCCATATGGGCACAAGATAGGTAACTAGCACACCATGTATCCTTACCTTCTTACAGATTCTTGGCATGTGTTTGTGATCAAAACCCTGGGAAGGAGATGTGTTAAATGTCTCAGTTCCACATTTGCCCTCAGTGTCTCATAAGATCATTTGTCTGGAGTGTCAGTGTTTCAAACAAACAAACTTTGTTTGAAACAATGCAAGTTGTTCTCAGATGACCAGTAAGTCCAAGGGATGGCAAAGGCATCATGGGGGATGTCAGTCCTGAGTCAGGTCTCTTATAAATAGTGGTATAATAGGAGAAAAGGCAAAGTCTGGTCAGTAGGGGCCCGGCATGAGGCAGCTTGTGGAGGTGGCAGCAACTGTGACTTTCAGCGATGGTGGGAGGAGACTGCTGTCACAGGAGACTGGGCTGTGGGTGGAAAAGGCAGTGGGGGTAACTTCCATGATTTCTCCCTTAATTTAGAGAGACTTGTGGCTGCCCTTTAAGCAACTGCTGTCCCAAATCAGCAACTGCCACTCCACTGCAGCAGTTCACAGGCCACAGCCTGTGGGAATTCTGTTCCCTGGTGCACAGATTCCCGCAAAGCCCCTGAGGGACACTTTATTATCTAGATCTTTACCCATCTATAGAACTCAGGAATCAAAGGTTGAGGTGAAATTCTGCTATCTCAGAGAGCTGAATCACAAGCAGCTAACCTCTCCTTGCTGGCTCCTCTGAAAAAACCCATGAGACCTTCCGCCCGGCTCCCACTTAAGAACATTCAATACACCTGGCTCCTCCTGACCACAGGTTAATTTTATTTAATTAAACAAATAGAACATTGTAAACAAAAGCAGTAGGAAGAAATGTAACACACCTTAAAATTATATTCCACAACAGAGACATGTGATTCTTTTTATTTTCCTTTTTTTTTTTCAAGACAGGGTTTCTTCTCTTTGTAGCTTTGACTGTCCTGGAACTCACAGAGAGATCTGTTTACCTCTGCCTCCAGAGTGCTGGTATTAAAGGTGTGAGCCAACACTACCCAACGGATTCTTTTTTTTCTTAAAAAATTTTTTTCTTTTAGATTTATTTTGTATGTATGAATTTTTCCCTGCTTGTGTAAATATGCACCACATATGTGCCTTGGGCTTGTGGAGATCAGAAGAAGGGTTGGATCTCGTGGAACTGGAGCTTGTTAGCCACTTTATGGGTGCTGGGAACTGAACCTTGGTCCTCTGCAAGAGCAACAGGTGCTCTCTTAAACCCTGCAACATCTCTTGAGTCAGTTGCATGTAATTTTTAAGAATCCCTACATAAGAAATGCATGGTGCTTGTGTTTACATGTAGCATCACCATTTAAGGGGAGTGACAGGAGGAAAGGTTTCTGGCATGATGGAGGGAGCTGAGACAGACTAGTGGCAATAGGAATGGAATGACCATTTTGGTGTGTGTATGTGTGTGTGTGTGTGTGTGTGTTTGTTGTTGTTGTTTGTTTGTTTCTTTGGTTTTCGAGGCAAGGTTACTCTGTGTAGCCCTGGTTGTTCTGGTACTAGCTTTGTAGATTAGGTTGGTCTTGAACTCACAGGGATCCACCTGTCTCTGCCTCCCAAGTGATGGGATCAAACGTGAGCGCCACCACTTCCAGACTACGACCATATCTCTTAATCTTCTCCAGTCACCAACTGGGGACACATTCAGATCACTACAACTTGCATTCCAGGTGTGGCTAACTGCAGGATGGTGGTGAGGTAGAGAGCAGGAGATGGCAGCAACTTCAGGGTGGCTTTAAGATTTTTTTTTCATGTCTGTGTGTGAATGCACACGTGCATGCAGGTGCTAGACGAAGGCATTAGATCCTCTAGAGCTGGAGTTACAAGCAGTTGTAAGCTGCCTAAAGTGCTGAAGTGGGTGGTAGGAACTGAAATCTGGTCCTCTGTAATAGCAGCAAGACTACTCACCATGGAGCTATCTTCCCAGCCCACTCTATCCTCCAACTTTACAATGTAATAATGTTTCTTTGATAGGACTATGAGCTAGAAAACTTAGTCCAAGGAAAGTGATCATATAGTTGTTGGTACTCAGGCAACACTGAGGAAGGGGTTTGGATCACATTGGTCTGTTTCTTGTGTTCATTTTTAGATGAAGCAGTGAAGATGGGACAGGAGACAAGAACTAACCCATGAGCAGTCCAGAGGCGGACAGGGAGCCTTCAACACAGGGCTAATGGGAGAGAGGATAACAAAGTGTAAAGCAGCTATTTTAGCAGCTGAACAAGAAAGGTCTTTTTTAAAATTACATCTATGCTAGGAAGCTCAAGAAGATGGGGACTGGGAAAGGACATTAGCTTTGACAAGAGAAAGCTAATTGTTAGGAATAGGGTTTTGTGCATATACCAGGGCCTAGGTCTCTAGTGTCAGGAGTGAATGTTTGATCAGAAATAAAGGCAAGGCTGGACAAGGTGGCACATGTCTGTAATCTCAGCACTTGGAAAGCAGGGGAATCATCATGCATTTGAGGCTAGTGTGACCCTGTCTCATAAAGCATAACTAGCTGACTAACTAGCTGACTAACTAACTAACTAACTAACTAAAGCAGGAATACATTCTCGTTCAGAAACCTATCATTGAAAGGAAGATGAAAACTGAGTCCTAATACCAGAGAACAGCAAGGTTGATCTGTAATTGCTAGTTTTCATGGTCTTTCAGGGTTTTCATATGGAGAAGTGCCTCCAGGGGCTTGCTGAACACATCTGTAGTTAGAATGGTCCTCGGGCCAGCTTGCCTCCAGTTGGTTTGAGATTTAGAATCTCCCACTCTTACCCTAGAGTGCCCTTCCCTACCCTCAAATCCTGGGGAGGAATTCAGGGCCTTGTGCATGCTAAGTAAGTGTTCTACCACTGAACTGTATCTCTAGTCATCAGGTTCTGTGTTTTAACAAGACCTGGCCTGGTGATTTGACTGCCCTTCAGGCCTGAGGTATGCTCATCTAGAATTCGTGAGAATTAGCACACTCGATAGCTGTTTGGTCTGGGACTTTTCTAGGTGACACTAACTTAGACTCTCTGTTTTCCTATTTCTTTCCAACAGTGTCAGAAGTTTGGGCAGTATAACAAAGAAGACCCCACATCTTTCAGATTGTCAGACTCCTTTTCTCTGTATCCTCAGGTAAGAACTATGGTCTTAAAGATAACTATACAAGAATGAATTGTTAGAGCTGAACTGTTCTGTGCTTAAGAGCAAAGGAAGACTTACGATTGAGACTGACTATAGTAACAGACTCTCCTACCTCTTTTGAACTGCTGTTGAAGCCATCCAAGTATACAGCACTTGGGTAGTGCTTTGTACATGAAAGCAGCCAATAGCTGGGATCCTGCGGCTTTCAGGTGCCTGTCTGAGCTGGTGATGATGGGCTGTGGTGTGAAAGAGCCCTGGGCTGGCCAGTCAGTGTGGAATGCCAGCACTGGCCCTGCTGCTGCTCTTAGATGAGGTCTGAGACCTTTGTGAGTGTGTTTCCTCATCTGTAGAAGCGGGGGAGGGAGGATTTGGCCTGAAACAGTGATTTGAAATCTCTTTAAAGCTGTGAAGCCTTGCTGTTAGAGGACTCTCTTTCAAAAGCCAGTGTGAAAAGCAGACAGATCTGCTTGTGCCTGCCACCTGGATCCACTGGATCCTCCAGAGCCGCCACCCTCCAGGGTCCTGGGTTGGAGAAGTCCTGTACTCTCCAGGGACTTACTCAAGAGAAAGATCACCTGTTCCCAAAGAAAATAAACCCAGGGTAAAGCACATTTGAGGGTTGGACACAGTATAAGAGAGTCCTCTTACCTTAGAATGCTCGGTCGATGAAATCATAAAAGCCCTCTCAGCTGGTGTTTCCATGCTGTACTCTTTTATGGGAGAGTTTATTAAAAAACAGAACAAACAAAAGAATTTTAGCTGGGGGCTGGACAAATGGCTCAGGCAAAACAGTGGTTGCTGCCTTTCGGGGACCTAAGTTGGGTTTGCAGTACCTACATCAGGTGACTCCAGCTCCATGGACTCAACACTCTCTTGTGGCTTTCTTGGGCACCCACATGTGACATACAAACACACAGGCACACATACATAAAATAAAAATAAAATAAATTTTAAAAATCTCACCTGGAAGGGCTAGAGAGATAGTTCAGTTGTTAAGTGTATATTATTCTTTTTAGAAGACTTGAGTTCAGTTATCAGCACCTATGTCAGGTAGCTCACAATTACAGAAAACTCCAGCTCCAGGAGATCTGACACTTTTGGATTCTGGATACCTACACTCATATGCATATCTTTGCCCCCATAATTAAAAGTAAAATAAATCTTTAAGGGGTTGAAGAGATGACTGAGCAGTTAAGATCACTGATTGCTCTTCCAGAGAATATAGGTACAGTTCCCAGCATCTACATGGGTACTAACAACTGTCTGGAACTTCAGTTCCAGGGGATCTGACTCCTCTTCTTCCGTCCTTGGGAACTACATGCAAATAGTGCATAGACATAAACGAAAGCAAACACCCATACATGTGAAATAAAAAACAAAACAAACAAACACTAAAAGAGAGCCAAGTCATTAAAAACAAAACAAAACAAAAAACAACTTACCTGGGCATAATCTTAGCACTTGGGAAGTAGAGGCAGGAGGATTAGGAGTTCAGGATTAGCCCAGGCTCCATGATCTTTGTCTTTAAAAAACAAAACTAAAAGCAACAATCGTAAGACATTTTTAAAATTGTGGTTAAAAAAAAAAAGACAAAATTTTATCTTGGCCCCAAGGAGATCCCCAGAACCCAAATAAAAGCTGGATAGATGTGGTGGCTATTTTTAATCCCAGTGCTCAGGAGTTAAGAGATGGGGGTCTCAGGGCAAGCTAGATAACTAGGGTAACCTACTGGCAAGCTTTGGGTTCAAATGAGAGACCTGCCCCACTAAGAGAGTGATAGAGAAAGGCATAGGGCATCAACTTGGGGTCTCCACATGTATATTCACATAGGTACACATATGCATATATACCACATGTGGGCAAAAACTTACTTTTTTTTTCCTGGATTTTCGAGACAGGGTTTCTCTGTGTAGCTCTGGCTAGAGCAACTCTCTAGCCTCAAGTTTATCATCTCAACAGCTTTGAAATGTATAGCTGTGGTAATAAATACATCCACATTCTTTTTTATGACTTGTTTATTTTTTATGTGCATTGATGTTTTGCCTGAATGTATGTCTGTGTGATGGTGTCTGATTCCCTGCAACTGGAGTTAGATAGTTGTGAGCTGCCATATGGGTGCTGAGAATTGAACCCTGGTCCTCTGTGAGAGCAGCCAGTGCTCTTAATTGCTGAGCCATCTCTCCAGCCCCCACATTCACATTCTTGTGTACTGAGGCTCTAATTTTTTTTTTTATCATACTGAGCCAAATATGGTGATGCATGCTTGTAATTTCAGCATTTGGAGGGTCTTAGGTTTGAGGCCAAACTCATAGATCATCATGTCATAAAATGAGCAAATTCCACCTGGAATTGTATATCCAGTAAGCGCACTCCCTATTTCCTCCTCCACCAGCTCTGCCACCGCCTTTTTTTGTGTTTCTGTAGATATTTTTCTGGGGGCCCAGGTTTCATGTTTTAAATGATCCAGAGTAGATGGCTCTGTGTGTCCAGCATCACAGATGTATTCTTTTGTCTTTTTCTGTTGTATATGCAGTTCATGTTTCATCTGAGAAGATCTCCATTTCTTCAAGTGTTTAACAACAGTCCTGACGAATCATCCTATTATAGACACCATTTTGCCAGGCAGGATCTGACCCAGTCCCTCATCATGATCCAGCCCATTCTCTATTCTTACTCCTTCCATGGACCACCAGAGGTAAGGCTGGGTGTACATGCTTTTCTGAGAATGCCATGATGTAATCATGAGTGCTTTTGTTTTTTTTTTTTTTTTTCCTTTACCAAATATAGTCTTAGAGCAGAACTGTAAAGGAAATCTTGAGTTTATAATAACTTTGTATTGTTTCTGAGTACTAAAAAACTTAGGAAAAGTCAGAAGATATACTAAAGGTTTTTTTGGTATGTGGAAAGTAGGAATAAATTGAGGGGAACCCCCCCCACAATGTTATGAGTTCACATACTTTGTCCAGTAATTCCAACCCTTGGGAAGTACCTAACAGAGATATGAGTATGAATACAGAAAAGGTTTTATGCAAAGAAACAAGAAAATGAACTACTACAAGAGAATTTAGGACTGGTAGAGAGCATGACTTGAATGCATGAAGACCTGGTTCTGGCACTGAAAAAAAAGGAATCAGATGGCAATCCAAGTACTCAGTAGAAGGAAAATAGTTAAATATTCTAAGAAATTGCCACATAATTTAAACAACATAGTAAAATGTAAAAGTGTTATATGGTTAAAAAAAAAGGAAAGAGAAAAAATCAAGGTAGAAACCTTTTAGTATAGTAAAGAATGCCCTGTGGAAAACAGGCTGGAAAAATGCAATAGCCTTAAAACCCAACTGAGCAAAAACAAAACTATCCTGAGACATGTGCAAGAGTGGAGAGAAATAATGGAAAGGAAGAAATGAAAAGATGCTTGTGGAGCGAACCCCTGGCACAGATGGCTCTGGCTCTGGTAGGCTCTATTCGGTACTGTTGGTGAGGTTGGTGGGACCAAAGCAGAAACTCCTTAAAAACTGGAATGGAATGTTGACCAACTTGCAAATAAAACCAATAAAGATTTTAAACTAAAAAGGTATAACAACAAAATAAATCTACAACAAATTCTAAATTACATATACTAAAAGCCTATAAAAATAAAGAACAATATGGAAGTAAACCAAAATATCAGTATTTCTTGTTTCCAACTACAGATTTTCTGAAAGGAGTACAAGTTACTTTTACTATTGAAATAAAAATCCATAGTGAAATATATTTTGTGATAAACTTTGAAAATTTGCATTAAATTCTGCCTTTCATACCAAGCATCCTTGTTTATTCTAGCTGCAGTAGTTGAGAAAAGATGAGCTGATTAAGAATAGTTCTGGGGGCTGGAGAGATGGCTCAGAGGTTAAGAGCACTGACTGCTCTTCCAGAGGTCCTGAGTTCAATTCCCAGCAACCACATGGTGACTCACAACCATCCGTTATGAGATCTGGTGCCCTCTTCTACTGGAAGCAGAATGTTGTGTACATGATAAATAAATAAAATCTTAAAAAAAAAAAAAAAAGAGTAGTTCTGGAACAGATCGGAGAAAGCTCAGAATTATGTTCTGGCTTCCGGACCACAAGCTAGCATCCGTTTCTATCCCCAGTTAATGAAGGAGTGTCAATGGCCTGTGTCTTCTATAAAACTGAGATTCAGAGCTATCATTTTGGGGAGTGGAATGTAGCTGTGTGTGAGGAGGGTCAGCCCTGTGCTGGAACTGTTTACAAATAGCTTCCTTGTTTTTTGTGGGCTTGTGCCTGTGGGGCTGGAGTGGCTCTTGTGTAGAGAGGGAGGACCAATTCCACCTGTTCTCTTCCATAGCCTGTACTCCTGGACAGCAGCAGCATTCTAGCTGACCGAATTCTGCTGATGGATACTTTCTTCCAAATTGTCATTTATCTGGGTGAGGTAAGATGATGTCATCAGTTTCTTTCTTGACTCCTATTTTGTTTTTGTTTTTTTTCCTGTTATTTACTTCAACTTTGTGTGTGTGTGTGTGTGTGTGTGTGTGTGTGTGTGTGTGTGTGTGTGTGTGTGTGTGAACCTATTGTCAGAGGACAGCTTGCGGGAGTTATTTCTTTCTTTCCACCATCACAGACTTCTTCACTGGCAGCCTGTTTTGGATGGTGCTAGTGGAAGAATGTCTCAAGTGTTGATGAAGGCTGCTCTCAGCACTTCAACCACAGTTTTGGTTGGTTTATTTTGGTGTAGACCATAGCCCAGTGGCGGAAAGCTGGATACCAGGACATGCCTGAGTATGAAAACTTCAAGCACCTTCTGCAGGCGCCACTGGATGATGCACAAGAAATTCTGCAAGCTCGCTTCCCAATGCCACGTTATATCAACACGGAGCATGGTGGCAGTCAGGTGGGTGAGGCCCCATTCTAGGTCTAATGGATTTTTTTGTTGTTTGATGATCTTTTTTATAGATATTAATGTAAGTAGACTGGTTACAATTTTATGTAGTGGCATAAATTGACATACAGGTATTCTTTCAGCTATTTTTGTATGGTTTTAGTTGTTTATTTTACTTCCAGGCTGGTCTGAGACTCACTGGTCTGAGACCAGTGCAGGTTGGTCTCAAACTCATGATCCTCATGCATTTGCTTCCTACATGTCTTGGTCAGTGTTCTATTGCTGTGAAGAGACACCATGACCACAGCAACTCTTATAAAGGAGAACAATTGGATGGCTGATAGTTCAGAGATTTAGTCTGTTATCATCATGGTAGGACATGGTGGCACTAAGGCAGATGTGGTGCCGGAGAAAGGGCTGTGAGTGGAGATGGAGCTACATCTTGTTCTGCAGGCAACAGGAAGTGAACTGAACTAGTTATAGCCTGCCCCACAGTGACATACTTCCTCCAACAAGGTCACACCTACTTCAACAAGGCCACAGCTCCTAACAGTGCCACTCCCTATGAGGTTATGGGGGCCAATTCATTCAAAGTACTACACATGTGCCTCATTATGTCTAGTGGTGATTTTCTGTTAAATGCATGAACTTATATGAAAATATAAGATTATCAGTATGTTTGGATCATTTGTAGATGGGGAGCCATTGGGCTTAAGAGAAAAGCAATAGCTTTCTAAACAAAAAAAAAAAAAAAAAAAAGGAAAAAGGAGAAAAGAAAAAAAAAGAAATCTAATTTAAATAAATATAAAAACATGATGTTTTTGTACATTAATAGCACTTTTAATCTCTAAAATGTTTTTATTTTTAAAGGCTCGATTCCTGCTGTCTAAAGTTAATCCATCTCAGACACACAATAACTTGTATGCTTGGGGACAGGTAAGAATTGCCATGTGTCTGGGGAGAAGGTCAAGCTACTTTTATTTAAAGCTGTTTGAGCCTATAAGTTGAACCTGTTTTGTTTCAGATGGAATGACTGTTGGGGTGTGGGCTACAAGTAACATAGATACGGTGGGAGTAGGGTACTACCTGTGTGGGTCTCTAATCACAGCTTACCGTGCCAGGGGCAGCACCCACCACTATGCCCTCTGTGCACCTCTCCTCAAGCGCCTGTCTACATGGCATCTTCACCTTCAGCCTTCCTCGTTTGCCTAATTATTCTCTAAATTTGTTTCTCTTTCAATGATCTTTAAAATGGTTTAAATTAAACTTGGTTTTTAAAAGTTGGGCATGGTGGCACATGTCTTTAATTCTGGTACCCAGCTTGCAGAAGCAGGTGGATCTCTGAGTTCCAGGCTAGCCAGAGTTAGTGAGGCCCTGTCTCAAGAAAATCAAATCATAATAATAGCAAGAGATCCTGTCACTAATTTTTAAACTAATGGTTACATTCTGAAAATTAATAATTCAGTATTATATCCAGGATATTGTCAATGGTACAGAAATTTCCATCACTATGATGATCTCTCATATTGCCTTTCATAACCATTACCAAACTCCCTCACTTTTAACATTTGGTACTTAATAATCTGCTCAGTGTTTCTGTATTCATTATTCAGACTGTTATGTAGGAATAGGAACATAGGCCAGTGGGTCAGTGGTAGAGCACTTGCTTAGCACCCACAAGTTCATCTTAGCAACACACACACACACACACACACACACACACACACACACACACACACACACACACACTAAAAAACCATAATATTAGTCATACAGTAGATTAGCTGTTATAGTTGTTTTTTTTTCATTCACGTGTAATTATCTATAGATTACTCCATGTTTTTATGTGCATTAATAATTCATTCCTTTTTACTTGCAGAGTAATAATTCCCAGTATCTATACATATCTCACACTTGTTTGGTCATGCATCTATTTAAGGACATCTAGGGTTTTTGCAGTTCTGAGCTCTTAGGAATAAAATTGCTATAAACAGTTAAATAGGGCTTTATTTGAATATGACTTCATTTCTTTGAGATAGAGACACAGAGGTATATTTGATAGATTCTATTATAGTTGTGTGTTTAGTATTTTAAAGAAGTTACTGCCGGGCGGTGGTGGTGCACGCCTTTAATCCCAGCACTTGGGAGGCAGAGGCAGGTGGATCTCTGTGAGTCTGAGACCAGCCTGGTCTACAAGAGCTAGTTCCAGGACAGCCTCCAAAGCCACAGAGAAACCCTGTCTCGAAAAACCAAAATAAAATAAAATAAAAATAAAGAAGTTACTACACTTGAGAACAGCTACACCTCTTCACATCCCTACTAACCCTGGCTAAGTGATGTAGTTTTGTTGCCAGAATTTGGTGTTGTTATTACTTGTATTTTGTATATTCATGTAGCTTTATATTTCTCTGTCTACCAGGGCCGGTGTAATAGGTCAGCACCATACCACTTGGTTATTTGAGACAAAGGCCTCACACTGTGATTTTACTACCTCGGCCTTTACTATGCTGGCATTCTATGTGTGTGTGCCTTAACTCAGCTGTTGCTGGCTTTAACTTATAAATTACTAGTGGCTGCTGCTGCTGCTGAACATCTTTTATGTTCATCACAAGTGGCTTGTGTGCCATCTGTTTATCTTCTGTGAAATGTTTCTGTATCATTTATCTGTGGTCTGATGAGATCATTTGCTTTCCTACTGTTGTTAAGACGAAGGTGTGTACATAGTTAGGATTATTACATTTTCTTAGTGTGTTTGCCCTTTTACCATAAGTTCTGTCCTCTGTGTCTCTAGTAATTTTCTTTGCAATGACATTAATAAAGTCATTGCTTAGATAATGCACTGTAACTAATCTGTTTCTGTGACTGTGGCTCTAAAATATGTTTGGAATTATTGTACCTCTATCATCACTCTTTTTTCCTCAGGATTACTGAATTTTGGGAAAGAAAGAGAGAAAGAAATTATCTATAATCACATTCCTAGCTACTTCCTAGGTAGTGCAAACTAAATATTTCATGATGTTCATAATGTTACTGCTTTACCAATTTAAGATCTTGGCTGTAAATTGCCATTTCTATCCAGCTTTTCCACCAGAGCATTAATTAAATCATAAGTGTTTCTGATATTAAAAATAGCATCAATTGGTGGTGTCACTCATTCACTTGCCTGTGACACCTTTCTGTTAGAGCAGAGCACTTTAGAGATAGGTGTGGTACTGGCTGTGGTGTGCCCCATGAGGGGATGGTATACAGGACTTGGAGGGCTCACAACTGGTGGGAGGTCTGGATGATTTGAGAGGTGTCTGTAGGACTCTGGGGAGGGTGAAATAGATAGCCATATACTCATATATTGTTGGCAGTGGGCAGGAATGGCTAGATCTCAGGAAAGGGTTTAAAGAAAAGAATGCTTCTGGTTAATGGAATTAGCCAGACAGGACAGGGTGGTGAGGAACAAAGGTGACACCTATGAATGTTCCCAGGCAGAAGGCACCAAGCAGCTGGGAATCCTAAGTGGCTGTTGAGGACTTTGTCAGTAAGCCTTTGTGGTTGCATTTCAGGAAACTGGAGCTCCCATCCTGACGGATGATGTCAGCCTGCAGGTGTTCATGGATCACTTGAAGAAGCTGGCTGTGTCCAGTGCCTCTTAAACTGACACTGCAGCCCGGAAGGTCAAGACAGCACTGTCAGACTATGGCCACACTTGATATTACCTTAGCAACATTCCTTTCACCTTTCTGGAAGATTCTAATAAATAACTCAAGGAATTTTTTTATATGTATGCCTTCAGGTCATAATATGTCTTCAGGTTATAATTTATTTGTAGTCTTTCTCTGCCTGTTTTCCTACACATGAAATTATATAAGGTCATAAATGTTCTGCTAATTGTAGATGTTTACTTACTTTTTGTACCTTATTGTTTTTTAGAGCCTTTATAAAATCAAAGTTTATGTATTTTTGGCTTCTTGTTTAAGTGAGCTTTAATGATCATAAAGGAAATAAATCTGGATAAGTAGAGCATTGGCCAAAATAGCACTAATGCAGATTCTCTCTATCTCTTTCTGTGTGTGTGTGTGTGTGTCGAGAGAGAGAGAGAGAGAGAGAGAGAGAGAGAGAGAGAGAGAGAGAGAGAGAGAGAGAGAAGGTGTGTGTATGTGTTGGTGTTGGTGTTCCTCAAGGGCTGTTTTCTGACCTTGGTCTTCATTCATCTAAATGCTAAGGATCTGGAGAATAGTATGAATTGTGTGAAGCAAGATCTTTGTTGGTGTGGTTTGCAGGGCACCTCCCTGATTCACTGGTAACTATCATGGCAACAGTCTTGCCCAGGTAGACTTCGGGAATTGCTGATGGGCCTAAGAGGCCGCAACAGAGTAATGACACATTTATCCTGGACACCAAACTACCTGGAATGAGTACTGGTTTTTAATCAAAATTTTACAGATATATGTGTATATATGCTTCTATATATGTGTGTGCTATACACTTATACATGTCAAAGCAAAACAAAATCTTTATCCTAAAGAGCTTGTACTAAATAAATTCTCTCCATTTCCTAAACCCTGGCCAGTTCTTCAGAAGTTACCGTATGCAAACTTCTCTTTCATGTGTTTTGTTGGTGATATATTTGTTTTTAGCCACTGTCTTTCAGTTCCTGCTTTTGGTCTATGAGGATGTTAAGAAATTCCTCCCGCTGGGCAGTGGTGGCACATGCCTTTAATCCCAGCACTTGGGAGGCAGAGGCAGGCAGATTTCTTTGAATTCAAGACCAGCCTGCTCTACAAGGGCTAGTTCCCAGAACAGCCTCCAAAGCCACAGAGAAACCCTGCCTCGAACCACCCCCCCCAAAAGAAATTCCTCCCTACCCTCCAATTTTTGTTAGCTGTACTTTTTTTTTATGTTATCAAGACTTATATAATGTATATTCTAACAAAACCATATTTCTAATTTTCATGTTGAAGTTGACTGTAAAAACTAAAGGAAGCATTTGTCCAGTTGTGATGATGTAAATATTGTTCACGTTGGAGCCAGGTAGTACTGTCACACCCCTCATTCCTGCAGGGGTTAATGTCAGTCATTTCTTGTGCCACTTGAAGGAAAACTTTCCAGATGATGAAAATCCCTTTTATGTTTTAACACTATGTGTTTGTGTAACAGAGGGAGGAAGACACAGAGAGAGATATACAAAGATGGAGAGAGAGAGACAGCACCTACAAGCATGCTCATGGAGATTAGGGGACATGCACGAGGTGGTTCTCTCCTTCCACCTTGGTGGGTATCAGGAATAAAACCAGACCATCAGTCTTGGCAACAAGTGCCTTTGCCTACTGAGCCTTCTCGACGGCCCCAAAGGGAAGAAGAAAGTGAGTCCTAAGTACAAACTGAAAGAGAACTATGAATTGGATGTTAGGCCACCCGGACTGATTATAGTTGTCCACCTTTTGAGTTCATATTTGTGCTCCTTTGTCTCTGCTCTGTGCTCTAGAAGCATTTACTATGTAACAGTTATATTTTACTTTATTTATTTTTATTTTTTTATTTGTTTTTTGAGGCAGGGTTTGTCTGTGGCTTTGGAGACTGTCCTGGAACTAGCTCTTGTAGACCAGGCTGGCCTCCACCTCACAGAGATCCGCCTGCCTCTGCCTCCCGAGTGCTAGGATTAAAGGCGTGCACCACCAACGCCCGGCTACAGTTATATTTTAGATGAAAGAGTTTATATAGCATTTCCTTTTCCAGAGGATATTTTCATTTAACTTTCAATTGAGACACATCTTGTAGAAGAGTACAGTAAGTAGATTGGAACTAATATTTCCTTATTGGACCTATCTGTTACAAATTAGCAGAAGAAAGCATATGATAATTTCAGCTTGGCCAGGTGTCTCTGCAGTGAAGTGAGATGGAAGCACCACAGAGTGACTGCTGATAGGGAAGACATGGCCAGATAGTCGTACCTTTGGGTTCCAGTCGGGGCGAGGAGTTGAATGCTCACTCCAAGTGGCTGCCACTGAGCCCAGTGTACCTCATGAAGACCCTGAGCTCTATTGGAAATCAAGGCAGGCCCCTGACAGGCAGGGGCTGAAATGGTCAGCTGAGGTTGAAAAACTTGAATGACAGGAAGGATGGAACAGAAGAGTATTCAGAGGTGATTGCTGAGCTATCAGACGAGGAGGGGTCAATACAATCATTGCCTTAGTTAAGGAGCAGAAAGAGAATGTCTCTTGAGGATAGTATTCATAAATTCAGCTCTAAATATTTGAAGGAGCTTGTGTGATGTACACACTAGAAGTGTTCAGCAGGCTGACAGTCTATGGGTCTGTGTATGGTGAGAGGAGGCTCTAGAGAGACTATAAGGCTGTTAACCCTGTAAAGTAGGCAAGTGTGAAATAACACAATTATTTTCAACTGCACAGAGATATATTTTACATTCAATAAGTTTACCCTGTTAAGTATACAATTCAACCAGTCTTGCTAGATGAAACCCATGTGTTGTCCATAGACTACTGACCAGCTTTCCTCCTCTATTTAATATGATGGATATTTTGCCAAGTGGTATATAACTTTTTATCTATCTATTTTTTGTTTTTTTATTTTTTATTTTTGGTTTCTCTAGACAGTTTCTCTGTATTGCTTTGGAGGCTGTCCTGGAACTCACGCTGTAGACCAGGCTGGCCTTGAACTCACAGAGATCTGTCTGCCTCTATCTCCTGAGTGCTGGGATTAAAGGCGTGTGCCACCAACGCCCGGCAACTTTTTATCTATCTTTAACTCAGATATTTCTAGTTTTGTTACTGCGAATAAAATATGTATGAACCCTGTAGATAGGTCTCTTTGGACATGAACTGTCTCTTGAGGAAGTAACTAGTAATAGAGTTGAATGGAACAGATTGTAAGATTTTTTAAAAAATATTTATTAGGTATACAGTATTCTGTCTGCATGTATCCCTGCAGGCCGGAAGAGGGTACCAGATCTCATTACAGATGGTTGTGAGCCACCATGTGATTGCTGGGAATTGAACCCAAGACCTTTGGAAGAGCAGCCAGTGCTCTTAACCTCTGAGCCATCTCTCCAACCCAGATTGTAAGATTTCTGTATGTTCAGCTTTAGGGCCTGGGGAGAGGGAGCTTAGTGGTCAAGAGTGCTTCTTCCAGAGGACCTGAGTTGAGATCGAAGCACTCGAGTCAGATGATTCATAACCACCTGTAACTCCAGCTCCAGGGGATCCGATGCCTTTTTCTGGCCTTCACATGCACCCGTATATGTGGCATACACACACACTTAGACACATAAAGAGAAAAATAATTTTTGAAAAGAAAAAGCCTGCCAGCCTTGTAGAGAACATAACATTTTCTGCTGGCATCAGTAAGGGTTCCAGCTGCTCTGCTGGGCTGGGGAGTTGGCTCAGTAGATGAAGTGATTCTTTCACAAACAGGAGGACCCAAGCTCTGGCCCCCAGCACCCACAAAAAAAAAGGCAGTCACAGAGCTGAGCACATGTGATTCCAGTCCTGGAGAGTGGGGACAGGATCTCTGGGCTTACTGGTGGCCACGTCACAAAATTAGATGGAGTGTGATTAAGGAAGACTCCTGATGTCAACCTCTGACCTTTATTTTTCTTTTTTTTTTTTATTCAGTGGCTTGATTTCATTTCTCTCAACTATGATTTTTAGTTCCAATTAATCAGCTTTCATTTTGTGATTCATGGTTTTCGTATTCCAAGAAATCTTCACCCATTCCAGGATGGCCAAGGTTTTTCTTTTGGTCTTGCTTCTAGGTTTATCATTTTAGCTTTTAGATTTAAACACACAGCCCCTTTTGAGTTAAATGTTATAAGTATATATTTCTATAGGGTAAACATAAATGTAAAAGGAGCCCTGGAAGAGAACAGGGAAGATGTTTTTGAAGCCACCAGAGAAGCATGCAGGGTCAATGGTGTCAATTGTTTTAGAAGTCAAGTTTGAGTGGGACTGAAATAGTCAAAGCAGGTTACCCAGCCGGCTCCGGGGAAACACCTCAGACTTGCTCTCTGATTATTCAGTCTACTGGTGTGCAGACAAATTATGCTTGGAAGAAGCACTAAAGACACAAAATTTGGAGCAAAGTCCCACAGGAAACATTGGCTGCAACAAGACATAAATCCTGCAGGACCTTGTTCAGCATCTCCGGGTGCAATGCACTGGTCCATGTGTCTATAGGAATTCAGCACTTGGTACCTATCACCTACAAAACACAGTGCCAGACAGTCGATGGAATCGAAGGCTTTTTTTTTTTTTTTTAGATGTATGCACCTTTGTATTAGGGAAAATGAAAGCCAATAGAGTGAAAAGCGATAGGGTGGAATTGGGAAAGGACCAAGAAAGCCCCAAAGAATTGGACCTAGAGTTCCAGATAGGTACATAGGAGAAAAGCGAATTCCAGACAGTGTCTTCCAAAATCTGACAGCCGTTAAAGGAAACGGAGTAAGCCATTTCAAATTTGCAAGCGAGGAACTTCCAAGCCGCCATCTGCTCCCCATCATATAGTATACAGTGTAGTCGCCAGCTGGCAGTTAATTGTCTAAACCGTGGTTCCCTAGATTAAAGCCTATAGGCCTAGCCTGGATTAACTGTGGACTACGAGTCCCTAGATGCATCGCGGCTGGAGCAGGAAGTAGTTTAGGGCTGGCTACCTTATTGGTGGGCACTGCGACACACTGTTTGGAAAGTCTGCCTCCACATGAGTCCTGTGTCCCTGCTCTGTGGAGAGATGCGTCCTGAGAGGGCTACCGTGTGGTACAAGCGGATGTCTTTCGTGTACGCAATTGGCGCCTGGTCGGTGCTGGGCTCGGCGATTTTCTTTACACGGAACCAGAAGGCGTCAGGTAGGTTTTCCCCAGCGTGATCGGCCTCGCAGCCCCTGCTTCCGGCTCATCGCCCTGGGAGTCACCAAAGCGACCTTCAGTGCTTGAACCCTGGAGTAATGGAAAACTGCTGCAAATGGATACATGCGTAATTTGCAGTGATGGAATCTGCAAAGAACATGACTCCTCCAGGAATTATTAAGTACTGTCACTTGGATCTTATTTATTGACTAACACTGTCCCCATGCTCAGTTGGAACCTGTGAATTCACCTGTGTAGTGCCTGGTGGATCTAGAGGCTCTGATGGTGGCCAGAATGCTGCTCATTTCCTCGAGACCCTGTCACTTACAGAGAGCAAGCAGTTTTAGGCCTTAACAGCAACCAAGGAGTATTAAAATCATTCTCGTTATTGTGTGGAAAAGGAACTCCCGGAAACTTCAAATACGTGCTGGAAATCGAAGGAATCACAAAGTCATTTGGTGTAATCGCTAGGAAGGTGACTTTTAGTGGTTGAAGATACTCTAAAGCAGTTGTGATACTAGATTGCTCAGACCTAATAGACTGAAAACCATTGAATTGTGCTTTGTAAAAGGAATTTGTGTGATATGTTAGGTATGGCTCAATAAAGCCATGTGTAAAAACTGGAAATTCTGCCGGGGATTGGTGGCACACGCCTTTAATCCCAGCACTCAGGAGGTAGAGGCAGGTGGATCTCTGTGAGTTCGAGGCCAGCCTGGTCTCCAGAGCGAGTGCCAGGATAGGCTCCAAAGCTACACAGAGAAACCCTGTCTCGAAAAACCAAAAACCAAAAACAAACAAACAAAAACCTGGAAATTCTACTTGTCATGAACGCTGTTAGTGGTTTGAAAGCTCACACGGTCATCATGTGTAGACATCGGATGGCATAACCATACCTTGGCTTATGTTCAATACTTTAATGACTGGTGTCTAAGTTAATAATTCACGTTCTTTTCTTTTTTTAAGGTGATGGAGTAGAGCAAAAAGATGGCTCAAGGAATGAAACACCTGTTTTGACAAGTGAAGCCTCTGACTTAGAAAGGGAAATAAATGAACCCATTGAAGGGTCTTATGTGGAAAGATTTGTACAGTATTCAGAAGAATCTGTTCCGGTTACTCAAAGGATCCTGGATTATTTGAAGTCATGGACTGGTGGGCCTGGGCCAGAATCATGATCAGCTGCTGAATTCAGAAAACAAGGACTTGACTCAGTGTTTGATAGATGCCTTGATTTCCATTTCACATTTGTGGAAAGAATGTATTTAATTTGATTTTGTAAAATATAATCATTAATAATGTGCAACAAAGGAGTTCTTGGAGGAACTGAATACATAATTCAAGAGGTAGTTTTCTGTGTTTATATGGCTGGAAGGTTGATATATACCATTAAATTTTTAAAATTACATTTATTTATTTGTGAATGGTATGTGTCTGTGTGTACCCTTGAGTGTGTTTGTGTGTGTGTAGGTCACAGGACAGTTTGCAGAAGTTGGTTGTTTACTTCCACTGTTGTTCCCAGGGATCAAACTCAAACTCAGGTCATCAGGTACTGAACCACCTCACTGTCCCTAAAATGTCAGTTTTGAAAAATTTACTTATAGGGCTGGAGAGATGGCTCAGCAGCTAAGAGTACTTGCTGAGCCTGGCAGTAGTGGCATATGTCTTTAATCTGGCATTTGGAGGCAGAAGTAGGCGGATCTCTGTGAGTTAGAGGCTAGCCTGGTCTACAGAACGAATCCCAGGACACCCAGGGCTATTCAGAGAAACCCTGTCTCAAAAAAGAGTACTTGCTGCTCTTCCAGAGGGCCAGAGTTCAGTTCTCAGCAACCACATAAGACACTTTAGTCATCTGTAACTAGCCCTAGGGGACCTGATGCCTTTGGTCTCAGTGGGCACCTGCACTCAAATGCACATTCCCAATTGCAGATACACACACCTGCATGTAATTAAAAGCAATAAAAAAATCTTAAAAAAATTGTGTGTGCATGCATATTTGTACCTGAGGCCAGTGACATGCCACAGCATAGGTGGTGAGGTCAGCAGACAGCTTTATATGCTGGTCCTGGTCCTAACCTCCCACCTTGTTTGAAACAGGATCTCTTTTTGTTGCTGTGCTGTGTACCCCAGGCTAGTTGTACTTCAGGCTTCTGGGAGATTCTCTTGTCTGTGCTGTAGCTGTGCTGGGATTCAACACATGCCTATGCATCAGACTTTTTACATGGGATCCAAGCATCAAACACCCTTAGTGAATAATCTCTCTGGCCCTGATAATGAAAATTACATTTAGCTTCTATAAGCTAAGTTTTCTGCAAGGAACTTATGTAACATATTTTTTCATGCTGCTATTAGACAGTACTTTAGGAGTCTCGCTAAAGTTAGGCAGAGTAAAATCTCCATGTTCAGTTGGGGCATTCAAAGCAGCCCTCTACCAGGTACCAGTGGGTGCTGGATAACTTACGAATTAGTGTGTGACTCCTAAGTTAGGCTTGACCTGTTCTTTGGGACTATTGCCTGCACAAGTATATATGTGTACCACAAACTTGACTGGTGTCCAAAGAGGTCAGAAAGAGGTGTCAGATCCTCTGGAACTGTAATTGCAGACAGTTGTGAAGTGCCACGTGGGTGCTGGGAATCAAACCTCTTAACCACTGAGCCATCTCTCTACCCTGGGAAGTGTTTAATTCTTCCTTCCTTCCTTCCTTCTTTCTTTTGGTGTTTTTGGTGACATGGTCTCTGTAGCCCTGGCTGTCCTGCAACTCATTATGTAGACAAGGCTGTTTTCAAACAGATCTGCTTGCCTGACTTTCAAGTGCTGGGGTTAAAGGTGTGTGCCCCCACCACCTGACTCTGGGTAGTGTTTTTACCTCATAGCTACATGAGACCCTGTGAAACACAGGGATGGATGATAGGTAAGAATCTCAACTATTGGGATATCCCACCCCAGGCCAAGCACCAGTTGGTACTAACTAAATATATTAGAACAGTGTGGTGGGCATCAAATTGAATGACCAAGAAACAATGTAAAACAGGAAGGGGTGCATGAAAAGAATGGGTGAGCTGGGCTGTGTCTATGGTAGAGTGCTTTCTTAGTGTAAACAAGGCCCCATTTAAGTCCTCAGTACTTGGGAAACATTAAGAAAAAAAGTAAATCAGGGTTTCGGATAACAGCAGGTACCTTACAAAAATGTCTCCCATCTTTAGGGATTTCCAGAAAAATAAGTAAGATAGGGCAAGAGGGACTGTAGCATCCAGCAGGATAGAGCTGTTAAAAGATCACTGTAGGAAAAAAAAAAAGTTAGACATCTACTCACACTGGGCAGTAGAATGGTGTAAGAACAGAGCATAAAGGGTAGGAGAGATGGCTCAGTGTTTAAGAATATTGACTGTTCTTCCAGAGGACCTGAGCTAAATCCCCAGCACCCACATGAGGCTCACAACCATCTGTAACTCCAGTCCCAGGGGATGTGATGCCCGTTTCTGGTAGACACTACAAATACTACTACTGGCAGCAAATTAGGCTTTTTTTTTTTTAAATTGGGAAGAACCAAACTGATAATACCTGTATGTCAGTTATTCAGAGAAAGGTCCTCTTTCTAATTATATATGAATCCTTTGTAATTAAACCACAGTTATAAACAGTTCAGTGGGTTGTCTCTAGTAACTCAGGACTCTACTGTTATCATCCCAATGATAACTCTCTCCCTTTTTTTTTCCGGCCAGGATATTCCCAAGTCCATACATAACACTCCTCTCTCATATATTATTTCTTTATTTTGTGTGCATGTATGTGTACATGTACTTGCATGTGATGGTATTTTTTTCATTTTTTTATTAGTTTATTTTTTCATTCCAATCCCAGTTCCCCCTCCCTCCTCTCCTTCCACTCCCTCCACTTCCCAGCACCTCCCATCTGCTCCACAGAGAGGGTAAGGCCTCCCCTAGGAAGTCGACAAAGTCTGTCCCGTCATCTAATTGAGACAGGACTGAGCCACCTCTCCACCCCGACAACCCTGTGTCTAGGCTGGGCAAGGTATCTCTCCATGTAGAATGGGCTTCACTAAGTCAGTTTGCGCATTAGTGTTAGATCTTGGATCCACTGCCAGTGGCCTCATATATTGTCCCAGTCACATCATTGATGTGATGATATTTGTGGAGCTTAGAGGACATCTAGTGAGAGTTGTTCTCTCCTACCTTGTGGGGGCCTGGGTCTCAAACTTGAGTCATCAGTCTTGGCAACATGTGCCTTTACCCACTGAGACATCTCTTTGACCCTCCTGTCTCTTTTAACTTCTTATTTACTCTGGAACAGTCTTTAGACTTTCTTTTCCTGGATGTGAAAAATTGATTACTTGTTGAATGTTCCTAATTTATATATATTTTTTAAAAATTGAATTTAGGTACAGAGTCTCATGCAGTCCAGCCTTCATTACACTTGTATAGTTCTGTTCTTGAACTTAACCTCCTGCCTCTCTATCTTCAGTGCTGGGATTCCAGGGAGGTGCCACCATCCCTGGTTTATGTAGCATTGAGGATTGAACCTAGGACTTTATACATGGTAGGCAAAAACTATACCGACACTGCTACATTCCTAGCCCCAGGTTGAATTATGTGGTTGCTGCAGAATTATTATTGTGTCCTTCAGTCCAGTATCAGAAGCACGTGAAGCCCATTTATCTCATTGCTGTTGCTGGTATCTTTGATAATTTAATAAGGCAATTTTTGCATTCAGGATTTACTATTTAAGAATACTGTAATAATCTTCCAGACCTTAGTAGGCACCCAGACCTTTGCACAATTGACTCCATGATGGAAGTAACGTTCAGGCCATACCACTCAACATGTAGACAGCATCACCTGCCAAAATGAAAACAAAGACCTAATCCATTGAAGTTCATAATTCTGAAAAAGTCTCTAAATGTATTAACCTTACTTTTTGGCTTCTGTAGTTCACTTAGGGCTAACTGTTAACTGAAGTATGTCAACCCAGAATATGGCTTTTTTTTTTTTTTTTTTTTGTGCTTGAAAGCTCATCCTCAGGCTGGAGAGATGGTTCAGTGGTAAAGAGCACTTGACTGCTCTTCCAGAGGACTCAAGTTCAATTCTCGGCAACCACATGATGGCTCACAACTGTATGTAACTCCTGTTCTAGGGGACCTGACACCCGAACACAGACATGTATGTAAGAAAAACAAACAAAAAAACAAACAAACAAAAAAAGAAACTCGCCCTGAACTCGCCCTGAAAAAGGGTAAGGACTGCAGTGGGATCCTGAACACCTAGTCTGGCTAATAAAGACTTCCTATTGGCTTAAACCCATGCCTGAGTAGTCTTCTCTGGTGAATACCTGACAACAATGCAAGTTTGTGGGCCTTTTTTGTTTTGAGACAAAGTTTCACTCTGTATCCCAGGTTGGCCTTGAACTCCTGCCTCCATAATGCTTGCATCACAAATGTGGGGTCACCATTCCTTGGAGTCTTCTGGCCAAATGATAGCTGCTTGCTTTTTATTAAATGCTTTTCTGAACCTACCAATGCAAGTAGAGGCCTTCAAAGGGGAGACATTCTGAAATAAGCGAACCTTTTCTGAGATCCCGGTTTCTTTTTCTAGGAAGAGTCTCATATTGCTCACACTGGTGGTCTTCAACTCAGGGATTTAAAGCACTCTCCTGCTTCATCCCAAGTAGCTGTGATGCTCTCTTCTCTCTCTCTCCTCCCTCCTTTTCTCCCATATCTTTGTTGTTTTCATTTTAAACATGCTCTCTACCTACCACTGAGCTACTAAGGTATTTTTTAATAATGAAAACTTGCTATAGTAATAGCTGTGGCTCTTTATAGCCTTCTAAGCACCCTTACAGTTTATTTTATTCAAATTTCCTAACAACCCTATGATAGGGCTAATTATTAGATTTGTATTAGGAAGGAATTAGAGTTCTACACTCATATACCTACTTACTATCGTGACATGTCTAAGATAAACTAATACTTATATGATTAAATGCCTATTTTAGCAGCAGATCCTTTTGTATTTAGCAACAGGCTTGCTGCTGAGGGTTGGAGAACAAGTGAAGATTTTGGGGAAACCTGGAATCGGAGGAAAAGGACTCAGGGCAAAGTAGAGGGCGAAAGAAACTAGAGCAGAAATTAAGGTGTGTCTGGGCATAGTGGAGTCTGGGCTGCCAGTTTGGGACTACGCTAAGGGATTAGGATGGATGGAGCTCAGCTGTGGATGGGGCGGGGCCTACCACGGATGGGCGAGGTTATGGATGGGTGGCAGGTGAGCGTGATTGACTTGGGCGGGGCCAATTGGTGGGTGGGCGTGGCCGACGTGGGCGCTCCGCAGCTCCGTGGAATGGGTCCTCCCGGAGCGCTTCCGGGTGTTACCGGCAGAGGGCGCCGGCCGGGGAGCTGCGGGCGGAGTTGCAAGGTCTGACCACACGGCCTGCCCCAGTAGCCACAACCGCCGCCATGAAGGCCGTGGTGCAGCGCGTCACCCAGGCTAGCGTCACAGGTCAGTCGGGCGGGGCCGGGCCCGGGAGGAGCAGCCTCTGACCCCCGCGACCCGCTGTTCCGTGTGAGGGTTCCCCGTAGCCCCGCGTTGACGGGCAGCTCCAGCCAGCGCCGTGGCCGAGAAGACCCGGCACGTGCTTGGCCGCTCACGGGCTCTGGCTCCGTGCTTTGGGTGCAGCATAAACCCTCATCATCGTCATCATCATTATAATCATCGTCATCTGTGTGTGTGTGTGTGTGTGTGTGTGTGTGTGTGTGTGTGTGTGTGTGTGTCGTACAGACAAGGTGGCAGAACCTGCCAGCATCCCCAGGGCCCGTTCTTGAATGTACTGTTGCACGCACAACACACAGGGAGCATTTCTGGAGCGGACTCCCCCCCGTTTCCCACCTCCCTGGCTGAAATGTTTTAATTTAGCACCCTCCTTTTGCATCTTTTCTTTTAAAAAGATACTTGACTCATGATAAAATGCACAGATGAGGAATTACTCATTGTTTAAGCTCTGACAGTTGTGTGCAAATACATGAAGGCATCCCGACTAGGTGCAGATGTAGGTCTCTGAACCCTTCCTTCAGCCACGGGTCAGAACCACATAATTCAAGATGACATGTTTCTTTTTTCCACTAATTAATGTGGACCAAGACGTTCAACCGATAGTCGTTGGTTGAATGTGGTAGTCTAGTTGAAGCAGCCAGGATCCAGATGGTTAATATACCTACTGTAGTTATTTGAAAAGTACTAAAAAAAAAATTGAAACAACAGGTGCCACACTTCTGGTTTTTTAAGTTAAAAAAATACATTTGTTTATTTAGTGCGTGTGTCTCTTTTCGTAACAGAACACTGGTGCCAGGCTAGAGGACTACTTAGAGATGTCACTACCATGTAGGTCCTTGGGATTCAACTCAGGGCAGGATTGGCAGCAAGCGCCTTCACCTGCTGAGTCATCACTTATCTGGTGTTAATTGTATATATGCAGAGTTACATTTTTAGGTCAGATGCCATGGCAAGCACATGCAGGAACAGCCAGTTTGGAGGCTGAGGCAGGAGGATCCCTTTAGCCTAGGAGTTCAAAGCAGATTGGACAACAAAAGAAACCCAATCATCCCCCAAAAAGTTTCAGTTCAAGAAATCTCAATAGAGATTTCTTTTTTCTTCAAGCCATTTTATAACAAACACATGTCCTTGAGTCTACAAAGTATAAATCTGAATCAAAGATTCCTCCCCCACCAAGTACCTAAATCACATATTTAGGCTCAGGAGTCCACTTTTGAGTCTCACTTAGTGATTTGCAAGCTGCTCTGTAACTTTGGTTTTAGGAATCATCCTGGATTAATAAGGAGGATAGGACTGGAGTTTATGGAACTTTAGTAACATTTCAGTAAATATTCAAGTACATGAAAGCTGGGAAAATTCATTGATGAAAGATTGTTTGGCTCTTTTGGGGAGAATTTGTCTACTTTATGTGGTCATCACCAACATGTTTAAATTTTGAGCTTTGGTCCCTTAAGCCCTCCATCCTGCTGATCTAGAGTTTGGAAAATGTATCTTTGGTTGTAGCTTGGTGGTCCATTCCTGTCATCCCAGCACTCTGGGGGCAGAGAGTGGAGTCCCCAGCATTGAAGGCCAGAGTGAGCTATTTAGTGAAACCCTGTCCTACAAAACCAGGCCTGGGGGTGTGCTGACAGCATGTGCAAGACCCTGGGCTGGTACTTTCGTGAAGTGTCTAACGCTCCTAGAATTTCCCTAGGGAGCCCTTTGATCATACCTGAGCTTAAGCTATTGAGACAATTCAGGATAAGAGTTAGTGAGTGACCTGGATAATAGTCAGTTGTCTAGAGTGGATGGACCCATTGCCTGTAGTTTCCAAGGTTGTGTTTTAGTTGTAATGGGGCTTTATCAAGAAGTTGCCAAGGGGAGCAACTTTTTTCCATTGTTTGAAGCAATTAATTATACAGGGCCTATGCAATGGCTTAGCCAGTAAAAACATTTGCCACCAAATCTGTGTACCTGAAGAGAGAATCAACTCCTACAAGTTGTCCTTTGACAACTTGTGCTGTGACACAAACATATGGCACACATCTAAATCACATAAATAGATAAGTATAAAAAAGGCAGTCAAAGCCGGCCATTGGTGGTACAAACCTTTAATCCCAGCACTCGGGAGGCAGAGGCAGGCAGATCTCTGTGAGTTTGAGGCCAGCCTGGTCTATAGATTGAGTTCTAGGACAGGCACCAAAACAATACAGAGAAACAAAACAATCAGTCAATTGTAATAATGTAAATAAAAATTAAGAAATAAAGTTGTTATACATGCAACCTATGCAGATGGGGTCCTAGGCTGCTAAAAGGTTGTGAGGTACATTGCTCAGAGAGGAGTGTGTGCAAAGTTCAGACCAAGTGGCATTCCAGTTTGCTAAACTGTTCCCTATGCTTGCCTGCCCCATTGCTTTGATACTTACTTGCTGAAGAATAGTAGGAAATATTAAAAGTCATTCTTTTCTATAAGCCATGATGTTTCTGTAAGAGCATAAAACTTGGTATGTACTGTAAAAACAATACAACTCATACATGTGATAGTCTCAAATCTAAGTAGAGGTGTTTCAGGCAATGTTTATTGTTGTGTGGCATGTGTTCGTGTTATGTGTTCAGAACCAATGCTGCATTAAAGGGGCATGATCAGCATGAATGTCCACAGCCAGAAGCACCTTGGACATGTCTGGTTTTGCATTAAGTTTTGGTGTTTGCACATTCAGAAATCTATTGATACCTATTCCTGACTGGAACGTTAGGTCAGTACAAAACAAAACAAAAACCAACAGTAATACAATGAAATTGGGCAAAAAGGAGAAAATTATCAAGGTTGCCACTTAAAATATGGGTGTAATTTCACCATCATAATGATGAATATTAATTAAATGTCATGCCAACATTTATGATATTGGCTAAAGGTAGTAGGGAATACAGTTGACTGTAAATACACACACAGATATTAGCATGGTGTTCTTAGAGGTTTTTTTTTTTTTTTTTAATGGGCGAAGAGTATATGATTCAAAAGATTTAGAGGTCATTGGCTCTGAATGCCACTCTGGTAACACACTGGGAGATGACAGCAGTTTCTGAAGTGACACTTAGCATGTAAGTCACAGTGTTTACAGATAGTGAATTCACCTTTGCAGTAAGCAGGAAAAACATATTTGTTTATATGCGAACATTTTCCATTCTGTGCCGTATGCATTTTGCATCACTGGATTTGCTGCTCAGATCTCCTTTCTGAGAGTTAATCCCGCAGAGCTGGAGTTTCTTGGGGAGGAAATCCCTGTTCTCGTTCTTAGATGCATGTATGAGACTGTGGAAAGTTCCAGGCATTTACCCAAAGTTGAAGATAAGATATGGTGCTAAAATTCTGCTCAATGATTATTCACCTTCCAGCGCTCATTTGTTCCGGATAAGAAAGAAGAGTGGATGGCAGTTTTTGGCTCATATACTCACTGACTTTAATCAAAGAAGTTGTAAGAAGGATGTGTGGTGTTAAGAATGGTCATAGAGTGCCTGAAAAAATGCTTCATGATGCCTGATTACATCTCTGTCTTTTTTCCCTTTTGGTTCCTGGTAGTTGGAGGAGAGCAGATAAGTGCCATTGGACGGGGCATCTGTGTGTTGCTGGGTATTTCCGTGGAAGATTCACAGAAGGAACTGGAGCACATGTAAGATTTGGATTCCTAAGTCATTGCTAAGTCATGGGCTATGTGCTGGCCATGGTGGCCTCTTCTGTAATATTTTGTGCTTTATAATCCGAGCCTGTGCTAATTTTAACCATTGTTCCATGTAGATAAGACTGAGGAAGAGTACAGTACCCAACCTCAGCAGCTGGAATAAGACCCTAATTTACCTCTTCAGACAATGTTTCTTTCTCATAAATGCTGGGCGCCTCTATCTGATTTCTCTTTAAAGTGGAGCAATATGGCTTGAGTACTATTTAAGTAAAATGCCCAGCTGTTCACTGCTCATATAAGGATTGGAACTCAGGTTCATTCCTTGCTCCAGGGCATGGACATACTTGTCCAATGAAAACCTGAACCGGAATTAGAATCTGGGCTGGGCCCTCTGAAGCTGGTGCTTTGTTCACCAAGGCAAGGGAGTGTGCTATTGCTGCTTCCAGGCTGGCTGTCTTAATAGGTCAGTCTTTATCTGTAACTGCTTCTCACCTAGCACCACTTACTATATTCAGTTCAGATGCTGCCCCTTGATGCTCAGAGTCTCAGTATAGCTCTGTCCTATTGTTCCATTGTTATTACATTAAAAGTCAGGCTCAGAACCTAATCCCTACTAAGATGTTGATGACTAATAAGGGCAGTTTGATTTTTCAGACTGTGTTGGTATTATAGAGTGAGTCCCTTAGGAGCTCAAATGCAGTAGAGTGGGTAATACTTGGTCCTGCGTCTAGATTTCTTTAATGCTGGGATGGCTAATCTTGATCATCTGTTTGATTGGATTGAGATGTTCATAGGAAATTAGTGAGGCACTCACACCTCTGGGCATGTCTGTGAGTGTCTTTCCAGAAAGGAGTAACTAAGGTAAAGGCCTCTTAGTGGATATAGATAGCACCATCCCATAGGCTGGGTCCCAGATGGACTAAAAGGAGAAACATGCTAGCCATGTCAGGGGCTGCCCTGCTCTCCATGCCCTCTCTGCCATAGTAACATAGTAATGCTAAACTCTGCTTGCTTCTTGGGTCTATTTATTTGAAATAACCTTTTCTATCCTTTTGCCCTTAGGCTATATCTGTCCATGATATAGAGGTGTTTCTTGCATGCATCAGAAAGATGAATCCTGTTTTTCAATCTAATCTATTAGTCTGTATCTTTTTATTGGGGAATTGAGACCATTGATGTTGAGAGTTATTAATGAACATTATTTATCAGTTCCTGTTATTTTGTTATTTTGGTGTGGGGGTTTCCCTCTTTGGTTTACTGTTCTAGGATTATTATTCTTTGTCTCCTCTTCATTGTAGTTATATTTCTCATCAGATTGAATTTTTTCTTCTAGTTTTTCTTACTTGGAGATGAATTGATGAACAAAAATTGTTTAAATTTGTTTTTATCTTGAAATCTTTTTGTTTTCTTCTTTGACTGTGATTGATAGTTTTGCAAGGTATAGTAGTCTGGCTGGGTATTTGTGGTCTCTTAGAGATTTTAGAACGTCTATCCAGGCCCTTCTGGCTTTTAGAGTCTCCATTGAAAAGTCAGGTGTTATTCTGATAGGCCTGCCTTTATATGTGACTTTTTTCCCCTTGTAGCTTTTAATGTCCTTTTTTTGGGTTCTGTATATTTAGTGTTTTGATTATTATGTGTCATAGGGAGTTTCTTTTCTGTTCTTCTTTATTTGGTGTGCTTCTTACACCTTGATAGATCCTTCTTCCTTCCTTTCTTTCTTTCTTTCTTTCTTTCTTTCTTTCTTTCTTTCTTTCTTTCTTTTTTTTTTTAAGATTTATTTATTTAATACATATACAGTGTTCTGCCTACGTGCCAGAAGAGGTTACCAGATTGAATTGTAGATGGTTGTGAGCCACTATGTGGTTGCTGGGAATTGAACTCAGGACCCCTGGAAGAGCAGTTAGTGTTCTTAACCTCTGAGCCATCTCTCCAGCCCCTGACATTTCTTTCTTTAGATGGGGAAATTTTCTCCTATGATTAAAAAAATTGTGATTTTGACCTGTGTTTCTTCTCCTTCCTCTATATAAAGATAACATTCATAGGTTTGGTCTTTTCATAGTGCTTCAGATTTCCTGGATGTTTTGTGCCTGGATTATTTTAAGATTTAACGTTTTCTTTGACTGAACTATCCATGTCTTTTACTTTGTCTTCAAGACTGAAATTTTCTCTCCCATGTCTTTTAATCTGCTGCTGAGGTTTACCACTGAGGGTTTTGTTTCACATACAGAAGTTTTCCTTTTGAGGTTTATTTCAGTTTATGCTTTCTTTTGTGATTTTATTTCTTTGTTAAGTCCCACTTTTGGTCTTGAATTGTTTTCATTTTTTCATCCAACTGTTTCTTTATATCCTTACAGTCTTTATAAGGTATTTATTCATACCCTCTTTAAGGTCTCTGAACATATTCACAATTGCTATTTTGAGGCTCTTGTCTTATGTGTCAGCTAAATTGCTTTCCTCAGAGCCTATTGCAATAGTTTGCTGGCTTCTGGAGGAGACATATTGGCTAGGTTGTTCATATTTGTGTTTTGGGGTCAAGACATCCAGAGTTTGACATTTAAAGTGTTTCTTGGTATAGATATCTGGTCTCTTCTTTGGTTGCTGTTGTTCACTCTGGGTCCTAAGTCAATTGAGGTGGCTGTGAGGTCCCTGGGAAAGAGTGGGTCACTGGGAGTCACAGTGCACATAGGTTTAAAGGAAAGGCTGAAAGGGGCACCAGGAAAGAACTAGGGATCCCTGGGTCTGCACCAAGAGGCTGAGTGCCTAGGGGATGGAGGTGGTCTGGAGGAGGCACTCCTGGGTATAACTGGGGCAAGACTAAGGGTAAGTCTAGAGAGATTGGAATGGAGGACAGGAAGGAGGATAAATATTGTCTCTCTGGGTCTCAGCCTAGTAGTCCCTGTACAGAGTGACTCTATGGTTGGTAAAAGTCACAAGGAGTGAAGATGGACTAGAAGGTGAGCATTAGCAAGTATCTTTTCCCAGATTTTCTTTATATTTGCAATACCCATGAGCTTTTTTCTCTCTCAGTATTCACTGAATAATATTTTGAATAGGTAATTCATTTCTGTGTAAAGATTGAATTTTCCATAGAAAGTTAGAATTGGACCCATGTTCAGACATATACCCAAACTTGAAGTTTCAGAAACTGGTAGCTATAATCTTTTATTTTTAAATTATTGAAATTTTTTTATAACATTGTAAGTCCAATTAGTGCTACTTGTGTGCACATGGGTGTGGGGCTAGCTATCGTCTAGAGCATGGACAGTATATCAGTGGCCACATCTCCAAATAAAACTACCTCCCTCTTCACTACCACTGCCACTAATTTCCAGTAACTCCTCAGATTGGGGTGAGGCCATATGAACCTCTCCACTGTTAATGCTGGAACTTTGACTGGCTTGATCTTGTACAAGTGACCACACACTTGTAAATTTATGAATATAACATCCATGCCATGTCCACAGGACAGTATTTCATAGCCTTCCTCCTTGTCCTCCAGCTCCTGCATTCTTTCTACCTCCTCCTCTGTAGTGTTCCTAAAGTCTTGAAGGGACAGTTGGTATAGATGTCTCATTTAGGGCTGAACATTCATAGCTGCTAATTCTTTTTTTTTAAGATTTATTTATTATGTATACAACATTCTGTCTGCATGTATCCCTGCACTCCTGAAGAGGGCACAGGATCTCATTATAGATGGTTGTGAGCCACCATGTGGTTGCTGGGAATTGAACTCAGGACCTCTGGAAGAGCAGTCAGTTCTCTTAACCTCTGAGCCATCTCTCCAGCCCCATAGCCACTAATTCTTATCACTTTGATCAGTCATTAATCTTGCATTGACTGCTGCCCATTGAAAAAGAAGTTTCTGTGATCAAGGTTAGGACTCACACAGATCTATGGGTATATGCATAGGGTTGGGTTTAGGGTTTAGGGTTAGGGTTAGGGTTAGGGTTTGACAACATCACCATTTAACAAACATATAGTAGTTGGTCTAACCTCTATGGCCTGTGACCTCTCTAGCCATGAACTTTTGACTAGGCATCAATTAATCTCAAAGCCAGTCAGAAAGTGCTAATTACCCTCAGAATAGTCATGTTACCATCATAGCATTGCCCATATCTTGCCTGGCAGGTTAGTATTGTAGTTAGCAGGGTTTAGCATTGGATAAGAAGGTTGCTGTCTTTTCTTCCCCAGGATCTTCTAGCACAATGAAAGCAAGCCAGTCAGCCAGGACAGCCAAGGCTACACAGAGAAACCCTGTCTTGAAAAACCAAAATAAAGAGAGAGAGAGAGAGACAGACAGAGACAGACAGAGACAGAGAGAGACACACACAGAGAGAGAGACACAGAGAGAGAGAGAGGAGGTGTCCTTGTCAGTTCAAGATTGATTTTTCTATGCTCTACTACCTAAGTGTGTAGTGTCTTCAGCAATATGGTTGTACCATTTAGTTATGATGGGTAACCAAGAGCAATGGAAGTAGCCTGTGTTGTTTTGGAGGCCTCTGGCACTTCCCTGACTATTAACTTGTAGTCAGATGTCCTGTGCATAGCACTGAGATTTTTGTTTAATATCCCATATTTTCTAGGAGCAACATTGCCCATCTATGCAGGACCCTTATGTTCAAAATCCTTTAAAAATTTATATATATATATATATGTGTGTGTGTGTGTGTGTGTGTGTGTGTGTGTGTGTACAACGTGCTCGAGTGCACGTGTGCATATGCACAACATATGTGGAGGTCAGAGGATAGTGTGCAGGAATCTGTTTTTTCCCTCCACCATGTGGATCTCAAGGATTGAGCTCAAGGTAACCCATTAGGAGGAGGAAAACGGACGCAAAAGCTGACAAGAGTCAGAGACAATTCCCGCTCCTACTGTTAGGAGCTCCACATAACCATAGCATATATGCAGAGGACCTAGCTCAGACCCCATAGGCTCCTTGATTGTTGGTTCAGTCTCTGTGAACCTTGGTTAATTGATTCTGTGGGCTGTTTTCTTGTGGTGTTTTTGACCCCTCTAGGTCCTATAATTCTTCCTCCTCTTCCACAGGATCCCCAAAGCTGCGAGCAATGTTTGACTGTAGGTTTCTACATCTGTACCCATCAGTTGCTGGATGAAGCTTCCCTGATGACGATTATGCCAGGCTCTGGTCTAGAAGTATAGCAAAGTATCATTGGGAATCATTTCATTGACTTTTTTTTTTTTCCTTTGTGTTTAGTTCTATCCTAGGTCTCTGGGCTATCTCACCTCTAGTTCCTGACCTTCCAGACAGTGTCAGGCATGGGCTCCCTTTTGTGGTATGGGTCTCAAGTTGGACCAGTCATTGGTTAGCAACTTCCACAAGTTCTGCTCCACCTTTACCCCATGCAGGCAGAACAAACTGTAGGTCAAAGGTTTTATGGCTAGGTTAGTCTCCCAATCCCTCCACTGGAAGCCTTGTCTGGTTACAGAAGATGGCCAGTTCAGGTACACATTTCCTATTACTAGGAGTCTTTGCTAGGGTCACCCAAATATATTCCTGGGAGTTTCCATTGCACTAGGTTTGTACCTTGCCCCTCAAATGCCCCCTAATTCCAGTTTCCTCTCTCTCAATCACCCCCATTCCTCCTGTTCCCATCCCACCCACTCCTAGGCTATCCATAAAATCTATTCTATTTCTCCTTCCCTGAGAGATCCATGTGTCCCTTTTAGGGTCCTCTTTGTTACCTAGCTTCTTTGGGGCTGTAGATTGTAGCCTGGTTATACTTTGCTTTACATCTACTATCCTGTTATGAGTGAGTACATACCCTGTTTGTTCTTTCTGGGTCTGGGTTACCTCAATCAGGATGATTTTTTTTTCTAGTTCCATCCATTGCCTGCAAATTTAACAATGTTCTTATTTTTTTTTTAACAGATGAGTAATACTCCATTGTGTAAGTGTACCAGATTTTCTTTATTCATTCTTTGGTTGAGGACATCTAGGGTGTTTCTAGTTTCTGACTATTATGAATAAAGCTACAATAAACATGGCTGAGCAAGTATCCTTGTGTTAGATGGATCCATTGGGTATATGCCAAACAATGGTATAGCTGGGTTTTGAGGTAGATCAATTTCCAATTTTCTGAGAAACTGCCCCCTTTCCAAAGAGGCTGGAGTACAAATTTGTACTCCAACCAGCAATGGAATAGTTTGCTCCATATCCTCTCCAGCATGAGCTGCTACTTGTGTTTTTGATTTTAGCCATTCTGATAGGTTGTGGTGATGTGAATGCAATTGGCCCCCACAAGCTCATAGGGAGTGGCACTATTAGGAGGTGTGGCTTTGTTGGAGTGGGAATGGCCTTGTTGGAGGAAGTGTGTCACTGAGGGGGCAGGTTTTGAGGTTTCCCATGCTTACCATACTGCCCAGTGTCTTAGTCAATGTCCTGTTGCCTGCAAGATGCAGCACTCTCAGCTCCAGCACCACACCTGCCTGCCCATCACCGTGTTTCCCATCATGATGATAATCGACTGAACCTCTGAAACAGTAAGCTGCCACTCCAATTAAATGTGTTCCTTATAACAGTTGCCATGTTCATGGTGTCTTTTCACAGAAATAAAAACCAACTAAGACAAGTTGGTACCAGGGACTGGGGTATATTCTGATAGGCCTGATCATGTTTTTGTTTAGATGAATTTGGACTTTGGCACTTTGGATTTGGAAAGCAGTTGAATGCTTTAAGCCTTGCTTAATGGACCATACTGGTAGGAGCAGTAGGCCATACTGGTAGGAGCATGGAAGACAATGGTGCTGATAATGATTTGAACCATTGGGGGCTTGCTCAAGAGGTGTTAGAGGCGAAGAATTAAGGAAGTGGCTGTCTTTTGCTCTTGTCTGAAATGTCTACCTGAGGCTAAAGTGAAGAGTTTTGTATTCTTTTGGCAGAAGAAATCTCAAACAGCCTAGTATAGATTCAGTCGTGTGGATATATTAGTGGTAATTCTGATGAAGATACATAATGAAAAGGAGCAAGTTGAGCAAGAAAAAATATCTGAGGAGAAAAAAGTACCAGAGAGTGGATTGGAGCTAAATCTTGTGTTGAAAGAGATAAACAGATTAAGAAATTGAGTAAAGGGAGTGGTGACTATCCACAACTTATGAAAAGGACATCTCTAATTAAGATGGGAGTGAGGTCACATGGCTAAGTCCATCCTTTCCAACCCTACCAAAGATGACTGTCAGCCACATGACTGCCTCCATCCCATGGGGAGGGTGCAGCAGCTAAGATGGCCTCAAGCCACATGTTTCTTTTAAGATTACCTATATAGATTTTTAGCTATCACCCTTGGTGTTTTGAGTTTTAAATTAACCCTTTTGTTACAGGTTTTTAATCATACCCAATATGCTTACAAATCTTGAGGTACGGAAAGTTTACATAAATAGTTTTATAAAAGTTTTAGGTCCTTAAACCAAAACCAAAAATGTATGAGATGAGTAGCAATAGTTCCTATTGGGAATAGTCTGTCCCTTTGTCTTGTTTTGCTCTTCTTCTTGTGTCACATAATTAGGTGACTCACCTGATATGGGGCAGATATTTTGGAAGAAATCTTTAGACAAACATGCTTGGCTCTGGAGGAGGGAGGGGGCATAACCTAACTCCAGAGCCAGATTTTAATGGAAGTGGGACAGCCTAAAGTGTCAGTCTCATGCCACTCATTCCTAGAAGATACCCAGATCCTGTAAAGCTGCAGCTAGTAAGCTAATAACAAAGAAGGCTTAGAGATAGGAACATTTTGAGTCCTGGCTCTAGACAAAGAGTGCTGCAGGAGCGAGCTGAGAGAAGCAGCAGCCAGTGAAGTGTGTGTAGGGTGTGTACGTGCTGCATGTGGCCTACTCCTTTGCTTTCTCCCCCTCCTGCTAGGTCTGGCTCCTGGCTCCCACTTTGCAACAAAACTTTCAGATCCATCTAGGGTAACTTAAAAGACAGGACATTTACACAGTGTTTGTGTATGTGAGACTAGACAAAAACAAACAGGGCTTTGAGTGTAGAAAAGAGAAATAGGGAATGGGGGATCTCTTTCCATTTCCCTGATCACTCACAGAATCTGTAAAGGTTCCAAATAATATTAGGGTCTAGGGTGCCATTAGGTGGCCCTTTGGATTAATTATCAAAGGGGTATTGAAGCCAAATTTGATTGCAAAAGCAAATAAGTTTAGTGTCCTTAAGGTCAGGTATCAGGTGGAGACAGGCGGGAGGTTTTCTAATAGGATCAAGGGGGAATGAGAGGACATGGAAGACACATTCCCATGGATGAGGGAGAAGGAAAATGTCACTGTGGCTTGTAGTCGTGGGGCTCTGCAGGACTCAAGCTATTGAATATCCCCTCACTCAGCCAGGGTCAGGGACTTTGCCTGAGTAAGCCAGAGGAGAGACTTGTGCCTGGTACCAGGGCTTTCGTAGAGGCCAAAGTACAAAATAAAGAGCTCTCTTCTACAGAAAATTGTTGAGAATGGGGTCGCAAAAGCCACGAAGGCCTAAAGGAGCTGTGGGGTTACCAGCAGCTCTGCAGGGAAGATGGGAGAAGAGGGCAGAAGGGGCATAGGGAAACTGTAGGATTGTAACTCCAAGGGTTGGGACTAGGAGCCAGGTGAAGAGGCCAGCTGTAGTCTTACAGATTGTGGGTAAGGGTACCTCCGCCTCCAAGAGTGCCCGAGGGGTGCTGCACGGGAAACATTTACACTGTCTAAAGGGGAAGCTTACCTAATTGCCCGCTGGTGGATGGGGTGCTGAGCAATAGATTAGCTGGAAGGTGAGTCTGCTACAGGTGAACTAGAGATGAGGGCTAAAGTCCCTGCAGTTTAGACTCCTGAGGAGAAACACAGGCACTACTAGAGCCTATCCAGGATTTCAGCACAAGCTCAGATGGAAAGGTATCCTGCCAGTTGGGAGTCAAGGAACACCATGAAGTCACACTGCACAACAAACCTCACACAAGAGATTTATTGGGAGGGAAAAAAATCCAGGAGGGTGGCTGCCTCTGCTCAGGTGAGAAACAGCAGGGAACTGAACAGAAGGCAGGGTTTATATAGAAGTTTTTTTTTTCTAATATTTATTTATTTATTTATTTATTTATTTTTGTGGAGGGGCATGGAATTTTTCAGGGTAAAGCTTTCCAGAGTAGGGATTGGTGGGATTTCAAGTCCAGAGTTTGGACTTTTTACTCTGTAGGATGGGTGCTGGGTTCAGCTGTTAGGACAGTTAGTGTTCAACAGAGTGGAACCTCCTCAGGGGGAGGGGCCTGGACACTCATGTGGCTTGAGGGACTTACAGGGACATGGCAGTGGGGACAGCAGGTGGGAACAGAAGGGTTGTCAGTGGGATGGGTCTCCTGAGCTGAGGGCATGGGAGGGTCCTGACGGCAGGTGGGGCTCTTACCTTGTCACTACAGTTTTGATTGAGATTGCTTTTTGACCCTATAGATTGCTTTTTTAGGATGGCCATTTTTACACTATCAGTCCTACCAATCTGTGAACCTAGGAGATATTTTCATCTTCTACCTTCTTTATAAATTTATTTCTCCAGTGTTTCAAGTTTCATCATAGAGGTCTTCCACATCCTTGTTGTCTTATTCGGTGTTCTATTGCTGTGAAGAGACACCATGACCACGGCAGCTTTATAAAAGAAAACATTTAATTGGGGGCTGGCTTACATTTCAGAGGTTTAGTCTGTTATCATCATGGTGAGGACCATTTCTGTATGGATGGAACTGGAGCAGTATCTCAGTGCTATATCCTGATCTGTAGGCAGCAGGCAGAGGCAGAGGCAGAGAGAGAGGCAGAGGCAGAGAGGCAGAGGCAGAGAGGCAGAGGCAGAGAGGCAGAGAGGCAGAGAGGCAGAGGCAGAGAGGCAGAGGCAGAGGCAGAGGCAGAGGCAGAGGCAGAGGCAGAGAGGGATGGAGGGGGAGGGAAGGGAAGGGAAAGAGAGGAAGGGTGAGGGAGAGGAAGCGGGTGAGGGAGAGAGAGAGAGAGAGACAGAAAGGGCAGTTGTGTGTGGGGGAACTGGGCCTAGAGTGGGCTTGAAACCTCAAAGCCCACCCCTAGTGACACACTTCTCCCAATAAGGCCACATCTTCTAATCCTAATCCTTTCAAACAGTTTCATTCCCTGGTGACTAAGCATTTAAATATATGAGCATATGGGGACCATTCTTATTCAAACCGCCACACTTGGGTAAGGCGATTCCAAGACATTTTGTTTACTTATTTTTAAGGCTATTGTGAGTGGGATTGATTTGCTGATTTCTTCTCAGTATGCTTGTCATTGGTATATAGGAAGGCTACTGATTTTCATCTGTTAAGCTTCTATTAATTCTAAATCTTTTCTGGTGAAGTATTTAAGGTCTCTTATGCACAGAATTATATTATCTGCAAATAGATTCGTTGGCTTTGCTCTTTCCTGTTTGTGAACCTTTTTGTTTCCTTCTCTTGTCTTACTGCTGCGGCCAAGACTTCAGTTCTATGTTGATTAAAAGTAGAGATGGTTGTTGTCTTGTTCATGGTTGTAGTGGAAATGCTTTGAGTTTTCCCTCATTTAATATAATGTTGGCTGTAGCCTGTATGTTGAGATATGATGGTTCTTCTGAATTACATCAGGACTTTTAACATGAAGGGATGTTGGATTTTTTAAAAAGTCTTATTTAATCTATTAAGATGACCATGTGATTTCTGTTCTTGAGACCATTTTTGTAATTTATAACATTTATTGATTTACATATATTGAGCCATCCCTGCATATCTGGAATAAAGCCAGCTTGGTCATGGTGAATAATCTTTTTTGATGTGTTCTTAATTTGTTTGTAAATATTTTGTTGAGAATTTTTGAATCTATGTTCAACAGGGAGATTGGTCTGTAATATTCTTTTTATGTTTCATCTTTATTTGATTTCATATCAAGGTAACACTAGCTTTATAGAAAGGGTTTGGTGATTATGTTAGTTTTCTGTGACTTTGATAAAATATCATAACCAAAAGCAACATAAGGAAGAAAGGTTTTTTTGGCTCACAGTCATAATGATGGGATAGGAAAGATAACAGGCAAGGCTAGGCATCTTGGCAGGAGAAGGAAGTTTGACTGGTCACAGCTTTATTGACACAGGCAGCAGACAGAATGAACAGCAAATGTGGAAAGGCTCCAAACCCTCAAATCCTGCCTCCTCCAATGACATACCTTGAGAAAGGTTTCACCTCTTTCCATTAACTGTCCTACAGAACACCACCAAATGGAGACCAAGTATTCAACTATAAGGGTCTATGAGGGACATTTCTCATTCAAATCACAACAGTAATATTCCTTCCTTTTCTATTTATATATTATTCCATATTTTTATTTATATGTATTTATATTACCTATGTTTATCTATATCTATCAATCAATCAATATAATACATGTACATATATATTATAACACAACATTGATGTTAGTTCTTTTGTAAGACCCCCAGAAGCTCAGGCCTCCAGGATCTCAGCTCAGGACCGCCGTCACCCCAATCACCAGGTGGAGTTGAAAGCTTGATGCAAACTGCACAAGGCTTTATTATTGTTTAATGAGCTAACCACATGTTAGATCAGGCCTTCCATCAATCCACCATGGCGGATAGCTAGGAAAGACAGCTCAAAGTGTCTGCATCTCTATGCAGCATCTTATAGGGCAGCGTAAGCGGAGTGTCTAGGGGTATGCACAGGCTCAGGATTGGTGTGGCTCCAGGCTTGGAGGGTTTGCCTTGTGTTGATTGGTCAACTGATTGTTATGGCCCATAGGCCCTCCCAGGGTGGTTGCTATGCTCTGTGCATCATTGCTGTGCCCTTGTCCGTAAAGCACACCCAGAACTGTAAAGCATAGCACCACCAGCTAACTTCTGATTGGTTCTTTGCCACAAGGCAGGCACCTAACCTCCTAGTGACCAAGGCAAGGTCGTGGCAAGCATGTGTTACTGTTATGGCTGCCGAAATGGGGAGCTGGTCCCTTCACTTTGAAGTCTGATAAAATTCACCAGTGAAGCTGTCATACTGTGGATGTCTTTTAGTTATGGGATTGAAAAATTTCTGTTTCAACTTCACCGCTTATAGATCTGTTTAAATTGTTTGTCTCATCTTGGCTTAATTTGGCAGGCCTAATTCATCCATTTTTTTGTTTAGAGTTTCAGATTTATTACAGTATTTGTTTTTTAGATAAGACCTAATGACTTTCTCAATTTCATTGGTATCTGTTATAATAGTGCCCCCTTTCATCTCTAATATTATTAATTTGGGTCTTCTCTTTATTTCTCTTGGTTAGTTTGGATAAAACTTTCTTTTTTATTTTTTGGAAGAACCAAATTTTAGTTCTATTGATTCTGTTATTTTCTTGCTTCCATTTTATAATTTTTTGTCCTGATCTTAATGACCCCCCCCCCACTGATATAAAGTTTAGTTTGTTTTTCAGAGCTTTGTATATCATTAAGTTATTTATTTGTTATTTCTCAATTTTGAATGTAGGTGCTTAGTGTTATAATACATGCCAGGTGGAACCATGGCAGATCCCATGGTGGGGGACTAACATGCCATCAGGCAGAACTTACATGGGAAGGAAGTTTCATTGGGGGAAAGGGAAGGGAATGGAGGAAGGAGGGGAGAGGAAAGAGAGAGAAAGAGAAAGAGAGAGAGAGAGAGAGAGAGAGAG